>NC_138176.1:36880056-37527290 GCF_964165515.1 Mesoplodon bidens
CCCCATAATATTCTTGATAAAATGGGAATCACACAGGCAAACTCTAGTCCAGGAATAGTTCATAGTGACAGGTCAAAGATTTGTTCTCTGATTGTGCTTAGAGTTCCTTTAGGGCTTTCTCGTGGATGGGACCAGAATATTCTCTCTGTCTAGCTCTGTTTGTTTTTCTGCCTCAGAAGACAATTTAGGAAAGAGAATCTCCCCAGTGGTTTCCCAACAAATAATTCTTTTGGTCTCTATTATAGTATTTCATTTGCTTCCCTTAGGGCACCTTTTGCACTGTGATCATCAAATAGTGTGATTTAAGTCTTCTTCCCTTTGATGATGCTAAAAGCAAAACAAACCCCTCATTACTGGTTTTGATGTTCCTTTCCAGGTGCTCCATCAATTCTTGTTTGGCCCAGTCTAATTCTGAATTTACTTGACACACCATGCCTTCCTTGCTCCCTTGTCTTCCTCAAGTGTCATTGCCCCCTGGCATCTGGTTGTTTATATTTGAACATCTGGTCTTTTTGCTTCATAGCATTTGACCTTGGCCTTCCAATGATGAGGTTTTCATACAACCTGGAATCATACAATTTTAAAGCCAGAAGGACTTTTGTAGATAACAGAGGCCATCTGATTCCTTTTATATGAAGAATCAGGACCCAAGGAAGCCAAGATCGAATGCAGAGCTACACAGCCTATGATGGGGAAGCTAGAACCAGACCCAATACTTCTGCTTCATTCATTTCTTGTGAGTTAGATTATGATACCTGGAAATAATAATATGAGGAATTTACAAGTATCTTCTCCCAAAATGTTTAAATTTTCATATCAGTGGTTTTCTTAATACATTTCCGGGAGGCTCAGAAGAATAGGAATTCCATGATTGAAAAAATGAAGCCATAAGAAGACATGAGTTTCAGAGCTGGGACCGTGTCCCTTAATGATCATCTTTCTTTTCTAGTGGTACTTTGTACAGTGCACACAGCAAATTCTCAACAATGATGACAATGATTAATGACGACCAGGTCTCATATTTGTCTGCTTTCAATTCTCTTCTACCATTTTGTTCTCTATAGTCCCAGCTCTTTCTGGGTTTCAAGCCTTTCAGAAGCCTGGCTCATTCAGTTTATGAGGGTGATGAGTGAGTATTCAGTAGCTGTCTTCCAATAGTGATGATGATTATGATAACTTCAAATGATTAGAGATCTACCCCCCAAGCACACATATGTATTTTGAAACTCTTCTAAACTTGAGGAAGTGTGTTCTTAAAATAATACCAGCTATTGCATTCTCTTGTCAGGTAGTTTGGAAAACACTGGATGAAACAGAATTAAACTGTTGGGTTGATTTTTTTCAACTGGAATTCACAGGATCTTTAAAACATTCTATGAATCCTAAATTCTTAAAGGAGGGTGATAAAATATGTAGAATTTCCCAAACATATTTGACCATCAACTCATTTATTCCTTGAACACCTTTCTCCTAGGAGTGGTGTAACGTGGAACAAATTTTGGGAAATGTTAAATATCCTTTGGGTTTAAATTAGAGTATAGATTACTCCATTTGTCCTAAAACTATCTGTTTCAGATGTTCAGAGACCTTTCCCTAGGGTTTGTTTTCTTAGATATAATGACTTAGCCTGTACCGCTGCTTCACATATCATTTCAGGACCTAGACGCTGTTGTTTTTCAGCCTGAATTTTTCCAGACAGAGAATCGTAGCTTATTTAACTCTGATCTTGTATGTGAGCCACTCAATTCCCATGATCATTTCAACTGTCTTGTTCTAATCTACAGTTTGCAAGGTTCAGGGTCAAAAAGTTAATGATAACTATAGTAATGACAACTAGCATTTTTGAATATGTATGATGGACCAGTTATTTAACAGCTTTACATGTAACAGCCTACTTAATTGTCACCAGAATTCTATGAGGTAGATATTTCTATTTCCATCTTACACTTGAGGAAACTGAAGTGAGCTTTTGTAACTTAAGTAACTTTGCCCAAGAAGATCCCAGTTAAGGAGGGAAAGCTGGGATTTGAACCTGATTGTGTTCAACTATTAAGGATTACTGTGCACTGCCCTTCCCATGTTACTCCTATTTTTTTTTCTTTTTTTATTTTTGGCTGTGTTGGGTCTTCGTTGCTGTGCGCAGGCTTTCTCTAGTTGTGGCAAGCAGGAGCTACTCTTTGTTGTGGTGCGCGGGCTTCTCATTGCGGTGGCTTCTCTTGTTGCGGAGCACGGGCTCTGGGCGTGTGGGCTTCAGTAGTTGCAGCACGCGGACTCAGTAGTTGCGACACATGGGCTTAGTTGCTCTGCGGCATGTGGAATCTTCCCAGACCAGGGCTCGAACCTGTGTCCCCTGCATTGGCAGGTAGATTCTTAACCACTGCACCACCAGGGAAGTCCCTACTTCTATTTTTAAATGTATGTGCTGCCTCCTCAACCAGAATCCTTTAAGAGCAGAGGCCGTATGTTCCAGACCTCAGTACAATCTTCTGTGCTTGACAGCTCCTGGTATGCGGTAGCCATTACTCCTTTGAATATAAAGCTTGTGCAACCTGCCTAAACCATTCAGCTAGTAAAATTATGGGCCTGAGATTTGGAGCCATCCTCCATACCATGTGTGCGCACCTCATGGATTTCTCACCAGGACCATGCAGTGTGCACCAAGTGAGCTTTCTCCTTCTAGGGCACCCTCACCAGGCTTTTGAGCATCCCAAATAAGGAGCCTTTTGTCCCCCAGAGCCTCCAACGCATTCCTTCTGCCTTCCCCCAAACAGATACTGGTCCTAGACTAAAGAACTAAGTCTACCCAGAAGACTAATACCCTGCTAAGCAAGAAAGCACTTTTGTTGTGTGCTGATTTTGTTGGTGGTGTTTGAACAATGTTCTCAACCCTTTAGAATCCCTTCCAGACGTTGAAATCTTTCAATGTAGTGAAGTACAAACGCAGCAATGGCCCCAAGGGGGTGCTGGGCGGGGTTTGTGGTGAGGCCCTCATCCTCTGCTGCTCAGCTGTGCCGTTGGCCCCCTACTGGCAAGGTCAGGAGCCCTGCCCTTGCGACTGGAAGCGCCCCACCTGAGAGCAACGGAAATCCTTACAGCCTACTGGGTGGTGAATGGCTGGCTGGCATTCACCCAATGCAGCCAAAAATGGCCTGGCAAAGGCTTTAGCGACCATGTCTAGTGTGGCCTTGGCCTCTGTGGCAGTCGGGCCCAGCAGCTGCCCTAACATCTCAGCTGGCTACAGCCCGTTTTCCTCACATGGGTTTCCTCCAAACTTCATCATGTCCGTTTCCAGCGGCCCTGCTGAGACACCCCACAAGAAGGCCAGGACATCGCCTTACCCTGGTTCTAAAGTGGGACAAAGCCAGGTCCCCAGTGAGAAAGTGAGCTGGCTGGTTGAGTGGCCAGAGTACAAGGCTGCCGAGTACACTTCTGGCTCAGTCTTGGCCGGACCCAGGTGGGCAGACCCTCTTTTGGGTGAAAGAAACTTCTCCCTTAAATTTAATGAAAAGGATGGGCATGTTGAGAGAAGGAGCCAGAACGGTTGGTACGAGGTTGAAAATGGTAGACCTAGAAATCCTGCAGTTAGGCCAGGGCTGGTTGGCTGAGGGCTTTTGGGGCATTGGGGCCCCAGTCATGCTGCAGATCCCATCTTAACCAGGTGGAAAAAGAATAGTAAGGGAAATACAGTTACCCACCCTGTTTCTGGGAGAAACATCCTGCAATCTGTAGCCATCAAAAGGAAGGACTGTGGGGCATGGGCCATCCCATGGGGGATGGTGGATCTGGGAGAGAAGATTAGTACCACAGTGAAGAGAGAATTTGGTGAGGAAGCCATGAACTCCTTACAGAAACCCAGAGCAGAAACACAGGAGTTGGAGAAACAATTGCACAAACTATTCAGCCAGGAACACTTTGTGGTCTATAAAGGCTATGCGGATGATCCACGGAACATGATAACACATGGATGGAGACAGAGGCTGTGAACTACCATGATGAAACAGGGGAGGTAATGGATCATCTTCTTCTGGAAGCTGGCGACGATGCCAAGAAAGTGGGATGGGTGGACAATCATGATAAACTCAAGCTTTATGCCAGCCACTCCCAATTTATTCAACTTGTGGCTGAGAAACGAGGTGCCCACTGGAGTGAAGACGTGTACCCCGACTGCCATGGGTAATGGAGTGGAGTCTCATGCAAGCCAAAGGCCTTCAGATGAACACAGGTAGATAAGAAGCAAACAACTCAGAGCTCCCATTGAACAGGATGGGAGGATTACTTCTTTTGGTGATTATTTCCCAAACTGTTCACAGGCTGGAGGCTTTGTATCAGGGAATAATATTAGACTCATATGGGGAAATGGAATCACAAACTTTTTGGCTCTCTAATTGGAAGAAGAATATAGTTACCTCTTCTATACATTGTATACATGGCTTTAACCAAATTATACAACTAATGCTCTTTGAAGAATTATGGGTAAAACAAAGATAAATTCTTACCCACCATAGCCTCTACTTTTCATCCAGCTTGCATTTGTCAATTCTTTCTTTCTCCTGATGTGTTAGACTGTGGTTTAATCTAATGTATAATCTGATTTTTGGGTTAACATTTGTTTTTCAAATTTAGCTATATGTGATCTTGTATTCACTGCTTTCAAGTACAGAAGCTCTTTGGTTATTCTTGTTTTAGAACCTTCAGTTTTATGGGAAAAGTTCCATCTCTATTTTAGTCCATAAGGATCAAGTACTTATGAACCAGGGGAAAAAAATGCAGTGACAAAATGAGCTTAATATCCATCCCTCCCTCTGGTTATCACAACTGTTCTGTCTGAACAGAATGGGCTAAGCTCAAGACACTTGTTCCCTCTCATCTCAGAAGATGAGACCCTCATCTCAGAAGACCCTGCAAATGCCAATTCCTGGCATGAAGAAGTCTCTATCAAGGAGATGTATGTAATCACAGCCTAATAAAAATATAATTCACATCTACCTTTTCTCCATTAAAAAAACCCCAGTGTATAAACGAGAAAGTGTTTATAGTCCATTTGAAAACAGAGATGCCCCCTGACAATCAAGAATGAGGGGATCTCAGTAGCAACAAATAGGCCAGAAATACATTTCTTCCCTCTCATCACCTAAAACAAGCAAGTTAACTTTATTTGTATGTAACACAATTATGGAAAATTAACTCAAACCACTGTGATGAACCTTTTATGGCTAAAGGGGAAAACTATTTGTAGTTTTGTAGGCATTGATAATCTCATAAGAAAACACTTCCATAACAATATCTAACACTTATATTCCACTTACTGTGTGCACACACTCTTTTAAGTGCCTTATTATAGTGAGCTATTTATTCCTAAGGATCCCCCTAAGAGGAGGAGGGTACTCTTACCTCACAGGCTGGGCTCTGTAGGAAGCAGACTCTGTGAGGGTGATGAGCATTGCAAGATGTTTCTCAGAGAGAGGTCTTGGGATCCACTCTTGGGGAAGGGAGGAGAAGGAAGCAGGATTGGGCAGGGTGAGATGTTGAGGTTGAAGCCCAGTGAAGCCTTCAGTCAACCCCACATGGAGCTCTGGAGCTGGGAAGGCTCTTCCAGCTGCCCTGAATTGGGGCGAAGTTTCAGGCCTTTACACTCTTTTTTGCTCAGTCATTGGATGTGGGCTGCACATGGAAGGGGGTGTGACCTTAGGAGAGACAGTTTTCCTCAGCCATGGATGGCAATGCCCAAAGAGGGCTAATAGGTGAATGCCATCTTCTGGTAACGTTCCAGCAGCTGAGAAGGGGAATCTTGGGAAGGGAAGGGGCAGGCACTACAGGGTCTACTGTATATTGTCCCCCTATTTTACAGATGATATAACTAAGGCACAGGGAAGTTACGGAACTTGCAAGCTATACCACCAGTGAGTGGCGGAGTGGCAGGTTTTTGGGCTCAACAGTCTACCCCCTTGGCCACAATACCATAGTCTCTCCAATAGTTACCCTCCTATAGTCCCCAGGTGCCCTGTGCACTGTTCCTTTAAGAAAAGAAAAGAAGAAGAAATCACTCTAACTACGTGCACATTTGGTCAGAGTTTCCATTCCTAAACCTGAAGGACACGTGCACGGTTTCATTTATCTTCCTCGTGAAAGATGTCGTATTTACACGGGTGATGACAATTGTAAAATGGTTCACCCATGGATGCCCACCATTGTTCACGCTCAGGAACAAATTTAATACATCACTTTTCTTTGTGACTTCTATAACTGCTTGTTTTAAGGATGGAGCCATCTGTCCTATATATTAGTCTCAGCTCAGTAACTTCTCCAGGTGAGATACGCTCCCTGTCTTTATTTGAATCACTGGGGCACCTGGTTGGTCTAACATATTTTGAATGTTCCTAAACTTCATTATTTTTCCAAAATGTAAGTTCTTGAAAAAAATAAATACACGTATACACACACACACACACACACACACACACACTGAAATAATGAAGGTCTAATGTCTCTAATGTATCCAGAACAGAATTCTTGATTATTTTTTCCCCAAGAATACTGTTCCTCCATCACTCTTCCAAGGTAATTGGCACCAAAATCCCTCCAAGTTGCACAAGAAAACAAGGAGTCGTAGATTCCTTGCCTTCTCTCACCTCCCACATTCAATTCATCTGCAAAATTTAGTCAGCTCCACCTTGAACACAATATATCTGGAATCATTCACTGCTTTCCACTTTCAGTGACCACCCTAATCAAGCCACCACCCTCCTTCTCTAGACTGTCGAAGTTGCCCCCAACAGGTTTCCCTCTTTCTACTCTTGTCTACCTGTTGGTCATTTTCCACAAAAAATGAAACAACATTTTTAAGAATGTCAGTCACATGTCCAACCCCTCTTAAAACATTCCAGTGGTTTCATTTTTTACATAAAACACAAACTCTTTACCCAGGCCTACCTACTATGGATGATGCCTATGAGCTAGTCTGACCTGGTCACATTCTACCCTGGCTAGTCTAGCCTTTCTCTTCCTGGCATTCTTCATATTTGCTTCTGCCCCAGGGCCTTTGCTTTGCTTTTCCATGTCTAGAATGCCCCTTCCATATCTTCACAAAGTTGGGTTTTTGGGTCAGTCAGACCTCATTCAAATAACACTTCCAGAAAAGAGTTTTCCTGGCTACCTAATCTAAAGTAGCTCACCCAACCCGTTTCTACTTTTAGCCTGTTTTATTTTCTACATAGTATTTAGACCAGCTGAAATTATCCTGTATATTTCTATTTACAAGAGAGTCTAGTGATTTTTCTGTCTTGTTGATTACTATACCACCAATATCTAGAATAGTGCCTGGCATGTCAACACATTATTTGCTGCTGTTAACAGTTTTTTATATACTCTTCCCTCTTAAAAAAAAAAAAAGAAAAAAACATATAAATGTGATCACATTACCCTTGGCTTAACTTTCTTATTTAAAAAGATTTTTTTATCTTGAAATAATTTTAGACTTAGAAAAAAGTTACAAAAATAGTACACAGAGTTCCCATATAATCCTTCACCCAGCTCCTACAAATTTTGAGAATTTATTTATATAGAACAATTATTGAAACCTAAAATTAACATTGATTTACTACTTTTTACTATTAACTAATCTACAGATCTTATTCAAAATGTACTAATTGTTCCACTAATGTTCTTTTTCTGTTCTAGAATCCAAGGATTCCACATTTCATTTAATTGTCATGTCTCCTTTATTTCCTCCAATCTTGTAAAGTAGCTCAATTTTTATTTTGTTGCTGTTCTTTTGTCTTTCATGACCTTAACACTTCTAGGCACCGGCCAGTTTGTTGTTGTTGTTGTTTTAACTAGAATGTTCCACAATTTGGATTACTCTGACATTTTCTCATGCATAGATTGAGGTTATGCATTTTTTTTAGTATGAATGTCATATCTGTGATGTTGTTTGGCTAAACTTTTATGCTAAAAAAATTAAGGTAAAGTTCTCATTTTTAAAATGTCACTGTGGAATTTCCAACCACCTTGTACTACTTTTGACCAGCATTTTTATATTTTTATGTATGTTTTTGTGCACACACACACACAATTGAATATATGTATTCTAATTCTTCCACTCCTCCTCTGTAAGAGAAAGTGACTAGGAAGCTCTGAATTTCATTCATTACCCTATCACCTTCCTTCAAGTTTATGGGAGGACACTTGAATGCTGTGTTATCTCACTGTATCAGTTACCTATTTCTACCAAAAAAAAAAAAAAAAAAAGAAATCCTGAAAACAATCTCAAAACACAGTGGCTTAAAACAAAAATATCGAGTTTGTAAGTTTGAAGGTTGACCACTAGGGTTGGGCTTGACTGGGTGGTTTTTCTGGTCATGACTGGGCTCATGTCTGGGAGTTGGCTGGCTTTTGGCTAATCTAGGATGACCTTGGGATGATTAAAGAGAATCTGCTCTGCACCACGTCTCTCTTCTCCTATCTCAGCATGTTCTCATGGCAATGGCAGTGAAGCAAATGTCAAATAGAAACATGCAATTGTTCTTGAGTCCCAGGCTCAGCACTGGCACCAAGTCATTTCCCTGCATTCTATGAGAAATAGCAATTCATAAGGTGAACCCAGATTTGATGGATGGGGAAATGACTCTTTCATTTCCCCACCCATCCCAGGAAAGTCACATGGCAAAGGGCATGGACACAGAGAGGTGTGAAGTATTCAGGCCATTTGAGCACTCAAGAAACCAACATCTACTGTGCGTTTTTTTTCTAACAGTTTCATTGAGATAGAATTCACATACCATACAGCTCACCCATTTAAAATGTACAATTCAATGGTTTTAACTATATTCACAAGGTTGTGCCACCACCACCAGAATCAGTTTTAGAACATTTTCTTCACCCCGTAAAGAAATCCTATGATCACAGAACTCTATTACAATTTCTTTTTTTGGAGCCAAAGACAGTCTCTTAATCACTTTTACATCCCTAGTGTCTAGCACGGGGTTTGATCCACAGTAGATGCTCAATATATGTCTGCCAGAAAGAATCGAAGAGCTATCAGGTTTTGCCTGTGAAACCCCGCAGTTTGCCTATAAATATTACTCAGCCTTCTAGCGTCAGCCCAAAAGTATTTGTTTGTTTTGGTGCAACTTTCTGCTACTTTCTCCACCTGGCAAGGGTTGGGCAATTGTTCCCTTTGATGAACTATTTCCAGTTACTGCTGCTGAACATTCTTTTCTTTTCATCAAGGTCTTTATCAAATAGGATGACAAACTGTTGAAAGTTAAATTATGGGTAACTATGAAGTAATAGGTTGGTGAAGTTTGGTTCATCACTTGCTTAAAATTTGGTACATACTGTCCCTGGGCACCTCCCTTGTCCCTCCCATTTGGTAATAACAGTAATGGGTACATTTACATTGTGCCAGGCACTTTGCATGCATTATCATTTATGCTTTCTTATCAGGGCCAAATGAAACATTTTAAGACAGCTTTATATTAAGCCAAGACATCTATCTGTGCCACTTCAAACTAGCAGCTTTTTGAGAGCAGAGGCTGTGCTTTCCTTCTTTTTCAGCATCTCCTATGGCTGCATGTATATTTAATAAGATCCTGAGTAAAATATAAAAGCTAAAAACCATTTTCTCCTTTCTTATTAAAAAATTTAGAGTGAAGGAAGGAGTCAAACACAATAAAAGCCATTTGATTCAGCTTTGATGAGTTTCATAATGCTAAAGTTCACATGTGGCAGTATACTTTCTAGGTGAGAAAATTTTTGCCTTTTGGGAGTTCTCGAAAGGTTTTGATAGTATACACTTTAAAAGTGGAAGATTGTCAAGACTTTCCTATATGTTATGTGAATGTGAAAATCACATTTCAGTGTGGTAAGTTTTGTTCTTGGATTTGTCACTAACTAGCTGTAGGAACTTGGGCAAGTTGCTTCACCTATCCAAGTTTCCTTGTAGCTTATAATTCTACAAGTGTTAAATTGACAGATATTTGCAATACTTTTATATGTATGTTATTGGAAAGAGTATATAGACTTACACATTTATAAATATTATATACTTATAAAAAGCAAAAAATTCAAAACAGGAATAGGAATTTATATATGGGAGAAATCTGAATCCTGTTACAACTATATTTTCTTTTAAGAAAATAGTTTAAGAAAATTGGTATATTACTTATCTATTTCTACTTAGTGATATTACCTCAAATATACTTAAAATGACACATTTATTATGTCACGGTTTCTGTGGATCAGGAATCTGAGCTCAGCTTAGCTGCCTTAGGGTATCAAAAAGCTGCAGTCAAGGTATTGACTGGGGCTGCTGTCTTATCTGAGGCTCGACTGGGGAAGGATCGGATTCAAAACTCATGTAGTTATTGGCAGAATTTAATTCATTTCAGGTTGTTGCGCTAAGGGCCTCAGTTTCTTGCTGGCTCTTAATCAGAGACTGCCCTTAGTTGCTGCCATTTGGCTCTCTTCATAGGCTAGCTTGTAATAAATAGCTTGCTTCTCCAAAGCCAACCAGAGAGAGAGTTTCCTAGAAAAAAATGGGTTACAATGTTATGTAATGGAGCCATGAATATGTGTTCATGTACATTCTGTCACATTTGCTACTTTCCATTGGTTAGAAGCAAATCATGGGTATCAATACTCAAGGGGAGAAGATGACACAAAGCATGAGCACCAGCATGTTGGGATCATGGGGACCACCCTAGAGTCTACTGGCCACAACTGAAAAATTACAAAATGTATGTGAGCAGTAGAGTAGGATTAAATTCTAGGAGCCACTCCATTCCCCACGTATGCACACATATAAATCTTGCAACAAGGGAAGCATCCTGCTTCTCCCTTATTCTCTGTTTCAGAAAATGCTGCCATCCATAGCTCAGTCCTCAAACCTAGGAACTATCTTTGACACTTTGCTCTCTCTAGCCAGCCCAACCCTCAATTCAACCCACCAATAAGTGCCAAACATGATCCTTTATGTCTGTTTCCACTGTTTCCCCATCATTTTCAGTTATCACTGTCTTTTCCCTAACATTGACCACACCTCTCAACTAGCCTTCTGGATCCCACTCTTGCCCTCCTTTGTGATCCACCCTTCATATGGCAGCCAGAGTGCTGTTCTTTTCTTTTCTTTTTTTCATTTTTGGCTGCATTGGGTCTTCGTTGCTGCATGGGCTTTCTCTAGTTGCGGCGAGCGGGGGCTACTCTTCATTGTGGTGTGTGGGCTTCTCATTGTGGTGGCTTCTCTTGCTGCGGAGCACTGGCTCTAGGCACGTGGGCTTCAGTAGTTGCAGAACGTGGGCTCAGTAGTTGTGGCTCACGGGCTCTAGAGCACAGGTTCAGGGGCTTAATTGTTCCACGGCATGTGGGATCTTCCCAGACCAGGGATCGAACCCATGTCCCCTGCATTGGCAGGTGGATTCTTAACCACTGCACCACCAGGGAAGTCCAGAGTGCTTTTCTTAAAACAGAAATCAGATCATTTTATTCTCCTGCTTAAAATCTTCCATTGGCTTCCTACCGAATATGAGTCAAATCCAAACTCCTTTATCTGACCCACAGGACCAACATAAACTGACCTCTGCCTGTTTCTCTAAACTCATCTCTTCTATGACATTTCTCTTTATACACATCTGCATTGTTTAATTTGTGATAATGACATATATTTTAGATTTCATAACCTAAAAATAATTTAAAGTAAATAAAATTACTATTTTTAAATAATCTAATAAAGAATATAATATAACAGGGTAAAGTAAGTTTTAATAAAGCTAAGCATTTGAGGCTAAATATTTTTTGAATGAAAGAAACATTATTTAGCAATGGTGGCTTTATGGGTGATCCATTGTATCATGTATCAGATAATTTGATCCAAAATGAGATATCCTAAATTAGATGAACTTCTGAGATAATATAAAATCCCAATTTAATCTACTAATATACACTGAAGCTAAAATAAGAGAGCAGGTTTATCTACAAAGTGGTGAGTTTTATTATTTGGGGAGAGGGGCAAGCAAAATTTATTATATAGGCAGCTTATTAATTGACCTTAATCAAAATAGGGAGTTATAAAATCATGTCCATAATAAAATCTAAAAGTAGGATTACACATTTATACAAGGTAATTTTCTTACATTTCTTATTAGTTAAAACCAGGAAAATTCACTTTCTAATTATGTGGGTCCAAATTATTCATTTATCATAGACTATCAAGTCACCTGGGTATGTTCACCCAGATAAGATACAGTGGGAGAGCATAGCCTTTAGAGATAAACTGACTGGAATTGAATCTGAATTCTACAGCTTGGTAGCTGAGTGACCTCATTCAGTACATTCAAACTTTCTGAGCCTCAGTTTCATCATAAGTCAATGGGGATAACAATACCCCCCTTGCAGAGTTATCTTAAGGATTAAATAAACTTATTTATTGGCACATTGTAGGTACTCAATACATGGTCTTTTCTTTCTTTCTTTCTTTCTTTCTTTTTCATCATTGCTTGGCTAACAAACCTCAAAATACTATAAATTGATCCACTTTCGATTTCTATTCTCATTATATTAGACCTAGGGTCAACTTGGGCAGAAGAAAAGAATTAGAAAAGTATCATAAAGGCAGACTATTAAGACTTGTCTCACATAGAGGAAGAATGAGGCAGAAGCCACATGTGAGACTGAGATTTTCAGTTGGAAGTGAAAAGTTATCAATACATAGGAATGCTGAAGGAATTTGTGTTTGTGGCTGGGTAAATCATGGAAAATTACAGGACAGTTTTTGGTAAATGATATTATTTACTTATTAAATAAACTATGCTGCTGTCCCCTCCCCCATATTTTGAATGTAATAAATGTTAATTTGAAATAGAAAATCTGTGTAGCTGTTCAGGGTATTTTAGAAAAATTAATTGTCGAGTCTTGAATGTAATACAAATTCATTACTTATATTTCTCACCAGAAGTAGTTGTTTTATTAGATGAGTATTCTTTCACTATTATTTCATTTCCAGAGCAACAGGGCCTTTGATGTTTTTCAGATTACTTTTGGGAGAGAAGACATTGCAGTGACTTGCAATTTAATGAAGAAAATTCTTTTATGGCTTCTCACTTTGGGATGCTGTTAGATTGTGTTGGCATAGTGTAGGGAGAATCTTATAAGTTCTGCAAACTCTTGGTGGTTTTAATGTTGTTATAGATTCTAAAATATCACTGTATAATTTGTATTATGGAGAGGCACTGTTTCATTATGTTAGTTTGATTTGGTTAATATCCTACAAAAACAAACTCAATGAAAATTTTCACTTTCTTTTTTAATCCTAAATGAAACAGCTTATGCCTCGGTTAACCATGGTGGGAGATAATAGAAAATATGTATTGGTTTCTGCCCCCAGTTCCTGGCACAGAGTTTCTAAAACCTTTGGAATTCCCTTAGTAATTAGAGCATTAGGAGCATCTTTTATTCTAATGGGGTGACTCTGGGTGGGCTCCTAGATCGGGCTGGTCACCAGAAAGACCAAGCTATGATTAGAAGCTTGGAATTGTCAGCTCCACTCCTCATTCTCCAGAGAAGAAAGAGGGGCTGGAAATGGAATTAATAATTGATCATGCTTACATGAGGAAGCTTCCATAAAATCCCAATAGTATGGGGTTTGGAAAGCTTCCAGGTAGGTGAACACATCCACATTGGGAGGGTGAGGCATCCTACCTCCATGAGGACAAAAGCTCCTGTGATCAGGATCCTCCCAGACCTCACCCTGTGTATCTCTTCATCTGGCTGTTCATCTGTATCCTTTAACATATCCTTTAATAAATATAAGTAAGTTTCCTGAGTTCTGTGAGCCACTCTAGCAACTTAAACCCAAAGAGAGCGTCATTGAAACCTCTGATCTATAGCCGGTTGGTCAGAAGCACAGGTGGTAACCTGCCTTTTGACTGGCCTCTGAAGTGTGGTGGTTTTGTGGGGGGTGGGCAGTCTTGTGGGACTGAACCCTTAACCTATGGGATCTGAGCCCTTAACCTATGGGATTCATACTGTCAGAATTGAGTTAAATTGTAGGACATCCACCTGGTATCAAAGAGAATTTTTTGGTGTGGGGGAAAACCTCCACACATTTGGTGACCACAAGTGAAGTGTTTTGTGTGGACAGTAAACAAAAATCACAAGGAAGAAACACACAATACAAAGGCAGTAAACTAAACTGAATTTTTCAATACATGTGGACACTCATTCTTTCGCCCATTTGGGTTTATTGATAAGTAGGGTGACCAACTGTCCCAGTTTGCTCAGAACTGTCCTGGTTTTAGCACTGGAAGTTCCATGTCCTCAGAAGCCTCTCAGTTCCAGGCAAACCAGGGCAGTTGGTCACTCTATCAGGTTTCCTAGGCAAAAATATTTGAGTACCTACTATGTGCCAGGCATTAGAGTTACAGTGATGAGCAAAACATACACTGTCCCTGCCCTCACGGATTTTAGAAACGTATAACTAGTCCACCCACATCACGTGGAAATAGTCAAGCCATCTCCATCAAGACTCCTATTTGCATGGGAGACTTGATTCCTGGGATAAATCTCGAAGGGACTTTGAAGCTGAGAGTCAGATTCTAGGATCCCTAAGTAGTATAGCTCAACAGAGAGGAGATAAAATTTCCCAACCTCTGGGATCAGTATGCCTCTAGGAAGGCATAAAATTTACTGTGAGGAGAAAAAAATATACTTATGAGTGCTCAATGCATATGATGATGACTCTTAGGTCAACTCTCCCACCTCCATCCCCACTCTGCAGAACTTTCACCAAGTTCCTCTCCTGAGGGCTAAGCAAAAGAGGCCATTATAAGTGCTTAAAAATATTGGGTTGGCCAAAAGATTCATTCGGTTTTTTCCATAAGATGGCTCTAATAGCACTTAGTTGTCTTTAACTTCATTCAAAACAATTTTGTTAGATTGTATGTGACAGCTGTCATATCAGCGTGCATTTTAAAAAAGACTTCTCAAAATTGGTGAATTTTTGTGTAGCCATTTTAATATTGAAGATGGAAGAAAAAAAGCAACATTTTCAGCATATTATGCTTTATTATTTCAATAAAGGTAAGAATGCAACTGAAATGCAGAAAAAAAGATTTGTGCAGTGTATGGAGAAGGTGCTGTGATTGATCGACCATGTCAAAAGGGGTTTGCAAAGTTTCGTGCTGGAGATTTCTCGCTGGATGATGCTCCAGGGTCGTGTAGACCAGTTGAAGATGATAGCAATCAAATCGAGACATTCACTGAGAACAATCAACGTTATACCACGCAGGAGATAGCTGACATACTCAAAATATCCAAATCAAGCATTGAAAATCATTTGCACCAGCTTGGTTATGTTAATTGCTTTGATGTTTCAGTTCCACATAAATTAAGCAAAAAATCCCTTCTTGACCGTATTTCTGCATGGGATTCTCTTCTTAAACGTAATGAAAACGTTCCATTTTTAAAACAAATTGTGACGGACGATGAAAAGTGGATACTGTATAATAATGTGGGATGGAAGAGATTGTGGGGCAAGTGAAATGAACCACCACCAACCACACCAAAGGCTGGTCTTCACCAAAGAAAGTGATGTTGTGTATATGGTGAGATTGGAAGGGGGTCCTCTATTATGAGCTCCTTCCAGAAAACCAAACGATTAATGCCAACAAGTACTGCTCCCAGTTAGACCAACTGAAAGCAGCACTTGACAAAAAGCATCCAGAATTAGTCAACAGAAAACGCATAATCTTCTATCAGAATAATGCAGGACCGCATGTTTCTTTGATGACCAGGCAAAAACTGTTACAGCTTGGCTGGGAAGTTCTGTTTCATCCACCATATTCACCAGACACTGCACCTTCGGATTTCCATTTATTTCGGTTTTTATAAAATTCTCTTAACGGAAAAATTTTCAATTCCCTAGAAGACTGTAAAAGGCACCTGGAACAGTTCTTTGCTCAAAAAGATAAAAAGTTTTGGGAAGACGGAATTATGAAGTTGCCTGAAAAATGGCAGAAGGTAGTGGAACAAAAGGGTGAATACCTTGTTAAATAAAGTTCTTGGTGAAAATGAAAAATGTGTCCTTTATTTTTACTTAAAAACCGAAGGCACTTTTTGGCTAACCCAATAACTGTAATTGACTACTTTCTCAGACCTCAAAGACTGGATTAAAATATTTTCCCAGCTTCTAGAACTCCATCAGTGATTGCAGTAAGGGCAGTAGAGCCCAACACCAAAGGCACTGGAAGGCATGGTCGCAGTGTTGGGGTAGAGTGGGCTTCTGGGCATGCATTAGAAGAAGCAGTGTGGAATGACAACAGCCAAAGAACCCACCGGAAGGGTGTACATGGGGAAGTACAGAGTGTCAAATGTGGCCTCTTGAGGTGGATAGACACAAATGCCCTTGTACTTATCACCTGAGCCTCTTAGATGAGAAGACGGGTATAGTTCAGGGAAGCAAGGTCTACACAAGAGGTTAATAGAGACTTTGAAGGCATAGTCACCTCCAGTAACGCAGCAATGGCACCACAGTTCCTGTCGCCCTCCTTTGTGCTGCCAAAGCACTTTGTAAGTGCCGACTGGAGTTGCTCATGTCAGCCTTGGTCTCCCTCATTAGAATGGACTCTTGGAAGGTCAGAGACCATGGTGTGCCTAGGCTTTTATATCGTCTTTGATATGTGTCCCCATAGCACTTATTCCAGTGTGTGTTCAACACACATTTGTTGGATCGAATGATGAGCATGAGCTGGTATTTTGCAATAAGAAGGGAAGTTACAAAATTAGACCAAATGATATAGCCAGGGACCTAGCCTCAAAGAAGGATTTATACAAATTGTAGCAATTCTTCCTGAATCAGGACCAGATAAAAAAATAAAGAGTTTGGGATAATACAGATTCTTTCTTTAAAAAGTTAGTCTTTAAATCCACAGGAAAGAAACATATTGTATTTTGTCCTGAGTGGTGATTAGGAATAGCTACAGGAAGTAGCTGTGGGTGAACTGTTACATAACAGTGACAACATGATTGAATTCAGGATCTAGAGGGAGAGGAAAAGGAAGAAAAAAATCCATTAAGTTGCTTAATTTTAAAAAGGAAATAAGATTAAATTGTTAGATTGAAATAAATACCTGTAGTTCATTTTTTAAATAATACAAAGAATTTAAAAATACCTTCTTAAGAAATGAATGTCACCAATTGTACAAATTAGATGTTGGAGGAAAAATCCTATGCTGTTCACTAGAGCAGTAAACGAAATCACTAGAGAGAGGTAAAGAGTTTCACAGGAGAAGGGAGACAGTCCATAAATGACAGAAACAGGAAAGCATATAACTTCTATCAGATCAAATTCACATCAAAAATTAGTCAGAAATTCAAGGATCATGTAGAACGAGGAACACCATTTTCATATGAGCTATCTCTGAGTGACTAGGACTCTGAAATAAATCACTCAAGCTAAGAGATCAAGGAATACTGAATCAAGCATAAACTCTCTGGGGAAATCGTTTTATAAGGCGAAATCATGCTTGAAAAATGCCCTAGGAACCCCCAGAGGGGTCACATATGTCTACTGAGAATGGGGTCTCCATGGATGTGGTCTATATTGACAATGATAAGCCTTTCACTAGATTGCACACCACAGACAATCCTGATGTTAAGATTTCATGAAACTGAGGTCAACGTTTAGTCAAAGGCAGATGTCTTTGAGACAGAAAACATATAAAGCTAAATGGGTGCCTTTCAAAGGTAATAAGTATACAGGGATATTCTACTCAATATCTTTATGAATGATCTGGAAAGACAAAACCTCCAAATTTTCAAGTAACTCTAAGCTCCTCTGAGAAATGGATTGAAGATGTTCTTCAGTCATGCCTGTGAGCCATCATAAATGCCACCATAAACACCACTCAGGAGCCTCAGTGTAGGCCAGGGTCAGATCAGACACATGGATAAAAAATAATCTGGGGCTTCCCTGGTGGCGCAGCGGTTAAGAATCTGCCTGCCAATGCAGGGGACCCGGGTTTGAGCCCCGGTCTGGGAAGATCCCACATGCCGCGGAGCAACTAAGCCCATGAGCCACAACTACTGAGCCTGTGCATCTGGAGCCTGTGCTCCGCAACGGGAGAGGCCGTGACAGTGAGAGGCCCGCGCACCACGATGAAGAGTGGCCCCCACTCGCCGCAACTGGAGAAAGCCCTCGCACAGAAACAAAGACCCAACACAGCCAAAAATAAATAAATAAATTTTAAAAATAATAATCTGGTTTATACTTTAAAGACGTTGGGTGTGTATGTTAAAGTCGTTATGCCCTGCTGGTAAGTTATGATCAAAGAAGACTTATAAGTTGAGTTATCCTAGACCAGTTGTTCTCAAAAATTTGGGTCCCAGGACCAAGAAATTAAAATTTATTGAGGACTCCAAAGAGCTATTTATTAGTTTATTTTAAAATTACAATAAATCCATTACATGTTAATATAAATAAAAATTTTTAATTAACTATTTTTTCCAAATTAAAAAATTAATGAGAAGAATGGAATTTTTTTTATTTTTAGAAATCTCTTTATTATATGACTTAGGAGGAGAGAGTGGCTGATTATATTTGCTTCTGTATTCAATTGTTGCAATGCTGTTGTGATTGAAGTAGATGAAGAAAATGTGGCCTCACACAGTAGTATATTTAGAATAGGAGTATATTTTCATAGCCTTTTTTAGGCAATTGTGGGTATTCTTCTTTGATACTACACTAATACTCACCAAGTGGTGGTTTTTTAGAGGTTAGTTGTAATGTGGAATCTGAAACCATATTAACTATCTTATGATATTCTGTTATATTAAAATCCATTGGTTTACCTTGCACTTTGAATTTTAAAAAAAATTTAAATCCATGAGTAATTTGTGTAACATAGTGGATTATTTATTTAGAAATTATTGATTGACTGAGTTCTGTAGATCCTCCAAATGTTGATATTTTATTCTACAATATAAAAACCCACATTTGTTAATATCGCCACGGATCTCATCAGAAAAGCCTTTAGGCATCGAAAAGTTGTCCAGTTCTCGGTAAAGGATATATGTTTTCCAAAATTCTAATTTTTGCTTGAAAATGCCAATTTTATCATTGGCAACAAATACCGTCAGTTTTATTTCTTTGAAGTGACAGGCTCGCCTCATTCATTTTGGAGAAAGTATCTGCCAGATACTGTAGCCATATTTGGTCACGCATCCTTCAAGTAAAATTGGTATTCCATGAAAAAGCGCCAAGTGTAGCTCATAATTCAAATGCCTGAGTGCTTTTCCTCAAGACAACCTTCATATTTACAATGCAGCAGAAGTTATGTAGTTTTCATTTTGCCGCACAAGTTAGTGTTCTCAAGGGTTAAAACTTAATACAATTAATAATTTTTACTGCATTATCAAGGACATTCTTAAGTGAAATTGGTTGTTTTTTTTTAACCAGGAGTGTGTGGTGGTGAAGAACACAATGATCACCAGAGCTAAGGCGATGACAGTTTTACCCACCATTGCTTTTGCACCATCAGTGCCAATCCAGCACAGTAACAAATGCAAATAATTTCTCAGTATTATTATGAAAATAGTTTTTGCTTTGCTGACACTCTGAGGAGGTCTCAGGGACACCAGGGACTTTGAGACCCACATGCTTAGGCTGATCCCTGAATACATTGTCTCATCCTAGATGGCCAAGAAGATGCTCTGTCTCATCAGCCTAATTTTGGAATTTAAATACAAAGTATTTCATAAAAAAAATACCTGTGTCTCTAAAAACATGACTCTTCTGTAGCTGAAACACTTTTCTTTGTACGTAAGGGAGATTATTTGGAGATTAGTAACTATAATTATTCAAGATTGGCGGAACCACGTATAAGAGAAGAAATACTAAAATAATCAGGATCTTACTTTGGAAAGAGAGGGAGTTTGTCTAAAGTGTAAAAAGTCATAATTTAATTTAATTGGTGTTTATCAAGCACCTGTAGAGTTTTGTGTGTCATACAAGGAGGTATATATCCAGATCCCTGCTCTTAGAAGAATTAGACTTAGCTGGCAAGGTAGGATATATAACTGTAATAAGGGAAATGAGAATTCAAGAATTAAACGGGTTTGCAAGACAATAACAGAATCGCCGTGAGGCAACATGTGATCCAAAGCTAAGTAAGCAGTTCAAATGGTCAAGGCTCTGCAGTCTTGGGTGTATCTCGCTGTCCTACCACCCAGAGCTTACCCCCCAACCCCACTGCCCAGTCCTGACACCAATGAGATCTCAGGACAGCAGGATAGAGGAAGATTTTTCCTGACTGGTGTGGCAGAGAGATACATGGAGCTCTTAACCAGTGTTTGTTCCTTGGTGTTCCTGTCCTCCAGGGTGTTTATAGGGCTGTACTTCAGAAGCTGCTTGAGGTGACGCTCTTTTCCTTGTTTTTGTGAAAGTCTGAACATTTTTTTTTTTTTTTTTTTTTTTTTTGCAGTACGCGGGCCTCTTACTGCTGCGGCCTCTCCCATTGTGGAGCACAGGTTCCGGACGTGCAGGCTCAGCAGCCATGGCTCACGGGCCCAGCCGCTCTGCGGCATGTGGGATCTTCCCGGACCGGGGCACGATCCCGTGTCCCCTGCATCGGCAGGCGGACTCTCAACCACTGCGCCACCAGGGAAGCCCTGAACATTTAAATTGAGAGGAGTATGCCAAGTGGCATGGGTAGTGCTCTAGATTGAATGTTTGTGTCTCCCTAAAATTCATATGTGGAGCCCTAACTCTCAATGTGATAGTATTTGGAGGTGGGGCTTTGAGGGGTGATTAGGCTATGAGGGTGGGGCCTTGGTGAATGTGATTAGTGCCCTTATAAAAGTGACCCCCCAGAGAGCTCCCATGGCAGAGCTCTGTTCTGCCATGTGGGGACACAGCAAAAAGATGGCCATCTATGAACCAGAAGGCATGCTCTCTGCTGGTGCCTTGATCTTGGACTTCTTAGCTTCCAGAACTATCAAAATAAATGTTTTTTAAGTCACCCAGCTTATGGTATCTGTTAAAGTATTACAAATGGACTAAGACAGGTGGGAAGTGATTCTTGAAGATGGGGATGGGGCTGAAGTTGGTGAGGAAGAGCCAGGGAGGTGGTGAGACACCAGGGGGCTGGTTGTGGGGCACCTCGGGAGGTTTCTTTGGGCTTTTAATTGACTAACATTTTTGTAGCTACCACTACATGCCAGGCACTCTGTAGAGAAAACCTTAGCAACAAGGGCATAGTTCCTGCCCTGAGGACCTTCTTAAACTGTTTCTAAATTCTGTTATTTAACTTCCTCACTACACATCTTTTTAAAAAAAATTACAACTCGCTAGAAAGCTCCCTGTTAATACCCTACATTCTCCACAGTGCTTATACCAATGTTCTCCACCTAGATGGCAATCCCCATGTTGCTTTCTGAAATAGCTTAGGTTCATAGAGAGAGTCGATGAGCATTTAGAATTAGAGGAAAAGAACTGAAGATTCCTCCAAGGTGATCCTGAAGGTCAGCCGGGGAGGTTCAGAGGAGATACAGTCTAATGCTCCTAGTGTTGAACACGAAGGAGAAAATAAACAAAACGTATTTGCCCACAGGTACTTTCCCAAGTGGAATGCTCCGAAAAGGCCCAAGTCATGGCAGATTTCAGGTTGTGGAACAGCAAGCATGTCAAAACTCGACTGAAAGTTTCCACCAAAGTTTTCGTTGAACTCTTGGTATATTTGTCAATGTGATGAGAAAATGTCTTAGGCCAGGCTGCCCTGCGTTTGCCATGATCTGTAAACAGCACCACCCTAATGGGAAGAGAAGAAAGGTCATGAGGACAGAAGGAGAGAAGGGGAGAGGGAAAGAGGAGGGAGAACAACTGAGACTGAAGGGTCAAGGAGAGAGGTGGTTTTCCAGTGTGTGTATGGAAGTGAACCTGAACCCCGCCTTTTACTCCATCCCTCTAGCTCCCTGCAGGTTGTGTGTCTGCTAATCACCCTCACTGTGGAGCTGGAAGCTTCTCATTCTATTGGCTGACTCCATTCACTAACTCTATTCCTGGACTGTTTGGCCCATTCATGAGGATTCATATCTTTCTGGGCATGTTTGGGAATGGGTGAGCCTACTGGGAGTCTATTTACGTGAGTGTCTCTAGTCTGATAGAAAGGAATTTTTCCCAAGAAAGAGAGTTGAGATGCACAAACTTGGTTCCAGGATGAGGGCTGGAGGTCAAATTCATATTCATTCTGAATATAACGAGAGGTATGCCAGGGTGATTTTAGGGAAACTTAAGGTGGCGAGTGTAGAAAAATGAGTCACTAACTAGGAGAAGACATTTTCAATACATACAAGGAACAAAGGACAGTATCCTGAGTATATAAATACTTCTCTCTCTCTTTTTTCTTCCTTTTTAGTTTCACAAATAGCTGAATACCATATGCAGAGCCTCTGTGTGCATGGTGGGGAGGGGCAAAATAAAGGTTGGATTTGAGGATTAACAATAAAAGCGGACAATATACCATGAAATGGAAAGGAGAAAGGGGCAGTGGTGTGAGGTGTCACGGCAGTGTGGGCAATGGGCCTACTTTGGGGCAGCACTAAGGAGCAGAGACTGTCCAGGGGAATTGTTTCCATGAACCTGTGAGGGGCCTTGTCCTCTGACTTCCTGACCTCAGGGGGAGAGAGCTGAGAGGGAAGTAATATGTGAGGCCTGAGGACTGCCAGGACCCAGCTGGGCATGTGGTGAGGACCTCATGGTGGGAGAACCCTGGAAAGTCAGGAGGATGGATGTAAACAGGTGGTGAGTATTATGGGGCCAGATATGTAGAGCAATGTGAGTGTTTATCAGTCAGCGGCTCAGCAGGAGGCACAGGGCACACTCAAGTGGGGTCATTAAGAAGAGTCTAAGAACACAGATGAACTTATCTACGAAACAGAAACAGACTCGCAGACATAGAGAACAGACTTGTGGTTGCCAAGGGGGAGGGATGGGGGGAGGGATGGAGTGGGAGTTTGGGATTAACAGATGCAAACTACTATCTATAGAATGGATAAACAACAAGGTCCTGCTGTATAGCACAGGGAACTATATTCAATACCCTGGGATAAACCATAATGGAAAAGAATTAAAAAAAAAAAAAAGAAGAAGAGTCTAAGAAAAGGTTGATTTTAACCTTTTAGGGAACTTAACAAGGAATGGTGCAGGACTCTGGAGCAGTCATTGTGGGGAGCCTTTATCACTCCCAGGCCTGCAGGGACAGGCAGACCTATTGCCAGGGCTTAGGAGAGAAGTTAACAGAGAGAGTTGCCTGGTGGGAACTGGGGAGCTGTGGTTTTTGGCAAATCCTGCTGCCCTCAATTTCCCTGCCTTGGGGTTGGCCAGATCAACTGATGCCAGAGGGCAAAGGAGCCTGATGAGTACGGATCTATACAGGTTAGTCTACAGAGCAGTGTAGAGGAGAGAGTGGATCTGGAGAAACAAATGGAAGATCTCAGCACAGAGCACATTTCTAGGCTGATCCATACAGCTTTGCATCTTCCTCCAACAATGAGGCTCCACCTCCAGCATATAAGAACAGAGAAAAGACAGCATGGGAGGCTGTGGCTCAGAGCTGGTACCTAACGTGGTCATTATTTATTTTTTTGCAAAAGAATACCGTGGGGGAGGAGAAATAATTTTCCTTCTACCCTCTGAATTCTTAGCCAAGACCCCGTCATAAAAGACAGATTAACAAGAGAAAGACAAACAGAAGTTTATTAACGGGTACACCTTGCTAATACACAGGAGGTACTCAAAAAAATTGGATAACTCCCTGAGGTGGCTTAGAATTCAGGCTTAAATACCATCTTAATAGGGAAAGGGAAGGGGAGTAAATGATTTCTAGTAAAGATGAATGGGTCTTTAGAGGAACAGATGGGAGGTATGATAGTTTGTGAAAAAGTTTGTCTGGGTGTGGTGTCAACTTCTAGACTCCTCTCCTATGTTAAGAGTCAATTTTCCCTGGTCGATGAATCTCCTGGGGAGAGGAATGATGATAACTCAGTTCTTTTTGGAGGATCTGTCTTTAGGCAGATAAGGGGAGTTCAGAGAGAGCCTTTCACTGCATTTGCTGTTTTTCAAGTGCCTACAATTCAAAATAATCAATATACCAAAGAGGCTTATTTTGGGGTGGTATGTCATGAACTCTTACAGTCATAGTTTGGGGTTTCAGATTCTGATCTTCTTCAATAGTTTTTTTTTAATCTTAGAAAAAAAATAATGTTTACTGTTTATTATTTAAAAAGAAATACATGTGTATTGCAGAAAATCTGTAAAATACTGAAAGACTTAAAGAAGGAAACAATCCATGATGGTAAGCCCATCACCTAGAGATAATAACCATTTGCATTTTGGTGTACATCTTTCTAGTATTTTCTTTTTTCAGTGTGTATGTATGTGTGTGCCTGTGCAAAGTATGTGTGTGTGTGTGTGTGTTATATCTGCCGGTTGATTAAAAAATAATTGAACAAATTACAATATTCATTATACCATACAACTTCTACCTGTAGGCATATGTCATAAAGTTTTATGTTTGTACTAATTTAATTCATAACCTTAAGGAACTGAAGTAATGAATCCCAACGGTCACTTTAACTGTGGATGGTGATGCCAGGATGAGTTAGACTGTAGAACTGATGGGGGCAGCGTGGCATGAGGAGCACATATTCATGGTTTGTAGGAGTAGAAAGAGATTTTGATTATATGTTCAGATAGAACTTAATTTCTACATGATTTATTTTTGTAAGTATCCATTTCTTTTCAAACACTTTTGTATTTTTAAAATTAAGGTCTATCATATGTACAGTTTATATCCTCCTCTTTTCACTTGCCATGATATCATGACTGTTTTCCTTTGTCATGAAACAGTGTATGAAAAGTACTGTTTCCCTATCCACAACCCCTGGAAGGGACAGCCCTGATTACCACATGACCTTGTTCGCCTCTCAACCCTTTCAGTTGTCACTGATTGTACCAAAAGTAGGCATCTGACACGAGGGGAAAAACCATACATTCAGCTATAGCAATTAATTAATCTCTCTCAAGAATTTAGTCTGAGGGACACAGGCTGTGATGAACATCTTGTTCATAAATTTGTGTGTGTGTATGATGACTTCCTTAGGGCACATTCTTAGAAGGTCAAATACCTAGTCAAAAGGATGCGCAACATTAACCATCTCTCGATACATATTGCCAAGGCACTCTCCAGGGAATTTGTGTGTACACATTCGTGCATTGTAAAATGCCTGCTGCTGGCTCCTTTCAATCTGCGTGAGGATAGAAATAATAGTTTATATGAGAGGTCTTCCATGAACAGGGTTCCCATAAAAAGGTGGTAATGAAAGCCCACAAAAGGAGCTTACTCAAGCTGTGTGTTTCCCTTTATTGATCTGTGTACATTAAAAAAAAAAACTTTATTGGAGCCCATGTTGCTTGAAAGGTCAGCTTCAAGTAGTTGCCATGGGATCTAGGTTGGGGAAGGAAGAAAGAAATGGAGTGTGAAGATGCCCTAGTGAGGAAGACGCAGACAGGTTTTGACAGATATGCTGGGAGAGTAAGGAAAAGTGGCCACTGGCTTTCCAGAAGTTTACTCTTTGTCTCTCTACCAGGGTTGGAAGTACCAAAGGGCAGTCTGTTTCTCTTGCAACGTTTAGCACAGGGGGGACGCTAAGCAAATATTTTTTTTTCCATTTTATAGCTGAGAAGAAATGATGAGATATTCAAGGAGGAAGAGAATTCTCCTGGTGACGTGGTCTGAGGCCTGAGCACCCCTGCTCAGGACCACCGTGGATGGAGGCAAAGGTGTTCTGAATGCTGAGGTCCACAAAAAATGGCCCACAGACTGTGAGCCACGAATAGTTTTTGTGTTTTTAAAAAGTTGAAAATATAAAAGAGGAAGTATGTTATAGGAAATGTGAAAGTTTTATGACATTCAAATTCCAGTGTCCATAAATGAAGTAATTAGGCAGTTGACTAGCTGTGACAGAGTGTGAATGGCCCACAAAGCCTAAAATATTTGCTCTCTGGCCCTTTACAGAGGAAGTTTTCCTATCCCTGTGAGAGAAGAATCACTTCTACTTCTTGAACACTTACTGTGTGCAAGTACTATAGAAATAATTTTACATGCGTTTCCTCACTTAACTTTTACAGCTCTTCCTATTGTTAAAAGATAAACAGGCATATTTAAAGATTTTAAGTTTATTTGAGCAAAAATTGATTCAAATCTTACAACATCTAATCTAGAAGATACAAAGGAGCTCTTAGGAGCTGTATAAAATGAAAGACCTTTAAAGGCAGAAGGAACAGGAACAAGGAAGTTATACTAGGCAAGAAAGTGGGTTAGTTATTCAAGGTTACTCTCCTTTAGGGGCTGGCAGGGATACATCAGGCAGAGTACTTAACTAGTGTTGATCGGGTAATTCCTGACTGACTGGTTTAAAATTCCATTTCTGGGAGAGCCAAAACTGTAATTAAGTTAAATCTTGGTTGGGTGACACGGGGCTTAACATAAGGAACTCCATTTTGGGCTTGTTGTTTTCTTTTTAACACTATGAAATAATGGATATGTTATTTATCCATATTTTACATCTAGGAAAACAGGTTTTAAGAAGTTAAAATTTCCACACCTGGTAAAATGGTGGAGCTGGCTTTCAAAGCCAGGTACCTGACTAGAGAATCTGAAAGTTTGATTGTGGGCTCTGAAGGGTGGTCAATGGACCTCTCTCTACAATGTTCTTTAGGCTTTCCTGTCTTCTTTGATCACTGTATCATGCTGAAACTGCCACTGGTGTGGAACAGGAAAGAACATGGAAAATGCCTGGTGTAGCCCCTGTCCTGAAGCAGGCATTAAATAAATTTCAGCTAATATTAATATGAAGATATAACATAATGATTAATGATGAAGTGTGCAAATGACTTATTTTGTCCCACACCTGATAAATTGTAATTAGTTAACTTATCCTTAGGTCAAATTCTCATTGTCTATTTCACACACACACACACACACACACACACACTCAGACACCAATTTATATATGCATGCCTATATCTTCAAGGGCTTTATCTTGTGATAAAGCTTTTTCCACTATTTCCCCCTCCCAAACTGCACAGTGGTACTGTTTTTTCCTCTCCTTTCAGGGTATCTGTTCCTTTTGATTTCTACTGTGGCTCTAATTTCTTCCAGCTGTTGTTGCCACGCCTCCCCTCCCTTTTCCCTCCACCACTTCCCTGGTCCATCTCATTTCTAATCTCTCCGTAAAACTCAAAATGCTTTCTGTCCCAGCAAAGAGGAAGGCTTTCAGCATCAAGAGATTTGACATACCCATGCTGCAGTAGGTGTGGCAATATAATGACACCATTACTTTTTCGACGTTTAGATGCCTTTTATAAGCCATCTAGCTTTGTGAACTCTGTTTTCTGTAATCAAAGATTCTTAAAGGTGAAAGAGAGTTTATCAATCATTTACCTCAACCTTGTGACTGTTGACAGACTCTCTTCTAGTATGTCTTTGACAGATGAGTACCCAGGTTCACTTGGACTCTTTTGGTGATGAAGGGCTATCTCCCGAGATAATCTCTTCCCCTGTGAGAAACCCAATTGCTAGAAAGTTCTTCCTTATAGTCTGCTACTCTGTCACATCTATCCGGTGGTGTCAGGACTCAAATAAAAGGAGTCTATCCTTCTTTCATGGGATAGCCAGTCACACGTTTGCAGAGAGTTATGATGTCTCCCTAAACCCCCTATTTCACCTTTCAGCATTAATGTCAACACTGCAGTCCAGATGGCTGTCCTTGGAAGCCGTTCACTGTGCTGCCACGCTCTTTTAAATCACCTGGAGCAGCACTGGACAGAAGACACCTGACATGGTCAGCCCAGCACCAAATTTGCTGATTTTGGACCATCAGTGTGGCCCTGTAGGTTGGGATGAAAGGTAAGGCAAAACCTAGAGAGATATCCAGAATCTAACTATATATATATGATTACAAATTAATTGCAAGGGTTGTGTGATCCTAAGGCAATCACAAATACATGAAAAACATTAGAATATTCCACTAAGTATAAGACCTTTTAGAATTAGAAGAAAAACACACTTCTCTTAAGAAACAAACAATGCAAAATTGGGCCAAATGGTTAATTTGGGTAGGCATTGCAGACATCTGTGAGAAGAATGAAAATTAGGTAATATATAAAACTTGATTCCAGGGAAATGGGTTACTTGTCCTCTCTTCTCCCCCTTCTTCTACCCCATAAACACTTTGAAGTTATGGAGTCATCTCCATAAAAGCTAACTGAGTTCAAAGCATTCCATCAAGCTTTCCAAAGAAGAAAATGCAGACAGCCCCCCACTGAAATCTTGGATCATTTTGTAATCTCATGCAGAGAAGGCCATTCCCCACAGTATCGCAGAAGGTAATCCCCCAAATTGTATAATAATGTAGTTAACTTAAGGGTTAAACTCATTCCATCCTTGGAAAGATTTAGAATTGTATAACATGTTTTAAGAAAATCAAAAGGATATTAATACTTTTTATCAATGAATTGACACATATATAAGTGTTATACAGTATTAGAATATTTAAGAGAATTGGGGTCATCACATTTATAAATACCATTTATTATTTTTTAAATATATATATATTTTAAAAATATATAACAGGCTGTATTACACTTATAAACATAGTTTAAATATTTTTAAGGTCTTTAAATTTATAATTGGAGCCAAATATTATTCAAAGCCCCTTTAAAAATGATCGTGAAATTTACTAGAATTGAATGATAGATTTTGCAAGTTTAAATTAAAACCTTAAGAACTAGATTTTAAAAATAGATATTGTAAAGCATTGTATGTCAAAATTTTAAACCAAAATTAACCCTGAAGAGTCTTTTCAAAAGTCAGTTCAAGGGCAACAAAAAACCTCACATTGAACAATGATCTTCCTGATCCTGTGATAGCCTCCTAGGCTGGGTTAGGAATTTCAGCTCAGGCTGGAAAAATCTTACTCATATTGAACTTACCATCCAATCAACTGGTCCCTAATTTCCCTCTTCCTGGATTTTTCGCATGAACTGCCATCAGTTTAAGGTTACCTACTGCTGAATTTGTGCAGTTGACACGTTGAACACGCACACAGGACTTTGCAGTTATCACTGTCAGTTGCCATCTTGTTGGTTTGGTGCCCTTTCTCTTTCTCATTAAAATTCAGTGTTGGTTGGCTGAGCTCCTGTCCTCTCTCTCACCAACCTAGTCTTCTATATGAACTCTTCTTCTTCCCTTGATACTCTGGCTGTGGGTAAAATTCTCAGCCCTCTCTACATTTATCCAAATTGAATCGTCCTTGAGGTCATTGCCAGTTCCTTAACCTCAGCTCTTACTGTTCTTCCCTTTTCTGACTTCCTGTAGCAAGTATGGTCTACCAACCATTTTGCCCATTAATTGCATGATACCTGCTTTGACTTAACCTTCCCTTCCAAGGTTTAGCTCTTGAAGGGCAAGGGCTTTGACTTATCTGTTCTTCAACAGCTAGCACAGAACTAGTGGGTGATCAATATACATTTGTTGAATGAAAGAATTTTCTTAGAAGCATCATTGCATACAGGTTTCATTACCACCTGTGTGCAGATACCTCCTCAACCATACAGATATGACTCACTTCTCAAGCTCTTGCTAGGCCATCTCTCTCATTATAATAGTAAGAGTAGTTAATATTTATTAAACACTTAATGTATGTACCAGACACTGTTTTAAGTGCTCTACTTGCACTAACTCATTTATTATTCACAACATCTCTATGAAAGAGGTACTATTATTATTTCCATTTAGTCAAGGAACAGATGAGTAACATGCCCAAGGTCACATAGGGGGTCAGTGATAAAACACACCGGCATCGGAATGTCAGTCAACTGGCTTCAGGATCTGCACTTTACAGGATGCCCAGATAGAAGCTTACGTGCAGATTTCATACATGGAATCTTATCATCAGAAAAGACTTCAAGTATCCTCTAGTCCCAGTGATCTTTAACCTGGAGGATTTGTATTTCTAGGGCAATGAGAAGATTTTTCATTGGATATTTGAAGAGAATCTGCTTACACATCCTTAGCTTCTATATCATTATTATTAAATTTGGTCTGCCTGAGAAGTGGCCCGTTTTCCCACTTTACAAAAGACATAGTCCTTGTTTACCTAAAGTCGTCTTTTGGTGTCTTGCTCCAAGGTGTAAAACCTCCTGGGAGCCGAGCCAAAGGGAAGCCTTCATCCACCAGGGCACCATGAAGCCCAGGACAGCCAATCTTTGGGGGAACATCTCTATGTAAGCATTTCTGGCTAATTGCCAGAAAAAGATAAAACTCTAAGAGGCTTACCCATGATCCCAAACTAGTTAGTGAGTTGAGAGGAAAGTTAGGTCTCTAGTCATGGAAGTAAATTTCAAACTAAGGATTTATAGGGAAAGGATAAGTTTTGACAGAAAGGAGTGGAGAGGAAATTTCAGTCCAAAGAGTGGTACAGGGGGAGTTTAGAGGCTGAGATGAGCAAGCCCTATGTTAGAGACCTATAGATTTGCTAGTCTAGGTCTGACCTTGGGAAGAATGAGAAAATAGGTTAGTTGGAGGATGGTGAAGGGATTTGGCACCTATCCTTGAAGAGACATAAAGCTGCAGTAAGTTCCTAAACAGAAGAATCCCAAATGTTTTAGCAGGAGACTGGGTGGGATGGAGATCTTAAAGAAAGAGGTTCAAGAGGCTGTTGCGATAATTTAGGGGCGTCTTGACTTGATAGAGGTTACAGAACTGGGAAAGAAAGGGCAGGTCTGAACGAAAAAATCAACAGGACTTGGGAGTAAGTCCTAGAGGAGGGGAAAACATGGCACCTGAGTTCTGAGGCTGGCTGTTTAAGAGCATGTTCCGACTCTGCTAAGGAACTGGTGGAGAGGCGAGAATATGCATTCACTCATTCATTCACTTTTAAATCCATTCAACAAGTATTTATTGGGCAAACACCATGTGCTAGTCACTGTACTAGGTGGTGAATAAAACAGTTTTTGTTTCCCAACCTCACAGAGCTTGGATAATAACTAACACAAATAGACAGGTTGTAGCTAAGCACTATCAAGAAAAAAAAATAGTGAGAGGTAACAGAGAATGACAAGGGGAAGGGTTTCTACTTAGAGTAAGTGGTGAGGTGATATGCTCCATTTAGGTGATAGATAAGATGAGACTTAAGGATGAGCCAAATTCCTGATTTTCTGTCCTAGGAGGAACAAAGAAGGGGGTAACATTTGTTGAGCACTGCAGAATACCAAGAGGTTCATACCACATTACTAATTCCCATTTTACAGAAGAGGAAAACTGAGGCTCATGAGGCTGTAGAACCTGACAAAAGTCACATAGGATTCAACCCCACGAGCTCAAAGCACATGGTCATGTCAATCAATACCTTGTAAGTATTCCTAAGGAGAATGAATCATCAAAGAAAATAATCTTCTGCAAAGAACTTGGATTGACACTGGAAGGATGATAGCAAACACCCTAAGGAAAGAAGGTATGTAGCTCTTTTCAGATGAGTAAAGGTGTCTGTATTGAACAAATCCTAGACACTGAACGAGATTGGGGTTGTAAGGTGGAGCCACTGTCAGAAACCTCTGAGGAAGCATGGGGAACACATTAGAGATGAATAACTGTAACCCCTTTTAAAAAATAGGAGCGGGAGGCGGCAGCACTTGGAGATAATAGCTCTATAGAATTGACATTGATCTCCCAGCAACATTCGGGGTGAGTACGCCAGCAGAGAGGTTGAGAACCTCAGCTCTAGCATCAGATAGACTTTGAAGGAGCAAATCTCAGTTCCTCCACTTTGTAGCTATGAGCATATCACTTACCCTCCCAGAGCCTCGGGCTCTTCACCTGTAAACAGGAGACGATAAGGACCCCTTCCTAGGGCTGTGGCAATGATTTAATAAATTCATGTACGTAAAGCATTCAGTACAGTACACGATAGATGGAAAGCATTCAATAAGCTACAATAATTAGAGTTACAATTTCTCAAGTACATTATTAATCAGTTGACTGGTGAGAGCTTAGAAAAGGAAAGGGTGATAGTCAATCCGTCATTCATTCTACACATATTTACAGGATCTTTTCCAGGGAGAAAAGAGAAGATACAAAAAGGAATTGTGATTTATGTTCTAACTGAAAGAGAAAGATTTGGCTTATTCATTAACTATCCCAAGTTTCCATTGCTGATTACACTGTATACAGTTTTTTTCTGCTTGATCTGGCCGGGAGGTTGTAATTCTGCACTTTTTGCGTGTGGTACTGCAATCTATCTGTTGCCATGGAGAGATAAAGTGAAAGAAAAGGCAAACCCTGGTTTCAATACAAACAGTGTCAAAGAACAAATATAGAAAAAAAGTAATGGAAACAAATGGAAAAAGAAAAATGGTTTTCTGCTTGAATGTGTATATGACAGCACAAAATCTCTTTTGTCATGAGGTAAAACAGGAAACAGAATCAATATCCCATATTTTAAATATTGGCTTGAATTCATATTTTTAAATACATTAAACTAGCCATGAAGATTCCATAAGCAGAATGGAGAATATATTAATTGTAAATTACTTCTGTACTTTATTTTCCTAGATGGTTAGAGCTAATTTTGTAACCATATTTTACCTTGGGAACTCGACACCTGGGTTGTTTGAATTGCAGAAATGATATAAGGATATGTGATTCTTTCTCCTTTAGACTTGCAAAAAACGATTTAAGAAAGCTTTGTTGTGGCATTTAATTTCACACTCTCTTGCCTCAAACACACATCCTCAGGGGACTTCCCTGGTGGTGCAGTGGTTAGGAATCAGCCTGCCAATGCAGGGGACATGGTTTTGAGCCCTGGTTGGGGAAGATCCCACAGGCCGCAGAGCAAATAAGCCCCTGTACCGCAACTACTGAGCCCGCATGCCACAACTACTGAAGCCTGCGCGCCTAGAACCCGTGCTCCGCAACAAGAGAAGCCACCGAAATGAGAAGCCTGTGCACTGCAAGGAAGAGTAGCCCCCGCTCGCCACAACTAGAGAAAGCCTGTGCGCAGCAATGAAGACCCAATGCAGCCCCCAAAATTAATTAATTAATTAATTAATTAAAAACAAACAACACACATCCTCATGTAGAAAGGCAGAGTCCAAGGGAATACGTTAGAGACAATAAGGGAATCAATGTCTATTAAGCACCTACCACATTTTATACATTTTCAATACGTTATTTCACTTAATGCACACAACACACCCAAGAGACACATATTGGAGCAAGAAACTAGGTTCAGAGAAGCTGTATGATTTACCCAAGATCTTACTGCCCCTAAGATGTAGGTCAAGGATTTGTAAATTGAATCTTCGGACTCTAAGCTCGAGCTCTGACCACTTACTTCATGATGTTACATCCTATCAGACAAAGTGGTTTTAGAGACCAGAACGCAGGCTGGGAATGAGACCTGGCTCTCATCCCTAATGTTAAAAGCGATGGGATGAGTTTACTCCTCTCGGGTCGTTTTCTTATTTGGAAAAGAAAAATAAAGGGTTAGAATACTTGGGGTCAGCCTATAATCCTATCCACAGTCCTGTGACTTATGGTCAGAGGTGGATTTACTGTGAAACTAATAAATCCAGAGCTTTAGAGCCCCTCGCTTGTATGGTTCCTGTGAGTACTAGTTGTTATGGGGAGCTATAGAATGTTCTAGGTAGAGAGGAAAAGCCAGGAAACATGTCTTCATAAGCATCTCTGGTAAATTGCCTGAAGAGGTCTCAGGGGAAAGGTTCTGAATTTTTCCGATTCCTGAAATTTGAAGTCTAAATAAATATTCACTTTTCTACCTAATTTGTGCTCACTGTTTTTTACCCTTTTTCCTAAAGAAGGTTCACATATTGTATAAGTGCCAGGACATATCTCTCTGTGGTCCAGTGTAGGAAGAGGGGAAAGAATAAGAAGGGAAACTAAGGCAGGGGCTTCAGAAGAGTCTCCGTAAGCTGCCAGGTGCCAACAAGGCTGCTGACCCGCTTTGTACACTTACAGTCCTGCCTGGAGGTGGTAGGCGCCATGAACCCCCTCATCCCCCCTCAGACCCACGACTACTTGGGACAGCTGCTATCCCACCTTAGAAGTACCTGAGATGTCGCCCATGCCCATCGAACCTGTGTGCAGATCCTCCCTGAATGGAAGTCTTTGATGAAAAACACCTTGTAAAAAAGCTGGCGATTCCCAGTCATCAGCCCCATACTTAGGAACCTCCCAGAGACACTGACAAAGAGAAGCCCCATAGCAGGAGGCCCTGGGAAGGAAAGAATGTCTTTGAGAACCGGAGTTTCCGCAGCCTTTCAAACCTAACCTCTAAAGAACCAGTTGATAGCCAAGACCCCTTTCTGCACGTTCTGCCACCTGCCCGACCCACGATTGCCAGCCCATCTTTTTTGCTGTCTCTTCCATTCCCACCTCCTGTGGTTCTCATGTCACAGTGGGAAGAAATCACAAGCAAGGGTGGGCAACACATTCTCAGACTGTGTCTACATAAGAATCAAAGCCATAATCTGGATAATTATTCATACGTGTCCTGCCATTTGGAAGCCCTGCTTGTCAGGTTTAAAGAGACCTCCATATAGATAGACATTGCTTTTCAAGATATTTTGGATCTGATCTATTTCTTTTGAGCCTGACGCTCTGCCTAGGCAAGGTGGGAGGAAGAAAGTTTTTCTGAGTTTTATTTGAGGCCCATACATGACTCCCAATGGCTCTGAGCGGTATCTGTGATTATCCCTATTTTATAGATTCTGAGGAAGTGAAAGATGTAGCCAAAATCACATCACAAGGATTTGAAGAAAAGTCTGTTGACTTTCCATGTTCTTTCAGTTACATGGATGTGTTTTGCCTCCACACGTACACCTACAGCCCTCTCTTAGCTTCTGAAAAAAAGTCATTGAACTTTTTTACCTAAACACTGAATGAGTAAGAAGATATTGAGAAGGTTTGACAGGAAGGAAACAGGCTACAGGTTCTGTCATTCTGTCTCCTGAAGCTGGCGGGCTCTTACAGGGCAACTCCACGTTAATTATGACGGATAAGTCCCAAAGGGAGCCACAGCAAAATGAAGATGATTTGCAGAAAATGAGATTTGTAAGCTGAAGCCAAAGGCATTGGATTCATGGAATTTATGCAGGTTTCACAACTCTTCCTCCCTGAAAATGACTTGGAAAGCTTTAAAAATGAAGATGCCCAGCGTCTAAGCCAAGGGTCCCAAACAGTAGGCCTGGGAAGTGGTCCCTGAGCCCTGGCCTAGGGACAAGGATAAGAGAAGGGAGAGGTGTGCCTGTGACTGAGTGGTTTACCCTTCCACGGCGGCTCCACAGCACACAGCAAAGCAGCTGTGGCTAGCTGGGCACTGGAGGCTCTAGACCTGTGTGCAAATTCTGATTCTGGACCTTAGAATTGTGTGACTTGGACCATGTCAATTGATTTTCCCAAACTTTAGTTTTATCATCTGGAAAATGTTGGTATTTTATGACTTTACTACTACCTGTCGTATGGAATCAGTTTTGAGGATTATTTAAAATAATAATTGCCAACTTAAACTGGCATACAGCAGGTGTTTACTGGCTTTCAATAAATCTGATTTAAGGATAAATTAAAAAGAAGAATGGAAATGAAACTGTCTGTCAGACATAGGAATATACCACCAGGAGAAATAATGAATTTTACTCTGGAGATTTTAAATAATTTGTGATTTCTCCAAACACTGAGCACTGCCCTATCCTTTAAAGTTTCCTTATAATTAAAGAAATTTGCCATGCCATTATTTTTTGACTAAGAAAAAAATCAATTATGTCATACCTTTAATTTTAACGGCATTTTCATCAACAGTACCCTTTTATCAATGAGTAATTATATTTCTTAATTGCACAAATGCCTATCAAACATGATTCCTTTCAGATGCTACAAAGCACTGAACATTTCCTGAAAAGTCTGTTATCTGTTAAACGGCTGCCATGGAAGTTCTTTTAAAGGCTGAGTAAAAAAAACAGACCTGCATTAAAGCGCTTTAGAAGTATCAACAGAAGAGCTAATTAATTCTCTTCAAAGACATTAAAATAGTTTAGTTATGACTGTAACATTGAAGGAAACGAATGGCTATTGTTCTAACAAATAATTACTCCCCATACAAGCAAAGAGTAAAGTTATAGAGTGCTTATCCTTCCAACTTAACAGCAGAAATATCAAAGTCTGCAAGCGGGCACATGCATTCTTGGGTTTCATCCCCTGAAGAAAAAAAGATGCCCTGATATGGAGTAATTGTTTGTCCTGTTCATTCAGAATGTGGCCAGCCAATGTCCAGGGGTGACCACTGGGAAATTCGCCTGTTTTATCCTGAGTTTTTACAAGAAACGGGAGGGACCCTTTTCCCAAGAAGTTGAATTTAATGGCGCCTGAGTGTGCTAGCCCAGGATTCCCTGGAGCCCACCTTAGGGCTGGTACAGTTGCCAGTCAGCTCCAGCCAGTTGAGATGTTATCCCAGTTGATGATCATATCTGCCTACTTTTCTATATACCGAGAAGGCCAAGTTGCTTCTGCCCTTTAGTACGCCGGCTCAGCTGCTTCAGTTTGCCTGGGGTGCTTAAGAGAAGACTCATCAGTAGAGGCTGAAGTTGACCTTCAGGGTGGGCCTTCATCAGAGATATTCACACCAAGTGCTGGTGATGGGCCCATGGTAACGGTGGGTGCTTTCTTTTACGGTCTACATCACATGATCAGTATTGCTACACATGTCTCCTGCCCGCGCCAGGTCAAGGTCTATTTCATCGACATCATTAATTTGGAAAGAGCTTGATTTTGATGTCAGAGAGACAGGAGTGGACCTGCCGATTCCCAGCTGTGTGACCTTGGGAAGGTTAATGAACCTCTCTAAGCCCAGGGATTTTTTCTACCTATACAATGAGAGTGATAAATCAACTTAATGTAAGGATTAAATGAGATGGTGCATACAGCTCACAGCACATAAATCGGCTGACCTTAGGTCAGAAATAATAATTAAAAAAAATTAATTCTTTTCTTTCCTGGCCCACCTATAGTCACTTGTGTGGTAAATGATGCATTAAATTACAAAAAGTTAGAGTGTAGTATAGGGAAACCTGTATCTATGGAAAATGATTGAACTATACCAAAGGTGTAATAATCAGTTCCTTAGAAAAGCAGGTTATAAAACTGCCTGTACTTCTCATGCTTGTTATAAAAACACATACATGACATACATAATCATATTAATGGGAAAAGTCTTGGAGAATATGCAATCAGAGATTATCAATGGTTCCCATATGTGTGGTGAGATTTTTATCTTTTTGCATAAATAGATTTTCTAATTTTTCTTCAATGAATATGCATTACTTATGAAGTTAAAATCCACTTCTAAAAGCATTTTGTAGTACTTAAATGGCATTGTTCATTTAAAATATACCTTTTTCCCTGTTCCTTCTTTCGTATTAGGACATCGAGGCTCCTGGTGTCCTAGAAGCTGTCCTCCCTGCATAGCAGCACAGGGGTGGCAGGTGCCCATGCCTGGCTCCTAAGGTCCTGGGTCTGAGAGACAAGAGAGAGGACCTAGTGAAGGGCCAAGGAGGAATGCCTCTTTATTGTCCTGCTGCTGGGGAATTGCACTGATGGACTGAGCACTGACAGTACATGCAGGAAGCAAAACAAAGGAATTGTTCCTGAATAGCATTAGGCAGGAAGAGGAAAGGCCAGCTCAAGGAATGGTCTTGCAGGCAGGAAATCTGTGTGGAAGAAGAGCTTATAAAGCGTGCACAGGCAGCCAGGCAAGTCTGTTACTCCTAGTTTCCTCCCGGTATCTCTACCTACCTACTCTGTCCTACTAGGATGGCCCCATCCCATGCATCTATACCATTCCATACCCCCAGACTCCCCCCAGCCCCTGCCCACACACGTGCATTACCAGGCAGTTCAAATCGTATTCACAGAAGATGGGCAAACCCACAAGGTAGGAGGACCTCCTTCCGGCCAGGTTGGATTGGGTGGGGGAATCTACCTGGGGAACTCTAGAGGCAACACAGAAAGAGAGAGAATCCTAAACTTGGTGGAGAAGAAAAGCAAAGGTCTGAGTCAGGGAAGAGGTGCCCTGGCGCTCTGTTTAGTGGGCGAGCCGAGGCTGAAACAGAAACTGCAGGTGCCAGGCCAGAAGTGGGCAAGACCGGGAGCCTGCCCGGAAAGAAACCAAGTGGGTGAGTGGGTCAGTACAGCACAAGCACTTGAAGTCCTGAGAACCTGGATTCATCTATCCTTCACCACTTCCTAGTTGTGACCTTGGGAGAGTCACTTCCCCTCCCTAAGCCCCAGTTCCTCATCTGAAAAAGTGAGCATGATTACAGGACCTTGCAGGTTGCTGGGAGGATTCAATCAGATGGGATGTGAGTTAGCGAGGTCTGGTTTAATAGGCTCATTCTGTGTGGCTCTGGGAGGGCCGTGGAGCTTCAGTGGAGGTAGGGGAGCTATGGCACTTCAAGGTAGAGGAGGGTGGGTGGGCTGCCCTGGGTGCAGGCGATAAGAGGGCGCCCTTTCTGTAGAGGATTTACAGGCATTAGTAAAAAGGAGTAGAAAACACTGTTGCCAACAGCAAATTAGTGAATACCGAGTCGTGCCGGAGATTCTGAACAATATCAGTGATGAAATGTTCCCTGCCAGCGAGCTCAGCTCCACCTCTCACCTGTCCCACCCCAACGCCACCCTGAAGGACACTCTAGCCTGGAGAATTAGCAGATGAGACTGCACCCCTCCCACCACGAGGCCACCCTGCCTGCGAGCTCCTGGGTCAATTATCAGCCCCTCCGACCCCCATCACAGCCCCGGCCCAGTGGTTTTGAACAAGGAAGGGCAATTCAGGAGCAGACTCTAGTTCCATTTCTCGGTACAATGAACAGTGAGGCAATTCTAGACTGGGTGCCCGGGTGTGTTAACCATAACTTAGGGAAGGCAAAGAAGAAAGGGGTAACTGAAATAATCTCCTTTTTGGTCAGCGCCTCTCTGCCAAAGTTCTCCCTGCCGTTCCCCCAGTATTTCTGTCTGTGGCTTCTTCCCAGAAGCTTGCAGTTCCCCAGGGACCCAGGAACGTCTCCCCTGATATACCTCTGGTGTGGTTCCACTCTGCAGTGATGCTCGGCCACTGGGATGCAGGCAAGGCCTGGAGGCTCATCCTGGAGGGTGGGAGGGAATGCTGCAGGCAGAACAGAGGAACTGGACCAGGAAGCCAGGAGGGCTGAGGCCCCAGAAACATTTAAATCAAGGGTCACAAACTTGGTCACGTGAAATCAATGAATGAAGCTGGCTGCTGTCAGAGGAAAAACACTGTGTAGCCTTGTCTGCTTGTCTAGAAGTTCTGGTTTTTTCAATGTACTATTCATTTTCCCACTTTGGCTGGGAATATGACTACAGATAAATATTTCTTCGACCTGCATTAGAAAAACAAAACACTCGGCTCTGTGACGAGGAGAAAATCGGGAGGGCAGGGACAGTGTAGATGGAAGCTGGCTTGTCCCTTGTGAATTAGGTGGCTGCTGCACTCTAGTCACTGCAGGAATGGGGGTGAATTGAAGCCAGGGCTCCTGATTTGACAAGAGAACCCGGAAGTCTGGACCGTCCCATGAACTCTTCTAAAATGAATGTTGGTTCCATAACTAACGACAACAATAGCCCTGGAGGACCAGAGAAGGTAGACCAGATATGGCCCTCAGGCCACTCGTTTTTGATGCTGCATCAAAGTTTGCTCTTTGTTCCCCAAGGGAGGTAAGGTAACAATTTCCTGTGGAGGCCAGGCCTTCCTAGAGTGGGTGCTGATGTCTCTTCCTGCCTGGGACTGGCCATATCTTGCAGCTGTGCTAGCTCACTTGCTGGTGAGATAATGACCCCTTGCAGTCCCCGGGGGCTCAGTCCCCGGGGAGGATTCCAAGGTGGCAGATGGTGGTGCTGTTTTCTGCATCCTTTCTACTCCTCCCTGTGTTGAAAACTCTTCTTGTCCTGAAGGCCACGGCCAAAGACAGCTCCAGAATGTCTCTTTAGAAGGAATTTAGGGTTACCCAGCTTGTTGGAAGGAAGGGAGGACTTGAAACTGCCTTTGCATAGCACTTTATTTTATTAAGATTGAGAAGAGGCTGTGAATTGTCCTTATCAAAGTTTGAAGCAAGGGCTGCCTGAGGCCATCAAAATGTTTCCATCTCCCCAGCAAAAACATTCTTAGGATAGGATCGGATACAGCTAGTCACCACAAAAGACGTCGATACACGAGGAGGTGTTACTGTGGTATCTGTCCCAGGAATAGCTGTATTCTGGCAATTCTTTTCAGCCAAAGGAATTAATCTTTATTAGTGAAATGCCGCGATCATGGCGCCCTCTGTTTAAAATCCTTTTAGGATTAAGTACAAAGACCCAGGATCACTTGCAAAGCCCAGTTTGATCTGGCCTCTCCTTGCCTCACTGCCCTTAACTCCCACAACTCCTCCCCACACTGGATATTTTTTGCTTCCTTGAGTATGTTACACTCTCTTTGGCATGTCTTTATTTGGCTGACTTCTACCCATCCTTCAGGCCACCTGAGATGGCACTGCCTCCGGAAAGCCCTCCCACTCCCCCAAGACCGGGCTAGGTATCCTTCCTATATACTCTCCCCAGTCATACAATTTAGTTGTATTCTATCATGCTGTTGCAGGTTGGGGTCTCCAGAAAGCAAATGCAGAATTGTAGTTAGGAGTGGAAAAGACTGGGGAGTGTCAGTTGTGGAAAGAAAAGGGGAGTGTATTTGTTTCCTGTGGCTGCCACGACGAATTATCACAAACGTGGGTGGCTTGAAACAACAGAAGTTTATTCTCTCACAGTTCTCGAGGCCAGAAGTCCAAAATCAAGGAGTCAGCAGGGCTGCACTCCCTCTGAAGGCTCCAGGGGAGAATTGGTTACTTTTCTCTTCCAGCTTCTGGGGACCCTGGACATCCTTGGCTGTGGCTGCATAAGTCCAGTCTCCGCCTCCTCTGCCTTCTCTGTGTCTCTCTCTTCTGTGTGCCTCTCAGGATGCATCTGATTACATTTAAGACCCATCCAGATAATCCATTATGATCTCTTCATCTTCAGATCCTTGACTTATCCAGATAGGCAAAGACTCTTTTTCCAAATAAGGTAATGTTCACAGATTCCAGGAATTAGGAGGTGGATATATATTGGGTTGGCCAAAAAGTTCGTTCGTGTTTTTCTGTAACATCTTACGGGAAAACCCGAAAGAACTTTTGGCCAACCCTGTATGTGTGTCTGTGTGTGTCTGTGTGTGTCTGTGTGTGTGTGTGTATATATGTACCCAGTGGCCACCATTCAGCCCAGAAGAGGGAAGAAACATCCCCGTTGCCATCAGTGAGACAAGTTTTGTGATGGATTCTTCTATTGTCCGCCCTGGCCCCAGGAGGGCCACCATTAAACCGCTTAGTGATGCTGACCACTCCCTTCTCTCCAGCACATTCTCAGTGGCCTTGGGAGATAGTGTGTCCTCTGATGGGTCTTCTGGGCTCACTAATACAACCATCCCTGCAAGCCCACTTCCCTGTGCCTTTTCATTCTTCATCTATGTCTGCATGTTCACTGTTCAGTATGGGCCATTGTTTTCTCCAGGCTTCTAGAAGCCACCCTAGCAGCAAGTTTGTATTGTTTCCTGGGGTGTTTCCTGTATCTTAAGAGAGTGACCAAAGTTAAAAAAAAAACAAAAAAAACACTCTCCTTTATCTAGACATATGTTCCAGTCCCCTTGATCAACCACTCGATCCCATCTTGCAGTTCCTTTGGGGTTGTGGCCCCTTTCTTCCCTTATCAGGCTCATCATATCCCTGGCTGGGTTATGCTGTGACTTAACCCTGATGATAGACCCAATGTCTAGGAGAGGAAGAGGGAGCCATGTGCTGTCTTTTCACGGTAAGCCCTCTGTACAGTCTCCATGCACAGAAGCATGTTAGTTCTTACTTGAGAGTGGTGAGCTGTGCCGACAGGCTCAGAACGTTCAGAGGTGTCTGGGGAGCATCCATCCAAATGCTCCAGTCCCATACGTCATGGTCCCAGGTTTTGCCAACTAGGCCGTGCCTTTGGCATAACAGCCCCACTTTGGTTGAACATTCAATGGTTTCTGATGTTCTGTGACACGATTAAATCCTGTGTTCCATCTTCAGCTTTTCTGCTCACCCACAGTAGGAGGGCTTCTTTGTAGAGATTCCTTTCACACTTAGTTTCAACTGTTAACTGTTCTCAGTTTTTCATTATCTTCCTGTAGGGCATCAAGGAACTTAATGATAATCATCCAATTCCATCATCCTTATACTTACAGATTCCAATGTTCATTTCAAATGCTTGAATCAGTACATTCCCCCCTGCCTACATGCCATCCCAGCTCACTCTTGATGAAACTTCTGACAACTGGACCACCATCAAATGCCAAGGGCTATCTGCACACTACCTACCACCAGGGATGCGGGTCTTCATAACCATCTGGGTGGTGGGTGATCCAGTCCCCAGACCTTTGTCTCGTCACTTGCTTTCTCAGGTCATTCTTGATACCAACTGTCGAAGTTGAGTTCTCTGAGAAGCAGATGCTGAAATGGAGTTAGAAGTGTGGAAAATTTATTGGAGAGTAACACCTGTGAAAGAGAAAGGAGACAAATCAGGATTGTGTAGAGAGCCGTAGACCAGGATAAAGACATGACAAAGTTTTGGCCAACCCAACAAGAGCTCTGGAGGAAAGATTGCTAATACCATCTGAGATTGAGTGTACTACTGCTTTGCTCAGCCATAGGCTGGGGAGTAAGTTTGCCAGATCAAACAGAGGATGCTCAGTTAAATTTGCCTTGCAGATAAATAATTTTTTAAATATAAGCATGTCCCATGCAATATTTGGTACATACTTAAACTGAAAAATATTCACTGCTTATCTGCAATGCAAATTTAACTGGGTGTCCTATGTTTCTATTTGCTAAATCTGGCAACTCTAGCTGGGGGTCACCCCAAGAAGTGCATGCTCTCAGCTACCACTGCTTTGCTCAGCCATCGTCTGGGAGCTGTTGTGAGAATAGTGACCTTGGCTTATAAGCTGAGGTAGACCTGAAGGTGATAAGGGCTGGAGGCTGTTAGCTAACCACACTTAAAAAAAAAAAATTATTTATTTTCACCTGCGTTGGGTCTTCATTGTGGTATGTGGGCTTCTCATTGCAGTGGCTTCTCTTGTTGTAGAGCGTGACCGCCAGGTGCGTAGGCTTCAGTAGTTGTGGCACGAGGGCTCAGTAGCTGTGGCTCGTGGGCTCCAGAGCTCAGATCCAGTAGTTGTGGTACATGGGCTTAGTTGCTCCATGGCATATGGGATCTTCCCGGACCAGGGATCAAACCCGTGTCCCCTGCATTGGCAGGCAGATTCCTAACCACTGTGCCACCAGGGCAGTCCCTAACCACACTATTTACAGCTGGGCAACAAGTCCTTTCCTGAAGGGAGAACTGAACCGAAGATCTTTGCATCCACCACATTTCTTTGCTGTTTAACTATTGTCTTCCTTGCTAGATGGAAGCCCCGTGAGGCCGAGAATAGTTTTCCTTTTGTTTATTGTTGTAACCCTAGTGCCTAACACGGGGCTTGAGCCATGCCAGCTGCTCAATTATTACTTGTTAAATTGAGTTGTACTTAAGGCTTCAGGGATCTGGGGGCATTTAGGAAGGACGGAAGGAAGTTACCTGTCCTGTCCCCAGCGTCACACTCTGTGTTTGGCTGCCCCTTCGATGGCTCTCCGTGCCTTGTGCGCAGGAAGCAGAGGGTTGGCTTCCAGGCGTGGAGTCTGTGTTCACTGCCACTGAATTCTACATCAGAGCTAATTATTTATGGAAGTAATTAAATACTTTCTAAGTAAGTAAAGAAGGTTCTAACTGAGGAAATTCGAGAGAGGTCTTGTACATGAAGGTTGGTGTTTGATGCTAACGTGTCGTGTTTGTTTATCTCCACGTCTACGTCTCACAGAGGGCCCAAACTCAACAGACCCTGAACAGAACTCAGGAGCTTGGCTTCCAGTACTGACTCTTCTCTTCTGTCATATAAGCCAGAAATCCTTGCTCCACCCAACTCTGGTGTGCAGTTTCCCAGCATGGAGGAAGTTTTGCAGATTCCATCTCATTTACTCTCCGAAAGCCATCTTTTCCTCTCCAGGCGCATTGCTGCTTTTGTAGATTAGATCTTCATCACCTCTTACCAGGATAAGAGTATGCCAGTTGGCCTCTCTGCCTTTGGAATGACCCTGTCTCTAATCTGTCTTCCACACTATTGTCAGGCATTGAGCGTTAAGAATTGAAAATAAATGGCATGGCATCGAATCAATCAAATAACTGTATTCTCTTTCCTTAAATCTCTCCGTGGCTCCCCTCTCATCAGGATCATGTCCAAACTTCATCTATTGCTCTGCTTGCCAGAAAGGTTTCTTACTCTGCTTTTAAGCATGCAATCTGATGTTGTCACACTCTTAATTTACATACTTTATTGACTCCCGCTGCCTATAGGATAAATCCCAGCTCTCCCCGCATGGATTATAAGGCCTTCTGCGGGCTGGACCAGGCTTCATTCCTGCCACAGCGTCCCTCAAACCCTCTGCTGTGGCTTATCGTCTCACAGATCACGTGCTATCATATCTGCCAGCCTTCATTCAAACTCTTCCCTCTGCCTGAAATTCCTCTCCCTCTGCCCTTCCTGTTGCCTAGATCAGCACTTCTCAGAGTTTCCCACGGCATCACCTTGGGATCATGTTAAAATTCCAGTGCTGATTCATTAGGCCTCGAGAGGGGCCACAGGTTCTGTATTTCTAGACATTGATGCTGCTGGTCCCTGGACCACACTTTGAACAGCAAAGTTTGGACCACACTTGACTTTCAGATGTCAGCAAAGGGTCATTATCTCTCTGAAACTTCCAGGAAGAATTGACTACTTGTTTTCTTCCCACACCTATAGTTCCCCATGACCTTTATTGAAACACAGGTGACATTTGATTGCATTTTAACTCAGTGTCCATCTTCCTCTTCTAGACTGTAAGCTCCTTTCTGGCAGGGACCATGTCTTATCCATCCTTGGATTGCCAGCCCTTAGCACAGTGTCTGGCATGGAGTCAGCATTCAGTTCAAGTGTGTTGAATGAACGAGTGTAGGGTCATCCTCAGAAATGTGAAAAGTATATTTACATTTAGAATTCTCTTTCTCCTCAACTTTCTGATGGAAGACTTGAGTACACTAAAATAGAACTCCTTTGGCTGCAAATACCCAACTCCAATTTGCTTTCTCAAACTGGCTCAGGTAGCTGGGAGGGAGGGATTCTGAGAAGCTTGCAGAATTGAAGAAAGAGATGAACAACCAGGCCTCAGGAGTGCAGGGCCCAGAGACCTCAGACACAGGGACTCAATGGCCTTTTCCTTAAGAGGCCTGAGTCGTCTTCTGCACATGCATTTTTCATTTCTGCTGGTCTCTGTTTCTTTTTGTGTTGGTCTTTGAATCCCTTACTGCAGACAGGCCTATTCCAAGCGGTTCGTGTGTGTGCACATGTGTGTGGTGGGGTTGCAGTGGGGGACTGAGCAACAAGGTCTGTTAACAGGAGAAATGGGATGCAAATCTTGCTACTTTAAGAAGAACAGCTACTCTAGTCAACTCAATTGACAGTTCAGAAAATCTGTCATTAACATAGAGCGGGGAAAGGAGAGGGAGCCGGATCGGCAGAAAGGAGGCTGGATGCAGTGAGGCTATATTCATCTTCTCCCTTCTGCCTCCTGCTAGTGGCAAGTACTGTGCATCTGTTTGGAGTATCTGAACCAAATTTCCATCAGGGAGGGTAATTCATCATGCCACGTGCAGCATTCACCGGTGGCATGCTAGAAGCCTCACAGTAGCAACGCATGACTTTTGAACCACTGACCAGTTTTGGTTTTCTCATCTATGAAATATGACTAATACTAATACCCACCTCACAGATGTGTTGGGAGGCTTAAACAGAACTATGCATGCAAAGCACTAACATTTATTGAGCTAAAAGCAAGCATGCAAAACAGGGACCACTGTTCCTGTTTAGAGGTTCTGAGAGGTTCAGTAATTTGCCCTAGGTCACACAACTTGTGGATTATAGAGTGGGGTTTTAAACTTGGTCTGTCTGATTTCTGGGCCTTGTCCTCTTTTCACTAGAGCCATAAAGAGAAGTCTCCTCATACTGGGGTTCGAGGTAGAAAGGAGAAATATCTCCCTACTTGCCATGACCTGTTATTACCCAGGAGCACAGTTTGACCATGGCTCCCCTGAGAGTCCCTGAGAGGGAGGAGAGAGGTGTTTGCTAAAGACCACACTTAGCAATTCTGTCTTTACCATGATGCCTTTGCCTCTAAAAGAAACTACAAATGAGAGAAAACTCCTGAGAGTACATTTTTGTAATAGTAGAAATAGTTTACCGAAAAGAAATGCTTCTCCATGAAAAGAAAATGATCTAGCAATATTCCACATTTAAATACTGAATTATTTGCCTTGCAGTTGTTCTGTTGCCAGTTTTAAAACTCTGAACCAACTCCTTTCTCATGTCGCTATCTTGTACCAATTGCCTGGCTGGCTCAGGAAATATGACAGCTAATGTTAGCCTAAGCAAAAACACGGCTAGCACAATTAACTGGTTGCTAAAAAGAAATAACATGATACACACTTAAACCGATGAAGAAAACTTGGGGGATTATCCATCAGTTTATATTAGTCCCTTCAGGGCTTTCTTCAGATACACATAATCTGTAGAGAAGTCATATGCCATTTTTACCTACCTCAATTATTATCTATGTCTTTCAAGGACCTTTGGAGTAGAATGGCAGCATAGCTAGTCCACTCTAGTCATTACTCTGTCACTCTTATTCTTGTAACTAACTTTGAGATAAAAACAAACAAAACCAAACCCACCCAGAAACAACAAGATAAAGGGGGGAAAAAAACCAACCCAGAAATATTTCCTTTCTTTCTTGAACCCTTTTCTATGATTAGTTTTATATATTTGAGTACCATTTTGTCTTTATCATGATCTTAATCTCAGTAGCCATCAAGAAAAAATAGTGACAATGAACACATATATATCTCCTCTGAATTTCTTTAGTCACTCTGAAATTGTTTCTGGAAAAATCTAAGTTGAGTGGTTTGTCAGTATGACTGTCGACTGAAAATTCAGACTCTTGAGTGTCTGAAGAGATACCAAGAGCAACTGCCACGTCCTGGGCATACACAGGTACCAGGCAGAAGCCAGGACTTTTATAGGTTTCGACTCATTTGCTCCTAACAGCAACACTATCAGGTAGGGCTTTTCCTTATGACCATTTTACAGATGAGGAAATCAAGGCTTATGTCATCTTGCCTAAGGTCATCCAACTGGTAAATGAGCTGTGATTTCAACCCACAACAATGATAAAATAATAATTAACATTTATTAAGTGTTTATCATCTTCCAGGAACTCTTCTAAATGCTTTACCCATATTAACTCAAGCATCAACTCATTAAGGATGTTGCCTTATTAAAATTGCCTTTGCTGGGGCAGTTGTCTGCTTAGAGAAGTGGAGGAGGCCACACTCCATGCATGGGGTCAGGCCAAAGGATCTCCAAAGTCATTTCCAAGTGGAAAATCAGTATGTCTAGGAGGAGCAGGGGCCTATGGCCCCAGGAAGCCCGGTCAAGCGTGGGGCAGTACAGGTACTTCTTTGGCTGCTACCGGATGTCATTGAGCCTTGTCAAATGTTAAAGGCCAGTGCATACCAGTGCCGGTTATATTTACACAGTGGGCTAAAATTAGATGGCATGCTCTCCTGGCAACCGGGAAGATACAAGGCTCTCATTTATCTAGCAATGCTAATTTTGGCAAAACCAAAAATGGTCCTTCTGCTGTTCTCAGCAGATAGGCATTCAACAACAATAACATCCTTTTCCTTCCTCTTCCTCTTCTCTACATTTTAAGAAATTTCAAATATAAATCCAGGCTGACTTTGGTTCAGGACAAATACTTATAGATGTAGAAACCTGATGGGGATCCTGTAGGCAGACGGGTTTAGGGACTCCTCTGGATTAGAAGTAGAACAAAAATAAAATAAAAAATATGTTACTGTTTTTCATCAATACAGGAAGATCAATGAACCTAGAAGGGCACCAGTTGGAGGACTGGCCTTGTGAGTGCAACTGGAACATTTAGGGCAAGGCTGAATGAAGGTCCCGAACTCCATGGTAAATGCCACCCAGGGTGGAAGCTGACCTAGATCCATCCTGGGCAGGGACTGTGAATGTCACCATGTCTTTGAAGTGCTGAAGTCTGTCTTGAAGAAGAGTAATGTTTTATGGGTTCAACATGAAAGAGTGATGTGATCAATAAGTGATTTCTACTAAGGAGTAATAGCAGGAGATGTGGCAGGTATTTGTGATACATCCAACAGACTTACTGATTGGGAATGAGAAGAACCCATATTGAGAAGTTAAATAGGCTTGGGTTTAAGCTAATGATGCATCTGGGTAGCTTGTGAAGGTAGAAGAGAGTCAACTTGAATTTACTGCTTAACCCTAGACTTGTCCTTAAACGATGCTATGGTATGAATGTTTGTGTTCTCCCCAACTTCATATGTTGAAATCCTAATGCCTGATATGATGATACTAGAAGGTGGGGCCTTTGGGAGGTGCTTAGGTCCTGAGGGTGGCCCTTATGAATGGGATTAGTGCCCTTATAAAAGATTCCCCAGAGAGCTTACTGGTGCCTTCCACCATGTGAGGACACAGGGACAAGGTGCTAGACACAGACCAGGAAGAGGGCCCTCACCAGAAGGTAACCATCCCGGTACCTTGACCTTGGACTTCTCAACCTCCAGAACTGTCAGCAATTAATGTCTGCTCTTTATAAGTCACCCGGTCTGTGGTATTTTGTTATAGCAACCCAAACAGATTAAGACATAGGTTATCAGGGAAGCCAGCAATGGTGACATTTGTATTGAGTACTTGGTATCTTAGGATGGCTAAATGAATAAACAGAGAAGATATAGAAAGAACATCTGGAAAATTAGTGAAGTTTTCAATAAAGTGTAACAATGATAATATTAGAGGTGTTAGAAGCATAGAAGACTGGAAAATGAAAGAAAATCATCTTGAATCAGGGGATTTTAAAATATATATCTGAAAAATAAAACTTTGTTCATTTTTCCATTCTTGTCCCTCTTTTGATTTGTACTTGCTATTATTATGTTAAGCTTTTGTTGAAATATAATACCCGCCCCTGCACTGTGTCATTTATATTTTGGATTTTTGGTGGTGTCTCTTGACATGGAAATATGTATTATGTGCGCACGTGCATGTCTTTAAAGAGTTAAATTTATCAACCTACACTTTATGGCTGAATTTGTGTCAAACTTAGAGAGTTCTCTTTTTCTAATACTTTTATGGGTTACTTTCTCGTTCAAATCTTTGATCTACCTGGAATTTATTTTGGTGTATGGTATGCTCCATGGATTCAATTTTATTTTTCTCCAGCTGGCTAAGCATTTGTCTGAGCATTATTTGTTGAATAATACTTTTTTCTTACTAACTTGAAGTGTCCTTTTAAAAATTTACTAAATTTCTCAATTTATTTGGATCTAACCTGGCTTTTTATTCTGATCCACTTATTTGCTAATTCATTTACCACATTGCTTAAATTATTGTAGCTTCATTACACGTATTACTACGCACTCCTATTACTTTTCTTTTTTCAGAATATCTTTGGCTAAGTTTCTTCCCATGTGAAATTTAGAACTAGGTTGTCTAGTTTCAAATAATTCCTATTAGCAATTTTATTGCATAGTGTTTAAAGATGAGTTTGGGAGGCCAAGTTTGGGAGAATTGACATTTTTATGACCTGATGTTTCCTATCGAAGAACAAAGCATACTCCTCTATTTGTTTGAGTCTTTTGTGTCCTCTGTCATATGTTTCTCATAAACAATATACACTTGGATTTATCTTTTATAAATAAAAATATTTTGTGTGGTAAAATACACATAATATAAAGTTTACAGTCTTAACCATTTTCAAGTGTTCAATGGTATTAAAGACATTTATAATGTTATGCAATCATCACCATCATCCATCTTCATAACTTTTAATCTTGTAAAACTGAATTTAGTCTTATCTTTTAACAGATGATTTTAACCCATTTACAATTGTTGATATGACTGATATGTCAGAAATTATGTCCTTCGTGTTATTTTATATTATATGTGGTAGGAATAATAATGACCTTATGCTTTCTGTTTTTAGAGCTTAAATAAAATCTTACACTGTGTGATTTGTGTTTGCTTTGCTCAATTTGTCTTTGTGTTAGTGGCACACTATTTTGATTACTTTTACTTATGAGTAAGTCTTCATGTCTGGTAATATAAGTCCTCCAATTTGCTGTATTCTTTTCATATTTTTATTAAATATCTAGTGAATTGCATTTTACTTCAAGTGATAGATACATATATGCATGCATGTACCCATACATACATACATAAATGGTGTTCTGGACCCCTTCTCACAAGTTTGCTGTGTTGGTTCTGGGCATTCAGGTAGGTTAGGACATTTTGTAGGAACTTGGTTTATACTGATTTCTACACCTCATTCCTTATCCCTGATCAAAATAACCTGCAGTCAAAGACAAACCAGGAATTCCTCCTCCCCAAGGGCTGGACTTCTGAGAGTTGGAGGGATAGAAGAATAGCACAGGGGACAGAAGAACTGTCATAATTGTTAAAGGGAATCAGCCTCTCAGAAATTTCCCAGATTAGGTACAATATAAAGAGGGGTCAGACAGAGAAAGACAAATATCATATGATATTGCTTATATGTGGAATCTAAAAAAAAGGGTAAAAATGAACTTATCTACAAAACAGAAATAGAGTTACAGATATAGAAAACAAACTTATGGTTACCAGGGGGTAAGGGGTGGGAAGGGATAAACTGGAAGATTGGTGTTGATATATACATACTACTATACATAAAATAGATAACTAATAAGGACCTACTGTATAGCACAGGGAACTCTACTCAATACTCTGTAATGACCTGTGTGGGAAAAGAATCTAAAAAAGAGTGGATATAATATATGTATTTGTATAATAGATTCACTTTGCTGAACACCTGAAACTAATACAACATTGTAAATCAACTATACTCCAATAAAAATTTTAAAAATAAATAAATAAAGAGGGGTCAGAATTTCAAAGCTCACCTGAGACAGTGGACATTCCCATTAGCTTAACTACTTATGGCTAATAAAAAGATTTGTAATCAGAACACCTGAGCTTAAATCCCAGATCTTCCACTTACTGTGTAATGTTGGGTAAATCATTCAACCTCACTAAGTTTTGTTATCCATAGATGGGGATATTATTATTTTCTTTGCATATATCATAGGATAATTTTAATATAATCACAAATGACAGGGAACATGGAAGAGGAACATGGCTGTGGAGAGAACGTATGTGATGTAGGCAAGATTCAGAGCTACAGTCAAAATTCCCAGTGGTTAAGGGTCAGAACTGGAGCTCATGGCAGGCAGCCAAGGCTCAAGATTGGCCACAAAACTGGGTCAGCATGACAGAGGTTGGGAGGAGGTTTAGTCCAGTGATCATGTGGTGGAAAGCAAGGTGCATAGGGATAGTAGAGTATGCATGTATATCACAAAGAATGACCTGGTAGTCAGGGAGAGACAACGATGCAAAAGAAAAAGCCAAATCATAGGTAAGATGAGAAGGAGAGAAAGGAGGGTCAATATTTTTTCATTTGAACCAGGAGGCAGGAAGCAGCAGTTAGGGGCAGATGTAGTAAGATGCTAAAATTGCTCATGGGAAGATCAGAGAGTTCCCACCCAATGTTTTCTATTTTTCCCAATGTAAAATGAGATAAAGGCATCTGTTGAATGTAGGGGTGGAGGAGTATTGAGAAGTGAGGAAAGATGTAGTGACTAACATTTTTTTTGTGTAATCCAAGCTTAGGGAAAGGGGCAGGGCTTTATCATTTAAAAATGGTAAAGTGTAGACGTATCAAATAGCTCCCTCATGATTGACCTTCTGTCACCGCAATTTCCCTTGCTTTCTTCCTACACCCCATCTTTACCCCCCCATCCTTCCCAGTATCCATTTCCCACCCTCAGTCAATTCCTCCCTTTCTCACAGCCTTCTGCTCCTCTGCCATTTCTCATGTCCTTCAAATTGCTCCCTCAAACTTCAGTGAGATTTGTTTTTAATATCTTAGACAATATAGCTTGGGGAGGAATTGAATTTTTTATAATTTCATCCTATTTTCTTTGTTGGCTTCTTAGTTTTAACTCTTTGTTTTGTTATTTTACTGATTACTTTAGGGGTTAGAGAATTCATCATTAACTTATCAGACTCTATGTTCAAGTGATAATATGCCACCGCATGTGTGTTATAAGAACCGTACGACAATATACTCTTACTTCTCCCTTCTCAGGTTTTATGGTACAGTTGTCGTACATTTTACAAACATGCATGTGGGTGTACATACATGCATGCACACACTCACTATAAATCCCATACTACATCATTATACTTTCTGTTTAAACAATTATCCTTTAAACGAGAATTAAATAATAATGAAAAAAACCTTATTTTTTTAAACATCTTTATTGGAGTATAATTGCTTTACAATGGTGTGTTAGTTTCTGCTTTATAACAAAGTGAATCAGCTATACATTTACATATACCCCCATATCTCCTCCCTCTTGCATCTCCCTCCCACCCTCCCTATCTCACCCTTCTAGATGGTCACAAAGCACTGAGATGATCTCCCTGTGCTATGCGGCTGCTTCCCACTAGCTATCTATTTTACATTTGGTAGTATATATAAGCACATGCCACTCTCTCACTTCGTCCCAGCATACCCTTCCCCCTCCCTGTGTCCTCAAGTCCATTCTCTACGTCTGTGTCTTTATTCCTGTCTTGCCCCTAGGTTCTTCAGAACCTTTTTTTTTTTTTTTTTTTTAGATTCCATATATATGTGTTAGTGTATGGTATTTGTTTTCCCCTTTCTGACTTACTCTACTCTGTATGACAGTCTCCAGGTCCATCCACATCCCTACAAATAATTCAGTTTCATTTCTTTATATGGCTGAGTAATATTTCATTGTATATATGTGTCACATCTTCTTTATCTGTTCCTCTGTTCATGGACACTTAGGTTGCTTCCATGTCTTGGTTATTGTAAATAGAGCTACAATGAACATTGTGGTACATGACTCTTTTTGAATTATGGTTTTCTCAGGGTATATGCCCAGTAGTGGGATTGCTGGGTCCTATGGTAGTTTTATTATTAGTTTTTTAAGGAACCTCCATACTGTTCTCCATAGTGGCTGCATCAATTTACATTCCCACCAACAGTGCAAGAGGGTTCCCTTTTCTCCACACCCTCTCGAGCATTTATTGTTTGTAGATTTTTTGATGATGGCCATTCTGACTGCTGTGAGATGATTTCTCATTCTAGTTCTGATTTGCATTTCTCTAATGATTAATGATGTTGAGCATTCTTTCATCTCTTTGTTGGCAATCTGTATATATTTTTGGAGAAATGTCTATTTAGGTCTTCTGCCGATTTTTGGATTGGGTTGTTTGTTTTTTTTATATTGACCTGCATGAGCTAATCAAAAATTTTGGAGATTAATTCTTTGTCACTTGCTTCATTTGAAAATATTTTCTCCAGTCTGAGGGTTGTCTTTTCATCTTGTTTATGGTTTCTTTACTGTGCAAAAGCTATTAAGTTTCATTAGATCTCATTTGTTTATTTTTGTTTTTATTTCCATTTCTGCAGGAAGTGGGTCAAAAAGGATCTTGCTGTGATATATGTCATAGAGGGTTCTGCCTATGTTTTCATCTAAGAGTTTTATAGTGTCTGGCGTTACATTTAGATCTTTATTCCATTTTGAGTTTATTTTTCTGTATGGTGTTATGGAGTGTTCTAATTTCATTCTTTTACAGGTAGCTGGCCAGTTTTCCCAGCACTACTTATTGAAGAGATTTTTTCTCCATTGTAAATCCTTGCCTCCTTTGTCATAGATTAGTTGACCATAGGTGTATGGGTTTATCTCTGGGCTTTCTATCCTGTTCCATAGATCTATATTTCTGTTCTTGTGCCAGTACCATACTGTCTTGATTACTGTAGCTTTGTAGTATAGTCTGAAGTCCAGGAGCCTGATTCCTCCAGCTCCGTTTTTCATTCTCAGGATTGCTTTGGCTATTCAGGGTCTTTTGTGTTTCCATACAAACTGTGAAATTTTTTGTTCTAATTCTGTGAAAAATGCCAGTGGTAGTTTGATAGGGATTGCATTGAATCTGTAGATTGCTTTGGGTAGTAGAGTCATTTTCACAATGTTTATTCTTCCAATCCAAGAACATGGTATATCTCTCCATCTGTTTGTATGATCTTTAATTTCTTTCCTCAGGGTCTTATAGCTTTCTGCATACAGGTCTTTTGTCTCCTTAGGTAGGTTTATTCCAAGGTATTTTATTCTTTTTGTTGCAGTGGTAAAAGGGAGTGTTTCCTTCATTTCTCTTTTAGATTTTTCATCATTAGTGTATAGGAATGCAACAGATTTCTGTGCATTAATTTTGTATCCTGCTACTTTACCAAATTCATTGATTAGCTCTAGTAGTTTTCTGGTAGCGTCTTTAGGATCCTCTATGTATAGGATCATGTCATTTGCAAACAGTGAGAGCTTTACTTGTTCTTTTTCAATTTGTATTCCTTTTATTTCTTTTTCTTCTCTGATTGCTATGGCTAAAACTTCCAAAACTATATTGAAGAATAGTGGTGAGAGTGGACACCCTTGTCTTGTTTCTGATCTTAGAGGAAATGGTTTCAGTTTTTCACCATTGAGAATGATGTTGGCTGTAGGTTTGTCATATATGGCCTTTATTATGTTGAGGTAAGTTCCCTCTATGCCTACTTTCTGGAGGGTTTTTATCATAAATGGGTGTTGAATTTTGCAGGTGCATTTTCTGCATCTATTGAGATGGTCATATGGTTTTTCTCCTTTAATTTTTGTTTATATGGTTTATCATGTTGATTGATTTGTGTATATTGAAGAATCCTTGCATTCCTGGAATAAACCCCACTTCATCATGGTGTACAATCCTTTTAATGTGCTGTTGGATTCTGTTTGTTAGTATTTCGTTGAGGATTTTTGCATCTGTGTTCATCAGTGATATTGGCCTGTAGTTTTCTATGTTTATGACGTCTCTGTCTGGTTTTGGTATCAGGGTGATGGTGGCCTTGTAGAATGAGTTTGGGAGTGTTCCTCCCTCTGTTATGTTTTGGAAGAGTTTGAGAAGGATAGGTGTTAGCTCTTTTCTAAATGTTTGATTGAATTTGCCTGTGAAGCCATCTGGTCCTGGGCTTTTGTTTGTAGGAAGATTTTAAATCAGAGTGTCAATTGCAGTGCCTGTGATTGGTCTGTTTATATTTTCTCTTTCTTCCTGGTTCAGTCTCAGAAGGTTGTGCTTTTCTAAGAATTTGTCCATTTCTTCCAGGTTGTCCATTTTATTGGCATAGAGTTGATTGTAGTAATCTCTCGTGATCTTTTGTATTTCTGCAGTGTCAGTTGTTACTTCTCCTTTTTCATTTCTAATTCGATTGATTTGAGTCTTCTCCCTTTTTTTCTTGATGAGTCTGGCTAATGGTTTATCAATTTTGTTTATCTTCTCAAAGAACCAGCTTTTAGTTTTATTGATCTTTGCTATTGTTTCCTTCATTTCTTTTTCATTTATTTCTGATCTGATCTTTATGATTCCTTTCCTTCTGCTAAGTTAAGTTGTTTATTTGAGATGTTTCTTGTTTCTTGAAGTAGGATTGTATTGTTATAAACTTCCCTCTTAGAACTGCTTTTGCTGCATCCCCTAGGTTTTGGGTCATCATGTTTTCATTGTCATTTGTTTCTAGGTATTTTTTGATTTCCTCTTTGATTTCTTCACTGATCTCTTGGTTATTAAATAGTGTGTTGTTTAGCCTCCATGTGTTTGTATTTATTACAGATTTTTCCTGTAATTGATATCTAGTCTCCTAGCGTTGTGGTTGGAAAAGATACTTGATACAATTTCAATTTTCTTAAATTTACCAAGACTTGATTTGTGACCCAAGATATGATCTTCCTGGAGAATGTTCCATGAGCACTTGAGAAGAAAGTGTATTCGGTTGTTTTCAGATGAAATGTCCTATAAATATCAATTAAGTCCATCAAAGCTTGTGTTTCCTTATTTATTTTCATTTTGGTTGATCTGTCCATTGGTGAAAGTGGGTGTAAAAGTTCCCTACTATGACTTTGTTACAGTCGATTTCCCATTTTATGGCTGTTAGCATTTGCCTTATGTATTGAGGTGCTCCTATGTTGGGTGTATAAATATTTACAATTGTTATATCTTCTTCTTGGATTGATCCCTTGATTATTATGTAGTTTCCTTCTTTGGCTCTTGTAATAGTCTTTATTTTAAAGTCTATTTTTTCTTATATGAGAATTGCTACTCCAGCTTATTTTTGATTTCCATTTGCATGGAATATCTTTTTCAATCCCCTCACTTTCAGTCTGTATGTGTCCCTAGGTCTGAATTGTGTCTTTTGTAGACAGCATATATACATGGGTCTTGCTTTTGTATCCATTCAGCCAGTCTATGTCTTTTGGTTGGAAAGTTTAATCCATTTACATTTAAGGTAGTTATCGATACTTATGTTCCTATTATCATTTCCTTAATTGTTTTGGGTTTGTTATTGTAGGACTTTTCCTTCTCTTGTGCTTTTTGCCTGGAGAAGTTCCTTCAGCATTTGTTGTAAAGCTGGTTTGGTGGTGCTGAATTCTCTTAACTTTTGCTTGTATGTAAAGGTTTTAATTTCTCTGTCGAATCTGAATGAGATTCTTGCTGGGTAGAGTAATCTTGGTTGTAGGTTTTTCCCTTTCATCACTTTAAATATGTCCTGCCACTCCCTTCTGGCTTGCCGAATTTCTGCTAATAGATCAGCTGTTAACCTTATGGGGATTCCCTTGTATGTTATTTGTTGTTTTTCCCTTGCTTCTTTTTTTTTTTTTTTTTTGCGGTAGGCGGGCCTCTCACTGTTGTGGCCTCTCCCCCTGCAGAGCACAGGCTCCGGACGCGCAGGCTCAGCAGCCATGGCTCACGGGCCCAGCCGCTCTGCGGCATGTGGGATCCTCCCAGACCGGGGCACGAACCCGCGTCCCCTGCATCGGCAGGCGGACTCTCAACCACTGCGCCACCAGGGAAGCCCTCCCTTGCTTCTTTTAATATTTTTTCTTTGTATTTAATTTTTGATAGTTTGATTAATATGTGTCTTAGTGTGTTTCTCCTTGGATTTATCCTGTATGGGACTCTCTGCACTTCCTAGACTTAACTATTTCCTTTCCCATATTAGGGAAGTTTTCAACTATAATTTCTTCAAATATTTTCTCAGTCCTTTTCTTTATTCTCTTCTTCTTCTGGGACCCCTATAGTTGGAATGTTGGTGTGTTTAATGTTGTCCCAGAAGTCTCTGAGACTGTCCTCATTTCTTTTCATACTTTTTTCTTTATTCTGCTCTGCAGTAGTTATTTCCACTATTTTATCTTCCAGGTCACTTATCTGTTCTTCTGCCTCAGTTATTTTCCTATTGATTCCTTGTAGAGAATTTTTAATTTTATTTATTGTGTTGTTCATCATTTTTTGTTTGCTCTTTAGTTCTTCTAGGTCCTTTTCAACCGTTTCTTGTATTTTCTTCATTCTAGTTCCAAGATCTTGGATCATCTTTACTAACATTACTCTGAATTCTTTTTCAGGTAGACTGCCTATTTTCTCTTCATTTGTTAGGTCTGGTGGGTTTTTATCTTGCTCCTTCATCTGCTGTGTTTCTCTGTCTTCTTATTTTGCTTCACTTACTGTGTTTGGGGTCTCACAGTCTGCAGATTCAAAACTCCTGTTGTTTTTGGTGTCTGCCCCCAGTGGCTAAGGTTGGTTCAGTGGGTTGTGTAGGCCTCCTGGTGGAAGACACTGGTGCCTGTGTTCTGGTGGATGAGGCTGGATCTTGTCTTTCTGGTGGGCAGGACCGCATCTGGTGGTGTGTTTTGGGGTTTCTGTGAACTTACTATGATTTTATGCAGTCTCTCTGCTAATGGGTAGGGTTGTGTTCCTGTCTTGCTACTTGTTTGGCATAGAGTATCCAGCACTGTAGCTTGCTGGTCGTTGGGGGGATCTGGGTCTTAGCATTGAGATGGAGATTTCTGGGAGAGCTTTTGCCATTTGATATTACATGGAGCTGGGAGGTCTCTGGTGGACCAATGTCCTGAACTTGGCTCTCCCACCTCAGAGGTACAGGCCTGACACCTGCCTGGAGCACTGAGGCTCTGTCAGCCATGTGGCTCAGAAGAAAAAGGAGAAAAAAATAAAAGTTGTTAAAATCAAAAATAATTATTAAACATAAAAAAATTAAAAAGTAATTAAACAGAGAAAAAAAAGAAAGAAAGAAGAGAGAAACCAAACAAAAAAACAAATCCACCAATGATAACAAGTGCTAAAAACTATACTAAAACAAACAAACAAAAATTGCCTCAATTTTGGAATGATTCGTTGTCTATTCAGGTATTCCAGAGATGCAGCGTACATCAAGTTGATTATGGAGATTTAATCTGCTGCTCCTGAGGCTGCTGGGAGAGATTTCCCTTCCTCTTCTTTGTTTGAACAGCTCCTGGGGTTAAGCTTTGGATTTGGACCTGCCTCTGTGTGTAGGTCACCTAAGGGTGTCTGTTCCAGCCCAGAAAAGATGGGGTTAAAGTAGCAGCTGATTGGAGGCTCTGGCTCACTCAGGCCAGGGAGAGGGAGGGGTATGGAATGTGGGGCGAGCCTGCAGTGGCAGAGGCCATCATGATGTTGCAACAGCCTGAGGCATGCCGTGTGCTCTCCCTGGGAAGTTGTCCCTGGATCATGGGACCCTGGCAGTGGTAGGTTGCACAGGCTCCCAGGAGGGGAGGTGTGGATAGTGACCTGTGCTCGCACACAGGCTTCCTGGTGGCTGCAGCAGCCTTAGCATCTCATGCCCGTCTCTGGGGTCTGCACTGATGGCCACGGCTTGCGCCAGTCTCTGGAGCTCGTTTAGGCGGTGCTCTGAATCCCTTCTCCTCACGCACCAGGAAACAATGGTCCCTTGCCTCTTAGGCAGGTCCAGAGTTTTTCCCAGACTGCCTTCTGGCTAGCTGTGGTGCACTAGCCCCCTTCAGGCTGTGTTCATGCAGTCAACCCCAGTTCTCTCCCTGGGATCTGACCTCCGAAGCCCGAGCCTCAGCTCCCAGCCCCCTCCCGTCCCGGCGGGTGAGCAGACAAGCCTCTCAGGCTGGTGAGTGCTGGTCAGGACCGATCCTCTGTGCGGGAATCTCTCTGCTTTGCCCTCTGCACCCCTGTTGCTGTGCTCTCCTCCGTGGCTCTGAAGCTTCCCCCCACCCCACCGCACCACCTCCTGTCTCTTCCAGTGAAGGGACTTCCTAGTGTGTGGAAACTTTTCCTCCTTCCCAGCTCCCTCCCAGTGGTGCAGGTCCCATCCCTATTCTTTTGTCTCTGTTTTTTCTGTTTTCTTTTGCCCTACCCAGGTATGTGGGGAGTTTCTTGCCTTTGGGGAAGTCTGAGGTCTTCTGCCAGCATTCAATAAGTGTTCTGTAGGAGTTGTCCCACATGTAGGTCTATTTCTGATGTATCTGTGGGGAGGAAGGTCATCTCCATGTCTTACTCTTCTGGCATATTGAATGTCTCCCCCAAAATCTTATTTATTTACCCATCTAGTTACCATTTCCGAAGCTCTCCTTTGTATACACCCATATTTCCATCTGGTGTAATTTTCCTTGATTTTTCTTGTAGTGTGGGTGCACTGGTGATGAATTCCTTCAGCTTCTTTATTTCTGAAAACAGTTTTATTTCACTTTTGTTTTTGAAAGATATTTTCTCTGGGTATAGAATTCTAGGTTGATGGTTTTTTCAGGTAATTTAAAGACGTTTCTCCATTGTCTTCTCACTCACATTATTTCTGATGAGAAATCTATTGTTATCTTTTCCTTTGTCCCCCTGATTTTCTCTGCATCAGTGATATTGAACAATTAGATTTCATGACCCTTGGTGTACTTTTTAAAAATATATTTTGTGCTTTGGGTTTGATGATATTCTTGGATTTGTGGATTTATAATTTCCATCAAATTTGGAAATTTTGGGTCATTATCCTCAAATATTTTTCTGTCCCACCCGTCCTTTGGGGACTCCAATTACATTTATATTCAGCTATATGAAGTTTCCCACAGCTCATTGATGCTCTGTTCATTTTAAAATTCTCTTTTTGTTCTGTGTTTCATATTGAATAGTTTCTATTGTTCTGTCTTCAAATTCACTAATTTTTTCTTCTGCAACGTCTAAACTGCCATTATTTCCAACCAAAGTATTTTTCATCTCACACATTGTAGTTTTCATCTTTAGAAGCTGAACTGGAGTTTTAAAAAATATATATTTTCTAAGCCTTTATTTAACTTTTTGAACATATGGAATGTAGTTAAAATAGCTGTTTTAATGTCGTTGTCTGCTAATTCTAACATCTGTGTCAGCTCTAGGTTGATTTTAATTAATTGTTTTTTCTCCTCATTAAGAGCCATATTTTCCTGCTTCTTTTCATGCTTGGTAGTTTTTCACTGGATGCCAGACACTGAGTTTTACTTTATTGGGTGCTGTATATTTTTGAATTCCTATAAATATTCTTGACCTTTTTTCCTGAGACCCAGTTAAGTTATTTAGAAATATTTTGATCCTTTTGAGTCTTGTTTTTAAGATTTGGCAGGACTGGAGCAGGGACCAGTTTAGGGCTAATTTTTCCCTGCTACAGAAATAAGTCCTTTCTGGGTACTTTACCCAATGTTCCATGAATAATGAGGTTGTCCAGTCTGGCTTGTGGGAACAGGTACTATCTATTCCTAGCTGTATGCGATTGTTGGGCAGTATTACCTCTAATTCTTTTGGGTGTTTCTCTCCTAGCCTCATGCAGTTTTTTCACAGGCATGCACTGATCATTACTCAGGTGAATACTCAGAGGGGACTCTCTGAAGATGTTCAGAGTGCTCTCTGCATGCTGCTTCCTCCTCCCCAGTATGCAGTCCTGCAAACTCTAGTTGCCTTGGTCTCTCAGACTCTCAGCCACATCCCTCAACTCAAGGAGTCCATCGAACTCTAGCTGTGTTTCCTCACCACTGCACTGCAACCTGTGAAATTGCTCAACTCAGTAAGCCAAGGCAATCCTAGTGCTCATCTTGTTTGTTTCCCAGCTCTCACAAATCCCTTACTGCCTGGTGTTTAGTGTCCTGAAAACTGTTATTTCATATAGTCTGTCCAGTTTTTGTTTAATGTGGGAGAGTAAATCTTGTTCCTGTTACTCCATCTTGGCTAGAATCAGAAGTGCCAATCTAATCTTAAAATATTTCAAGACACAGTTATGAGGGGGTCTGCATGACTATGAATTTTCCAATGTAAAGGTCTCAAGGAGCCCTTGGCAGTCTTCTGTGGGGGAGACAACTAATGATGATTCCAAACCTTACTCCCAGAGGACTCATTTTCCCCATATAAGCCATCACTCTTTTGTGCTCATTCTGAGCTGGGCCTGGATGAAAGTGGTGCCCCAGCTGAGCTGCTGCTTTATTTAGAAAAGGCAAATTACTGTAGATTTACTCTCTACTACCCACCTTGGGTATTTAAAGGGAATGATCATATCCAAAACTATCAGACAACTTTGATCAGCAAAGTTCCAAGTCATCCTGATGTATTGAACTATAAGGATCAGAAATTCATAGGCTTCTGAGCCAAAATGAGATTCACATTTGATATAAATAAGAATTAGCCTGTGATTCTGCAGTTTTGTTTACTGACCTGGTGCCTCCTGCAAAAATAGAAATGTCAGTGCCTGACAGTGGTGGAGCATGCCAACTGGTATTGTGACCCAAAGGACCAATAAGGCACTGGCTGCACAGCCAGCTGGCAGGCTGCCATTACCAATGGGAAAATCATTCCTCTGTGATAAGACAGCGACAAATGCTTTCCCTGTGGCTGTGATTAAAGCGGGCTCTGCATTATGACAACATTGCTTCAAGCTTCACATAGCAGTCATTTTTGCTAAATATTCATATGCTTATTTATACTCTCCCAGGCCTTGTCTGAAATCAGGGAGTTTAAAATTTCAGGCACAAACTATTTCCCTTTTGGGGAAGAAAAATTAGTGGACACAGGAATAGAAGGGTACATTTAGGAGTTGAGAAAGGGGGGGTGGAAATAGAATCATAGATGATTCTGTAATCAGTCTGTAGAAGAACTGTATTTCCTCTGCATGCTTGGTAGAAGGGAGTTGCTAGTTGTGGAGGGCATGTAAAAATATAAGCTCCAATTCCAGGGGGACTGTATTTTTCTTAACCCAGTAACTCATAAATGTGTTTTGAAAGAATGCATAAATGAATGAATAATCTATAAAAATGGTGCAATGTCCTCTGGGCAAAGACTAAATGTTGTCTTTGTAACCATAGTATCTAAGAAGAGTTCTTGGCACATAGAAGGAACTCAAATACATGTTTTTGGATTAGTTAATGAGTGATAAAATGAAGGGAGGAAGGGAGAGAGGGAGGAAGGGAAGGAGGAAGGAAGGAAGGAAGGAAGGAAGGATGTGGTTTGAGAACAGACAGTTGGCCTGGCCACCCTACTTCCCAGGACAAGTGCACCTGGCTGCCAAGAAGCAGCTTTGTTTGTCTTCTACAGGTGTTTATTACACCTGCTTTGGGGCCATTAAATTTCAGACCCTTATGGTGAGCCTCTCCACAATTTGTTAGCCCTTTATAACTTACAAAACATGAAGGGTTTGTAGGTGGTACTGGCCACTAGGAAAATTCAGTATTTTACCTTGGGAGGGACCTCTACCCTCTGAGCTGGCCTTGTGATTCTGTCACCCCAGCCCCTCTTGTACCCTCCCCTAGATGGGGATGGGGTGTATGTGTATTAGAGGGAGAGGGAAAGAGGGAGGGTGGGAGGGACGAAGAGAGAGAGAAAAGAGAGAGAGAGGTGTGTGAGGCTGGAAGACAGCTTCCCTGTGTGTCCTCTGGCCTCCCACCTGTCAGCATCTTTGGCCTCCACATGCCCTTTCACATTCACATGGAGCTCTGTTCCTGCTTATGTCAACATAAGAGCTTATGGGCTTAAGGCTTCATGGGTTGAAGTGAATAATGAAAGTTTATGTATGGCACCTTGGCAGGATTATGGAAGGGGAATATGGGAATTTAATCCCCCATTAAATGGTCCCCAATAAAATAAGTGGAAAAAAATCCCTCTAGGTCCTTCCTGTGTGTAATAAACTAGGGACTAGTCTGAAAATCAAGAGCTTTGGTGACCACCTCACCTCTGCCTCCAGCTCACTGTGTAGATGTGGGCAAGTCTCTCCTCTCTTGGCCCTGATTGGTCATCTGGGTGATGGGAAGGTTGAGCTATAGGGTCTCCAGAGTCCTTCCTGGCTGTGGCACTCCCGTAATTTTAAGCATGCCCTGACCACGTCCACCCACCTGGTGAGGTCGATACCTTGGAACTCACTGCTCCAAGAGGAGCTTGAGATGGAGGACACTGGGTAGCCACTGTTCCCAAGTTACGCCTGTTTGTTTTTGTCAAGCCTGGCACTTTAGGAAGAGAAAAGGATAACTTGGTGGATGTCAGAGGCACAAGAACTATGGAATAGAGTACTCAGCCCTGGAGCCACAGTCCTTTGAGACCATAAGAGTGCATTCTGCCTGATGAACCCCAGTCCCTCCCACTGTGAACACTAATAATCTTTACTCTGCACATCAACCTTAGTCAGTCCCTAAGCCAAGGTGGGGATTACCCTGGTATAGATACAACATCTGGTATGACTCTTGGATAATAATTAAAATGATGATGTATCCATTTGAATCCACCTCCACAAACTTAGGAATGCCAGAAATATCACATTTCTGTATTTTATTTAAAATAATATTAAATCTAACTCAAAGTCCATATCTTACAAACTAATGGGAAATCTTAGTTGTTACAGAGCCTCCATCCTGATTGCCTTTGGGTAAAATATTCCTGGGTCTTCCAATGGCAGAGCATCAGCACAACATCTCTGCTAATTGACTGACTGGTTACTGTTAAGAGCTTCTTTGTCCCAGTCCAAATGGTCCCCCATATCTGGCATATCTGTGGCCAACCATGGTAATCTATGATGAGATTGGAGTCAGTCTGCTAGGGCCCAGCCTCCCTAGGGCACCATGCAATCATTCCCCCTAATACTTGCCACCTCTTGGGATTCTGCCAGAGAGCAGAATAAAGGTTGCCACTCTTCACAAGTCCTGAAGATCTCAATCCTCTTCTCTGGAAGAAAGCTCTCTTTCCTCTTATCCTCAAGTCATTCCCCACTCTCTCCTTCCCTCCCAGGAACATCTATTTAATGAGTTTAGGTACTTAAAACTAGGAGACACTTTAAACTATTTCTGCTTTAGATACAACAAACTAGTGAATACAACAACAACAGAAAAAAAACAGACTCACAGATATAGAGGACAAACTAGTGGTTAACAGTCAGGAGAGGGAAAGAGGGAAGGGCAAGATTGGGGAAGGGGATTAAGAGGTACAAACTATTATGTGTAAGATAAGCTACAAAGATATATTATACAACACAAGGAATATAGCCAATATTCTATAATAACTATAAATGGAGCATAAATTTTAAAAATGGTGAATCACTATATTGTACACCTATAACTTCTATAATATCATATATGAACTATACTTCAATAAAAAAATATATATTTATTTTTAAAATCCTTTTTCTGCTTTAGGCCTTCAGAAAAAAAAAAGCCTGGGTGCTAGGAAATAGCATGTGTTTTAGTCAGGGCGTGGGCTCAGTTACTATGACAAGAGACCCAAATGTATGATGACTCGAATAGCAGCCTGGAGATGAGCAGTAGGGTGGATGGGGCTTATCTCTTCCATGTGGTCTTGTAGGGATGGAGGCTCCTTCCACTTGTCCCCAGGGGGTCATCCTTATCTACATGCCCAAGGCTAGGTCACCTCCATGTCAGTGACCCAGCCTGCAGAGAGGGGAAAGAGTAGAAGACCAAGACCTGTAACTGGTCTTTAAGGAGATGATCAAGAAGTTCTCAGGTCACTTTAATTCCCAAACCGCTGACTGAACTAATTCATAAGACCACACCTGGCTGCAAAAGAAATACAGGACTGGAGGGAATTCTAATAGCAAGAAGAAAAGAATATAAATCAGAGAAAATTAGGGCTATCTGTTTGAAATATAAAGGAAAATATAAGGAAAAGAAACCATAAATTAACATTTTAACAAATTATTATTATCAACAGCATTATTGTTCCCTTCTCATTATTAGGGACCAGTTGTATGCCTGTCACTCTGTCGGATTTAACCTGTGTTATCTGTTGCAAGGAAATGATAGCTCTTGTGCTCTCTAGGGCTCTGTGGTGGCTTTTCACTGTGTACATTGAGAGAAGTGAAAGGACTTTTCTGTATGATTTGGGATTAGGGTTGGCCACACAAGAAATGTGGATGAGATTTGGAAGACAAGTAAAGCAGCCGCCATTTCTCCGCCAGGCACGGTGGCAGCTTCTGCACATTGTCACTGGTCTGCTGGCTACCCTAGTTGGCCTGGGGCAGCAGCCGGGCTCCAGCCCCTGCATCTCCCACTGCACTTGCTCCTTCAGCTTCTCTGCAGCCTGGGCCTGACTGTGTGTGCATCACCACAGTAGAGGACACCGGCTTTTCCTGCAGGTCCCTTGTGTGATCAAGGTTGGGTTAGTTCTTATGCTTTTTGGTTTGTCCTCACAAGTTCCATTCATCTTCACGGGTTCTACTGGGTCCTTGCTCTCCCCCACTTCCTGTGCAGCTTGCTCTCACAGCCTGTTCCCCGGGAAACCAGCCTGAGACACCTTCCTCTTCTAGCGCTCCTCCTTTGGCTTCCGTGATTTTACTTTTTCTTGGTTTTTCTCCCACTTCTGCATCAGTCCCTATCTGCTTCTTCTCAGGCTTCCACTCTTCTCGCTTCCTTTTCTAAACAGGAGTTTCTTAGTTTGATTGCCACATGAATTTTCCATTTCTATTTTCAAATGCTAACTCTGTGTTCATGACCCCCCAATTTATGTATCTAGCCTAGTCTCCTCTTTAGGGTTCTGGTCTCTGAGGTCCAATTTCCTCCTTGACATCTGCAATTAGATGACTTATAAGCATCTCAAACTTCATGTTTCCAAAATTAGACTATATTCTTCCCTCTAAAACCTATTTCTCTGCCAGGGTTTTCCAACCCAGTAGATTACGTTCATCCCTAAGGTTCAAGTCAGACACCTGGCTCCATCCATGACTCTTTCTATCCTTCACTCCACACAGCCAAAATTTCAGCAAGTACCCTCTATACATCTAGTCAGAGCCATGCAAGCCGGTACAAAGGCTCCAGAATTTCTTTAGGCTTCCTCTTCCCCAGTTCCACTATAGAAACAGTATGGCCAGATCAGTCTTAAGGCAGGCAGGTGCTGATCACCTGGGCACACACAGTCATGGGGAGCCTGGGTCAGCTCTCAAAGTGTCCTTTGAGGGCAACTGAGTTACTAACAGAGGCACAGAGAAATGCAATTGGTCTGAGGATCCTTAGTGCATTATTATCATTTTGATGACAAAACTATATTCTTTATATCATTTTCATTAACTGAACACATCCATATCTCTATCTATCTATCCTTTGTATTAATATAAATAATTTACATTTCTGTTGGGGAAGGGGAAGGAGGAGCTTTGTTTTGTCCACAATCCTTAATTCCTGGGAATCAAGAATAATTAAATAGAAGTCTAAGTGCTGCTAAGAATCTGATGTGACTAACTGCAGAAGGCTCCACAATCCACTGATACCAAAACATCCCCCACAAACATCCGTGTGGCTGAGAGGGTCTTGGGGTTCTGGCTGGGTGTCAGGCCTGTGCCTCTGAGGTGGGAGAGCCGAGTTCAGGACATTGGTTCACCAGAGACCTCCCGGCTCCACATAATATGAAATGGCAAAAGCTCTCACAGAGATCTCCATCTCAATGCTAAGACCCAGCTCCACTCAATGACCAGCAAGCTACAGTGCTGGACACCCTATGCCAAACAACTAGCAAGACAGGAACACAACTCCATCCATTAGCAGAGAGGCTGCTAAAAATCATAATAAGTTCACAGACACCCCAAAACACACCACCGGATGCAGTCCTGCCCACCAGAAAGGCAAGTCCAGCCTCATCCACCAGAACACAGGCACCAGTCTGCTCCACCTGGAAGCCTACACAACCCACTGAACCAACCTTAGCCACTAGGGGCAGACACCAAAAACAACAAGAATTACGAACCTGCAGCCTGTGAAAAGGAGACCCCAAACACAGTAAGTGAAGCAAAATGAGAAGACAGAGACACACACAGCAGATGAAGGAGCAAGGTAAAAATCAAACAGACTAAACAAATGAAGAAGAAATACGCAGTCTACCTGAAAAAGAATTCAGAGTAATGACAGTAAAGAAGACCTAAAATCTTGGAAATAGAATGGAGAAAATACAAGAAACGTTTGACAAGGACCTAGAAGAACTAAAGAGCAAACAAACAAGGATGAAAAACACAATAAAAAAATTAAAAATTCTCTAGAAGGAATTAATAGCAAAATAACTGAGGCAGAAGAACGGATAAGTGACCTGAAAGATAAAATAGTGGAAATAACTACTGCAGAGCAGAATAAAGAAAAAAGTATGAAAGGAAATGAGGACAGTCTCAGAGACTTCTGGGACAACATTAAACACACCAACATTCCAACTATAGGGGTCCCAGAAGAAGAAGAGAATAAAGAAAAGGACTGAGAAAATATTTGAAGAAATTATAGTTGAAAACTTCCCTAATATGGGAAAGGAAATAGTTAAGTCTAGGAAGTGCAGAGAGTCCCATACAGGATAAATCCAAGGAGAAACACACTAAGACACATATTAATCAAACTATCAAAAATTAAATACAAAGAAAAAATATTAAAAGAAGCAAGGGAAAAACAACAAATAACATACAAGGGAATCCCCATAAGGTTAACAGCTGATCTATTAGCAGAAATTCGGCAAGCCAGAAGGGAGTGGCAGGACATATTTAAAGTGATGAAAGGGAAAAACCTACAACCAAGATTACTCTACCCAGCAAGAATCTCATTCAGATTCGACAGAGAAATTAAAACCTTTACATACAAGCAAAAGGTAAGAGAATTCAACACCACCAAACCAGCTTTACAACAAAGGCTAAAGGAAATTCTCTAGGCAAGAAACACAAGACAAGGAAAAAAGCTACAATAACAAACCCAAATCAATTAAGGAAATGGTAATAGGAACATAAGTATCGATAATTACCTTAAATGTAAATGGATTAAATGCTCCAACCAAAAGACATAGACTGGCTGAATGGACACAAAAACAAGACCTGTATATATGCTGTCTACAAAAGACACAATTCAGACCTAGGGACACATACAGACTGGAAGTGAGAGGATGGAAAAAGACATTGCATGCAAATGGAAATCAAAAGTAAGCTGGAGTAGCAATTCTCATATAAGAAAAGATAGACTTTAGGGCTTCCCTGGTGGTGCAGTGGTTGAGCGTCCGCTTGCCAATGCAGGGGACGCGGGTTCGTGCCCCGGTCTGGGAGGATCCCACATGCCGCAGAGCGGCTGGGCCCATGAGCCATGGCCGCTGAGCCTGCGCGTCCGGAGCCTGTGCTCCACAATGGAAGAGGCCGCAAGAGTGAGAAGCCCATGTACCGAAAAAAAAAAAAAAAAGAAAAAATAGACTTTAAAATAAAGACTATTACAAGAGCCAAAGAAGGAAACTACCTAATGATCAAGGGATCAATCCAAGAAGAAGATATAACAATTGTAAATATTTATGTACCCAACATAGGAGCACCTCAATACATAAGGCAAATACTAACAGCCATAAAAGGGGAAATCGACAGTAACACAATCATAGTAGGGAATTTTTACACCCCACTTTCACGAATGGACAGATCATCCAAAATGAAAATAAATAAGGAAACACAAGCTTTAAATGATACATTAAACAAAATGGACTTAATTGATATTTATAGGACATTCCATCTGACAACAACCAAATACACTTTCTTCTCAAGTGCTCATGGAACATTCTCCAGGAAGATCATATCTTGGGTCACAAATCAAGTCTTGGTAAATTTAAGAAAATTGAAATTGTATCAAGTATCTTTTCCAACCACAACGCTAGGAGACTAGATATCAATTACAGGAAAAATCTGTAATAAATACAAACACATGGAGGCTAAACAACACACTATTTAATAACCAAGAGATCAGTGAAGAAATCAAAGAGGAAATCAAAAAATACCTAGAAACAAATGACAATGAAAACATGATGACCCAAAACCTAGGGGATGCAGCAAAAGCAGTTCTAAGAGGGAAGTTTATAACAATACAATCCTACTTCAAGAAACAAGAAACATCTCAAATAAACAACTTAACTTAGCAGAAGGAAAGGAATCATAAAGATCAGATCAGAAATAAATGAAAAAGAAATGAAGGAAACAATAGCAAAGATCAATAAAACTAAAAGCTGGTTCTTTGAGAAGATAAACAAAATTGATAAACCATTAGCCAGACTCATCAAGAAAAAAAGGGAGAAGACTCAAATCAATCGAATTAGAAATGAAAAAGGAGAAGAAACAACTGACATGCAGAAATACAAAGGATCACGAGAGATTACTACAAGCAACTCTATGCCAATAAAATGGACAACCTGGAAGAAATGGACAAATTCTTAGAAAAGCACAACCTTCTGAGACTGAACCAGGAAGAAAGAGAAAATATAAACAGACCAATCACAGGCACTGCAATTGACACTCTGATTTAAAATCTTCCTACAAACAAAAGCCCAGGACCAGATGGCTTCACAGGCAAATTCAATCAAACATTTAGAAAAGAGCTAACACCTATCCTTCTCAAACTCTTCCAAAACATAACAGAGGGAGGAACACTCCCAAACTCATTCTACAAGGCCACCATCACCCTGATACCAAAACCAGACAGAGACGTCATAAACATAGAAAACTACAGGCCAGTATCACTGATGAGCACAGATGCAAAAATCCTCAACGAAATACTAGCAAACAGAATCCAACAGCACATTAAAAGGATTGTACACCTTGATGAAGTGGGGTTTATTCCAGGAATGCAAGGATTCTTCAATATACACAAATCAATCAACATGATAAACCATATAAACAAATTAAAGGAGAAAAATCATATGACCATCTCAATAGATGCAGAAAATGCATTTGCAAAATTCAACACCCATTTATGATAAAAACCCTCCAGAAAGTAGGCATAGAGGGAACTTACCTCAACATAATAAAGGCCATATATGACAAACCTACAGCCAACATCATTCTCAATGGTGAAAATCTGAAACCATTTCCTCTAAGATCAGAAACAAGACAAGGGTGTCCACTCTCACCACTATTCTTCAACATAGTTTTGGAAGTTTTAGCCATAGCAATCAGAGAAGAAAAAGAAATAAAAGGAATACAAATCAGAAAGAAGACAGTAAGGTTGTCACTGTTTGCAGATGACATGACACTATACACAGCGAAACTAAAGATGCTACCAGGAAACTACTAGAGCTAATCAATGAATTTGGTAGAGCAGCAGGATACAAAATTAATGCACAGAAATCTGTTGCATTCCTATACACTAATGATGAAAAATCTGAAAGAGAAATGAAGGAAACATTCCCTTTTACCACTGCAACAAAAAGAACAAAATACCTCAGAATAAACCTACCTAAGGAGACAAAAGACCTGTATGCAGAAAACTATAAGACACTGATGAAAGAAATTAAAGATGATACAAACAGTTGGAGAGATATACCATGTTCTTGGATTGGAAGAATAAACATTGTGAAAATGACTCTACTACCCAAAGCAACCTACAGATTCAATGCAATCCCTATCAAACTACCACTGGCATTTTTCACAGAAGTGGGACAAAAAATTTCACAATTTGTATGGAAACACAAAAGACCCCAAATAGCCAAAGCAATCCTGAGAAAGAAAAACGGAGCTGGAGGAGTCAGGCTCCTGGTCTTCAGACTATACTACAAAGCTACAGTAATCAAGACAGTATGGTACTGGCACAAAAACAGAAATATAGACCTATGGAACGGGATAGAAAGCCCAGAGATAAACCCACGCACTTATGGTCAACTTATCTATGACAAAGGAGGCAAGGATATACAATGGAGAAAAGACAGTCTCTTCAATAAGTTGTGCTAGGAAAACTGGACAGCTACATGTAAAAGAATGAAAATTAGAACACTCCCTGACACCATACAGAAAAATAAGCTCAAAATGGATTAAAGACCTAAATGTAAGGCCAGACACTTTACAACTCTTAGAGGAAAACATAGGCAGAATCCTCTATGTCATAAATCACAGCAAGATCCTTTTTGACCCACCTCCTAGAGTAATGGAAATAAAGACAAAAATAAACAAATGCAACCTAATGAAACTTAAAAGCTTTTGCACAGCAAAGGAAACCATAAACAAAATGAAAAGACAACCCTCAGACTGGAGAAAATATTTGCAAATGAATCAAGTGACAAAGGATTAATCTCCAAAATTTACAAGCAGCTTATGCAGCTCAATATCAAAAAAACAAACAAACCAATCCAAAACTTGGCAGAAGACCTAAATAGACATTTCTCCAGAGATGATATACAGATTGCCAACAAACACATGAAAGGATGCTCAACATCACTAATTATCAGAGAAATGCAAATCAAAACTACAATGAGGTGTCACCTCACACCAGTCAGAATGGCCATCATCAAATAATCTACAAACAATAAATGTTGGAGAGGGTGTGGAAAAAAGGGAACCCTCTTGCACTATTGGTGGGAATGTAAGTTGATGCAGCCACTATGGAGAACCGTATGGAGGTTCCTTAAAAAACTAAAAATAGAACTACCACACAACCCAGCAATCCCACTACTGGGCATACACCCCGAGAAATCCATAATTCAAAAAGAGTCATGTACCACAGTGTTTATTGCAGCTCTATTTACAATAGCCAGGACATGGAAGCAACCTAAGTGTCCATCGACAGAGTAATGGGTGAAGAAGATGTGGCACATATATACAATGGAATATTACTCAGCCATAAAAAATGACATTGAGTTATTTTTAATGAGGTGGATGGACCTATAGACTGTCATACAGAGTGAAGTAAGTCAGAAAGAGAAAAATAAATACTGTATGCTGACATATATGGAATCTAAGAAAAAAAAAGGTTCTGAAGAACCTAGGGGCAGGACAGGAATAAAGACATAGACGTAGAGAATGGACTTGAGGACATGGGGAGGGGGAAGGGTAAACTGGGATGAAATGAGAGAGTGGCATGGACTTATATATACTGACAAATGTAAAATAGAGAGCTGGTGGGAAGCATCCGCATAGCACAGGGAGATCAGCTCAGTGCTTTGTGACCACCTAGAGGGGTGGGATAGGGAGTGTGGGAGGGAGATGCAAGAGGGAGGAGATATGGGGATATATGTATATGTATAGCTGATTCACTTTGTTATAAAGCAGAAACTAACACACCATTGTAAAGCAAGTATACTCCAATAAAGATGTTTAAAAAAAAGAATAAGGAAATATTACAGAATTACAGCACCAAAGCAAGCCAACAAAGGTGCAGTGCAAACATTTTCTATAAAAAATGTAGTCAACCAAATATTTACTGAGCACTCACTTCATACAAGGCACTTCTGCTAAGTGTCTTGAAGGTGCTCACTGAGGAATAAGACTTGGCTCCTGTGTTTCCAGAAAATACTTAAGAAAACAAAGCACTGTACATGAACAGTTAAGTAATAAGAAGGAATTACGTACTGAGACTTTGTTTATACAAAGCAACACAGAGAAAATATACATTAGGATTGCTTCTAAACAATGCTTGGTAAGTAATTATAAGTGGAAGGACTGAGCAATAGGAAAAGATCCTTCAGCTGGTTTCAGTCCAGCTGAGTATGTATCTCACTGAACATCAGCATCTCAGCTATTCATTCCCATGGTAACTGGAAAGTCTAGGGGACTAATTACATTAATGCTTATCAAGGTAATTCGAAGAATAATAACACATGCTGAGGCTATATTTCAGACACAGGCAATACACTTTGCTAGTATAATCTCATTTAAATCTCACAACAACCCCAAGAGGTAGCAACTACCCTGAGGTTCAGAGTGGGTAAATGGTCTCACATCAGGTAAGTGGAAAGAGCTGGGACTTGGACCCAGGTCTGCTTGGCTATGGCTTATGCTTCAAAATCAGGATGAGAATGTGCCTCATCTCTTAGCACCTCCTTCCAAGAGGAAAGAATGAAGAAAGACTTAATGAAGAGAAGCAAGAATCTATAGGAAAGAGAAATTCACAATTGGAAAGTAAATCACTTAAGACAGTATACAGATTAAAAAAAAAAAAGGAATGAAAAAAGGCTTAAACTGAGTTATATGAAAGAGCAGGCTGGCTGGGGATGGAGGAAGCAGCATAAATTCTCTCCGTTACTTAGAAACTTAGGGGGAGAAAGAAGAGCCTGTGGGCTGCCACAACAGATTGCTAGCCAGTCAACTTTTCATCCCCACATGCTTCTGAATATGGGGCTGTCATGTGTCACATAAAGTGGATACAGAAAGGAGCATGGAGGGTTGTTATTCTTGACCCTTGTTGGGAGAGTGTAGTAAGAGTAGTAGTAGTCTAAGAGTAGTCTAAGTTAAAAGATGAACTCACAAATTTAAGAAAGAATCCAGAAAACCGAGACTTTATAGTTTCTAAACAATGAACAACACTCTTCCTTGGGCATCCATTATCCTTCTAGCAGAATGTCTTAGGAACCCCTGGGGGCAGTGGTGTGCTGCAGTTGACTCCTACAAGCTTGTGAGAGATGGTTGTTAAATTTGCGGGAACTTCCCACAGAGGTTGAGATTCATTGGTGGTTCGCGGTATTTTACACTGTGGAAATCCGTAAATGTTATAAATCCCCCAGAGAGCTGGTTGTTAAGTGTTTTCCAGCACACCACTGCCTAGAAGCACCAAGAGTTTTAATTAGCACCCCTTCATCTAGAGTCCTCGGTGGACCTAATGTAGTGAAAACTGGGGGTTGAGTGAGTGTAGCGAAGGAGGACAGGGAATATAGAAGAAGAGTTAGAACAAGCGATACACGTGCTACAGGTATTGGTTCCCACATCTGGCTGCACCTGAGAATCACCTGGGGAACTTTTAGGAGATAAAGACTTCTAGATCCAATGATGAATCTAGCACATCTGACACCTGGAGCAGATAAAAATCTCCCTCCTCTACGTGACAAAATTATTTAAATAGTAGTTATGTAATAATCAACAATAACTGATTATGTTATATAACATATAAAAGTCATATTATATGCAATATATGTTATACATAATGTATATATAATAAAATTAAAAATAATGTTATATATAAAATAACATTATTTTCTTGACTCATTTTTATTTTATAGTTAATTAGAAAGAACAACGTTCAATTTTAAAATATTATTCAATAGAATAGTTTCATGTACAGAATAAAATTTTCCCATTCCAAAATAGCATGTTATACTTCATAATTTATACTCTATTTCACCATTTCCAATTTGAAATACAAATAAAAACTCCAGGTGATTACATAGAATGGCAAATTTGATGTAACTCAGGTTCTTTATCTTTGTCTTAACTCAGGCTATTACCATGAGTGATTCTTACTTATTTTGAATAAATGCAGGTAAATGTACTATAGGTGCTGGAGACATGAACTGAACCCAAAACAAGCCTCGGACTCCAACCGTTAAAAATCTTCTCTGGAAATGAGCATGTGTAGGTGAGACTGTGTGTTGGGGGCTGACTGTATCACTGGGAGTTCAGTAAATTAATATGCGTGCAGAATATGACATTTACTAAAGGGTAAGTAATAAAAATGTGCAGTTTGAAGCGTGAGTAAATATTACTTAAACTCAACAGCAAGTGCTTAGAACTTAGACCAAAAAAGGGTTTTGGAGGAGAAGTATTTTCTCACTGACGTTGTTTGGAGCTGTCAGCAAATGCTGGTAATCAAAAGCAGGCTGACTTTTTGTTGGTTCTATTATCGTTCTTTAATTCTCTAAAGACAATGGTCCCGCTCACCTTCTACACCTGGGTGTACCACTCCCAACACCCAGCCCCTGGTGCATCCCTGCCTAGATCCCACCTTGAACCAAAATATTTGGAATCTCTTGGGAGGACAGCCCAGGAGTCTGTATTTGTAAAAAGCTCTCCCATGTGATTCTGATGTTCAGCCAGGTTTGGGAACCACAGAGACAAATATCTACGACTCAAAGTCAAGGGAGGAGGTTGGGATATCTGAGGAGCTGATCAAGTCTCCAACTTCTAGAAACCCCTCCCCAGGAGCACTGGGGGAAGATGGATGACCACTGAGAGCAAGCATATTGAAAGAACCTCCAAGGGCAACTATAGAAAGTTCTTCCACTGTGTCATGAAAGATACTTATAGACATTTACATGTTAAAAATGAGAAAACATACCTTTTTATTAAATGATAGATTAGGAGGAGAGTTTTTTTTTACCACTGTATTTCTTTATAGCAATTTTATTTTCAACTGTTCACCCTCCTTATTTGTCCCTTTGTTCCTTCCCTTGACTATCTCCAAAAAGCCAATTCACAAAAAGTCAGAATAATTAATAAAAACCAAACTCTTGTTACATGTTACTTTCCTGCTCAAATACCTTCAATGGGCTTCCTACTTCACTCAGAGTAAAAGTCAGAATCTGACTATAGCTACAAGGCCTTATACAGTGTGTCCCTCCCCCCATTCCACCACCATTGTCTCTTCTGATCGCGTCTCCTCACTCACCCCATTCCAGTTACATTAGCCTCTTGCTGTTCTTCACACTCACTAGGCACTACTACCCCAGGGCCTTTGTACTGGTTGTTCCCTCTGCCTGCAACACTCTTCCCTCGGGAATCCACATGGTTCCTCTCTTACCTCCTTCCTGTCTGTGTTCAAATCTCTCACCTGATATAAAAGAGCTTTATTTTTCTCGATTGCACCTAACATCATATGACATACCATATATTTTACTTGTTTATTTTCTGTCTCCTCTACTATGTTTTTGAGGGAAGGATTTTTAATCTATGTTTAGTGCTGTATCTCCAGTGCCTAGACTCTGCCTTGTACATAAGTGGTACTTCATAAATATTTGTTGAATGAATGAATCAAAAAAATGCACATGATCAAAAATCAAATAATAACAATAATAACACATAAAAAATCTCCTTTGCCCCAACCTTTCTTATACAGTCACAGTTCCAGAGGTAACCACTTAGAACTTTTAAAGCTATACTTTCTGATTATCCGTAGATCTCTAAATACATGCTTCTACTTTCATGATCTATTGGCCCCCTGCTAGGATAAAGCTAGCTTTGATTCATTTTACTTTCTGGGTCCATGTATTTATCTACTACAATGTAGTTACTATGTTACCATTTTTAGTTCTTTCTTCATCTATGTATCTATCACAGTGTAGTTACTCATTTTTACCTCTTTTATTGCTTATTCATGTAACTTCCTTATATGCCACCACATTTCTCCTCAACTCTGACACAGTGTCTTTTGTCTCCTCAGTTCCTCTCATGGGGATATTAGCCCCTTCTTCTTTCCTTCCACCCTCCTTCTCCTGTCCTCCTCCCAATTTTCGTTTTCTTTCCTGAGGCATTAGTTCTCATCACCAAAGTATGAGTTGAATTTCATGTCTCATAATTGAAATCTTCAAAAGGATCTCTAAGAGAGTGTGTCCAGTTTTAACAGACATTTCACTTCCCCCAGTCTCTGTTTGAAATTTGGACAGAAATCGTGTGGGGGCAAGGCTGGAGTTTTGCCAGGAGAAGGGAGAGGTGAGGCGACTCTTCGGGAAGCTTGCCAGGGCAGCCCTGTGGTGGATGCACCAGGCTTTAGGGCTGACCTCAGCTGTCCATGCTCTGCCACCTGATTCTCAACACCTGGAGTAGAGGATGTGCCTCTCAGGGAGAGGACTCAGGTTAACCAAGTTCCCAAGACTGATGTACCAGTGCATGTCTTTCCAATGGGAAATGGAACTGTTAGGCCAAAAGGGATGTGCATATTGGCAAGATTAACATATCCTCTCCCAGTAGACAGACATACGTAAGAAACCAAATTAAGGTAGCTTGGTGATTGGATTCAAAACAAGGAGTTAGATGAAATAGATGTTTAATCTCAATGGATGTAGATAGCTGATCAACCCTCTCTCAAGGGGGAAAATGTTCTGCCAACGAAACTATAGCTCCTCAAGATCTGTTGTGTGAGGACAACAAACACCTCCTTTATTGGTGTCCGTTGATTCCTTTCTGTCCCCACCTCTGATTAATCCCCTTTGACCATCATGTATTTAAAAATTTTCCATAGTTATCATTAAAATCAAGGCTACTTGTCTGCAAGCCATTCTCTCTAAGGTAAGTTAGCACATTTCTGATTAAAATAATTCCCTGAGAGCCATCTTATTTCCCTCACTCCCAAATTCACAGCCAGTCACATCACTCTTTCCTTCAGGTAAAAAGAGAATGTGTATTTTCTATTGATGAAAGGCATCTGGAAATTCAGTATCTCATAAATATAGCAAAGTGCCTTTCTGTATGTAGTAAGCACATTTCTGAAATAGATGAGGGCATTTCTGCGATGTCCAGAAGACTGGTAGGATGTCAGACCAGGTTCATGCTGGGACTGAACATGTTTATAGCTGCTGCAGCTTAATGACTTACCACCAGATGGTCTATCAGAACTTAAATGGAACTGAACAAGGAATATTAGAATTAATCAACCATGTACAGAGCTTAGGGTTTCTTTCTACTTGTTTACCATTGTATAGAATATATAATGATGCCATTTACGATACAGCAAGATGGAAGGAAGGGAGGGAGGAATTAGATAAGTAAATCTAAAGTGAAGAAATTGAAATATATTCATTCATGTACTGAACATTTAATTAATATTTATTGAGCATCTACTATTTGCCAGGACCTGTACTAAATCCTGCGGACAAAGTAAATGACGAATAAGGCAGATTACAATATCTGACCTCATGGAGCTAACAATCCTGAGGACAAGATAAAGTTAAATTAAATTTGTGCCAATAATGACACAAATAAGGGCTTCCCTGGTGGCACAGTGGTTAAGAATCCGCCCACCAATGCAGGGCGCATGGGTTTGAGCCCTGGTCCAGGAATATCCCACATGCCGCCGAGCAACTAAGCCCCTATGCCACAACTACCGAGCCTGCGCTCTAGAGCCCATGAGCCACAACTACTGAGCCCGTGTGCCACAACTACTGAAGCCTGCGCACCTAGAGTGCGTGCGCCGCAACAAGAGAAGCCTGCGCACTGCAACCAAGAGTAGCCCCGCTCACCGCAACTAGAGAAAGCCCCCGCGCAGCATCAAAGACCAAAGCAGCCAAATAATAATAATAATAATGACAAAATTAAGTAATTATAACTGGGAAATGTGCTATAAAAGAGAAGAATGGGGTGCTATGATAACATGAAAGAGGAAGAACTGATCTAATCTGGGAGAGCTGGGATGGATTGGAGATGACATTCCCGAGGCAGTGGTGTGTAAGTTGAGACCTGAAGGATGTGCATAAGCTAACTTAGCAAGAGTATGGGAAGAGTGTTTAATGTAGGGGGAACAGCATGTACAAAGACTCAGAGGCAGGAAGGAGCATAGCACATTGATAGAACTGCAAGGCCAGTATTGGTAAAGGGTAGCCATCCAGAGACTTAGATGGATGAGATGAGCACTGGAAAGCAAATCATAACATCTCCAGCTGGTAACCATTATACCACTTATTAGATGGAGGAGTTATTGTTTAGTTCATGTGTGTAGAATTTAGTTACCTTTTCAACAAGGAAAAAGGCAATATTCTAGTCCATGGGATGGTAAAGCTTTCAGGTAAACTAATAATTCTGATAGCTAGAACTTCATCTACTCCACCTCATATAATTTTAATAACTTTGAAATAAATATTTCTGCTGCAAACCAGAGTGCCTAAATTTTTCTTGGTGGATGGATGTCAGTTAGAGAATTAGGTCATCCTTGTTAAGAAGTGCTTTCTTCCTCTACTCTGTCTACGTCCCTTGGAATCCTTCCCAGTCATCATGGCCATCCTAATAGTTCGAGTTTGCCTTAGAAGGATGTGCATCATTTGTGATGAAAAGAACAAAGGAAACAAAGTTTAGATTCCCAAACCACTGATGGTCTCATTGGATTTTCTTTCCTTTATTCTTGTTTTCAGTGAAATAATACCATCCCCAATTCCGTTTATTTTCCGACCCACCCATATCCTTTTTGCTCCAATTCTTCCTGTGTCAAATCTCCTTAGACTGACCCATGTACTCTTTCCAATTTCAATTTTCACTGTTCTTATCCTTCCATAAGAATAGGTAAGGGTCTGTTTCATGCAATTGTGTCTAGTTGTATCTATGTGTGAATTCTTGAGGTATGAGGGTGTATAATCATGTGCAAATGTAAAACCGTTTCCGTTACGTAGGTGTCCGTACACGTGCCATGTGCCAACAAATGTACATGTGTGTAAATGTCCTGTGATTATAACACTGTACGGCTGTGCTGCCCAATTTGGGTAGCCACTAGCCACATTTGCCTATTTAAATTAGCTAAAATTAAAAATTCAGTACCTCTGTTAAATTAGCCACATTTTAAGTGCTCAATAGCCACATGAGGCTAGTGGCTACAATATTGAATGGAGCAGATATACAGCATTCCAGTCATCACCAAAATAGCCGCACAATTGGATAGTGCAGCCGCAGGGGGACTTTTTGCCCTTGTATGCAGCTCAGATTCCCTAATATGCTACAAAACCCAGACCTGGCCCTTCCTGACCTCTGTCACTGTCTTACCCCATACCGCCCCTCAAGCACTATTCTACAGGCATGCTGAACTTCTTTTAGTTCCTTGAGTACTCTTTGCTCTCTCCTTACCAGGCTTCCAACATACTTTTCCTCCCTGCTAAAATACCCTTTCTAGCATCACCAATTTCAACTTCAATGTCACTTCCTCAGGCAGTTTTCTGTGATTGTGAGGCTTTGCAGTGTGCACCCTATTCTTGCCCTATATTGAAAGTAATACTTAAAAAAAAACCTCTTGCTTTTAAAATTACACCTCATTCCCTGCTAGAGTATAGGCTCTGTGAGGCCAGGGATGTGTCACTGTGTCTATCCTGCTTACCTTCTGCCATGCTGGACAAGCAGCTGGCACTTAGTGAATATGTGTTCAATAAATAAGGGTCTGATGTGTGCACAGCCTTGAAGATGGGAGTATAAGTGACCACATCTGAAACTACAATGTATGTTGGGGCAACTCTCTGTTTAGGCAACACCGATACCAGGATGCAGCCAGTGTGTGTGAGAAGCAGACATGAGCAGAGAGAGTGAGAAAGAGGAAGATGAGAAGGTGAGGAATCAGAGTGACAGAGAAAGAATAGAATTCCCTGGGAAGCAGGACAGACAGTCTCAGTGGTCACTCCTGATGTGTCTCCTCATTATCTGGGGAGGAGGGGATGGGAGTTAGGAGTCAGAGTCCACGCTGAGGACCCGCACGCAGAGCATGTCTGAGAAACTCCCATAAAGGCATGGCCTCTGCAGTCCTGCCCAGGGGAGGTGAGAGCTGGTAGCATGAGTCACACAGAAGTTTTAGCTTTTACACTTCACTCTCTCACAAACATTTAAGCTGATCCCCAAATGTAGTTCTTAGAAATTCATTAAAATCTCCTGTCCTCTTGTATCTTTAGGACCCCTAAATTCTTTGCAGTTTTTTTTTTCTGCCCTGTCTCTCTTGCCCTGGTCTCTGGGTCCCCTCTCTTCTCCCTCCACATGTAGCTCTACAAAGGCTCCAGAGGAGTCCCACTCACCCCCAAGTCCCACAAAGAACTCTAAGGCTGGAGGGTTGTGTTCTTTACTAATGGCTTTTCTCATGAGAGTCGGATTTTTTCCCCCATTTTTTCACAGAAAGTGAGGGAGAATTAAGGAGCTGAGGGGACAAAGGTGGAGAGAGAATGCTGTGATCTCCCAAACATTCATAATTTTTATCTCATCACATGTAAATTGAAGTGTCTAAATTAAACTCCAGGGACTTCCCTGGTGGCATAGTGGTTAAGAATCCGCCTGCCAATGCAGGAGACATGGGTTCGATCCCTGGTCCGGGAAGATCCTACATGCCGTGGAGCAACTAAGCCGGTGCGCCACAACTGCTGAGCCTGCGCTCTAGAGCCTGCGAGCCACAACTACTGAAGCCCACGCGCCTAGAGCCAGTGCTCCGCAACAAGAGAAGCCACTGTAACGAGAAGCCCGCGCACCGCAATGAAGAGTAGCTCTCACTGGCCAGAACTAGAGAAAAGCCTGCGCGTAGCAACGAAGAACCAACACAGCCAAATAAATAAATGAATAAATAAAAATTTTTAAAAGTAAATAAATAAACTCCATAGAGTTTATATATGGAATGGCTTTAGTTCCAATGTTCTTTAAAAAAAATTGAGCTAAAGGATTGTCTTCAGACATTAAGGGGCTAGTTTAAGCAAGTCTACACAATATTTTTCTTATTCCTCCTGTACTCTGACAGTATAGAGTAAATAATGAGGACTTATAAAATTGGTTCCCTTCCAGGGTGCAAGCCAGTCCATGTAAAATGGATGAAATACAATTTTATATCAACAAATTAAGGGGAAAGACAGTGCTTCATACAATGCCTGGCACACCGTAGGGCTCCATGAGGGAATTCAGCACAAGGTAGAATCCAGAGCAGTGGTTCTCAAGCCTACTGCACAGAGGAAGCATGTGGGGCACTTGAAAAAATATCATTCTCTGGTTCCTAGCCACAGAAACTCTGATGTAATTGGTCTTAGGTATTGCCAGGGCACTGGCATTTTTAAAAGCCCACCAGTGGTTTCTGTTGCACAGCCAAGGTTTAGGAACATACCCTGGTCTAGAGGGAAACTATGGGTCCTTCTCTCCTATTTTCCTTCAGATCTTTACAAGGATGCCGTCTTTGGCTCAGCCATGGGGTTGGAACGTCTGGAGCTAATTGGTTTGAGATAAAAATTTCATTATGGAATTTTTCTACTAGATGTGGTCTGCTAGATGTTTACAAAGTGGTGTGTGCGTGTGTGTGTGTGTGAATACGTGTGCACATTAAAATTTCTTCTAAGTCCTTTGAAGTTCTGTGTCCTCAACAGGGTCCCCATGCTTAGAAATTTGGGCGCTTTCTCTCAAGTAATGTTATCGTTTTACATCCAAATCCAAAGTCAAAGTAGCAGCAATTATTAGCATAAATCAGCAAGCAAAATATGGCAACCAGTACAGAAAGGTTGGCCTGATAGTCCTCAGTGATACCTTTATTTTCATATATCTGCTGGGTTCAAGATTAGTTTATTAATTCTGCAGCAGGTTAAGGGAATAGAAACAGCTGGTAATCATTTATTCATTTATATTTTCATTCAACAGCCATCTGCTGAATGTCTTCTACGGGCCAAATCTTAGGATTGGGGATACAATGGTGAATAAAATTACACAGCCGCTGTCCTCAGTCCAGTGGGAGGCAGAGAAGAGGGAGCAGGCACTTGCACTCAGTGTGAACGTGCAGTGAGGCAGGAGTCCAGGATGCTGGGAGGGACAGGGTTAGGACATCCAGCCCAGACATGATTGGCAGGTTGGGGGGTGATGATGGGGAAAGACTCCTGGAAAAAATTACTTTGGGGAGAGTGGCAGCCATGGAATAATCCACTTGGATTTCCCTTTAAGAAAGAACTTGCAGAATTCCCTGGTGATCCAGTGGTTAGGACTCTGCGCTTTCACTGCCGAAGGCCTGGGATAGATCCCTGGTTGGGGAAGTAAGATCCCACAAGCTGCGCAGAGCAGCAGAAAGAAAGAGAGAGGAAGGAAGGAAGAAAGAAAAAAAGAAACTTGCCCTTCAGCTACTGAGAATGAAGAGTGTAGTTATCTGAGAGCACCCAGCTGTTAGTGATGTCAGGATTTGCCCTCACTTGAAAGTGAGGCCATGCTCTTTCATGCTGGGGGTACAGCATTGTCTCCCTCCCCCCACCTCCTTTATGTCCCTGAACAGAGAGTGGCCTGAATAGTAGTAGGAAAAGGAAAAGAATGAGTTACAAGGGGGATTGTGGGCCAAATCATGGAGGGCCTTGGAGGACATCATGAGAACACTGGCTTCTACTCAAGGTGATATGGGCTGGGAGGAGGGCGTTGAGTAGGCAGTGATGTGAGCTGAGTTATGTCTGATGCTATCCTTAGCCTCTGACTTTGCTACAGCCCACTTCCTCCCCTTCAATGATACCCAGCCCTCCAGAGACCCGGCATCTAGCAAAGCAATATGCCTTCTGGCTGATTCCTAGTCCAACAGCTTTGGACAGGCTCCCTGCAGTGAGAGTTCCAAAGAAGTTGTAGATTTCATCCCTGACTTCAAGAGTGTTGTATCTTCACAGATGCAACCAAGTGTTTTCTTGTGCCCCAAAGTTGTGGAGGTCATCAAGCACCAAGGCCAGGAAATATGCTGCAGGAAAGCCCAGTCTTTCTAGGGTGGCAGGTGAAATAAGTAGTTTTTATCATTGGAAAATGAGACAACATTCCTTCTTGTCTTCAAGCTACAATTGCCTTCCCTGATATGTCCCATCTGGTGATCAGTGAGCTTGGCAGGCAGGTGGCCTTGGAGAGGTCCCAGTTGGTGCATGATCCCAAATTTGGAGCATCATGTTTAGTCCCCATTCTCTGCCTGCTATAGATTTCCAAGTAGAGTTGAGCTGAGCCTACAGGTAAAGGCTCAGGCAAAAAGAGAACTACTTAGGAGAAAATTAATTCCTCCCTGGAGAAATGATTTTCTCCTTAGAGATAAGAAAGATTCCATGTTTTTTGTTTGTTTGTTTTCCTTCCATTAATTATCCTTCCTAGGGTTTCCTTCCCTTAGCTGAGCATAGAGCCATCCTGAGAAGTCTCACGACTTGGTAGCTTCTTGTTCAGCTTCAGGCACCACACCAGGCCTGGGTGTCCTTGCAAACTCACTTTCTAACAGATTTCTTGGCAACAAAAATAACTATTTTCAATACCACCTGGTCCCAGGAAAATGCCAGTATCAGGAAGATAAATACTGTTCTAGCCTATGGTTCTCTTCTCTACCCAAGTGTCTGTGCTAACCTGGCCTTGATCATTCTTGGCCCCAAATGATATGATGACAACAATGACCATGAACACCCCCAACACTGGAAAAATTCTCAGAAATGACAATTCGTAAACACTAGTGGTGAATAAACATATAAAAATATTTAGCATCACTAACAATCAAAGAGAAAAAAGAAGAAGGGATGTAGGGTAGACAAAACAACAAAATTGAAAACAACCACAAAATGGCTTACAATAGGCAATTGGTTAAATCTGGAGACAATGATACATCTTTCAATTTCTTTTATTAAACAGTTTTTTTATTGGCATCATAAAATATTCACAGGACACAAAGCTACATACACAAAAATGTCCTTAACTTTAAAATAAAAGCATTTGCAAAGAAGAATATACCAAAAAGCCAACAATATTTGTTTTGGGGTAGTATGATTATGGATAATTTTAATTTTAATCTCCTCCAAATATTTTTCTGTAATTTCTAATTTTCTAGAATAAATAGTCAGAAAAAGCAAAGTAAATTTTTTTTTTTTTTTTTGCGTTACGCGGGTCTCTCACTGTTGTGGCCTCTCCTGTTGGGGAGCACAGGCTCCGGATGCACAGGCTCAGCGGCCATGTCTCACGGGCCCAGCTGCTCCGCAGCATGTGGGATCCTCCCGGACTGGGGCACGAACCCGTGTCCCCTGCATCTGCAGGCGGACTCTCAACCACTGTGCCACCAGGGAAGCCCAAACCAAAGTAAATTTTAAGAAAAAAATAAATAAAAGGGCTATTTAAATTATACGGCTCCACATTTTTTCCTACAGTGTAATTTTCACCAAAAACAAGATTTGAGAAAATACTTTTAGGAAGTCATCTAATGTTGATGTTGGTGTTTCCTTGCAAGAATATGATGTGATGGCAATAAAATATTTTTCATGAAGTTGGGATTTAAATGGTTAGACAGTCTCAGTTAACCTCAGGACCAGTTCCACAGTTTAATCATATTGTCTCTTCTGGCCACCAAGGCTAGAAGCATGTGGGTACAAGCACTGCCGTTTCTTAATTAGTGTAAGTAAGCTCATTTAAAGAACACAAATCCACTCTCTTCCCAGTCCTCTATCACTTTCAGCAGAAATGGGGGGGGGAGGGAAGAGGGAAAACCTGAAGAATCAGTCAGTTAAAATGATAGAAAAGAAGATTGGGGGGAGGGAGGCTTAGGAGAGCTTGCGATGCACACTGACATTTACTAAGTTCTTCCTCTATGCTGGGCTCAATCCTAAGTGCTTTGCCTAGAAGATTCCATCGTTATAGAACCCTTTGAGGGAGGTGATATTTTCTCCACTTCACAGATGAAGAAATTGAGACTCAGAAAACTAAATTGCCCAAGATTATATGTGCTAGTAAACGGAGAGGTTGGGATTCAAACTACCTTCCTAACTCATACTGAGAATGAGTGTATACGTGTATGTTTACATGTGAGTGCCTGGTGAACACGCCTTTGCCAATGATGGAGTTTTTCCCATCCAGTCACCTGGAGCTTGGAGAGGTGAAATGTCATGCCTGTGGCCATGGAGACAGAACGAGAACAGAAACGATCTGATTATCAGTCCACTTAAATAAATTGTAATTTAAATTCAAACTGACCTGGCACAGGCTTTGAAGTAAGAGTGCAGGCTTTAGGTGCTGGCAGCCATTATAGGAGAAAAGAGAGTTATGAAAAGCAAGAGAAAGTATGGAAGTTGATGCCTGTGAGGAACGAGTTCAGGGGAGAACTTTGGGGTGTGCTGACTAGGAAGTGTCAACATCTCCCTGGTGGCTCCCAGGGGACCCAAGGTCCCCACTTTCTCAGGATCTATGAGTGGTTCCTGAAGGGGGCAGATCAGATGGTGTAACTGCCTTGGGACAAGGAGAGATGAGAGCAAGTCTTCAGCGTTTGGAGAGAAGCATCAGCAAGTGCGATTGGGGAGAAAAATTCAGACTCAAGGAGCCAGACAAAAAAATAACTGGGATAGGAAAGGATGGATTCTAAAACTTCCTAGTCTTGACCCAGGCTCCTTTGAGATATGTTCCAATATTGCTCATGTTGTTGTAAAGTCACCTCTCTAAATCAGTGACTGACTGTGATGCTGCTAGATGTAGCAGCATCAACTTGTAAGAAGGGAGATGGAAAATAAAGAAGCAAGGCTGCAGCTCCAGGATGGTGGTCTTACAGAGGGTCATTGTGGTCCTCTTTTGCATCTTCTTTGATTGTTTGTGGCAAGACATGGAGCTCTCTTCTATGTGAAAGCGCCCATGGCAGCTAATGATAGAAGCAGAAAACATTCTCCAGGGAAGCTATTTGATCAAGATAAAAACCAGTACATTTTAATCTTTGATGATCTTGTGAGTCTTCTGCAATGTGACAAGACTGTGAGTTCTTAGAGGGCAAGATCCATGTTTATCATCTTTGAATCTCCCATGGGGTCTAATGTGGCATCTTGCTCACAAATATGAGTTGAATGAGTGACACCCAGATGCCTTTCCAAAGTTATGTTGGAGAACCTAAAACCAATTATCCTCTAGATATGGTTTGGTTTAGTTCTTCCCAAGTACTTTCTCTGAATTTGTCATGTTGAAATGCCTCAGTCATCTGTTTGCCTCTTATCTAATATGTGTCAAGACATTTTCCTTTGGTTGATTTTCACCTTCCAAGGCCAAGTCTAGTCATCAGAGAAATGTCCCTGAGAAATTTAATAGGATTTGACATCTCTATTTGATGCAGAATGTTGGAGAAGATGGCAGAGCAAGATGCCTCCAATTGCAAACACAACTCAAAAAAGTCTACAAATGGGTCACTTTCTCCTTTTTGCATGTTAGTTGTTTCATATGTGGAGCTGACACTTTCGGCCCTTCCTTAGTAAGACATATATTTCAAATAGTTTTAGACAGTGTGATAGATTAATCTGGCCAGATAGGAAACAAAATGGACACATAATGGTCTAGGAAACTAGACCATGGACAGAACCATTGCCATTTCCTGTCTATCCTCCTAGGGGCTGTCGAAAGGGCATCCACATTCTAAGTTCCCTTATTTGTTCACTGTAAGTATCAGTATAGATTAAAGCTTATTTGCACTTAAAAAAGTTATTATTAGAGAGCCTCGAATTTCTAGAACACCTACCACATGCCAGGTATAGTGCAGTGCCCTTTACATGTAACCCCTCACCCTTGTATTATTCTGTTTTATAGTAAAGGAAAGAGACTTTCACAGAAATTAAGTAGGCTATCTGAGGCCAAGCCACTCTTAAGCAGCAGTTAGGATTTGAATGTAACTCTGTCAAAGTCCAAAGTTTTCCTCTTTCTACTATACCACAGTTCTCTGGTCACATTCCTACTGGGATGGAAGGACTTTGCCATGTGAATTATTCATCCCCAAACTGCCTTTATTATGGAATCCTATCAAAGGCTTTTACAAAAATCTAAACAAATCATGAAGACTGTATTCTGTTTTTTGGAATCTAAATTTTGCTCCTCAAAGAACTCCATGGAGCCAAAGAGATGGTCAATGGAATCCTTTGATCATCCCAACTCAACCTCCATTCTATTCAGGAGCAAAGCCTCCAAGAAGGGTTGAGCAGAAGGTTGTTTTTTCACAAGACTCAGATACCATGCAACTATTTCCTTGCAGAGATGGGACAGGTTGTTCCAACATCTCTTTGAAATCATTCTTGAAAATATGAATCCAAAAGAATAAACTAGATAAGGCTGTCTAGTGTGGGGGTCATTTATCATCTACTTTAAACTTGTTTCTTTTTTAGAATTATTTTTGAATTTATAAAAATAATATGTTTATTGTAAAACATTAACAATACAGAGGTAGACAAATATGGAAGTAAACATCCTTATATATAGTCCCTTGCACTCACCCCCACCTTGGGAAGTAACCAATGATTATGCTAGAGTGTATGCTGCAAGATTTTTGCCATGACTTCACAGCCCGCCTCCCAAACACACACACACATGCACACATACATATGTGTGCACACACATAGTTTTTATGCGGCTTTTTTAAATAAAAATGAGAGTTTACTCTATATTTCATCTGCAATTTGCAACTAAATACATCACACAGAGATTTTTATGTCCATCAGTCTTAATTCTGTTAGCTTATTACTCAGAAACTGTATTACTCAGAAACTGAGGAACACTGTTTTCCCCTCCTTTACCTTATAAGTTTGCCATGAGGATTAATCACACATTAAACGGTACTCAAGGATTTTTTTTTTAAGAAAATGGTACCCAAGGTTTTGAGATGGCCATTGATGTATTATTTTACAGGGAGACATTGTACAGATTAGGTGGTGAGTTCCAAAGAGAGGAAAGACAAGGAAGTAATTTCTTGTTTTCCCACTCTGAATGGGACACTTTGTGATCTGCATATTATAGAAACATGAAAGTGAGGTCAGGCTTGGCAGGGAAATTGCTGGCTACAGCTTTTAGGACAATTAAGAAACAGCAGGATCATACTGGCACAAGCTTCAACCAGTTGGCAGAAAAATGCCTCTTCTGCTCATACAGTGACTGGCAAATCTAAGTAAATGGCTAAAATTGCCTTTCATGTCTGTCGGCAAATCCCTTCTTGAAGTTTTTAAGTCTTGTTGAATTCTCTTTGATAATGAGTTATCTTCTCTATTAGGGCAAATCTGACATCTGTAAAGTCTATTTCAACTCTAACAGGACAAAAATTCACTCGTTTCTAGAGTTAGGAATTCTTGAAACCTTGCTTGGGTCTAGAAATGAAATTTGTCTCTAAAAGTCTTCTTCTTTAAGACTTTGTTACCATATACGAAGACTATGTTTTATGTGATTGTGACATATTAATAAGCATTTTGAAATATTAAAAATAGCTCGTAGACCCCTGCTATTATCTTTGGTGAAGTCCAAGGACTTGGAACCCTAGGTAGGACATATTAACTTAAAATGTCCCTATGCACTTAAAGTATAAGCTGTCAATAAATATTATATTTCTTCCAACTTCAGTTTACAGTTCTCTCTGAAACTACATTGCTCCTCCCACCCCTGATACATAGCCAGGGCAGCTCCAATAATTGCTTGTTGGCTCGCTGCAGAAAGCCCGAGGTTAACAGGCTGTGTGGTGTAATGGTGAGTGTGGTCTTGGAACTCCAACTGTTGGTCCAAAGCCAAGTTCTACCACATGTTTGCTTAGAGTCTCCACAAAGTGGAAAAGATGGTGGCAACTGCCTCATAACGCTGAGAAAATTAGTGAATCCATATAATAAAGCATCTAGAACACTGCCTAGACCATAAAACGTTAGTTATGAGTGTCCTTTTTATATTTAAGGCCACTCCCTTTAACTTTTGTTATTGGAATGAGGTCAGTAGCTATTTATGCTACTGAGAGAGGAAAACCTCCTCATCTCATTCCGTGTGTCATAATAGGAACAAAGAGGAAGAAGGGGATGTAAGTCCAGTCACACTCTCTCTCCCTGATATCAGGTCAGGTAAGAACAAGGCCTTGGAGCCAGGCTGGCTGGCTTGACTACCCATTAGCTTGTGCCATGAGCAAGTTTCTTTAACCTTTCTGAGCCTCAGTTTTCTCACCTGTATAAAGGGGATAGCAATCCCTGCCCTGGTCATAGGGCTATTGGGAAGACTCAGACAGTGTGAACAAAGCACTTACACATAGTAAGTGCTCGATGTAGTTAGCTACTAAGTTGATTTAAGGCCATCTACTGAGCACCTACTATGTGTCCACTCTAGGGACTTCACTTAAAAATAACCCTACAAGGAGGACTTCCCTCATGGTCCAGTGGGTAAGAATCCATGCTCCCAGTGCAGGGGGCCTGGGTTTGACCCCTGGGGTGGGATTCATATATCCCACATGAATGCTGCAACTACGAATTTGCATGTCACAACTAAGAGTCTGCATGCCACAACTAAGAAGACTGCATGCCACAACTAAAACATGCCACAACAAAGATCCCATGTGCTGCAACTAAGACCCGCTGCAGCCTAAATAAATAAATAAATATTAAAAAAAAATAACCCTACAAGGAACACTCATTATCTTCACCTCACTGATAAGGAGACTATGACTATGAAAGGATAAATGATGTGTAGCAGTTCTCATTGTTAGAAAGTGATGGAGTTGATTACATCAAAAAAAAATATACCTCAGAATAAACCTATGCAAGGAGATAAAAGACCTGTACTTGGAAAACTATAAGACACTGATGAAAGAAATTGAAGATGACATAAACAGATGGAAAGATATACCATGTTCTTAGATTGGAAGAATTATTATTGTTAAAATTACCATACTACCCAAGGAAACCTAAAGATTTAATACAATCCCTATCAAAATACCAATGGCCTTTTTCACAGAACTAGAACAAATAATTTTAAAACTTGTGTGGAAATACAAAAGACCCCAAATAGCCAAATTTTGAGAAAGAAGAACAGAGCTGGAGGAATCATGCTCCCTGACCTCAGACTATATTACAAAGCTACAGTTATCAAAACAGTATGGTACCAGCACAATAAAACAGCCACATAGATCAATGGAACAGAATAGAGAGCCCAGAAATAAGCCCACACATTTATGGTCAATTAATCTATGACAAAGGAGGCAAGAATATATAATGGAGAAAAGACAGTCTCTTCAATAAGTGGGGCTGGGAAAACTGGACAGCTACATGTAAAAGAATGGAATTAGAATATTCTCTGATACCATATACAAAAATAAACTCAAAATGGGTTAAAGACCTAAATGCAAGACTGGATACTATAAAACTCCTAGAGGAAAACATAGGCAGAGCAGCCTTTGACATAAATTGCAGCAATATTTTTTTGGATCCATCTCCTAAAGCAAAGGAAGCAAGAGCAAAAGTAAACAAATGGGACTTATTAAACTTAAAAACTTTTGCACAGCAAAAGAAAAAATCAACAAAACTAAAAGACAACCTACTGAATGGGTCAAGATATTTGCAAATGATATGACTAATAAGGAGTTAATATCCAACATATATAAACAGCTCATACAACTCAACACCAAAAAAACAAACAACCCAATTAAAAAATGGGCAGAAGAACTGAATAGACATTTTCCCACAGATGAAACGCAGATGGCTGACAGGCACATGAAAAGTGGCTCAACATCGTTAATCATCAGGAAAATGCAAATCACAACCATAATGAGATATCATCTCATACCTATGCGAATGGCTATCATCAAAAAGAACACAAATAACAAATATTGGTGAGGATGTGAAGAGGAAACCCTGGTACACTGTTGATGGGAAAGTAAATTGGTGCAGCCACTGTGGAAAATAGTATGGAGGTTTCTCAAAAAATTAAAAATAGGGCTTCCCTGGTGGCGCAGTGGTTGAGAGTCCGCCTGCCTATGCAGGGGACACGGGTTCGTGCTCTGGTCCGGGAATATCCCACATGCCGCGGAGCAGCTGGGCCCATGGGCCGTGGCTGCTGAGCCTGTGTGTCCGGAGCCTGTGCTCCGCAACGGGAGAGGCCACAACCGTGAGAGGCCCGTGTACCACACACACACACAAAATTAATTAAAAATAAAACTACCACATGACTCAGCAATTCCACTCCTGGGTATATATCCAAAAAACCCCACAAAAACATTAATTCAAAAAGGCACATGTGCCCCAGTATTCATAGCAGCATTACTTACAATTGCCAAGGTGCAGAAGCAACATAAGTGTCCATGAACAGATGAATGGATAAAGAAGATGTGGTATATACACACAATGGAATACTACTCAGCCATAAAAACGAATGAAATTTTGCCATTTGCAGCAACGTGGATGGACTCGGAGGGCATTATGCCAAGTGAAATAAGTCAGAGAAGGACAGATACTGTATGCTGTCACTTATATATATGGAATCTAAACAATACAACAAACTAGTGAACACAACAAAAAAGAAGCAGACTCACAGATATAAACTAGTGGTTACCGGTGGGGAGAAGGAAGAGGAGAGGGACAAAGTAGGAGTAGGGGAAAATATGGTTATTGTGAGATTATATGAAATCATGTGTGTGAAATTTTTGAAAATTGCAAAGCACTACAGAATTTAAAGAATCTTTTATTTAATAATAAGAAAAAAAAAAAGAGGGACTTCCCTGGCGGTCCAGTGGTTAAGACTCCGTTCTTCCACTGCAGGGGGCAACGCAGTTTTGATCCCTGGTCGGTTGGGGGACTAGACTCCCACAAGCCGCGAGCCACAGCCAGAAAAAAAGAGAGAGAGAGAGAGAGACAAAGAAGGAAAGACAAAAAAAAAGAAGGTAATGGGGCTGAAATGTGAACCCAGTTCTCCTGGATCACAAGCTAGTGTTTTTAACTCTCTATACCCAGATATCTCACTGCACTATGAATATCTATCTGGTTGACCTAAGGACTCTCAGGGTCAATTAATAACCAGGGTGGAGGGATTTTTAGTCCCTGACTTCTTACTGCCAGAGCCTTTTCAATTATTTTTTAATGACCAACACATGTGTCAACATACAACCTACTTTTAACAGTTAAAGGATATAACATAATTTTTCCATAATCATACTCTTGGATTCTTTCCCCTCAAAGTTTCACAGACTTTCAAGAATGTCTAAAGGACCCTCTGAAAGTTTTCAGCCAGGAGAGTTTTTCCTTTTCCGTTGATTATAAAACAGTTAGTTGACTTCTCTCCTTCCTGGAAGCCTTTTCAAGTCATTACAAATAGCATTTATCTTTATAGTTCTCAAGTGACCTTTAGAGCAAACATCTCTTTCTTCTTCCTGGGATGGGTTCTGACATCATTCTCCGGGAACACAAAGACCTCCACTAGATTGATTTATCCTGCTGAGGCTTTGGAAAGGGTCTCTTCTTCACTGACCATGTCTTAATTCAAACTTCAGGGGAAAGATATTTAGCAATGCTTCTCTTCTCCTAGTTTTCCTTGAGGTTATTATTTTTTTTAAGTCACTTATTCTAACCTCTGCTTGGAAAACTTTATTGTCCCCAGTCAAAAGTATGGCTTTGTATCTTTTAGCCAATTATTTCTTATCTTTGGCTATTCCTGCTCTTTTTTAATTCAAATCAGCCAGCATCTGTTCCCAGGATTCAGTGCCAAGGTGCCACCCAGCCTAGAGAAATGACTCTTTGATCTTTTTCTTTTGCCTCTTCTTGGTACCACACATTAGTTATCATCCCAAAGTCTCCCACATTTTTGTGATGCCCTCTGCAAAGTTACTTGGGATTTAAAAAAGAAAACTTTAAAAGGAGAGCTAAGAAGCTTATTCGTATTAAACACTGAGTTAAAGTAGCCAAATGCTGTGTGATTTTCTCCGAGTTTTCTCTCTTCTGCCTAGATGTCGTGTGGCTTAATGGGGAGAGATGTGCCAATTTAGCACAGAGCAAAGGGGTTTTCAAAATCGGCTCCTACCACATCGTGGGGCCTGGTACGTTTTCCAGGTCGCTCTTTCATGTCCTGGGCATAATGGTGGAGGCCACCGTAGGTCAAAATTAATGTCAGGAGAGTGACACAGGCAACACCTTTCTTATCAAGAACAGTTTCATACTTGCAGTTACTTTTCCTTAGCTTCTTGGGGCAAACAGGTCCCCCCTTAAACAGAGCCAACAATGGCTTTGCAGTTTTACACTGACATGGAATTTTGGTCCAACTTTTGAAGAAAATCTTCTATTTATGCATGATGATTCTTCTGAATTCTAAATCACAGTTACAGGCATTTTTAAAGTGAGAGTTATGTAACACACATATGATGGAATAAAATAGTTTTGAAAAGTGCTGGAAAGGACTTTTCAGTCACTCAATCATTCAATCAACAAACATTTGTTTAATGCCTACTCTGTGTCAGATACTACATTAGACCCCAGAAATACAGCAGCAGGGAAAACAGACACAGGCCCTGACTACCTGAGGCTTAGCACCCAGCTGATACCTTCTGCTAACACAACAGTAGTTTGTATATGAGTTGTGGCTTTTCTTAGGTTTAAAGCTTGTCACTTGCCTTGAAACCACGTAAAAAGGGTAATTCCCAGGGAAGTACCATGTGAAAAGATTCTGTGATTCCTAGGGAGACTTTATGTCCTGGCATTTTTTTTAAGGAGTTGACCTTTTTAACCCAGAGCCATGCACGTGAATAGATTAATCCCTTCGATGGTGTGGAGAGCAGTGGTCAGTATAAAATAAGGGTTGGCAAGCTACTGCCCATGGGTCAAATCCAGTCCGCCGCCTGTGTTTACATGGCCTGAAAGCTAAGGGTAGTTTTGACATTTTTCAATGCTTGAAAAAAAAAATCAAAGAAAGAATAATATTTTGTGACATGTGAAAACTACATGAAATTCAGATTTCATTGACCATAATAGTTTCATTGGCACACAGTGGTGCCCATTCATTTATGTATTGTCTCTGGCTGCTTTTGTGCTACAATGGTGAGAGTTGCAACAGAGACTGTATAGTCTGAAAAACCTAAGGTATTACTCATCTGGCCCTTTAAAGAAAATATTTTCTGACCTCTGGTCTAGAAGACTTTCTGGTGCTGACTTCACACTGCATGGCCATAGTCATCTGTTGAGATGCTGAGAGACCCATTAACCCCAAACAGCCTTTTCCCTCTATATGTTGTGAAAAACAGGGAAAGGCATAAGAAGAAAAAAGAATGACAAGTTTGGATTTTCTGAAGCCACAAACTTGGGTAGGCAAGAAATATAACGTTATTTTCTGTAATGAAACTTAATGTGCTAAATGTCAGAATATGCAATCGTAATCATTTCTACAAAACCTCTGTGCTTTGTCATTTCTCAGTCTTTTCATCTCAAAGTTCAGTTAATCCTGGATTTTCTCTACCGACCTCCTTCTCCCCCAGGGTGCAGAACCTACATGGCATCCTGGCAAAGGCTACCTCTCTTGAGATGTATCCCATCTCTGGTTGCTGGCATCCCAGGGGTGTCCGTGACCCTGTCTGGTCTAGCTGCTTTCAACTCCATTGTCCCTTTGTTACTTCTGCCAGATACTTGCAGGGTCGATCAGCACTCTGCTGCTCCTGAGCCCTTCTGGAGTTACATGGTGCCTCCAAGTTTTCTCTGGGGCCGCTGGGGATCAGTAGACCACCCCCGGATGCTGGGACGGGAACCAGGCCTGTGTAATAGTGTCCTTACACGTGATAACGCCCTCCTTCCTCTTCACACAGCCAGCTTCTTAGATGGAAACACCCCCAGGCCTGCTATTGCCCCACCGGCAGGGGTGGTGAAAAGCTGCATAGGTTCTCTTTCAGGGCTGTGCTCTGAGGTGGGCAGGGAGGAACAGGTTTCTGCTCCATAGGCCTTTCAGAAAGGAGCATATTTGTCTTTCCCAGCTCTGCGCATGTTCCAGCCAGCTCAAGTCAGGCCTATTGGCTCTGTTTGATTCAGCAACTTTGCGCTCTGGTTAGGCCAGATGGAAAATCAGTCCTGGAAAAACGAAAATGTGAAACACCAAGGCAGAAAAGGTCATTCAACCACTCATATATCTAAACACACTAAGTCCATTGAAGGACTTGCCAGGAAAATGTTATTTGCAGTTTTCTCTGTGGGTTCAATTTATCTTTACTGCTAAGTAGTCAAGTTGAATTAGTTCCAGAAACAGACACAATTCAACCCTTTTTCTTTGGGAGTTACCCCCATCTCTCTGTCAGGGACCTGGCTACCTCATCCCAAGGACTGGCATTTCCCAGGTTAGGACTGGTACAAGATCTTCATTTTAGATATCCAAATTGGGTGCCACTTAAGTTTCCTTTTCTCGGTTAAATGAGTCATTGACTCTTTTCAGCTACCCCTCATGAAGGATGAGAAACAGTTACTCAAGATTGCACTTTATTTCTCTGGGTTTTGCTTTTTGAAGATGGTAAATTTTCTGCATCTTGTGAGCCACCTTGGCCTGAAGCACAGCCTCATCTCTCATCCTGACCATTCAAGTTTGGAGTTTTGAAAAATATATTGTAGAATGGATTACAAGGAAGAACATACCTATCCAGGCAACTTGGGTAGCCAAATTGACCCTGGTGTCAATGCGGTGGTTGAAATAGGCATGGGAATGCCCACGCCTCTGTAATAGTACCACAATTATGAGTAAGGATAAAATACACAATGTTCTAGAGTATTCTCCAAGCTTTTATTGACAAGAATCATAGTTCCCATCCTATAGAGATAGGGGCAGAGTAGAAGAGAACAGTCTGAAGTATTTCCCATCTGAATGGCATAGTGGAAATGGATTGCTAATTTTCCACATGGAAACTACTTATTTCCTCACATTGGTTGTATAAATAAAGACAGGTGTCCTGAGGCAGATCCCTTCAGAACAGAGTGAGAGAAACCTTTCTCAAACTCCCTGTGCCGGTCTTGATATATAATCACACATTCTTGATATGCTTCCTTTCAAGAGGTGGGGTTTAGCACCCCTCTCCTTGAGGGTGACTTAGTAACTAGACTTAGTAACTCACTTCTAATGAATAGAATACAGCAGGTGTGACCTTGTTTCACTTACAGAGACTTGAACATAAAAGGTACTATGGATTCCTCCTCCCTCTCTCTCTCGGGTCACTCGCTCTGGAAGATGCCAGCTGTCATGTATGTCATGAGAATATTTAAGTGGTTCTATGGAGAGTCCCACATAGTGAGAAGCTGAGGTCACCTGCCAACAACTGATGAGGAACTGTGGGCTTCTGCCAACAGCCACATCAGTGAGCCACTCTGGAAGCAGATTCTTCAGCCCCAGTTAAGTCTTCAGATGACACAGCCCTGGCCAACATCTTGACGGCAACACCATGAGAGACCCTGAGTCAGAGCCACTCAGCTAAGCTGTTCACAAGTTCCTGATCCACAGAAGCTATGAGATAATAAATGTTTGTTGTTTTAAGCTAATCAATTTTAGAATAATTTGTTATGCAACAATAGATAATTAATAAAGTTCCCCTTTGAGAATATTTCATTATGGTGAAGATTTTAGTATATGTGTTATTTATGACCTTTATGTTTACCGGTCATAAGAAATAACTAGTCAGCTTTCAAAAGGAATAGAGCTGATAAAATAAATTACCATGTTAGCTTATACCCGAGCCACCTGAACTTGACCGAACGTGTTCCTAGATAATTGAGTGGATACACACAGATATTCCTCCATATGGATCATTTGAGTGGACATAGAGGAAGTAGGGTCCAGGTTTATCAATTCTACTTCACTGTGATAGCAGAGTCAAGAAGATATTGTGATGGTTTTACAATATGCCTGCAAATTCTTTGACACCTCTCCCACTGAGAGCAGTGTGTCTCTGTCCCCTCCCATGGAATCTGGGCCAACCATAGTGACTTGTTTATCACCAGTAGATGGCTCAGCTGACAGCCCCAGCTGAAGTTCCAGCTGACAGCCAGTATCAACTACCAGCCACAAGAATGAAGACACCTCCCAGTGATTTCTGCCCCTAACCAGTGAGGCACTCCCAACTGTCAAGTCACCCTCAACTTGGGTCTCCCAACTTGAGGTCCCAGATATCATGGAGTAGAATTCCACGAGCATCACAAAATGGTTGTTTTATGCCACTAAGGTTTGGGGTGGCTTGTTACATAGCCATAGTAACCAGAACAGACATGTGAAAACCGGTTTTCTTCATCTTTCAACTTAGTTGAAAACAATCCAATTCGGAGACAAGAACTAGTTAGCCAGCTGAGTTTAAGTGATGGCCTGTAGTGGACTTAACTTCAGGGCAAAATATAGTGGGAGGGTGGTAACAGGAGAGACACTGTATGGTTTTTACTCTGTTGTACTTTTTGTTGCAAATTGCACTTATCTGAGGAGAGTATTGAAAAGCTTGTTAGGCAGACGTATCGAGATAGAAACAGTGAGGATAAATTTCATCTTAGAGGCTTCCCCACCCACCCCTCACCCCCAGGTAAAAAAGTTTGCAGTTGTTCAAATTTTCAAACACAGAGAAATACATCTAACTATTCAACCACCCAGAACTCATCCTAGCTTAACATTTTGGGACATATTTTCTTCAAATCTATTTTGAAATAAGAAATCAGAAGTTAGATACATTTAGAGCTCACCATTCCCACCCAATTCCAATTTATCCCATCCCAGAGGTAACCACTATCCTGAACTTAGTGCTTCTTCCTTGCCTCTCCCTTCTAATTATTTTAAGAACAAATAGGTCTGAGAGGTATCTTACAGTTGCATTTTTTCTGAGAGCCAGTTTTAATGATATTGTCATCAATACATACGTTGATTTCATTAAGACACGAAAGACAAACATTTGCTTTCTCACCAATGGATTGAAATTCCTAGGATACGTGCTCTCCATCTAGTGGTAAAAATGGGATAACTGTAGGTGCGCATATGTCTGCTGTAGAGGAATAAAGACATATAAAGTGACGTCTATAGACACGACACTCTTCTCAACTCTGTGAAGAATCCAAAGATGAACAAAACACAGACTCTGGCCCTCAGGGTTCACAATCCATAGACTATTTACCATGTGCTCAACAACCATACGAGGAGTATGGAGGCTCAGAGAGACGGAGGCACTTTCTCAAGGTCATACAACTACCAAAAGGCAGAACAGCGATCCAAACTTTTACCATTCTGACTGCAAAGCCCACTCTCTAAACTGCAAAGTTTGATAGTACTTTAACACATTCTTTTTATATTAAAACAAATACAGATTTCTTATGAAGCAGAATGCAAATTCTGATGAAGTGTAAGGCTTAAAGAGGAGAGTCTTCAAAGAAACTCGGCCTGTTTCTTGGGTGGCCCCATAATCTCAAATTTAGGAATTTCTGCCTTTAGTGGGAAAAAGTTCTGCCTGGGGATGGCCTTCTAGCATAGAGTAGGAAATGATTCAGAGAGGGGAACAAGGCACTTCAAAGACCACTAGCAGCCACGATGTTAAAAATTGGCACTGACCAATCAGACCAGACGCTGAACGTAGCAACTAGCTTAGCGATGACTATGCTTATGTATCCTAGATAAGGGAAAGGGAGCAAAAGAAGGGCGAGGGTTTAACAAAGGATCCACTGGAAATTCCTTTAACGTGTCCCACACCTGTTCTTCCTCTTCTAGTCTCCTGCCCCCATTAGTCTCCCAAATGAGAAACCTTGATGTCATCCTCCACTTAATTTCTTGATTGAATTAGAATCCAATCTTGACTTCTTCTATTTATCTCATTGGTCCCCTGGTCCCACTTAGAGGGATAGAGAAAGACTATGGTGTGCGTGGGGCAAAAAGCCAAGAAGATATGAGTCTATTGGGAAGGGAAGTTTCTGGATGGAAGAACAGGACAGAATTAGTATGGGCATTGTTTGGGCAAGGAAGGTGGTCATCCCATACTGAATGAGGAGGAGAGCACAAGAAGGTAAAGTCAGAGAGCTAATCAGAGGCCAGGCCGTGGAGGTCACGGAAGGCCTGCTACATGGCTTCTGTTTTAGTCTATGTGCAGTAGGGAGCCAGTCAGAGAATTTTAGGTAATAGGGAGGGGCATGTGACAAGATATGATCTGTGTTTTCTAGAGATTACTCTGGCTGTGACAATGAATTCAAGGACGGCAAGAATGGAAGCAGGAAGACAAGGGGCTTTTACGATTGTAGAGGAAAGAGATGGTGCTAGAGTGGACAGGAGCAGTATTGGACACAGAGGCAAAAGAGTAGATTTGGGATGTGGTCTGTAGGAAGAGTCTACAGGGAATCACCTGATATTATCTAGTCCAAATCCTTCACATTACAGAGGAGGGAACTGGGGTTCAGAGAAGCAGTGTCGAGTCACCATCTACAAATGACAGAACCACCACTGTGACGTGGGCCCTTGATTTCCAGCCTAGAACACTTCTCATTGTAGCACACTACTTTATACATCTTTTTTTTATGTGTGCGTGCCTTTATCTCTCTCACCAGATTATACATTTCCTGAAAGCAGAGAAGTTGCCTTATATTCGAATGATTGAATCATTCAACTTTTATTTTGCAAAGGCTCCTGGCAAGCCACGTGTAGATGAAGTGTTATAAGATGTAGTCTGGCCCTCCCAGGATCACTCAACCTTAGGCTCATGGAAGGAGCTCTTTGACATGGCTTAACTTAAAATAAAGTTGAAAAGTAGAGAAAGGTTTCAATCTACATAAAGCAATATCCCGTTGACATTTAGACTCTGAGAGAAATTCAGAATTGCTTAAGAGAAGGGGAAATGCTAGAGGAAACCCACATTAGCTCTTTATGGACAATAACAACTCTTGCATGAACGGTCCCAACTGACCCTTAATTTGACAGTGTTTGCATAATCTTTTTCCCCAGCACTAAACTCAGAGAGGGGCTTTACATGGCCCTAGTAGACGGTCCACACACCCTCCTCAAGACTTGGCAATGGAGACCATTCATGATGAATGAATGACAGATAACCCCAGGGAAACTCTCTTTTATCAATCCTGCCTTCAGAATGGTAAAACAACATTGGTTGAGCCGTCATCTTAGGAGGTGTTTTTATCCAGAAGAATATGCAGGGCCAGGTGGAAGCCCAGGGCAAAGCAAACTAAAGAGCTGATTTTTTATAATTCATTCTGACTTAGACTTCAGACTAAAATAAGGGAAAGGGGGAGAGACTTTGAGTTTGTATGTTGTTTGATCTGATTCACTAAGATAAGCGAGCAAAGAGGGATTAAGTTATAACCAGGAATAAAGAGTGTTCATTTAACCCAACCATATCCCATGTTATCTCATTCAGGAGCCCAAGCTTGATAGGTAACAACTGGAGGGATGTGCAGATTCAGTCCAGCTCAGGGTACCCTTCCCATCTGGCGTTAGTTGGCAGAATCCAATGTGGCCATCTGGAAAACCACTAATAAAAGGATGTCACTTGATTTCAGACAGCATGCCAAACACCTGTGTCTATTATTAATCACGAAGTCATTGAAAATTACCTTTGAATAGCTCAGGTACTAATGATGAAAGAATTTAAGATCACTCTCTATACCTTAGAGCAGTCATCCTTTATCTCCGTCTGTGCAGTGTCGGGGAAGGCCCTCCTTAGGACAGATCTGTTTTCTGTGCTCTTAGCTTCTCATTCTGTGTCCTTCTCCCTCCCTCTCTGGCATCTGGTGCCTTCTTGCTGCAAATAGGGTTTCTGGAGCTCCCTGACTGGATTTGCCTACCAAACAATATCCAGTGTCCCCCAATTATTCCTTTATTCTCCACTGATTCCATTAATCTTCCCACTTCCTCAGAACACTGATCTCACACATTTGTTCGATGGAAAACAAGGTGACTGAACTTATTCATGCTACATGGTGGATGACTTAATGCATGAACTTGTCCACCCTTCAAACGGATAGATCCTGATGGTAGAATGTTGGAGGAACAAGGGTCACGCCCTAGCACGTCTAACATTGTCACGCGCTCTTGTTTTTCATCACAATTTGCAATTATAAAATTGCATAATTAACAGATTCTTTTCTTTCTTTCAATTAGATGACAAGCTTTGAGAGGGCAAGGCCCCTGTCTGTGTGCATTTCTCAGCCTAAAGCACCAGGACCGACACAAAGCAGGAGTCTAATAAGCAGTCGTTGTGCGAATGAATGAACAAACAAATGAACGAAATAAAATTTCAAGTACACGTGAGATAAACCTTTCTCACATCTGCCCCAAGTGCAAACATTTTTTAAAAACTGGTGACACAGGCTCAAGAAGATGAAAAGATTCTTGTAGGGAGCTGAAAAATTACCACTGTTTTGTTTAAAAATATAGCACTGTGTACACATTTCTTTCCATTAAAAAAAACGAAGAATAGAGAGGGAAGACTAGAATGGAAATTTCTTTCCATTGAGGCTGACAGGTTTCCAGGAAGCGAGTCCCAATTAGTCAACGCCTCTTACTTGCAGGACGTCACTCCTCAGATCAGAAAATGAATCAATACTATCCCTTCCTCCTTCTGACCCCTCTGCTCTGATGAGACGAAGGATTTGGAAACAGAACAGCCAGCCTGAGCCTTGCGTTTTCAGCTCTCCTGCTGACATCTACATCCCCTACGCCTCTCATTCCCATCCCTACCCAACACAGACCCTCTTTTTCTAACCATTTCATGCTCCTCCTTCTCTGGCTTTCTCAGTGATGAGACACAGGAATAGGAAGTTGGATGTGAAATTTGCCGGTTTTGCACAAGGCCCAGCCTGTGCTGCAGAAGAGTCCTTGTTCTGCCTGGGTTTTTATGAAAATGAGATAAAATAAGTAAACGTGCCAAGTGCCTTGTAGGTACTCAAAACATGAAAGTTTTTTTCCTCCTTCCTTCTTGGTTCATAAAATACTCATGAACCACAGCTCTCCAGCCAGGATTTCTCTTTATCTTCTGGCCTAAAAGGGAGGCCAGAATGTTTGTAATTCATTACACTGGAAGACAGTGAACTGGAGTTAGAAATGTGTATATGTGACGGGGCGCTAAGAAACTTGAAGTGGCAATAGCCTGTAATTCCCTAGATGGAGGGCTTCTTCAAGAGGGTGATTTATCTTTAAGGTATCACTCAGGTGCCTTTTTTATACTCCTACTGTTGCTATGGAAATCACCCCTGTAAGAACGCATGCAAATGTAGAATATATTGCCAGATGCATGAATGAGGGTGTGTGTGCAAGCGGCAGGCATGTTGACACTTGTCAATCTCCAGCTTTGGACCTGAAGGAAGAGAAGGAGAAGGTGGTTGAAGACGATAGAGAGGGTGCTGTGGGCCAGGCACCACCACTGATATCTCAGCCTGATAGATCTCCAGAGCTAGAATCTCCAAGTCTCCACTCTACTACTTAGGGTGACCATTCTGTCAGTTGTTTCAGCATTCCCATTAATAGCATCTCCTCTCACTGTCCACACCATCCTGGATTAGTTGATAAACAAAATAGTCACATGATCACCACAGAAGCTAATTTCCCCCATAAAATGGAAGAAGCATTGCTGAAGTGATCCTATGAGATCTATGATTATATTTTATGTACAGGACTGAAGTCATTTATTAAGCTATTTTCTGGGTCCAAGCCAGCTCTTCCCTTCTTTGCAATTCTACCAATTCTATCACAGCTCCAACTGAGTTGCTGTGGCTCCTCCCCTGCCCCCACCAAAAAAAGAAACAAGTTGTCTATTACCATTTCACAAGGAAAGAATCAAGTTATGTTGAGCTGTGGATCCTGGGAGTCAGGCTCACCCACCAGGGAAGCAACTAGATCATACATGTTAGCCTTGCAGGTTACATATTTCAATTTGTGCCCCAAGAAAAAAACAAATTGCTGCCTATCATGAACACTTTGAGGGTGTGTCATTCATGGTTTCTAGTTGTGAGCAATTTAAAGAAAAAAGAACCCTGGAAGCATTACACAGTCCTTGGGGAAGGCTGGAGAACCAAGTTGAGAAAATAAGCAGAGGCACAAAGTGTAGCTAGGCAGCCAGTCCTCAGCCAAGATCAATGCCACAGAAGTTGTCCAACATGGACACTGCTGGTGGGCTGTGGGGCATTGGACCCCACTGGAGGCACCAAGGCCATGGCTGCCTCTACAGGCTGGATGTTGATGCTGTCTTTGCTGCCACTGCCAGAATGGATAATTCGTGACCCCTTCGTCTTTGCCTAATTAGCTTCTAAGTCTCAGATGTGTGCATTTGATGGGCCACACCTAATTTGGGTGCCTACATTCTAGCTGCAAGAGAGGCTGGAAGAGGGAAGCTCTTTTCAGCTTCTATAGGAGGAGGTGGGTTCTGTCTCCCACCAATTTCAGGAAAATAGGAGGAAAATTCAAATGTTCTATAGCGAAAAAAATGTCTGCCACATGGGGAGATGGTGAGTATTCAATCTGAGATTGTCAAGGACCTCTATATATAATCTTTAGAAATAAGATCCCTAAAAGTCTATTGAAATCGAGGTCAAATGTTTCAAACGAAGCCTTAAAGCAGGGGTCCCTCAGGTTTTAAAAAGAGGAGATAATTTTCAATTGTCCAAGGGTTTGGATCTAATGCTAACAGAGGAAAGGAGAAGGAGGCTGATTAAAATTCTTAGAGGCAGGGGGGGTTCACAGTTCTGGATGGAGGAGGGGGCATCGTTGTTAAATTTTGTGCTATCATCCGCTAGAAATCCCAAGCAAGCACAGAGAAGGGGTGGTGTTGTTGAGGTAGCAGAATGGGAGGGTACTGAGTCAGAAGACACAGAATTCCTCCCATAGTGGGGTGGTAAGGCCGTGACCTGCAGTAGGGGAGAGGAATGCCATGGGGAACTTTGGGCCACCTGGAATGGTGTCCTCAAAAAATCTTGAACACCTGGGTGCCACATATAGCAGGTTGTGACTCAGAGGTATCCTTGAGGAAAGGGGACAAATGGATGATTTGAAGCAAAACAAACCAAAACCACCTAACCAAACAAACAAGAAAGCTCATCTAATTGTGGGATAGGCCAGCTGTCAGGATGAGAAAAGTTGCCAATGTGTCATTTTGGCTGCAAGCGATAGAAACCCATCACTAATTAACAGGCAATAGAGAATTTATTGAAAGGATAAGGGGCTGCCTCATATAACTGCTGACACAAGGGGGAAGGGGCAGTTGGGCCCCAAGGATCAAATGTCCCCAGGACTCTCTGTCTCTGTCCCTCATTTCTGTCTTGTCTGAAGAGAGAAGTTATCACTGCCTTGAACTGCAGACCAACATCTTCAGGTTAGCGGGGACAAGATTGCTCACAGGGTTAAGGTCCTGCCCTGTGGCTTCTACCTCCAGAGGAGAGATGACCCTCTTCTTTTAGTTTTGGTTCTGTAGACATACTTTAATGAGCTGGCCCACCCAGGTTAGGTATCCCAGTTCAAATTTATGGCAATTTTAAAGGACAGTGGCTAGTCGTGAGCAAACTGCTAACATTTTAACCTACCCCTTTGGTAACTGATTGTGGATAGGAAGGTGGGGTCCTGATGCATGCATCTAGGCCTCATTTTTCCCCTGGATCTGTCAGTGATTCAAGGTACAGGGCCATGTAACACAGACGTGACTGCTTGGGTCCCAGCCCCTGGAGTCGGGGCTTTTATCAGAGAGAGAAAAGCCCTGACTCTCACAGAGAATCACTGTGAGTTCCAGTTGGAGTCTGTTACATCCAAGAATCTAGATGGGAATTTGAGCTCAGAGCCTTTTCCTGGGAGAAAACAGGTAATACCCTGTCATGCTGTTCCCAATAAGAAGGGAGCCGACTTGAAAGAAAGACATGGCTGTGAGCATCTCAAGGGCCAGGACAATGCCTATACACCTCTGGGTACATCACAGGGCCCTTGTGGGTGCTCCATGATGGTGGGGTTGAAGGGAGCTTGTCCCAAAAATTCCAGGGAAGTACAGGCAACTGCCCATTGTGCGTACCTTACGATGGGGGGAGGAGCTGAGGCTTAAGGGGCGTCTGGGGCAGGGTTAACATGCACCAAGTGCCTTAAGAGCATACGAACCATGATTGTGGTGATGGTAATAGTGGTCAGGTTCTCATTCCACGCTCAACTTATCCCAAGTTTCCACACCTGCCTCCACGACATGGCAGCTGTCTGACTGGTTTCACAAGGGGCTGGCTGGGAACTGGCCAAATATAAAGTGAGTTTCTCTTTCCTGCCTACTGCTCACCCCTAATGTACCTGAGGCCACACAGTTCGCATTTGAAAAGCAAAAGACAGAGAACAGACTTGTGGTTGCCAAGGGGGCGGGGGTGGGAGAGGGAGTTTGGGATTAGCAGATGCCAACTAATATATATAGAATGGATAAACAACAAGGCCCTACTGTATAGCACACAGAACTACATTCAATATCCTGTGACGAACCATAATGGAAAAGATGATGAAAAAGAATATGTACATATATATGTATAACTGAGTCACTTTGCTGTACAGCAGAAAGTAACACAACATTGTAAATTAACTGTACTTCAATAAAATAAAAAAATGAATTAAATAATTTCAGAAAAGCAAAGAGCCGTGATGAACCACACGGTATTTATGTTTCAAGCAACCGCCCTGAGAGATTCTTGATGGAGCTGACTTAATCACACTGTTGTTTTGATATCTTACAAACCAAGCCACAATTTGTAGTTTGGAAAAAAGTCAGTGTTCATTTCCCTGATCTGATGCTTTCTGATGTCAGCTCTATCTCCCAGCCTGGCCTGGCTTTGCAGAAACCAAACCCTAAAGAGAAGTGTTTTGCTGTTACATTAGTAGTGCTTGTAGTTCACAGTGACTTTCTAAACAGAACTGGATAATTGGAGAAGGACAGGTAGAAGCTCCTGAAAAACTCTAGTCCAGTTTATCCTTTACTGCTCATGGGAGTTGAGATTGGCATCCGCCTCCTGAGTTACATGTGCCCCCAAACATTTTATATGAAGTGATGGTTTAGGAAACCAATCACATGTTCCATCCAACTATCTCTCTATAATGAGCCATGGTCTGACAGCCTTCTTCTATGGAAAAGTAAAGGTACATGAGTGGATTCAATTGTCATGTGTTGCTTGGAAATACCTCAGGTTTATCCTTTGCTATTTCTACTTTTACTCATTCTTGTTTTAAGAAATTAAAGTTTCTGACTTTTGGATACATTCTTGTTTTAAGAAATTAAAGCTCCGTCCTTTTAGGGATATATGTCAACACATCAACGGCCTTGTCACATTCTTTGATAATGCCGATGTCATCAGAATTTAAAAAGCTGAAGCAGGGAATTGCATTTTGAAATGAATGCCACGTGAGCAGTAAGGCAGAGAGCCAGAACCTTCTGATGAAGAGAATGAAAGCAGAACTCTGGTGGAGAGCGTTTAAATCCCTGTTACAGCTCTGATCTTCTTCCCTACTTTCCCAGCCTCCAAGGACTGGAACAAAGGTGGTGTCATATTCCCGGGCATGCTGCCTGACACCACACTTTTAGTATAAGCACCAAGCTTTCACTTTTCCTGTCCCCACCCTAACAAAGCATGCATCTTAGAGTCATTTTCTCTCCACCAACTTCCCTGTGCGGGTGAGAAAAAATCAGATTACACACGAAAGTCTAAACATCATGCTTCCCCATTGGCTTCCTGGCACCCAGTGTCCTGTTCAGGCTTAGAGATTTGGAAATCAAATGCATTGGCCACCTCATTGGCTGTATTTTTTAATTTATTTTTAACTGATATAATCAATACATTCAGTTTGCCAGCCCATGCATCTGAGCGCATTCCATGTATTTGTCTTTGTTGTAGATTTCTCTTTCATGTGAACAATAATGGTTAAAATTAGGAAGCTATTCGTATTGGACATTTTTTATATCAGGAGAAGCACAGACATGTCTCTGGGAGTCCCGCATTTCAGAACAGTTAGCTGCATGTAGAAAAGTATCCAAGAAGCTATTTCATTTCCATGGCAGCCAGGACCCAGACGCCAAAGCTTTATAGATTAAAATCAATGCCTGAATTGCATTCAGAAAGCCTGAATTGCCTGTCAGACTTCAGGACCACAGTGCAATGTGATAAATGAGGTGGAGAGCCTCATCCAGGCGAGGGAGTGCGAGCCGCATTAGCGAGCACTTCTGTGTCTCTTTCAGAGCAAATACCAAGTGGAATGAATTACTGGGAAACAGCAAATGAATGTCAAGAATTTGAGATGTGGGGGTTATAATTTACTAATTACTGGGAAAAGATGAACACAAAGTCAGTGTGTGAAAGAATGTGGTGGGGGGAAGGGTAGAGCAGGGGAGACAAAGAAAGTGAGCAGGGTAGAAGGCTCTTATCTTCTGTCCTGGTAAAACGAGATGGAGTTGAGAGGCATGGATACCTGGTTCAACTCCCAGACGGGTCACTGCCAGTCTGGGTCATAAATTGCAACGAGCATTAAATGAGATACATATATAAACACCTAGGCTAGTGCCTGACACATAGTTGGCAGTCAGTAAATGTTCTGTCTCCCTCTCCCCAGCCCCCATCCTATTCCTTTCTTATTTAGTACAGAAATCGCAACACTGAAGCATAACTGATTTTGTTCATCTATTCAGCGTTGGAAAGTGAGACTCACTGCCTCCTGTAGCAGGTCATCAACATTTAAAGACAGCAAAGCACGGATGGAAGGATGGAACAGTGAGAAATTCACAGAGGCGCCTTCACAAAGACTGGGTTCACTATAAAAGTGCATGATAACATGACTTTTGATGCTGTCCTCTGCGCATTGGTGCAGATCTGTCCAAGAGCAAAACAACATTCTTTAGTGTGCTCTCTGAGTCCAGGGGGGGCTGGGCACGGCAGCCCATCACCCCGGGGGCTCCTAACAGGGCTGCAGCTTCAAGCAGCCAAGATAGGGACTCCTTGGGGTCTCGTGGCCTTGTGGGATAGGAAGGATGTTGTCTCGAGAGGAACCACGGAGTAAATGAGCAAGACCTGGAATGGAAGCCCAGAGATGCTTGTCCTGGCTCATCCACCAACAAGTTGTGGTAAATGATGGGGTCAGACCAGAGCACCATTTCCCAAACTATTTTTACTAGTTCTTTATGAGACTGTGATAGAAATGGCTTGTTTTTTCCCAATATCCACTGCTCTCTTCTGGGTAAGAGTACCCTTGATTTTTAGCTATAAATATGGCTGCTCAGAATAGAGACCACATCTCCCAGACTCCCTTGCATCTTGGCCATGTGATGAAGTTCTGGCCAATGAGATGGAAGCACAGGTAGTATGTGCAACTTCTAGGAAGTGTCATTGGAAAGGAGAGTGTGTATGACCTTCTTGTGCCCTTCCTTCTTCCTGCTGGTTTATATGAGTTTGCTATGACTGGAACTGGAGCGACCGTCTTGGACCTTGATGTGGGAGCTACATGCTGAGGGGGTAGAACAACACCATAGGAGGAACCTGGGATTCTGGCATTGTTAGGAGCCATGCCAACCCTGTGTAGACAATACAGGTTTCTTTATGTGGAAGGAAAAAGTCACTGTTAGCTTGGATTTCTTTTCTGTGTGTGTGTGTCACTAGAAATTGAACCTAATCTAATAGAGATGTTAATAGATGTTCTACTAAAAAGGGTTCTTGGGTAAATAAATTCTGGAAATATAGACTCTTTTTTTTTTTTTTTTTGCAGTACGCGGGCCTCTCACTGTTGTGGCCTCTCCCGTTGAGGAGCACAGGCTCCGGACGCGCAGGCTCAGCGGCCATGGCTTACAGGCCCAGCCGCTCTGCGGCATGTGGGATCCTCCCGGACCGGGGCACAAACCTGTGTCCCCTGCATCGGCAGGCGGACTCTCAACCACTGTGCCACCAGGGAAGCCCTAGACTCTTTTTAAAGATTTGCAATGCCCCCGGCACAAGAGGTCCTCTATTAAGAACCATAACATCTCTGAACATCTCCTGTGAGGCTAATGTTCTATAGATCCTTTGCAACCCAGAGTGTGGTCCATGGGCCAGCAACATCAGCATCACCCAGGAACGTGCTAGAAATGCAGAATCTCAGGCAACCCTGGACCTACTGAGACAGAATCTCCATGTTTAACAAGATTCCCAGGTGATGTGTCTGCACGTTAAAGTTTGATAGGCACTGCTACTGATTACCGTATGGAAAACGGTGTCCTGTGATCCTACAGTAACAAAAGCAGTCACATCCTGTCGGGGGGTATATCTGGAGCCGCAGGAGCCACAAAACGGTCCTGAGCTCTGCGGGCCTGAGGCTGCCACTATCAACTCCATGAATCCTCTGGCCAACTTCGGCTCTAAGCCTTGAGTCATTTTCAGGGCCAAGACTGCCTGGTTGACACTGACTGAGCCAAGAGTCTGTAGCAGCATCCTATTCCTCTGCACCCTGCTGCCTCTGCTTCTGTAGGGATTACTGGGCTGGAGCTGGCCTCTGCCAGAGTGGTCCCTGCTGCTGCCACACACCTCTGGGATCCACCTCTGCTCTTCTCAGCAAATAACACCTGGATCCACCGGAGAGGTGAGAAGGGGCTTCCAGGAGACCCAGTGCTACTCATCAGGGCCTCCAGAGCAGCTGGCGGGAGAGCATCTGTCAGTCCTTTTCAAGCTCACACGTGGGCACCTAGTCTGGCCAATCAAAACATCAGTCAAATTAGGTTATAGTGTTCATGAAACAGTAACCAACTGGATCAATCCCATTTACTTTCTGTTTCACGGTTTATCTGGTGGTTGTATGTTGGGGGCTGTACAAGGCAGTGGGAAACACCTTGTTCTCTGGAGCCAGACCTCTTAGGTTTGGACCCAGTTTACCATGTGCTGGTTGCACAACGTAGCTCAAGTTACTTAATCTCACCAAGCCTCAGTTTCCTCATCTGTAAAATGGGGGTAAAAATGGCATTTACCTCCTAGGTTTGTTGTGAGGATTACATAGGAATGAACGTGAAGCACTTAGACTTGTTCCTGGCACGCAGGAAGCACTATAAAAGTAATAAAAATTCATATGTAATGAATAGTAATAAAAGTACATATATATGTATAACTAATAAGTTATTACCATTATATTATAATTTGGGGGATTAAAATCTAAATCATGTGGATAAAAATCTAAAAATGAGGAATGAATTCTAAATATTGTGTGAGTTGACATCAAGTTTTTCAGCCCTGTTTCTCCCATGGGGTATTAGCTAAACAAATGACTGCCGGTTTCATTAAAGTAGAACAGACAATTTGAGCAAGCACACATTTAATAAATGTCCACTGCGTGTCAAGGTGGGCACTGTGGGGAATGCGGCCATGTAACAGATGAGGTCCCTGCTCTGTCCTTCTCAGTAGGAGAGAAAGACATTTGCACAAATATCTTCATTCAAAGACAAATGTTGAAAATGTCTTTGAATTTCATATGTTTCATAATATGTTCTATGAAAGCAGAAAAGCACATAATTAATAATAAGAATAATCTGTGCCAGGAATTCTATATGAACTTTAACATAGATTATTATTTTGATATTCAAAAGAAGCCTATGATGGCAGTATAAATCACACCTCATTTTACAATCAATGAATGGAGCTTCAAAGACATTAAGAAAATTGCTAAGTTCTCATACCTGTTTAATGAAAGACTGGGGTTCAAACCCAGGTCTGCCTAATGCCAGAGTCCTTGCTTTTTCTATCACGCTGGACTAGAAAGATGAACGAACAGTTCACAGAGAAGGTGACATTTCCACTGGGCTTGGAAAGATGAGTCAAGTTTGCAGGCAGAGTTGGGAACTGGAGGGAAGGGGGCTGTGAGAAGCTGACGAGCCTGGGCCAGTGCAGAGGGGGATAGGCTGGCAGGAGAGGAGACCAGGGCTGGAAGAGGTAGAAGACTTATGACACGTAAAGATGGGAAAGAGGACAGGGGTGACATGGTGGAGGGTGTTGAATAAGAGATGGAAGACCCTGGACTTCATAGACCATTGTTGACCACTCCAACGTCTTCGGGAGCATCAAAGAAGAAGAAGGAGTGTTTGTTGGAGACGGGGCTCCAGAGGCCAGAGCGTGAGGTCAGAGGGAATGCTGAGCATACAAGGGAGTGAGGACACAGGCTCCATTGAAAGGCATTCAAAATCTAAAATTCCAAACCAAACCAAAGCACCCACCATCCTTGCAAAGCCAAGTCTGCAGTGAGCCTGGTCCTCCGATGACCAGGTTGCAAATTCTCTTAGGCCGTGGAATCCTAATGAAAAGAGGACACAAGGCTGTAGGCAAAGAGACCTACTGGAGGCCACATGTGGAGGAGGAAGAGGAACAGAGCAAGGACACTGGCAGCGGGGTAGAGTCGGATGTTAAGCTATTTACAAATTCTCCTATAGATTCCTAAACAGCTGGATTTAAAGCCTGGCCATATCCCTTCCTCAGTGATCACTTGCAGTGGGGAAAAGAGACATAGTCACGAAGCACTCTCCATAGGTCTGATTTTGAAGCTTCTAAAATTCAAATGGATAGAATTACTTTCTGTAATTCTTGTGATTTAACTGCAAGCAGCCTCCCAGCCTGCGAGGGTGGGGGTGGGAGAGAGGAGAGAGGAGAGAGGATGGTTAAATAAAAACAGTTCTATTTTTGGCATGCTTTAATGACAACCTCGTCTTCGAAATATTTTTCATGCAGTGCCTTTTCTGTTCAGTGTCACTGAAAGTGTTTTTAATTTCAAAGAGAGGCTGTGGCATGGGATGTTAATCAATGAAATTCTGGCATGCTTTTCTATGAACGTGGCTCATTATTTATATTTACCAGTGACAGAGATGAGTCCTTAAGCCCAGGCAATATTATCATTCATGCCTGGTTAATAAAGGAAAAAACAGATGCCGTAGGAAATTCATCCTGATGTGGGAGGGAACGAGGGAGAAAGAAGGACCTATTTTAGGTCCCTGGGATATTTCATGGTCCCCAAGGCCTTCCTTATGAGTCACAGGACAGAAATCTGAGGCAGAGAAGGGAGAATAGCTTAGTCGTTTGGACTAAAAAATCAGTTTGGGCTGTAATGCTGGATAATGGTATTTATGTATTCCTTGCTTGAGGGTTTCTGCAATGCTTTCTGTTATGTATGCACGGGATACAGCAAGCAATGCCAGCGTTTTTGTTCCTCTGAATTCCTGTCGTTGGACACTGCCAGGATTTAGGGTGGGGTCAGCCCGGGGCCACTTTCGCCCCCATAAAGGTCTGTTTTATTAAAGGCCTGCTTGTCCCTTGCCTGTTTACTGCTGCCTAATACAACACTTTCTTTATCTCTGTTTGGCGCTGCCCCAAAGAAAGCAGAGAGCCTTGCTGCTGCTGAGATCCTAGTTTCTATCTCCGGTCTGGTTTTATGGGATTTAGGGGCTTGAAATGGGGCAAAGCTAGAGCGCAGGATTAAATTTAGGATTAAATTTCATGTATTCCAGACTCCAATTTAAAGGAACAGTAATGATGATGATGATGATGATGATGATGATGATGATAATGCTGAAGCTTCTGATCTACTTGAGCTGTTTCTCCCGCATCCTTCGGATGAAGAGCTCTGCCGTGTCATTCACATGCTCCCCTCCCTGCTCCTGACGACAAGACTGGTGGGAGATCCGACGGCCGTGAGAAGTGAAGGCTGAACATGAAGGAGGGTCTCCCTGGCAAAACTAGTGGGTAACTTGGGAATGAGAGCTCCGAGTCTATCAGAATTATTACCCTGTTCTCACTAGCTTATCTGGTCTTGATAGTCACTGAGCTAATAGGCTGGGGCAACTGCAAGCAGGGCCGGCTTCCTGAGCATGTGATTACATAGGACTCCATGCTTCCAAGGGCCCTGTGCTTGGTTTCATGTCTGCTGTCACTGTCTTGAAATTTCCTAATACTTTTTAAACAAGGGGACCCAAATTTTCATGGGTGATATTACGACCAGAGCTTTGAGCATTCCCCAGTAAGACAACTGATTGTGGAGGGAGCCCCTCTTTGAGGCTCCCCGGTGCTATTCCAATTTTCAGGGGATTAAAGGAAGCATATGAGGCAGTGACAAGTATGAATGCTTGTGAAATCCTGAGATCTGTTCACAGCGGCGGAGCTGGGCTCGTTGATTCGTAGAAAGGCAACGTGTGATGCGGACTTGAAATGACTGCCCCAGCAGAGCTTGGACGTTCAGAGGAGAGGGTGATTGGCAGTGGCAGATGCAGCTGTGAAGTAAAGGATGGGGAGTATAAAGAGGCTTTTGAATATGCCCTTGAAGAGGTAACTGGAGACTTGGAGAAGCTGTAGAAAAGAAGGGTAAAAGCTGGCTGGAATTGAGAGGAGAATTCCAAAAGCAAGACTTGGAAACAGCAAGACTGAGAACACATTAGGGAGATTTCAGAGTGGACGAGAGTTGGTGAGGGCTGGAAATCTGCAGATGGGTGGATTGCACCTGTCTGAAGGTCATGGGGAAGGCAGCAAGGGCAGAGGGGAGGAGTGATGGGGGCAGGGAGGGAGGGATATGGTCTGGCAAACTGGCATCACAAAGGGGAGGGTAGAAGAGGGAATGGATAATGTAGAGGATCCAGAGTATATCTGCTAGTCTCCACATCCCCACCACAGCCACCAACCCAACTGGTAAGATCTGAGCAGTGAAGGAGTGACACAGAAGGAGGGTGGTAAGCAATGCTTCTGAGATCTGGTGGGAACTTTCTGGTGCTTGTTACTAAAGCATTTTCTGAATCCCACCCTGGACCTCCACTATCAGCATCCCTCGGGGCCCTGGGATGGGAGAGCAGGAATCAGCATTTTATACTAACATTCCCAGGTAACCCTGATGGTACCAAACACCTGAAAACCAGGAGGATGGAAGAATGCAACTGGGTGGGGGGAAGCTAAGTCAGATTCTAGAGGCTTGAATGGATGGACAATGGTGCAGAAGCTGGGTTAGAAAGGGAGGGTCATGGGCACAAGTAGCCCAGCCCCTCAAGTGTGAATGATGACCTGAGATGAGTACAACGCGCATGTGGCACAAAGGGAGGTTCCTGCCGGCCAAGTCCCCACAGGGGCCTCCTGCCAGCCAAGTTCCTGCCACCTGTGTCTCATTGGGAGTAACTGTCTGATCCTCCCAATCACCAGAGAGGATAAAGAATTTCCAGTGAAAATTATATTCCTGAAAGCTGTACTCTGGTCTATCTTGTTTTAGTTTAGAGGTAGTCAGTTGGTGGAGAGGGTCCAAACAACTCCAGCCCCATGGTCGGGGTTTCAGTGTAAAAGGGAAGACAGAGTGAGCTGGGTTTGTAGACCATGCCTGGCACTGACTCGGCCCCCAAGATAAGCACCATCATCTGGTCCCTCCTTCCTTCTCCAGCCCTATGCCTTGTTCAAACTCTCCTCACTTAAGTATCTAGGGAACTTCCAGGACTTGGCTTGGGCAAAATTCCTTATTGTTCTGGGTCCAGCTTTTCAGTCCTAGATAAACTTGATCTCTCCTTAGGCCACAGATTCTGCTAGCATGAATAAGCTGAAAGGATTCATTCTTGGTTCCTACATTCAGCCTCTTACTCAGTTTCCCTAGCTGCCAGCTTCCTCTTCTCTTTACGATTTCCTTATAAGTCCTTGTTGATTAATCCCTGTTGGATGTCTCACTAATCTACTGATGATTCCTTCCAGAGAGACTCGTTTTGCCTCTCAGCTGTCTGATCCCTAAAGAACTTCTTAAGGTACCAACGCTCTCACCATCCCTGAATGTTTTTGACAGCACTTTCTCAAACTTTCATATGCAGACATATCACCCAGGAACGCACATGCTGATTTAGTGAGTCTGGGGTGGGAGCCGAGATTTTGCTTTTCTAACAAGCTCCTGGGTGATGCTGATGCTGGCTGGTCCACAGACCACACTCTGAATAGCCTGGTTTTATAGGATGAGTAGCTCATAATTCTCTTCCATGTCTGGTTTCATCTGCTCCAGTATTTTTATGGTCTCATCATTCTATTTTGAACATAGCAATAGAAAAATTATCTATCTGCAGTGAATTCAGATTTAATTTTCTTGCTTCCAGTCACATTGATGTCTCCAAACTGACTTCAAACAGGAGAAGATCTGGGCTGGGGCATTAGCATCCACACACAAGTTTCTACCATTTTCTCTGCATTGTTCTCTCAGGGTTCTGTTGAAAACGTGTTATGCACGAAGCATATTGCGTTATATAGAGAGAAGAACTGTGAGCTGTAGAAAGCTGATAACAAGCAAGCTTCCAGCATTCCTCCAATGCTGCTAGCAAAGCAGCAGAAGTTCCCAAAGAGGGGCGCGCTTCCTTGAGCCCCAGGCCATTTGCTGTGTTGACCTCATACACCTCTGATTCCACAGCTCTCTCGCGAAGCACCCCAATTCCCCTCCTCATTTGCACTAGCCATTGTTAAGTAAAAAGGAGCCATTTTCTGGAGCCCTGGATTTTGAAAAAAATTTATATTTTTTCTACTTGCATTTAGGATTTGAAAATATTTATTGCTTCTAACATCTACATTTGAAATGCAGATTTCTTTATTTTTACACTTGGTGAGTGAATTGAGTGAATCATCTCTCTAAAAATAAAGCTTTGGAATTGTAACAATATTTCACAATAGTAATATTTGAGGATAGTGAAAATGGTTATTATTAAACATACATCTTTGGTATTTCTTATCAGTAGAAACTTCTTTATCAGTTGACCCTTGAACAACCCGGGTTCGAACTGCACAGGTCCGCTTATATGTGAATTTTTTTCCATTAAAACATTACTACAGCTGAATGGATACAAAAACAAGACCCATATATATGCTGTCTACAAGAGACCCACTTCAGACCTAGAGACACATACAGACTGAAAGTAAGGGGATGGAAAAAGATATTCCATGCAAATGGAAACCAAAAGAAAGCTGGAGTAGCAATTCTCATATCAGACAAAATAGACTTTAAAATAAAGACTACTAGAAGAGACAAAGAAGGACACTACCTAATGATCAAGGGATCGATCCAAGAAGAAGATATAACAATTGTAAATATTTATGAACCCAACATAGGAGCACCTCAATACATAAGGCAAATACTAACAGCCATAAAAGGGGAAATCGACAGTAACACAATCATAGTAGGGGACTTTAACACCCCACTTTCACCAATGGACAGATCTTCCAAAATGAAAATAAATAAGGAAACACAAGCTTTAAATGATACATTAAACAAGATGGACTTAATTGATATTTATAGGACATTCCATCCAAAAACAACAGAATACACATTTTTCTCAAGTGCTCATGGAACATTCTCCAGGATAGATCATATCTTGGGTCACAAATAAAGCCTTGGTAAATTTAAGAAAATTGAAATTGTATCAAGTATCTTTTCTGACCACAATGCTATGAGACTAGATATCAATTACAGGAAAAGAGCTGTAAAAAATACAAACACATGGAGGCTAAACAATACACTACTTAATAACGAAGTGATCACTGAAGAAATCAAAGAGGAAATAAAAAAATACCTAGAAACAAATGACAATGGAGGCACGACGACCCAAAACCTATGGGATGCAGCAAAAGCAGTTCTAAGAGGGAACTTTATAGCAATACAATCCCACCTTAAGAAACAGGAAACATCTCGAATAAACAACCTAACCTTGCACCTAAAGCAATTAGAGAAAGAAGAACAAAAACATCCCAAAGTTAGCAGAAGGGAAGAAATCATAAAAATCAGATCAGAAATAAATGAAAAAGAAATGAAGGAAACGATAGCAAAGATCAATAAAACTAAAAGCTGGTTCTTTGAGAAGATAAACAAAATTGATAAACCATTAGCCAGACTCATCAAGAAAAGAAGGGAGAAGACTCAAATCAATAGAATTAGAAATGAAAAAGGAGAAGTAACAACTGACACTGCAGAAATACAAAAGATCATGAGAGATTACTATAAGCAACTCTATGCCCATAAAATGGACAACCTGGAAGAGATGGACAAATTCTTAGAAATGCACAACCTGCCAAGACTGAATCAGGAAGAAATAGAAAATATGAATAGACCAATCACAAGCACTGAAATTGAAACTGTGATTAAAAATCTTCCATCAAACAAAAGCCCAGGACCAGATGGCTTCACAGGCGAATTCTATCAAACATTTAGAGAAGAGCTAACACCCATCCTTCTCAAACTCTTCCAAACAATATCAGAGGAAGGAACACTCCCAAACTCATTCTACGAGGCCACCATCACCTTGATACCAAAAGCAGGCAAGGATGTCACAAAGAAAGAAAGCTACAGGCCAATATCACTGATGAACATAGATGCAAAAATCCTCAACAAAATACTAGCCAACAGAATCCAACAGCACATTAAAAGGATCATACACCATGATCAAGTGGGGTTTATTCCAGGAATGCAAGGATTCTTCAATATACGTAAATCAATCAATGTGATACACCATATTAACAAGTTGAAGGAGAAAAACCATATGATCATCTCAATAGATGCAGAGAAAGCTTTCGACAAAATTCAACACCCATTTATGATAAAAACCCTGCAGAAAGTAGGCACAGAGGGAACTTTCCTCAACATAATAAAGGCCATAAATGACAAACCCACAGACAACATCATCCTCAATGGTGAAAAACTGAAGGCATTTCCACTAAGATCAGGAACAAGACAAGGTTGCTCACTCTCACCACTATTATTCAACCTAGTTTTGGAAGTTTTAGCCACAGCAATCAGAGAAGAAAAGGAAATAAAAGGAATCCAAATCGGAAAAGAAGAAGTAAAGCTGTCACTGTTTGCAGATGACATGATACTATACATAGAGAATCCTAAAGATGCTACCAGAAAACTACTAGAGCTAATCAATGAATTTGGTAAAGTAGCAGGATACAAAATTAATGTACAGAAATCTCTGGCATTCCTGTACACTAATGATGAAAAATCTGAAAATGAAATCAAGAAAACACTCCCATTTACCATTGCAACAAAAAGAATAAAATATCTAGGAATAAACCTACCTAAGGAGACAAAAGACCTGTATGCAGAAAATTATAAGACACTGATGAAAGAAATTAAAGATGATACAAATAGATGGAGAGATATACCATGCTCCTGGATTGGAAGAATCAATATTGTGAAAATGACTCTACTACCCAAAGCAATCTACAGATTCAATGCAATCCCTATCAAACTACCACTGGCATTTTTCACAGAACTAGAACAAAAAATTTCAAAATTTGTTTGGAAAAACAAAAGACTCCGAATAGCCAAAGCAATCTTGAGAACGAAAAACGGAGCTGGAGGAATCAGGCTCCCTGACTTCAGACTATACTACAAAGCTACAGCAATCAAGACAGTGTGGTACTGGCATAAAAACAGAAAGATAGATCAGTGGATCAGGATAGAAAGCCCAGAGATAAACCCAGGCACATATGGCCAACTTATCTTTGATAAAGGAGGCAGGAATGTACAGTGGAGAAAGGACAGCCTCTTCAATAAGTGGTGCTGGGAAAACTGGACAGGGACATGTAAAAGTTTGAGATTAGATCATTCCCTAACACCATACACAAAAATAAGCTCAAAATGGATTAAAGACTTAAATGTAAGGCCAGAAACTATCAAACTCTTAGAGGAAAACATAGGTAGAACACTCTATGACATAAATCACAGCAAGATCCTTTTGGACCCACCTCCTAGAGAAATGGAAATAAAAACAAAGATAAACAAATGGGACCTAATGAAACTTCAAAGCTTTTGCACAGCAAAGGAAACCATAAACAAGACCAAAAGACAACCCTCAGAATGGGAGAAAATATTTGCCTATGAAGCAACTGACAAAGGATTAATCTCCAAAATTTATAAACAGCTCATGCAGCTCAATAGCAAAAAAACAAACAACCCAATCCAAAAATGGGCAGAAGACTTAAATAGGCATTTCTCCAAAGAAGATATACAGACTGCCAACAAACACATGAAAGAATGCTCAACATCATTAATCATTAGAGAAATGCAAATCAAAACTACAATGAGATATCATCTCACACCAGTCAGAATGGCCATCATCAAGAAATCTAGAAACAATAAATGCTGGAGAGGGTGTGGAGAAAAGGGAACACTCTTGCACTGCTGGTGGGAATGTGAATTGGTACAGCCACTATGGAGAACAGTATGGAGGTTCCTTAAAAAACTACAAATAGAACTACCATATGACCCAGCAATCCCACTACTAGGCATATACCCTGAGAAAACCATAATTCAAAAAGAGACATGTACCAAAATGTTCATTGCAGCTCTATTCACAATAGCCCGAAGCTGGAAACAACCTAAGTGTCCATCATCGGATGAATGGATAAAGAAGATGTGGCACATATATACAATGGAATATTACTCAGCCATAAAAAGAAACGAAACTGAGCTATTTGTAATGAGGTGGATGGACCTAGAGTCTGTCATACAGAGTGAAGTAAGTCAGAAAGAGAAAGACAAATACCGTATGCTAACACATATATACGGAATTTTAAAAAAAAAATGTCATGAAGAACCTAGGGGTAAAACTGGAATAAAGACACAGACCTACTTGAAAAAAAAAAAAAAAACATTACTACACAATCTGTGGTTGGTTGAATCCTTGGATGGGAAACTGCCCATATGGAGGGCCAACTACAGAACTTGAGAATCTGTGGATTTTGGTATCAGTGACAGGTCCTAGAACCAATCACCTGCAGATACCAAGAGACGATTATACATTTACTCATGTTCTCCCTCAAATCACTGCTCAATTTCCCTACATTTCATAGCCCCAGTCTTAGAATGATCTACACTTATTCAGAAGTGTCTTCATCCCCACTGTCTCAAGTGTCTGGAATGGGCCACTTTTTCACAAGACACTAAACTTGCACATACAAGAACATGAGCCGTCTCTCAGTCACTGGGTCTAATGACTCCTCAGCCTCAATTTGTTTTCTCTCTCTGAGCACGTGATACTATCAACCTCTTCTTTCTTCCCTTGGCTTCTTGGTTATTGGGATATTCTGATTTACCCACCATCTGAGCATGGCTAAATCTTTGCTGTTTCCCTTTCCTCCACCCATCCCAACTGCACATGCGAGGCAGGGACCTTGTCTCCACTCTTTCCCTTGGAGAGCTCAACTATTCACATGGCTTTAACTAGTACTTGCACTAGGCAACCATTCACCAGATCTCCAACCTCTAGTGCTGATCTCTCTTTGCAGCTCCAGTACCCCATGTTTAATTGCCTGGTCAACTCTTCCCCTGTTACCTCCAAACTCTTCCTTCCTTCCAATTTCTCTATTTCCATTTGTAGCTAATATGACTTTGCAATCATGAACTCAAGAAGTCAGGAAATATTACATTTCTTATTAAAAAAAATCAGTATGAATCTGACTCTGGAATGCCATCCCACCAAGCCAGCAAGAAATTCTCTCATTTACTATAGGGTCTAAGCCCTGCTCCTCAAAGGTTATACTGAGGTCCCTCCTAGGATCTCAAGCAGTGCTCGAGCATTAAGGAAGCTTAAGGTGCCCACTAAGATATTCCTTATCCCAACTCACAAGTTCCCTTAATATCTAACCACTCTGTTACTTCCATGTCACAACTGAGACACAGGAATTTCTTTTTTTATTATTTTTAAAAGGATATTTTTAGCTCTTCCTCTTAACCTTCCCTTTCCTTCCCTTTCTGAATAATTCTATCCTAAAAGCATTTCATGGGTCAGAGCGAGGTTGGTATCCATGCTGGGGGTGGGGAGGTGAGTGGCAGAACACATCATGTCCCAGAGCAAGATGTCAGAGGCCAAGGATAATGACAAGGGCATCTGCATAGGAGGAAAGCCAGTGGGGTGTCTGGCGTGGAAAGTTAGAGTTCAAGAGGCTTAAGGAGGGTGTTCACACGAGAGGGAAAACTAGGGTGTCAGAGCCTAAGCAGTGTTAGGAAGGAGAAAACTAGAATGACCCTGTGGCAATGGATTGGTATCAGAGGCATTGGTATGAGCTTGTGATTTTATGTATGTATCTATGAAGATTTCCTAGCTCTGTCCACTGAGAGGACCTGGGAGCAGCAACATTCCAATAGCAGTGAGCAACACAATACTCAGATCTTGGCTTCTAAATATCATTCTCCACTAAATCAACAGTGTTACCAGCAAACTAGCAGTAGAAGAGAACTCCCTTATCCTTATAAAAGGAATCTACAAAAAAATTACGGATGACATTATATTTAGTAGGGAAAGACTAAATACTTTTCCCATAAAACCAGCAACAAGGCAAGGATATCTACTCTCAATACTTCAATTCTACATTTGTATTGCTTATATATATATAATTTTTTTTCTGTACATTATGATGCTTTTACATCTTTGGGGCTGGCCAATTCCTAGAGATAACAAATGGCTCAGTTGGAAGTAACATTTGATGTGCAAAATGATTCAGACCCAAACCTCCTCTATTTGGTCTGTGCACTGAGGAGGCAATATTCCTCTGCCTTAATCATTCCATGGTCAAGTGCTGGGCAACTAGAGACCACTCTATAGCCCAAAGTCAGCAGAAATTATTCAAACTAATCAGTTCTAAACTGTTCACCCTGCCCTGCCTTGTCTTTCCTGCAGAAACCCCCATAAAGACTCTAGCCTCAGCTTTCTCTTTGCTCTTGCTTTCTGCCTCCTATCCAACTGAGTCTTCCCCATGTGGCCCAGCATGGAGTGCTACACCTCCTTTTTCTAGGACCTGTAAGTATAATAGACTTTTGTTTTTGTGAGCCTCTCCTGTGTTTCCTCTTGTGGCTGCATCAGACTGACCATCACATAAAAGAACCAGAACACATTAAACTGGAGGTGCTAGCCAGTGCCATCAAGCAAGAAAAATAAATAAATGGCATCTAGGTAAAGAAATAAAGTAATAAATATTCACAGGTGAAATGATTGTCCATGTAGAAATTTCTATAAAAAGGCTACTAGAAGTAATAAGTGAGTTTTGCAAGTTTGAGTGAAAAACTGGAAACTGAAATTCCAAAAACAAATCCATTTATGGTAGCATCAAAAAGATGGAATTCTTTGGGATAAATCTGACAAAAGATATGCAAGATGTGTACACTGAAAACAACAAAATATTGCTGAAAAAAATTAAAGAGGGCCTAAAAAATAGAATCATGGAACAGAAGACTCAATATTGTTAAGATGCCAATTCTCCCCAAATTTATCTGTAGATTCAATGCAGTCTGTCACAATCACAACTGGCTTTTATTTCTGTAGAGATTAATAAGATGATTCTAAAATTCATGGGGAAATGACAAAAACCTAGGATTGCCAAACTACCTTGAAAAGAAGAATAAAGTTGGAGGACTTACAGTACCTGACCTCAAGACTTATTTTAAGGTTACAGGAATCAAAATAGTGCAGTATTGACGTAAAGATAGACAAATAAATCAATGGAACAGAATAGAAAGTACGGAAATAGACCTGAACATATGTGGTAACTGATGGTCCACAAAGGTGCAACAAATAATGTTATAACAATTGATATTTGTATGCAAAAGTTTTTTTAATTAAAAACAACAAAAAACCCCTTAAATCTATAGCTTGTACCATATACAAAAATTAACTAAGAAAAGGATCATAGACCTAAATATAAAACCTAAAACTATAGAACTTACAGGAATAAACAGGAGAAAATCTTTGTGAACTTAGCTAAGATTTTTTTAGTACAAAACCAAAGCACAGTCCACAAAAGAACACATTGATAAATTGGACTTTATCAAAATTAAGTATTGTTCTTTGAATGGCATTGTTAAGCAAAGGAAAAGAGAAACCACAGACTGGGAAGCATGTTTGCAAATCACATAGCTGATCAATGACTTCTGTTTAGTATTTATAAAGAATTTTCAGATCTCAATCCAAAAGTCCATCAACAAATGAATGGGTAAACAAATTGTGGTATACCCATAGACTGGAATACTACTCAGCAATAAAAAGGAAGGGACTATGTATATAACAACATAGATGGATATCAATCTAATTATGCTGAATGAAAAAAGCCAGTCAAACAGGAGTTCATACTTCTAATTATGTACACTTCTAATTATGTACATATCTGTAAAATGGGAATGAATTAATAGGGACTGAAAGCAGATCATTTGTTGCCTCAGAGTGGGCGTGGAGAGGGGAGAGGGAAAAAGTAATTAAAGAGGAACATGAGGATAATTTGGGGAATAATAGATATGTTCATCCTCTTTATTACAGTGATGGTTTCAAGGATGTATACATATGTCAAAACACCAAATTATTCACTGTAACCTTATGCATTTAATTATATCTCAATAAAGCTGTTAAAGTAATTTTAAAATATTTTTGAGTGAGATATTTCAAAAGTTCAGACAAACATGAAGGATAATATAACAAACATCTATGTACCCACCACTGTTTTGACAGATATTAACATGTTGTTATAGTTCCTTTAAATTAAAAAAAAAATTTACAGACACAGTTGAAGCTTCTGGGACCCCTTTCTAATCCAATTTCCCTCCTGTCCCATCCCCCTATGTGAAATCACTATCTTGACTTTAATGACTGTGGAGCCCATGCAGCCTTTACACTTTTGCTCTGTGTGTATGCCCATAAATAACACATGATATATTTTTGCATGGTTTGCATATTGGAAATCTTTATATAAATGGTAATTTCCTCCTGAAACGTGTTCTTTATACTCAACATTGTGTCTTTTGAAATTTATCTATGTTGCTCCAGTTCATGCACTTAGCAGTCCACTTTGTGAATATATACCCTGTATTTAAACATTCTCTTGGATTTGAAGATGTTTCCAATTTTCCACTCTTACAAACAATGTTGCCCATCAACATTACTGTACCTGTGTCCTTGTGCATATATGTGGGAGCTTTCCTAGGGTATATATCTAGGGGATTTCTGAGAATCTTCAGTTTTACCAGACAGAGCCAAACTGCTTTCCCATGTGGGTTACACTCACACAGCAATTAGCATTCCTCTTGCTCCTCCGCTTCACCCACACTTTGTTCTTCACACTTTTAAATGGGAGGCATAGGAATCTTTAACTCTTCCAGATGGACCTAGCTTCTGCTTTCTCCAGGTTCGTCTTGCACCAGGCTCTCTGAAGCTAGACATCTTCCCGGAGGTGGTGGCTGCTGGGCTGAACCGGGCACACGCTTTTCATGAGATGCTTTCCTAGCCTCTTGGAATCCACCTTTGCTGCCCTCTCTCCCCCTGACCTTGAAGGAGCTCCTTTCTCTGCTACTAGAGCTCATCATTCTAGGATATTCACTATCATCCTTTTGTGAGTTTTGGCTTTGTAAAAAGACAAGGAGAGCTGAAAGTTCTTCAGGCAAAAAATCCTTCAAGCAAAGAAGTATGAAAAGTCTGCCTACCTGTGCAGAATTAATAGAGATTGGAGGTAGGGACAATAGTTGGGAAAAACTCAGAGAGCAAAATGCAAATTGATATCTCAAAAACTATCCTACCCAGGTGAATGGTACCATTCACCTTATCATCCAGACTCCAAGTCCCATGTCTTGCATAGATACCATTTATATAGTTCTCACACCCAGCCATCGCGTTCTGTCAATTCTGCATTCAACATGCCTTTAACAGTCAGTGCATTGACCCCGACGAGAGACCTTTATCTCACAGTTAGCTCCTGGCTCCCATCTCCTTTCCTTCCTATTTCACTCCCACCATCCCGAAGCCTTTCTACAAATGAGCACCAGGGTAATTTTCTTAGAAGACCACGTTGAACATTTCAGTGTCCTGCTTACAGGCTTTTTTAAGGCTCCCTACTGCCTGTAAGACAAGGTTTGGATTACTTAACCTGGCAGTCAAGGCCCTTTGCAATCCAGTCCTATCTAGACTGAACTCCCTTTCTTTCCTATATAATGAACCCCCTGTTTCCACCAAGCTGGTCTCCTTCCTCTTCCAAAGAGCTCTATCCCTTTCAGCTGCTTTAGAAATTTGGGGTTCAAGAAGTACACATACTTTAAAATTTTAATGGATATGGCTAATTTGCTCTCCTTAACAGCCATGCTGATTCACAATTCCACTACCAGTGTATGATAGAGTCATTTCCCAACACATTTGTCTACATAGCTGATTATCTAAATTTCTTTTTAACTTTTTCCAATATTATAGGTGAAAAACATGGTTATAATTTGGATTTCTTACACAATAAGTGAAGTAAATCAAAACATTTTTATATGTGAAAAATCTATAATATTTCCTTTTCTCTGAACTGTGCACAGTCTTTGTCCATGTTCTGTAAGGGTATTGCCTTATTATTGATTCCTGGGAACTCTTCATACCTTGTCTGTGATATATATATTAAAATAATTGACTTTCATCACCAGTGCTAGCTCTTGAAAGAGACGTTAGACCATGATCTTCAAAAGTGTCATTCTCTTTAACCCTGGCCTTTTTTTTAAACATCTTTATTGGAGTATAATTGCTTTACAGTGTTGTGTTAGTTTCTGCTGTACATCAAAGTGAATCAGCTATATGTATACACATATCCCCGTATCCCCTCCCTCTTGAGCCTCCCTTCTACCCTCCCTATCCCACCCCTCTAGGTGATCCCACAAAGCACCGAGCTGATCTCCGAGCTATCTCACCAAGATAGCAGCTGCTTCCCACTAGCTATCTATTTTACATTTGGTAGTGTATATATGTCAATGCTACTCTCTCACTTCTTCCCAGCTTACCCTTCCCCACCCGTGTCCTCAAGTCCCTTCTCTACATCTGCACCTTTATTCCTGTCCTGCCCCTAGGTTCACCAGAGCCTTTTTTTTTTACATCCCATATATATGTGCTAGCATATGGTATTTGTTTTTTCTCTTTCTAACTTACTTCACTCTGTATGACAGACTCTAGGTCCATCCACCTCACCACAAATAACTCAATTTCGTTTCTTTTTATGGCTGAGTAATATTCCATTGTATATATGTGCCACATCTTCTTTAGACATTCATCTGTTGATGGACACTTAGGTTGCTTCCATGTCCTGGCTATTGTAAATAGTGCTGCAGTGAACATTGTGGTACATGACTCTTTTTGAATTATGGTTTTCTCAGGGTATATGCCCAGGGGTGGGATTGCTGTAACCCTGGCTTTTAAAGATATGATAGACACTACTTCACAGAAGATTGATTTCCTTCCTTCTACATTAGCTTTATAAAATGTTCCCACCAAAACAAGACCACACTTAATATCAGTGCATTCTGTATCATCTTTCCAAAATTAGCCAGTAGATTTAATGGTTTTTTTTTTTTTTTTTGGAAACAGTATCCTCTCATGCCTCGTTTATGTTCTAGCAGAAGTAGGCTGCATATCTGCCATGGCTAGTGGGATTTATTCAAAGGACAACCCTCCTACTCCCTCTAGATCAGAGGTTACGAATTGGCCACCCAAGGGCCAAAGGTAACCGATGTGTTTTACTTGGCCAGCATGGTGTTTAGAAAAAAATTGAATTAGTTGCCCACACTGAAGACACTGGGCAATTTTACAGGAATATCTAGATTTCTGACTTCTCTTAAAAAGTCACAAGATCTGGCAACACTGCATTTCCATGTGACAAGTGGCTGGAGCTTGTGGGTATCTGCCCCTTTCATAGCCCATGTGCTTTCCATGTTCTTAAACCACACCTGCTTCATGGAACTATTTATGCCACCTGCCCAGTTATTGGAGGTGTTTGCCTTCATAACCTCTGACCATCATTTGTTCCCAGGGTTTTCCTCTCTCTCCTCCTCAGTCAGAAGGAATAAAAAGAATCTCCGTAGTGTCTTGTCTCATTCACACTCAGGTCTTTCCCACTTCTGCACCCCAGCCTTGCTCCCCTTTCTTCTGTGAAAAGCTGTTTCCCTGCATCCCGTGGTTACTTGAACTCTGCATCCTCACGTTTCCTTGTCAGCATTTCCCTTAGTTCTGCGGGCTGTTCCATAGGAGGCCTCCCAAAAGGATTTGGAATGCTAAAAGACTGCTGTACTAGGGCATGAAGTTTAAGACACAGTTCAACAGGTTTTAACAAGTTTTGAGAAAGATGAATAAAAGCACATTTCTGAGGCTTCCCTTAGGACCTAATGGGTGTTTTAACATGAACATGTCTTCTTGGATGGAGTCTATGGACCCCGGATTGGTTTCCTTCTCTCCATCCCTACTGCTTCTCATAGTTCAAGTTCTTGTCAGCGTCCATCTGAACTCCTGCCCCAGCTTCATAACTGGTCTCTGATGCCGGGCTCTATTTTTCAGTTCTGTTCTCCAGAAATAATCTTCTGAAATGTGAATCTGAATTCATCAACCACCCTCACACCACCCCTCAAAAGCCTTCAGTGATTGCTTGGTGCCTAAAGATATCATTGTCAACAAGGCTTCTTCATAAGCGGGTCTTAGGGCTTCATCTCCAACCAATTCATCTCCTCGTAGCCTAGGAACATCAGACTCTTTGCTAGTCCCTGAGCACATTCAGAGCACTGTGTCCCCATCTGATGCAAAGGGTGCTCTCCTTCATTGAAAAGCTGTATTCCTGCTCTTTTACATCCCATGCTCCATCCTCTGGGATCTGAGGCACTGTCACTTCCTCTGTAGGGTCTTCTATTTTCTTCTACTTGGTCTCTCTCTCTTGTGTATTTCTATGATACTTATCACAACTATCTTAAGGTTCTTTCTCCCCCATGAGATAGTGAGCTCTTTGAAGGTACGAAACTCATTTATCTTTGTTCCCAAACCAAACATAGTGTTTGATATATAATGGATGCTCATTAAATGTTTGGTGAATAAAATAAGGATCCATTAATACCTTAACTTGTGTCAATTAGCCAGTCGGTCATTTGGTAGTTTTTAGAAAGTATGTTGTCCTCCTTTTTCAGCCAGTGGTAACTTCCTATCTGTAAACTTGAGCCAGTCACTATTTTCAATGGTTTTCCAGTGACCTCAGTTTAAAGACAAAGCCTCACATAGTTCTTCAGTATCATGTACTCTGTCCTTCATGATCTGATCCCTTGCCTACCATGCCAGCTTTAGCGGTTGTTATCTTCCACCTCTTCCCCAACCTCACGGAAACACTTCAGCGTCCTAAAAGAACCCTGCTCTCTAGATCTGGGTCTTACCTCTGCACTCTGCTTGGAAAATCTTCCCCTACCCCTTCCTCTTCTCCATGGCAGGGCATGCAGGACACTGTGGAGAAGGCTTCCCTGACTTCACCTGCCTTGGAATGGATTAGGGCCACCTCACCCCGTGTGCTCCCACAGTTCTTATTATACTGTGATTTTTGTCTCTTCTGCTGTCCCAGCCCTGCCCTGACTCTAAGCTCCTCTAGGACAAGAAGTATCTTTTTCATCCTTTTACCAGTGGTGGGAGCATAGGCTCTGGTCCAAACTAGATGCTCGATAAATGTCTAATGAATAAAAAATCATGATAAAAAGAAAGTAATCTTTGTAAAATAGATAGCTAGTGGGAAGCAGCCACATAGCACAGGGAGATCAGCTGGGTGCTTTGTGACCACCTAGAGGGGTGGGATAGGGAGGATGGGAGGGAGATGCAAGAGGGAGGAGATATGGGGATAGATGTATATGTATGGCTGATTCGCTTTGTTATAAAGCAGAAACTAACACACCGTTGTAAAGCAATTATACTCCAATAAAGATGTTAAAAAAAGAAAAAGTAAGTAATCTGACATATATAATTCACATGACTATGTGAATGTTTAACTCCCTTATTTGCATTTAAAGAGATGCTTTTAGGCACTTCCCTGGTGGTGCAGTGGTTAAGAATCCGCCTGCCAATGCAGGGGACACAGGTTCGAGCCCTGGTCTGGGAAGATCCCACATGCCATGGAGCAACTAAGCCCATGCGCCACAAATACTGAGCCTACGCTCTAGAGCCTGCAAGCCACAGCTACTGAGGCCATGTGCCACAACTACTGAAGCCTGCACGCCTAGAGCCCGCGCTCCGCAACAAGAGAAGCCACCACAGTGAGAAGCCCATGCACTGCAATGAAGAGTAGTCCCCGCTCGCCACAACTAGAGAAAACTCGCACACAGCAACAAAGACCCAATGTTGCCAAGAATAAATAAATAATAAATAAATTTATTAAAAAAATAAATTAAAAATAAAGAGATGCTTTTAAAATTCACATTTGCAGAGTTGGGAAAATAGAAACCAGGCTAGGTATTTTGAACAGAGGAGAATTAATATGTGGAATTGTTTCACAGATGTTGCAAGGCTGGAAGAACAAAATGGAAGTTGAGGCAACCTAGTTATTAATGATTATGGGTAGAAGCTGTTGACCCCAGGACTGGGGTAAATCAGCTACCTTCCTAGGGACACTGGGCAAAGAGGTGGAAACGTGGGGTTACCAGAGCCTAGGGACTCAGAAGGAAGAAGGGAAAGAAAAATCAACCATATTAAAGACACACATGATTGTAAGATGCATCCCAATGTTAAAAATGTCAAAATGCGAAGAAGAAAAAAAAAAGAGTCATATGATAGATCTCCACTTGTAGACTGTCAAGAATGTGAAAGAAATCCAGGCTGGCTAGAGAAATCTATTATGTTTAACTGTATGAAATTTTGAATACATAGCCACTTTTGCCCTACATAAATGACAGTTCCATACCATTCAGTCTAACATTTTGGGAGCAAGAGGCTAACATGCTAACACTTGGTACAGTGTCCCTGCCCTGGGTTTCTGGTCTCCAAGGTCCACTGTCCTGAGCTGTCCCTGCTCTTCCTAGCTTCCATCCAGCCTCCTTCTGAGTGTCATGGTAATAAGCTTGTACGTACTCAGGAACTGCAGGACTTAGGGGTGTGCGCAGACAGCAAGCATTTGTAATTTTAAAGGCAGATATGCCTAAGAAGGGATTATAATAGGTATGAAAAGCTAACAACAGGTAGCCTTTTATTGAATGCTTACAATGTTCCTGTGTTAAGTGTTATCACTATCCCATTCATCGGATTTCCTAACAAACTCAACTGTGCAATTATAACTAATTCCTATATGGTGCTTAATATAGCACAGTCATCATTTTAAAACTGTTGACCTGAAAATTGACTCATTTAATTTTCTTAATAAGCTTAGGAGGTAGGTATTAATTTGAATCATTTGAAATTACTGATATTCCACTGTTTGACCTACAAAATAGAAATTTAATATAGTTTAACTCGGTATAATAATTTTGGAATTGACTTTACAATAAGGAAATTGAGGCATATAGAGGTTAAATGACTTGCCCAAAATCATACAGCTGGTAAGCAGAGGATCCAGGGTTCAAACCCAGGCAGTCTGTGCTCTAAACTATTACACCCTACTGCCTCTCCATGGGTACCATTTTATCCTCATCCTTATCTATAGATAAGGAAACTGAGGCTTAGAACAGTTAAGTTAACTTGCCCAAGGTCACAGAGCAGGAACTTAGTAGAACTAGGCTTCTAGGTCTGTCTAACTCCAGAGCCCATACTCTGCTCACATATTATTCTACAACCATGCCTTCCATGCAGGGGATGCTCAGAATGGAAAGCGAGTGAATTTACCTGGCTTATTACCCAGATATGTCCATCACTCTGGTTATTAGATATAACTGAAAACACTGTCCCATAGATTTTTTTCCCCCACAAAGACAGTAGAAATAATGCAAATAATGACATTCAAAATTACCGCTGGAGTTGTCTAGATCTTTCTTCCAAAGGCCGTAGTTCAATACTTTATGGACTTCGCTTTGAAAACGGCCTTGGAAGCCACATGCCCACATGTTGAAGATTCTCAGCTGCAATGACTTCCGTTTCTCCCACTTTCTTAGAAATACTGGATTAATTAAGCACATACCATGTGCTGAATAGTATGCCTTGTGCTAAGTGACGAAGATCCAGTAGCAAATGATATAGACACAATCTGCCTTCGCTGTGTTTTCAGCCTATCAGGGAGGACAGACACTAAAGGGATAGTAACAATAATATGTTTTGATAGAGTTCACATCACGATCTCCAGGACCACAGAGCTGGGAAATTTCATTTAGTCTGGGGGAGCAGTTCCCAGTGTGTGGTGTGCAGACCAGCACTATCAGAATTACCTGGGAACTTGTTTAAATTACTCCCATCCCAGACGCATGGAATCAGAATCAGGTGAAGGAGTACAGAGATGAAAAAGAAGGAATCAACATTTTTAAAAAGATCTCCAGGGCTTCCCTGGTGGCGCAGTGGTTGAGAGTCTGCCTGCCGATGCAGGGTACACGGGTTCGTGCCCCGGTCTGGGAAGATCCCACATGCCGCCGAGCGGCTAGGCCCGTGAGCCATGGCCGCTGAGCCTGCGCGTCCAGAGCCTGTGCTCCACAACGGGAGAGGCCACAACAGTGAGAGGCCCGCGTACCGAAAAAAAAAAAAAAGATCTCCAGGGCTTCCCTGGTGGCGCAGTAGTTGAGAGTCCACCTGCCGATGCAGGGGACACGGGTTCGTGGCCCGGTCTGGGAAGATCCCACATGCCGCGGAGCGTCTGGGCCCATGAGCCATGGCCACTGAGCCTGCGCGTCCGGGGCCTCTGCTCCACAACAGGAGAGGCCACAACAGTGAGAGGCCCACATACCACACACACACACACAAAATCTCCAAGTGATTCTTATGCATACCAAAGTTTGAGAAGCCCTGCTAAGGAGGTCTTCATGGCTACTCTGAGACGAGAAGGACAAGTATGAGTAGGTCAGATGCAAAAGGGATGAAAAAAGATTACTCCAGACCAGAAAGAAGGACAGTATGTGCCCAGATCTATAAGTCCAAGAAAGCCAGATGTATGGCAGGAACCATGAGTACATGGGAAACAGAGTGGAGAATTATAGAAGAGACATCAGAAGATGATAGAACTGGACTCTATGAGTTCTGATAAGCAATAATGTAAGGTGGAAATAATAAGATTAATTTTGAGTGACTGATCTTACAGTAACCCACTGTAAAAGCAACTTCATTCATAATTTAGAGAGGACCAAAATCAGTGAAGCTACTCTAAAGAAAATGAGGACCCCAATTAAGCCCTGGTAAACATTTGTTGTTGTCCATGTAATAAGAAGAACAGCAACCAAACTCACTGCCCTTCCCTTTCCCGGAAGGAGACAAGTTGAACCTAAATAATTTAATCCAGTCTAGAGTTCTTCCTGACTCTTCCAAGGGAGCATCCATTAACGGGTGACCTAGCTCCTTTCTCCACGCTGTTTGGCCCCTGGTGTAAAGCCTTTCTGCATGATAATAGGGCTGGGTTGCCTTGCCAATGGGCAAACAGGTCTCTCTCGATGAGAATTCAGACCACTTTATCCCTGAGATAATGTATGTGCCCAATTTAAGAGATCCATGATTAAAAGGACTGGTGTGCCTGCAGCTCATACTGGGAAATGAAATGAAATTTTGACTAGGGGGATCCACATTTACCCATGATGATGAGATTAAAAAACAAAAAGATTTCAGTGGCAATGGACATCGCTGACCATCTAGTGGTGTCACATCAGACTGAAAAACAGACTTCAGATCTTGCACGGGAAGAAAGGGTGAATCCAGGAAGTGACACCTCCCGCTAAAGACAAGGGCAGGTTTTTTCTAGAGGAGAGGGGTAAAGATTAGATAAGATGTAAGGAAGAATGTGGGTGGGGAGGGGCTAAAGCCTGAGGGCCAGTGAGCTTAGTCAGCAGTGGGAGAGAACCAGGGAGAGGAAGGACCTCGTCCTAGAGACAGGCCCAAGTCTTCAGGTACCTCCCTGTGAAACTCAAGAAACTTACAGTTGGTGATACCTTTCACCTTACTGAATGCTGGGGTCAACGTCAGAAGGGAATTCAAATGAAGGAAGGGATCCTTATCTAGGATTCCCTCCTGAAAGTGACTCATTGTTCAGTATGTTCATGTGATCATGTCTGCAAAGCCTGGAGTGGACACTGAAAAGGCAGAAAATGGAGTACTGCCCACCTGTATCCTCACTGGATCCGGAAGATGACGCATATCTTCCCATCTCTTTATCCAATGGATTCTGACTGGGGGTCCTGAATAAGCCAGGCATTTGGAAAACAGAGGCCTGGCAGAGCTGGTAGAAAGAGCGCACCAGAGCAGGCAAACTCAAGAAAGATGTCAAACCAAATCTTTTTCTTATCCCATAGTTTGGACAAGCTGCCTTCTGAAAGACATTTGGGGAGGCTGGACCTCTTAGTAACAACTGATCATCTTGTCTCTAAGAAGAGGACATGTCGTATCCCAGACCCACGCAGAGAGATGTCTGAAAGTACAGAACACACATTCCCAAAGACTTGGGGCTTGAGAAAATACCTCATCTCTCCTTCTCAGTGGTTACTGACTAGCCAGTTGGTCAGCATCCCTAACTGAGCTCTCAATATACCCAGAGCAGGAAGGCATCCGAGACGCTATCAAGGTACAAAACAAGAAGACATTAGCTACTCTGGGACACCCACCCACAGGCCTAATGGTTGGTGGCTATTTTGTTTTTAATCAGTGACTTTCCCTGGGGCAGTCCCCTTGAGAGAGTCCAGCATCTGCTCATTTTTTACTGCTTTCCCTCTACCCTACACCGTGTTGCCAGACAAAATCCAGGACACTCCATTAACTTTGAATTTCAGATAAACGATGCATAACTTTTTAGTATAAGAGTATCCCAAATATTGGGTGGGGGGCCTCCAATTTAACTGGGCATCCTGTATTTTTTTTTGCTAAACCCTACCCCCAAGGGACTCCCTGAGGGAGCAGATACCTAATTCTGTTCCTGTGGGCAGTTAGTTTTGGTCCTTTCTCCTACTCTGAGATTACTCAGTGAGCACTGATTTTATTACATATGAAAACTTCCTGTGTGATCTTTTTTTAAATTTAATTTAATTTATTTATTTTTAATTTTTTTATACAGCAGGTTCTTATCCTGTGTGATCTTTAAGGAGATGGGAGAAGAAAGAGGTGAATCTTTCTCAATTCCACAGGCACATTTTTGTTTGTACCTAACAAGGAAATCCAGTAAGGAAACAGAGAAGAGAAACGCAGGATGATTAGGGCTCCATGAAGCCCCCCAAGTCTTAACTCTACAGTGTTGTGATGTAAACTAGAGGAACCCAAAGAAAGCACAGATGAGAGCAAGGCGATAGGATCTGAAACTGTCCAAAGAGGGCTGTTTTACAACCGCCTCTCCCACGGCAGGTTCCTGTGTTGGTTAGTTGTGAGTGGGTTTTTCACAGCACTGGTACTGTACTTTCATTTTGAGAAAGCAACTTGCCCCGAGCCAGAGTGAGAATTAGATAATGACTCCCCTCGCACCAGATTTTTAATGACTGAAACTCACTGCCTGGAGATTTTTGAAACTTTGATGAGTGTAAACTGGAAAAACAGTCATTTAGTGCTGCAATCGATTTTCTGCCTCGTAGGAAGTGAAGATTTCAATCATCCTTTCACAGTAGAATTTTCCTTTACTAGACCCCCCAGACAGGTACCTTCATGTACACAAATGTAAAGCCAGTATTGACCCATTGCTTCTTGTTGTAAAGTGTAAAGTTACCATTAACCTGAATGTCATTTAGACTGGAAGCTCATTGTTTCATCTGGAAATAAAAATTAGTGTTGCCTGAATCAGAGCTGCCTCTGGGTATACTTTCTTTGGTTCTGGACATTGCTTGCAGAATTCTGCTGAGGATCTGGGTAGAGAAGATAGAAGAAAACCTTGAGATCCAGATGTCATGCTAGAGGAATTCGACGGACTTTGGCACAGCTCAGCCCATCCATACTGGGCTATAGCTGTCACGTGCACACTGAATTATAATACAGAATGTACTGAGGTTGGGCTCAAGTAATTACCATGTTGAGGCATATAGGGCAAAGTCACCCCCTAGTGGTAGGGGTTGGGATTGCTCCTTAAGGAAGGAGAAATTCCCACCATCGATCATTCCCAAGAAAGACCAATTATATCAGGATTAGGTTAAACCCCAAATAAGGGTGTCTTAAACACATAAAGGTTTGTTTCTCTTTTCTAAAAGAAAGTCTAAAAGTAGGCAGTCAGAGCTGTTAGAGTAGCTCCTTAGGCTTAATGAATGACTTCCATTCTCAGGGTCACAGGATGGCTGCTAGAGCTCCAACCATCATATCCACATCACAGCCTGGAAAGAAGAAAAGTGGAAGAGGAAAAGATAGTGTGTGTAAGTGAATGTGTTTTAGAGTGAGGCTGCCCAGCTGATTCTCCTTTAAGTAACCCTTTCTAAAGTCTCCCAAACACTTCCAAAGCTGACTGAGGGGTTGAGGAATAGTCTTTTACCTGGGCACTTTGCCACCCTCAATAAATGGGGGTGCTATTACTAAGGAGGCAGGAGAATGAATACTGGGGGCAAGAGTAGCTGCTGCCTCTCCGGCAAGCAGGACTGAACATGGAGAGACAGAGGAGTGCTTTCTCTCGCAAAGCCACTTGACAGTTGGGCCTGAACGCTCTGGTAGCAGGTGTGAGCTGGACTCCACCGTGTGGAGTCCACGTCGGGTAACAAAAACACTAAGAACGGCTCTGGTGAGGTGTGCTTCAGGGAGCTGCTTCTGCCGACACTTGAGATCACTCTCGACGCTGAGCTCTCCTTCCATTATCCCTAAATCTTCCTGAAGTTTTGTCACTCCTCTGTTGGGGTGTGGGAGATTAAGGTGTGTGTGAGCGGGTGGGGATGGGATATTCAGGCCTGGAACTGAGCGGCAGTAGGAGGGCTGTGCCTCCTTTCCCAAAGCCGGAAGGGTAGCATCTGTTGCCTGACAAAGATTGGCTGCCCAGAGCTGCCAGAGGCCACCAGAGCCCCTGGGGTGCCAGTTAAGGCAGTGGCTTGTGGCTTGGCCACTTGAGGAGTTCCCTCAGCAGAAAAACATGAGCAAGTCAGACAGATTCCTAACCACACTTTAGGATGACCACCCTGGTTTGCCCTGGGCTGAGGAGTTTCCTGGGCCATGGGACTTTCCGTGCTAAAACTGGGGAAATTCTGGGCAAACTGGGATGAGTTGGTCACCTTAATAATAAATGTAAGAAAGCATCTTGTAGGGAATCTTAGAATTTGCCTGGGGACACTTGGGAGCCCAGGGCTCAGTGCCTGAGATGTGGCAGCTGCACGCTCAGAGTCACTGGTATCTTTTTTTTTTTTGCGGTACGCGGGCCTCTCACTGTTGTGGCCTCTCCCGTTGCGGAGCACAGGCTCCGGACGCGCAGGCTCAGCGGCCATGGCTCACGGGCCCAGCTGCTCCACAGCATGTGGGATCTTCCCGGATCGGGGCACGAACCCGCGTCCCCTGCATCGGCAGGCGGACTCTCAACCACTGCGCCACCAGGGAAGCCCTCCCCCCCCTTTTTTTTTTTTTAATATACTTTATTTCTTAGAGCAGTTTTAGGTTCACAAACTGTGAGAGGAAGGTACAGAGATATCCCATACTGCCCCCCTCCCAACATGCAGCACCTCCTGCATTATCAACATGCCCTGCAGACAGAACATGTGTTACAACTGATGCATCTCATCATCACCCAAAGTCCATAGTTTATATCAGGGTTCATGCTCAGTGTTGTACATTCTATGAGTTTAGACAAACGTATTATATAATGACATGTGCCACCATTACAGTATCATACGGAATAGTTTCACTGCCTTAAAAATTCTCTGTGCTCTTGGGGACTTCCCTGGTGGCGCAGTGGTTGAGAGTCCGCCTGCCGATGCAGGGGACATGGGTTCGTGCCCCGGTCCGGGAAGATCCCACCTGCCGCGGACCGGCTGGGCCCGTGAGCCATGGCTGCTGAGCCTGCGCGTTCAGAGCCTGTGCTCCGCAACGGGAGAGGCCACAACAGTGAGAGGCCTGCGCACCGGAAAACAAACAAACAAACAAACAAACAAAAGTTCTCTGTGCTCTGCTTATTCATCCCAAACCCAGGCAACCACCGATATTTTTACTGTCTCCACAGTTTACCCTTTCCAGAATGTAATATAGTTGGAACGATACAGTATGTAGCCTTTTCAGATTACCTTGTTTCACTCAGTAATATGCATTTAAGTTTCCTCCACGCCTTTTCATGGCTCAGTAGCCCATTTTTTTAAAGTGCTGAATACTACTCCACAGTTTGGATGTACCACTGGGTCTTACTTTTACTGGTGTGAACTGTGGGAAATCAGTTCTGATGATGCCTGAAGTTTATGATGCCACAAACTCTACCCCTCAGAATAAGACTGTGTCTGTGTTAGAGCACAGAACGGCAATAATTAAACAGGTCAGAACAAACACGGCAATAAATAAAGGAAAAAATAAATGGAAAAATCCGAATCCCACAGCACCACATACAGACCTCCCCAGATCTGGTCTGTGCTTGCTCTCCAACCTCATCTACCTGCCACTCCTGCTGTCACGCCCTGCCTGGTCTCCTCTCTAGCTCTGTCAGGTCCTGAATGCATCGTGCTGCTTCCAATGTCTCTGCCTGGAATTCCTGTCCCCCCGACCTCAGGTGCCCGGTGAGCCCCAACTCTTCCTTCTAGTCATCTGTGTGGCACCTTCTCTAGTCCTCCGTGGACAAAGCTGGGTACTCCCTTCCTCACTCTAGCCACCTGTGCACCCTGGCATGTCCCTGCCACACTGAACCCCAATGGCAGTTGGGTACCGGTTTACTTCTCACAATGACCAATGAGTTCCCTGAGGCTAGGAAGCCCTTCCCATGTAGCGCTATTCCAAGCACATGATACACAGAATAGATGCTTAATAAATGTTGGTTAAAAGAGTCAATCAGCATGTGCGTATATATTTACTTGCTTTTTCTATTTAGGACATCAGAATATTGACTGTAACTTTCCTTGAATCCTCTCTGTTCAGATTTATTTTTAAAAAATACCTAAAGTGTTTATTTCACTTGGGACTTTATAAATACACACCAAAAAAAGGGATTTATTGGAAATATTACCATTGAGAATGACTAAAATTTATAAACACAGCAAAAGTATTCATTAGAAATACTATGTAATTGGGAATAACTAAATCTACAAAATGGAATAAACTATGTTATGCTTCCTTAACAGTTAACTTAAGCAGACATAAAACAAGCAACCAATATTTATAGTGTATTCAGATACTAGTTTGTGGTGGCTTCTCCCTCTGGAATTAGACAAGTTTTGAAAGAGTATGGCTAATGCATAAGATAAGACAGGGTAAGCTAGGGTTTGGTAAGAAAACAAACACACAAACCAAAACGAATCCCAAATCTCAGAGCTTTAACACAGTGAAGGTTTATCTTCCACTCATGCAAGTGTCCTCTGTGTAATGTCTGCACCACCACACACACACTGAATCCGACGCCACCGAAAGATCCCTGGGCCGCTTCACTCTGCTCACCTCCCATTGGGCAGTGCCCAGTCACATGGCCCCAGTCATGCTGGGACTTGCAGAGGAGACCACGGCTCATTAGGGGAAAGTCCCAGGTCTGCCGGGAGGAGATTCTGAGGTGGAGATTAGCAGAGCATCTGTGAGGCAGTGCTCTTGGAGTCCACATCTACGGAAGGGACTGGGCAGTGACAAATCAAGCCTCACTGCCATCACCTCAGGAGCGCTGGCTGACTTTGTGAGGGGTTCTATGGACCAGTTACCTTCAGGGCTGTCCTGAGTTGGGGCAAAAGAGCTAGACCTTTGTACCCCTGCATGGGTACAGGCACTGGATTAGGCCGTCCTGGGAAGGGGTGTGGCCATGAGTGAGGCCGCTCAGCCACTGCAATTCCAGAGAGGACTGAGCCCTACAGGCTGTGTGCCGGCAGCTGGGGAATAAGTGTGGCTCGGGGTCTGGGAGCCTCATCACAGAACTCACACAGTGAGCGTGACAGTCTCTTCCAAGAAAATATCTCTGCACAGATGACATTTGAATCCTCTTTGATCATCCTGGCTTTAATCACTGACTTGACCTGTGAACCATACCAATTGTCTCTCCTAGTAATTCCACTAAGCTTGGGCATAAAGTACATTCTTCATCCCTAACTGCTCTAGATGTCCTTGCTGGCTGCTGCACAGCTTCAGGCACTGCTGAATCCCCCAAAAATGTTCTGCAAAATTCCTGCCGCCCACTTAACCAAAGGACAGCTTGTCCTCATCTGTAGCAGGTCATTGCCGAGCTCACTGTAAATCAGAGGTATCTGTCTCTCTTTGAGCTGCCTCTGGCTACCGTGGGCCAAGACTCTTGCACAGTAAATAGCCTCTACTAGGCTGGTCTTCCTGTTTCGCAGTATTGAACTTCTACTCCTCGAGGAGTGGGAACCAGACTTGATTTTTCTGTTTAACCATTTCATGCCCACTATCCACTGGTTACACTGGAAACAGCATAGCCCTGTTGAGGAACATTTGTGTAAATCCAGCATTTGTTTATTGGGTCTTCTGTGGGGGAGGATGTGGAGCTGAACCTTCATGTTCCAGAGGATGCTTCCAGGACCCCACTTCATTTGATCGAACCACATTCTTTCTGTGGAGACGATACTAATGGCTGGCATTTATTACAAAGCACTTTACATGTGATAACTTACTGAATTTTCACATTTATCCTATGCAGAGGTACTATTATTTTTTGTGATTTACATATAAGAAAACCAAAGTACAGGCTGTTGTAGACACTTGCCCAAGGTCACATGAGGCCTAAATGGTGGAACCAGTATGGAACCCCTGGTGGTCTGACTGAAGTTCAGGCTCTTAATCACTATGTCATACAGCTTGTCAATGTCCAGGGTTGAGCCCATAAATCAGCAAGGTGTATTTGTGTGGACCCTCTCATAAGGCTCATTTAACTTTCTGAAGTCCAAGGCCTGCATGGAAAGCCCAATAACGAACGAAAACCTAGCTAGGAACTCCCTTTGCAAGCCAGAAAAATGAATTAAAAGTGAGCAAATTTAGGGAGACGAATTCCCCATAAAAAACTGGATCTAGTATTAAGTTATAAATGTGTGGACTTTAAGTCAGACAGAGAACGACAAATATCATATGATATCGCTTATATGCAGAATCTTTAAAAAAAATGATACAAATGAACTTATTTACAAAACAGACAGAGACTCACAGACTTAGAGAATGAACTTATGGTTACCGGGGGGAAAGGGGAGGGAGGAAGGATAGAGTGGGAGTTTGGGATTGACACGTACACACGGCTATATTTTAAATAGATAACAAACAAGGACCTACTGTATAGCACAGGAAACTCTGCTCAATATTCTGTAATAACCTAAATGGGAAAAGATTTTGTAAAAGAGTAGATACTTATGTATGTATACCTGAATCACTTTGGTACACCTGAAACTAACGCAGCATTGTTAATCAACTATACTCCGATATAGAATAAATTTTTTTTTATATGTATGGACTTTGGGGTTTTTAGCATGGGACAGTTTATGACTAGCTTTGTGAATACGCATTGTGGTACCATGAAGCAATAAGGTAGTAAAATATATTTCGGTTTGGAGGAGAGATAGCCACCATGATTTGTGCGTATGGTCCGGTGGGGCAGGGCTGGAAGAGTGAGCTGTCTCCTATGACATGGAGGTTTGCATCTGTCCCTGCAGACATGCAGAGCAAGTGGCTACAGTGCCACCATCCTCACCCATCTCCATCTACACAGGAAGCCTAACTATCTCCTAGTTATAAGGTGGCATCCTTTATATTAAATTGCCTGGTGAGAGTTGGGGGACACCTTAGGAACCTGGTCTCAATGCTGGACAAACTGCTCCTTCGTCTTCAGGTGTGATGATGTGATGGAGTCTGTCCACACTGTATCCCCTGGGAAATGGGTCTGGAAGGACGCTTGGTGCCAGGCTTCTTTGACAGGAATGCTAACCTGTCATGTCAGCTCCAGTGTCAGGATACAAATAGATGTAATTAGGCCGTCGACCAAGCTTAGCAAGTCCTGCCTGGTGATGAAATGTGCTAGCAATAGGCAGGGTCTGGAGGTGATTTGGGCCTGACAGCTCAGCCTCCAAACCACATTTTCCATGTGTTAGGAAAATGAACACCATGTCCACTGCACATGGTTTTAGCAATTAGACCTTTATTAATACCGCAGAGCAGCTGGAACTAGAAATAGTCTTAAGTGCTCACATTCTTTGAATATACGAATTTCCAGAGCAGTGGCAGCTGCTGAGGCCAGGTTTATTCATCTTGGGCCAAAATTCTCATATTCTTGACCCCATGTTTTGGGCCTGAACTTTGTGGCTCTAAGAAAATATGGCCGCAAAGCTCTGCTCTGGGGAATCAGACCTTCCTCATTAGAGTAAGTATCTTCTCCCCCTGCACCTTTGTTTCCCCCATCATCAGTGGTTTGGGTTTTAGAAAGGAGCTCCCCTTCCTGTGTTGGGGTTTCATTTCTCTCCCAGTGGGAGTGTTGTAGCTCATAACGCTCTTACTCTGGCCCCCAACCATACCCCATCAAGGTTTCTCCCTGGTGGGGAGAATTGGTCTAACCCAACAGCCTACCCAGTGAGATCCCTTCTGTGGCTTCCACCTCAGTTTCCCCTGGGCATGCTCTCACTTGTGGGGGTGGATTTCTACTAGAGAACCACTCTGGATATTTGCAGGTTCTTCCTTGTGTCCCCCTAGATCTACTTCCTTCATCTGGCCTCATCAGTTCTATCTCAATTTATATTCACTGTATGGAATAAAAGGCAGACAGACCTCCTGAGTGTCTTGGTCATTCCAGACCATTCTTTTCCCCATATAACTCCAGAGAAAGAGGAGAGGGATTGTGAAATTAACTCTCCTCCCTAACAAAGAATGAAGACAACTTACACTTCAAGAATGAGGTATGATGTCACCTCCTCCAGAAAGTGTCTCCATTTAATTTGTTTATTTTCTCCTCTTCTATGAATTCCTGTCATATTAAGAAGTACAATCATCCCTTGATATCCTCAGGGGATTGGTTCCAGAACCACTTCCCATACTAAAATCTGCAGATGCTCAAGTCTCTTACATAAAATGTCATAGTGTTTGCATATAACATCTAAATCCTCCTGTATACTTTAAATCATCTCTAGGTTACTCATAATACCTGATATAATGTAAATGCTGTGTAAATATCTGTAAATAATATGTAAATGCTATGTAAATAGTTGCCAAAGCATGGAAAATTTGACTTTTGCTTTTTGGAAATTTCTGGATTTTTTTCTGAATATTTTTGATCTGTGGTTGGTTGAATCTGTGCATACAGAACCCACTGGGTTACCCAATTCAAATACTTCCAAAAAAGTGCAGGAGAGGGCTTCCCTGGTGGCGCAGTGGTTGAGAGTCTGCCTGCCGATGCAGGGGACACGGATTCGTGCCCCGGTCTGGGAAGATCCCACATGCCGCGGAACGGCTGGGCCCATGAGCCGTGGCCGCTGAGCCTGCGCATCCGGAGCCTGTGCTCTGCAATGGGAGAGGCCACAACAGTGAAAGGCCTGTGTATCGCAAAAAAAAAAAAAAAAAAGTGCAGGAGAGAGGCCTGGAAAAGATCCTTTCCTCACAGACCTCTGAAGGAACCAACACCACCCATACCTTGATCTTGGCCTTCTAGCCACCAAAACTGTGAGACCACAAATTTCTGTTGTGTAAGCCACCCAATTTGTAGTACTTCATTATGACACTTCTTAGAAACTAGTAAAGGTACACTATGAGACCTTTAGTTTTCCACATTTTTTACCTAAAATTTTTTAAACAGAAAAGTATAAAGAAGAAAATAAGCCAGAAAAAACGGTTTTCAGTCTCCCTGCACAGAAAAAATATATATATAGTATATGTTATCCTTTATATATATAGTATATGTTATCCTTTTATATATATACTATATAGCTTTCTGTTTTATATATAATATAGATTGTATATAATATGTATAATCCATATATTAATACTATATATAATATATATGTTATATATTTGTATACACACATACATACACACACATAAGTATATGACACATATATATATAAAATTTGTTCTGAATTACCCAATTCAGATACTTCAAAAAGGTGCAAAAAAAAGAAGGAGAGGGAGAGAACGTTTCAACTCCTTAGTCCCTCTTCCCATGACTGTTAACCACTGTGAACACTGAACCACTGATTCTCCCCACTTTCAAATTGTTTCTACTAGCAACTACATATGGATCAATCTTTCTAAAATTTATGTAGAATGGATCGTATTTCATGTACCTTTCTTCTCCTTGCTGTCTGTTTTCTTTAAATGATATGTTGGAAATCCACCCATATCAGCACACACTGAGTGTCTTTATTTCTTTATGGCTGCACCATACTCCACCATACAAAACAATGTAAGGATGTCACTTCTGAAGGGAAAACACCTCATAGCTTCACATTTACAAAAAAGAACCAAAACAAAATTTGGAAACAGAATTTTCTAACCTGTTTACAGCTCTTTCAAATAGAGTTTTAGTGAGTTAAACACATATGTTAAATGTGTAAAAATGCAACAAATTCCAAATAGTTCGTAAGAATAATTGATTGACATCAGGGGAAATAGAAATGTAATAGTAGAATTTAAATAAAACTTTTGTGTAATTGACAAATGGGAATAAAAATTGAGTATCTTGACTTAGCAAGAGCTACTACTGTTGTTCCCATTTGTATCCACATGTTCTTGTGAGGGATCCAGATTTTTTGTTCTTGCTATTAGCTGTTATAACCCCTAAAACCAAATACCAAAATAAGCCAAACATGTAGACAGACCTTCCTATTGTTTTATTTTAGAGCATGTTAAATCAAGTGTCAACCAAGATATTTAAAACCAATGAAGCGGGCCTCCCTGGTGGCGCAGTGGTTGAGAGTCCGCCTGCCGATGCAGGGGATACGGGTTCGTGCCCCGGTCTGGGAGGATCCCATATGCCGCGGAGCGGCTGGGCCCGTGAGCCGTGGCCGCTGGGCCTGCGCGTCCGGAGCCTGTGCTCCGCAACGGGAGAGGCCACAACAGTGAGAGGCCCGCATACCACAAAAAGAAAAAAAAAAAAACCAATGAAGCATATTTGTCCACACTTAATTCCTTAAAGTATTATTAATTGTAGCTATTTTAAAAATTAATTTATTTATTTTTGGCTGTGTTGGGTCTTCGTTGCTGCGCGCGGGCTTTCTCTAGTTGCGAGTGGGGGTTACTCTTTGTTGCGATGCATGGGCTTCTCATTGTGGTGGCTTCTTTTATTGTGGACTGTGGGCTCTAGGCATGTGGGCTTCAGTAGTTGTGGCACATGGGCTCAGTAGTGGTGGCTCATGGGCTCTGGAGCACAGGCTCAGTAGTTGTGGTGCACGGGCTTAGTTGCTCTGCGGCATGTGGGATCTTCCTGGACCAGGGCTCGAACCCATGTCCCCTGCATTGGCAGGCAGATTCTTAACCACTGCTCCACCAGGGAAGTCCCAATTATAGTTATTAATTTAACAAAAGCAAAAAGCTTTTTATATTATTAAGAAAATAAAATTTTAACTTATTTCTTTCATATATGCAGTCTTTTCTGTTTCTATTTTATATATGTTGTATTTTGTACTTACTAGTACATTAATATATGTGTAAATTTATTAATATATACATTAATATATATTATGTATATTTATGTATTCAGTATATATATTAGAGTATATATATATACACACACATATACACGCACATACACACTAGAGGTGTGGGCTCAAAATTGGTTTTACTTATAAGGATATGAAATCAAAAAATGTTTGGTTGTGAATACAGAACCCACTGGGTAAAACTGCTAGCTAATTTCTTAATAGCAATAATATAAATGTAATAAAACAATAACTTCAAAATGCTGAAGGAAAATAACTGACCCTTTAGAATCCTATTCTCAGCTAAAGTAAAATTCAAGAGTGAAAGTAAACTAAAGACATCATCAGGTAAGCAAAGACTGAAATAATTGGCTAGTTCATGGGCCCCCCACTGAAAGAATTCCAAAAGTTCTACTTCTCTGAGAGAAGGCATAGGAAGCCAGAAGCAAAGGTGAGTGAAGAGACTGATAAATAAATATCCGGGCAAGTCTAAATGAACACTGTTCACAAAGCAATATAATGATGATTTGTTTGGGGGTTATAAAAACTAAAATAGTAGACAAAACGAGCATATAATACAAGAAAGAATGGTCAGAATGAAAGGACTAAGGCAATGTTCAGGAGGCAGGCAAAGATACTGATTCATTTGAGGTTTCATTATGTCAAAATTCTAGTGTGAAGATGACAACAAAAAATTAGTATTTCCTGGAAAACATCCAAAAGCAAGAAGAAGAAAAAAAAGTAAGAGTTGACCTCCAATTTTAGCAAAACTGGGAGATAGCTAAAAGTTGAGTCACAAAATAAGTGGAAATGCTCCCCCAAGGCAGTGGACCTCAAGCAAGGGGGTACATGAGTGGAAGCATAAAGAGCATCAGTGGCTGCAAATCTCAGTAAAAGTTAGCAAAAGCTTCTCAGAGGTAGGGTCTAAACCTTAATCCTAGAACAGTGGGAATGCAGTATGGGCAATGGTGGCAGTATCCCCTGGACCTGATATAGTTCCCAGAAGAAGAAGGAGTTGGAACAAAGGAGGAATTATTATACAGACAGCCCAGGAATTGTTTATCAGAAAGATCAAAGCATTCTGAAATTGCTGACTTTTAAGAAGGTAGTCTCACAATATATGAACCACAAATGACCATAATAGCAAAAAAAATCAAGAAATCCACAATCATAATGAGATATTTTAACACAATGCTCAATCTTAAATAGCTCAAGCAAACAAAATAATCAGTAAACTTATAAAAGATTTAAACAACACATTTAATAACTTCAACATGACATTTCCTATATCTAACAGTTAGATAATACACATTGAACTTATTTTTGAATGACCACACACTTGGCCACAAAGCAAGTATCTAATATAGTAACAGATGAATCAATATCATACAACCACATTCCCTTTCAAAATGCTATTAAATTGGAAACAAATTACAAAAATGTAACTACAAAAAAGGAACCATATGTTTGGAAAATTTTAAACACTTCTGGATTATTAATGGGTTAAAATAGAAGTCATAATGGAAAATTTAAAGTATCTAGAGCTGAATGACCATGGAAAAACTGCATATCAAAACTGTGAGATGTAGCTAAAGAAGTACAATCAGAGAGAAAATTATGGAGATTATATATATATATATATATATATATATATATATATATATATATTTACACAGAAACCTGAAAAGAAGAAAGTTTGAGTATTAATGAACATATCTAGTTAAAGAAGTCAGAAAAAGAAATAACAGCGTGAACCCAAGAAAAGACAAAGGAAAGAAGACACAGATAAGAGCAAAAATTAATGAAATAGAAAACAAACAGCTGAGACGGCCAACAAAGGCAAAAGATCAGGAGAAAAAAAGAAAGATGGTACAAATAAACCATTCTGGGAAAGAAAAAAAAAAAGATGTAACCATAGATATAATATAAATTGTCCAAGTCCTGAGACTACCATGTATTACTTTATTGTAATAATATTGATATTTTAGATGAAATGGAAACACTTCCAGAAAATATAACTCAAAAAGAAATAGAAAAGGGCTTCCTTGGTGGTGCAGTGGTTAAGAACTGCCTGCCAATGCAGGGGACACGGGTTCAATCCCTGGTCTGGGAAGATCCCACATGCCACGGAGCAACTAAGCACATGCACCACAACTACTGAGCTTGCGCTCTAGAACCATGAGCAACAACTGCTGAAGCCCACGTACCACAACTACTGAAGCCTGCACACCTAGAGTCTGTGTTCTGCAACAAGAGAAGCCACCGCAATGAGAAGCCTGCGCACCGCAACGAAGAGCAGCCCCTGCTTGCCGCAACTAGAGAAAGCCCATGCGCAGCAACAAAGACCCAACTCAGACAAAACTAAATAAATAAATAAATTAATTAATTTAAAAAGAGAGAAAAGCTGAATAGACATGGCTTTTTAAGTATTTAATCAGTAACTTAAAAATCTATCCACAAAAAAGAGCTGATACTTCAGGGAGTTTTACAGGTAAGTTTCTCCCAACTTTCAAGGAAAATTGAATTCCTATCTTATGCAATCTGTTCCAGAAAAAAGCAAAAGGGGAAATGCTTTCCAACTCATTATGTGATAGTAATATAACCTTGACAACAGAAACTGGAAGAAACATTACAAAAAAGGGAAATACAGGAGAATTTCATTTACGAGAAATATACACAATTTTTAAATCAAACTAGCAAACTGAACCTAGCAGTGTTAAAATAATACATCATAGCCACTCTGGGTTACTCAAGAAATGAAGCTTAGAAATAGAATACAATAGGAAAGCTATTCATGTAATTTGCTACACACATGATAAATAAGAAAAAAGACATGATCACCTCAAAAGATGCAGAAAATTCATTTGATAAAATGCAATACCCATTCATAACCAAAATCTCTTAACATACCAGGAATAAAAAGAATAACCCAAGAAATCTTATCTATTAATCTACAGTAGAAGTTATACTCAGTGTATCTCTAAAATAATTTCACTTATGTTCACGAACAAGACAAGGATGACTATTCTCAAAAGCCCTTATTCAGGGCTTCCCTGGTGGCGCAGTGGTTGAGAGTCCGCCTGCCGATGCAGGAGATACGGGTTCGTGCCCCGGTCTGGGAAGATCCCACATGCCACGGAGCGGCTGGGCCCGTGAGCCGTGGCCGCTGGGCCTGCCCGTTCAGAGCCTGTGCTCCGCAACGGGAGAGGCCACAACAGTGAGAGGCCCACGTACCGTAAAAAAAAAAAAAAAAAAAAAAAGCCCTTATTCACTAGTATTTTGTAAGTCCTAGACAATGAAGTAATGACAAGAAGAATAAATAAAATGAATAAAGATTCAAAATGAAAAAATAAGAGTATCATTATTTATGGATACTATCTTCAAAAATCCAAGAGAAGAGAATAGGCAGCTATTAAAAGAAATAAGGGAATTAACAAGTTGCCTAATTTAAAATTGATTTTTAAAAATGTTTCCTGAAGATCTGCAACAAATTGTTAGAAAATGTAATTTTCAAAAAGATACTGTTTACAGTTGTAGCAAGCACTATAAAAACCTCATAATATAGCTAACAAAAATGTATACAATCTTTACAGGGAAAGATATAAATCTGTATTAAATAATATAAATGTATCATTTATCAAGAAGACCTATGTAGAGAGAGAGATCACATTTCCGACTGGGAAGCCTCCATATTATACAAATGGCAACATTTTCCCAAATTAATCTATTTAGATGCACTACCTGTATCAATTCCAATAACATTTTTCATACGAATCATCTAGCTAATCCTAAAATATTGGAAGAGTAAGGACTAATGGATGTCAAAACAAATTTGAGTCTACAGTCAAAAATTCTGTACTGTATACCTGAAATTTTTTGAGAGTAAATCTGAAATGTTTCAACACACACACACACACACACACACACACACACACACACACACACATAAATGGTAACTATGTGAGGTGATGGATGTGGCAACGAATGTTATTGTGGTAATCATTTCACAATATATATATATATATCAAATCATCACGTTGTACAACTTAAAAATGTTATTTGTCAACTATACCTCAGTAAAGCTGGAAAACAAAAAACCAAATTTGAGGACAGAGAATGAGGGGACTCACTGTACCAACTACTAAGTGTAGCTATTAGCTATAATAATGTTAAAATTACATTATAGTGCAGGGATAGACAAATGGACTGAGAGAATGTTATAAAGAGACGAAGAACTGACCCACTTATGCATGGGAACTTGTATTTAACAGAAATGGCATTTCAAACACTGAGAAAGGCTGGACTATCCTTACGAGATGCTGAAACACTTAACTTTCTATTTGGAAAAAGATAAAATTAGATTCCTCCTTCACCATATAAGCAAAAGTAAATTCCAGATGGACAAAAATTTAAATGTGAAGAGCAAAAATTTAGAATTTTTAGAAAACAATATGGGAGAATATTTTGGATGTAGAATCATGTACAGATTTATTAAATAAAAAATACCCACAAATCTTTAAAAGATTTATGATTTTGACTACATTAAAATTTTAAAGTTTTTTACAACAGAGGATAACGTAAACAAAATAAAAAGGCTAGATACAGTTTGGGAGAAGATATTTGCAATTCAAATAATAACTTTAGAATAAATAAAGGACAGTTACAAAAGTATAAGATAAGGATAAACCAGTGTTTTCAAAGGAGCAAAGGATTAGAACTGGTCTCTCTCTCCCTTTCCCTCTCCCTCGTGCGCGCACACACACACACACACACATACACACAATTGCTAGCAAACATACAAAAATGCTTAAGCTTATATGTAATCTGGGAAATGTAAATTAAGACAATAAAGTGCCTTTCATACTATCAGACTGGAAAAATATAAGTCTCACATGGCGAAGATTCAGGAAAATAGGAATTTCTAATCTGGTAGAATGTGAATTGGTATAACCACTTGGGAGAGCATTCTGTCAATATTGAGGAAAGGTGGAAGTACATTCCCTACTACTTAGCAATCCCGCTTCTGGATATCTACACTAAAGAAATAATGCACATGTGCGCAAAGATACATCCCCAACCATGTTGACTGCAATAACCACAGAAAAGCAACTAACTAACTAACTGTCCCTCCACAGAGAAATGGAGAAACTGTGGTGTACTAGGCTGTGGTTAGAATGAATGAACAAGGTCTACACTGTATCGATACAACCTGAACAAGTCTCTAAAATACACTGTTGAGTGAGAAAAGTAAGCTGCAGAAGAATATAGACAACATAATGTCATTTAAGTAAATTCTGAATGTACATAAAATGATAGTAAAAGTTGTTTTGGACATAGATATTTAGTGAAAGTCCAGAATCATACATGGGATCAACACATACCAACTTGAGGCAGAGGTACCTCTACAGAGGGAAGAAAAGAAGGGATAAGAGTGAAAGGGGAGTGGGGAGGGTAGTTAGCTGTTTGTTTGTTTAAATCTGGCTTCTGTTACAAGTGATCTAAAGTAAATGGGAAAATATTAACAGCTGTTTAATCTGGATGTTAGCCATATGGTGGTCTGTTTTATTTTCTGTCCTTTTGATATGTTTGAAATAGTTCTTAATTTTAAAAATTAAAATATAGAAACATTTTTTCAAAGCTAAGAACCAGAATTCAAGTCTTTTCCCTCTGAGTCTTCTGCAGTACAGTTTAATACAACAAACATTTGTGCATGTTCCCTGGGGCAGGTATAGGAAAGTCAGTTGTCAGAGAGATGTGGTCCCAAATTCAAGGACCACATGTCTTAATGAGAATGGTAACAATTATTCCTTAGCCTTTTTAGCTATTGTTTGGTACCTGCCACTGAGGAAAACAACTGCAGTTTTTCATTTGAGCTAAATATAAATGCAACAAGGAAAGACCCACCTGAAGGGCTTTCCCCAGGGTCACATGCTTGGCTGTCATGTCTACAGGTGACAGTCACAAGCTCCCTCTGACTGCCAAGACGTCACTGGATCATGGCGCCTCTCACTGTGCACGTGGCATAACCAGGGCTGCTGGGATTCTAGGCCCATTTCATGGACTGCAGATAGCAGGGATCTTCTGCAGAGGCCATGTTCTCCCAGGATGACCCTGGATAATTGGCTTATTGGGAGAGAGATGAAAAAAAGGATCTCACTATGGATATAGTAAAAGGACCAGTGGTTGCCAGGATTTGGGGGGCTGTGGGTGGGGAGGATAAATAGGCGGAGCACAGAGGATTTTTAGGGCAATGAAACTACTCTATAGTAGTGGATACATGTCATCATACATTTGTCCAAACCCATAGAATGTACAGCACCAAGAGTGAACCCTAACGTAGGCTACGGACTTACAGTGTAGGTTCATTAATTGTAACCAATGTACCACTCTGGTGGGGGATGTTGATTTTGGGGGAGTCTACACGTGTGTGTAAGCAGGGGGTATATGGGAAATCTCTGTACCTTCCTCTCAATTTTTGCTGTGACCCTAAAACTGCTCTAAAAGAAGTATTAAAAAAAAGATAAGCTCACAGTCTGGTGGGGAAGACAAATATATAGACCAAGATACACGGTCCGTAAAAGAGGTAGAAACAATATGCTAAAAGAATTAGGGGCAGGGGAAGAAATGAGATTGCAGAGGATTTCTTGGAACCAACAGAATTTCAGATCAACCTTATTTCTGGTCAATGACTATGTGAGGAGTGTTCTTCAAATCCCTACCTGAAGGATCATATGGTATCATCCCAAGTTGCTACTAACAGAGGATGCTTTACAGAATTGACACAGGAATCTGACAATTAGGCTTAAACCACTATCCCACTCCCCTCCCTTATCCACTCCTTCGACACCCCAGACCATAGTATGCCTAAGAATGTTATCCCAGCATAGACCAGACAACCACGAGGGTGACTGCAGACACAAAATTAGGTGGGTTAGATGGTTAGAAAAGAAGAAAAAGAGAGAGAGACAGAGAAAGAGAGAGACAAAGAACAGAGAACAAGTTCTAGCATTAGCAAGTAAGAATTATTGTTGTTTCATAATAAAGGCCAGAATCAAGAAGTAGGTTTCCCAGCTGAGACCAGGCTAGTTGGGACAGTAGCAGATGGATTGCAAAAAGAAGATCTGGAGGCCTCCTCACTTTCAGGTAAACAACTACAAAGTACAAATCAAAATCAGAATGTGTGTCCCCCAGGGTTTACTCTATGATTCTGTGCAGGCTAAACAATGGCCTGCAAAGATATCCAGGCCTAATCCCTAGAATCTGTAAATGTTGCCGGATATGGCAAGAGAGACTTTGCTGTGGGATTAACTGTAGGCTCTTGATGGGGAGATTATCTTGGATTATCCAGCCGGGCCCTAAATGCAATCACAAGTGTCCTTATAAGAGGGAAGCAGAGGGAGATATGACAGAATAAGAAGGAATGTGACCACTGAAGCAAGATGCTCTGTGGCTGCCTTTGAAATGGAGGAAGGGGCCTTGAGCCAAGGAACGCAAAGAATTCAGCTCTAGAAACTGAAAAAGGCAAGGAATGGATTCTCCCCTAGAGCTTCCAAAGGGAGCCCAGCCCTGCCAACACCCTGATTTTCTCCCAGTGAAAATGATTTCCCGCTTCTGATTCACCAAGTTCGTTGTAATTTGTTACAGCAGCCACAGGAAATTAATGCAGGTTTCTTTGGTTATCTTGATAAAAGAAGATTTCTAGGCATTTTGATATGGCCCAGAGGTTGATGGCCATTTGACAAGGGTCAAGATTCTGGCCCAAAAGAAGGCAGGGGGTGGGGGGGTGGTGATAATTTGGGACAAAGATTTGCATGTAGGTGGTTAACTGGGAGTGCTCTGGGGAACAACACCATACAGGCGTGAGGGAAGCCGGCCTGGGCAGAGAGGGTTGTACTTTGGGGCAGAAGCACAGAGGCCCTAGCCAATCCCACAGGGAGCTCTGGAGTTGGGGTAGCCCTGCAAACATGCCCTGAATTGAGCAAAGGGGCCAATCCTTTGTACCCCTGACAATGACCAGTTATCAGATGCAGGCTGTTCCTTGGGAAGGGGTTGTGATCTTGAGTGATATTCAAAAGGTAATCCCTGGGGAGGGACTCAGCTGTGGATCATCCATGGGCACCTGGTACCTGGTGGGGGGAGGGTACATGCCTTGGTCCTCAGGTAGGGGTCAGAGCAGTACACGTGGCATCTACCACAGCACAGGAGCAGCCCCCAACACAATTTTATCTGATTAAGTCCCTGTACAGAGACACAGAGGAAAGTTTGCTATTGAGTCTAGTCCCAGACCATTCCTTCAGAGACACAGTTCAAGTCACCAAATCTGTGTGATTCTTTGAGAAGCTTGCTGAAAGCAGCTCAGGGACACTTTGAGCAAAGAGGCTGACATAACTCTAAATGCTTTGGTCTTGGACTGAGGTCTGAAAATAAACCTCCCCATGGACTATTTGGAAAGCCTTCTGAGAAAGCCCCTGAATAAATACCATCACCCCTTGTGCCATTGGTCACAATTGTTTTGGCCTGGTTTTCTGGGATGCGCACTGTGCCCTGGCTGATAAATGAAGCCATGTGGAAAGCACAGGGAGCCCAGGGCCAAACCCTGTCCCCACCATCACACCACACCAGGCACCAGCCAGCTCTGGCTTCACACACCAATGCCGAGGCTCTAAGGCAAAGCAGAGTTGAGGCTGATTTCCAGTGAGCCTGCCCTCTGGAGAGACCCACTGTCAGAACAACCTTAAACAAGCTGCAGGCCTTTGATTCCAGCTTTTTTTGCTCTAAATCCTGCTAAAAGGGCCTGACTGCACTCATCTGCTTAAGTACTGCCCTGAGCATAATTTAGTGGTATTTTAGTGACTTGGAACCACTCAGGGGCTCAGAGGCGTCACTCCAAACTGACTGTGGTGTCTGAAGGTCTGGGCTCTGGTCTTACTTCGGACACTTCTTAACAGTGTGACCTTGTGTAAGGCACTGCTCTCTGAATCTGCTTTCCTCCCCTGTAGAACGGGTGGCACAAAATTATCTCTAAGGCCCTGTGTCATCTTCATGCTCAGGGAATCTATCTCCTCCTATGGGCATGGAGGTTGCAGAGAATGACATGCAGTTGTACAGATGCTGGCACATGCGAAAATCTGCGAATTTGGGAGCAAATTCCTGCCATCAGATTTCTTTCAAATGGATGAATATATGAAAATATCATGTTTACTTGCATTGGCTGCTTTTGCTCAAAATCAGCAGCTTGGTATTTACTTGCATCACCAAAATGGACCCCTTTCATCAGCCTGTGAATTTTCCAGGGGCTTAGGCATGAGCGGCTGTTACATTTTTTTAAAAATCCACAGGATTATTTTAGAAGTTTAGTGTCATGGCAGAATGGAAAGCCAGCTAACTTATTCGTCAGAATGTTTGCATTGCAATCTGTGCCAACGACTCACCGTGTGACACTGGCAAGTCATTTAATCCCACTGAGCTGCTGATAGGGATGCCAGTCAAGGTCAGCCCTGCTTCCCTCATGTGGTAACTGCAAACAACAAATGAAATGGAGCTCATGAGAGAACTCTGGAACCTGTAAAACTTATCAACATTTAAGCAATTACTATTATTCATAAGCCACACAAGCAGAATCCATTCCATCAGTTGCCTTTGCTTGGGATAAGCCTTTTCTCTTCAAAGGAGAGGTTTTTAGTCAGTGTTGTCAGAATATAAACAGAGTACAAAGATTTATTTTGCCAGCTTCTGAGGTTCCCAAGTGAATGACTCCCAGCAGTAAAAGTTGCTAAAATAGTTTGTGAGGTCACCTGCTCTTAGCAACCAAGATTGGTAGGGAAGGAACTAGCCCCGAATTCACCCAGAGGACTGATGCTCATGCCGGGCCCTACAACTGTAAGGACAATTGCTTATTAAACCTGCAGTGCCCTGAGCCGCCGCTTCTGCTTTAGAATAGGCAGTTCTGTTCGTGCCTTCACAGCACACATGAGTCAAGCGGCTCTTCTGGTTATGAGGATGACTGCAGATGTAAATCCAGTCACAAAACAACAATCACAATCCTTAAGCCTTGAGCGTGCAAACCTGATTCCTTCAAGTTTGCAGCAAGGTCACAGAGCAACACCTCACCTGTTTCCTTCCCCCAGTTTGGACTCTGAGAAAAGACCCTACAAATGAAAAGACAACTCCACCAAAAGGTATCATGGCCATAAATACAGCATGATTCTGCTTCTAGATCTGAAAACATCTTGAATTCAATTGCCCTTCAAAAAGATTATTGAGAAAACATCACCACAAGCCAATTGACAGCCGATTTCCTAGTCTCGCTGCAAGCTTCCAAGAACCTAGATAAAGCAGTACTGAAGGAAATGCGAACTGTGCCAAGATCAGAATGACTTACAGAAGCTCTGCTTTTATTGACATTTTCTGAGTCTCCATTTCCCTCTTTGCCTTCTTGGGAAACACAGATGCTCAGTACTGGTGTTTGGGTGGGGACAGGCACAGCACGTCTGGAGGGGCCAGGCTGAGGGCTGGGTGAAGTCAGCACAGGTTGGCAGGTGGCCTTGCGCAGAGCGAGAGGAAACTCTGGGGGGATGGGGTTTGTTGTTATAGAAACCAGAGTGTTCCTGGGTGCACACAGGCAGGGGCAGCAGGTCTTTGGGAACACAGAGCAGATAGTCAGACCTGGAACAGTGTGGTAGGATTCAGCGCCAGCTGACAGGCAGACCCACGCACAGTGCACCTGAGCGTGACGGCAGAGCACAGGAGCGGGGATGGCCCTCTTCTGCTCACGGTTGAAGCCCTGTCTTCCTTCCTCCAAGCAGATGTTGGCTGCCAGGTGCACCCTGCTCTCTCCTCAGCCAGGCAGAACTTTGCAGGTGCTTGTGATTACAGAGCCATCAAGGGTTAGGTCTTCCAGGAGGTTCTTAACGGCCCTAATATCAGTTACCTGCGGGTTTCTAATTCTCTTTAGCCAATTAACTAGAATTTCACATGATTTAAGGTAAAAGTTGGAGCCACTTGAGTTGCCTTCCTCTGTCCTGCTCTGAATTTCACAAACATGCAAACACACACATGCAGGTACACGAGTAACACAAATATACACAATCACCCAGACAAACACTTTAACACAGACGTATTCTCATAAACCCACTCTCATGGGCCCCCCCGCACAGACACTCACATTTCTGAGGTCAGAGAAGGCTTATACTTCAGAGAATAGAGCTTAGCTGTGTTTTTTAAACATCGCGGCTGGGAAAGGGATATTCATCTCAGGATAGAGTGGTTGCCAAGCTCACAGGAATTTGGGTCTGAAGTAATGAATCTCCAGCTCTTTTTAAAATAGCTGGGATGCCTTGGTTATTGTTGTTTGTTTTGTAACTTCCCTGAGATTTGTCATGGTGTGTGATTTCAAAATAACCCTGCCAGGGACCCTGCGGTTGATACTTGCTTGCTTACTAGTTTTTCCAGGATGAAAGGGAAGTGTGTAGCACAGCAGACAGGAATAGGCCTGCCCAGGGTGGCCATCCTGAAGGTGAACCCCTTCCTGCTCTGTGCCCTGGGCCCAGAATCTTAACCTCAGTTGTCAGCAAGACTCTCCCTGCCCAGACACCTCATGTTAGAAATACCCGGTAGGGTTCTTTAACCCATGACCTTATAAAGACAACAAAAATGGCCAATTGAGAATGATAGACTCCAACTAACCATGTGCAGTTTGTTACACAGTCCCAAAGCTATCAATAATAGACACCCTCGTTCTGGAATCAATTTCCACATCCTTTTTACCAGAGATTTGTCTATAGACAAATATCTCTGCAATTCTGTTCAGATCTTTTTTCTTTTCACTGTCCCAGTTCTAATCTATTTGGTGCCCTCTTCTGTGTCCTTTACCATTTAAGTTCTGAGCCTGTTTATGTTGATGAAGCAGAGAGATTGTTTGTGTTTACCCAAATTCTTCTTTTTCTCCTGAGCACAGTGGAAAACTCATTACCCAGCCTCCCAAGCAATGGGAACCATTCTTTGAGCCCTGGCCAATAGAATGCGGCAGAGGTGATGATGTCACCTCTTCCGTGATCGCAAGGAGTTCAGCCCCCTCTCCCCTATACAACTGCTACCTCATTGTGACACAAGTGAGAAGTAAACTTTCTTGTGTTAGTCCAGTGAGATTTGAGGGTAGCTTGTTGTAGCACTCAGAATAGACCCTTTCATAGACCAAGGTTAGAAATACTAACTTTGAAGAATTCTTGTTTACTATGGCTTAAAGTTCAGACTGAGTAAATTTCTTGTTGACTGTATATATACACACAGAGTAACTCCCATCAATACGATGCCTATTGTCTGGTGACCCCCAAGGGCTTGAAATGCTGGAGTTCTTTGCTGTTTTCCATGCCACCCTGCATTGCATTGCATGGGAAGGGTTTTAAATAGTTCATAGCATTTTAGTGCACATAATATGAAAGAGTGTTCCCCACTGTGCAAAATTCATTCCCCTCTGGCTCCTTCTGGGTAGTGGTATCAACCAAAGCTCAGACTTACCTCTTCCCATCTTGGCATGTGAGCCACATAAGGCTGTAGGCAAGCCTGGAAGACAGAGGCCTTTCTGGATCTCCCTTGTTTGAAGATATCTTTTATTCCTGAGAGATCCTCTCTGTTCATCTTCAGCATCTGTGGAGCAACAGGACAAAGTCATAAATAGAGAGGCAGTCATTGGCTGTGCAAAAGCTGAGACCTCTCTTGAGCCCAGTAAGTTCAGACAGTTCCATTATTTTTGAGAACTGGAGAGCTGGAGCAACAGTACAATATAGATTAGTGGAAAGGGCACAGAATTAGGTTACTGACCTGGATTGATTGATTGATTGATTGATTTACCTGGATCTTAATCCAGACTCTTCCACTAACTTGCTGGGTGACATCAAACAAGTTGCAACTTCTCTTGACCTCTGTCCTTTCTTTTTCTTACCTATCATAGCAGGTAATCATTTTCTCTGGCTAACCTGATGGGATTCTTGAATTGTCACAGAACAAAACAGAAAATATGTATAGAAATAGGGACTTCCCTGGTGGTCCAGTGGTTAAGAATTCACCTTCCAATGCAGGGGGTGGGGGTTCAATCCCTGATCGGGGACCTAAGATCCTATATGCATTGTGGCCAAAAAACCAAAACATAAAACCAGAAGCAGTATTGTAACAAATTCAATAAAGACTTTAAAAATGGTCCACATCAAAAAAAAAAAAGAAAGAAAGAAATATGAGGGACGTTTCATTGGGAAAAATGTAAGAAATTATTTAAAGAAAACGTCTGTATAGTCAAGTAGTTATAGACTGGCCAGACCTCTGTCAGAAAGAGTTTCTCTTTGAAAATGGACATTTTTTTCTTGGGGTTCATTTGATGGTTTTCCCACTTTAGTACATGTACAAAAGTGTGGTGCAATTGTTTATGAGTGGAATACATATCACCACTTTTCTGGCTACCTTGTCAGATTAGAGTTCTTACTCAGTTCCAATATCTACTCAAGAGTATTAGAGTTAAGTTTGCCTATGTTAAAAACTATTAAAACCATGGCTAGACAATTCCGTGTCTGAGAATTTATCCTCTGAGTAGATATAGGTGAGAAATGAAACATATTAGAGGCTCTTTGGCGTTTGGAATAGCAAAAGAATACTAACATCTAGATTTGCACCACAAAGGAGGACTAGTTAAATCAACGGTGAACCATCCATGCACTGGCAAAATAGGTAGTTATGAATGTTGGAACTCTGATATACTGATACGGAACATTCCCTAAGAAATTTCATTAAGCTAAAAAAGCAAATTGCAGAACAGTGTAAGATTTGATACCATTTGTGTCAAAAAAATTTTTTAAAGTATTTGCTTGGGTCTGCATAAAATATCTCTGAAAGAATATCAAAATGCTGGTATTACTGTTTGCCTCTGTAGAAGAAAATGGATTGGCTAGGAAATAGACCATAGAGGTGCCATTTCATTTTTTAAATTGAAAACCTTGTGAATATATTAACTGTCCAAAACAAAGCATAACAAAACCAAAAACAGGATTAGATTCAGTTTGTTCATTTGTTTGTTTTACAATAGTAAGACATATGTAAAATTTATCATTTTAACCATTTTTAAGTGTATGGTTCAGGGGCATTAAATACATTCATATTGTTGTAGAACCATCACCATCCATGTCCAGAACTTTTAGATCCAGTTCATTTTTGATTCAGAGCTGCTGTACATTTCCATAAAGGATAAGAAACTTATATTCCTTCCCCAGGAGGGAAAAGCATCAGTGGAAGGTTTTTCTGAAGGCTTCTCAACTCTTCACTCCCCCTCCCCAAGGGTAGGTGAATGACTAAGCTGACTGATGATTTGGGAGAAGACAAATTCAGCCTTTTCTGGATATTCTCTTTCATAGTATCCTGCCTCAGGACGCACATATTTTCTGCTCCACGAACAAGTAAACTCACTTAGGCAGTCCCTGCCCCTGCCCAGGAAGGCCTGCAGTTCTGAGAAAGTGAGATCAACTCAGGAAGAAAGCATAGAAAGCTTGTCTGGGTGGGACTCAGAAAGGTATACCTTAATTTGTCCAAGACTGATTCTTACCAATCAGCCTTCTAGAAAAAGAGTTGGTTGCAAAGATCCCAGGAAGCAAGTTACAGCCCCGGATTGAAAGCAGCCAATCCCAGGTAATCTCTAGGCTTGAATCCAGTCTCCTGAACAAGCCAGGAGAAAGGTGGTACTTCCGCAGTCATGAATCCAGGGATGAACCTTGCTGCTACAGCTGCAGAGGCAAAGCCTGGACCCATCCCCCAACCCCAATTATGCAAGGGGAGGGGCCAGGGCCAAGATTCTACCATTCCAGAACCTTGTGTTGTACTCTGACCACCAATCACTCTAGAGGACGGCTTGCTGTTTCTTTAATAACATAGCTTTAAACTTCACAGCCTAAGAGTTAGGGTCTGTTTCCTGGAATCTGATGTCTGGCTCCACTGATCACTGTATTCTGCCCTAGAAGGCAGAGGGCAGTGGGGACCCACACACCTGTTACTGTTCCTGTCTTTGTATTTTCCCCAAGGAACACTGCCCCATCAGAGCTGGTGTGTCTCCTGTCTGGTCATGTGCCACGTTTGTATGTAACATCCAAGTCAGTGCTAGTGGTAATATGCTGACATTTTCATATTTTGACCCCTATGTCTAAATCTCTGTCCACTCCAAATTTGGAAGGGGGATATGGGATTGCTTTATCATAACCTACTTAAACCCCAACAATTTTTATTAAATTGCTAAACTATGACTTTGGCCACCGCCTGCTCCTGTAGACTTTCTCCCAGCTATTTCAGAGAATCCCTTATGGGGTGTCTGACGTCCCATGTCTATTAACAACATTTCCTTGTGAAGCCACCAAGCCCCCACCACTGCTGCCCATGGTACCCAGGGATTGCTGCTCTGTGGCACATGGCATTTTGTATAATGCTTTTATCACACTGGCCTCTGGGAGGGGCCCTGCTCTGCCGTTCCTCACTAGGACCCAAACATATCCCAGACCATTCTTCATTCCCCACAACCTCGCTTAGGCTGAACTTGACTCAAGGTTTGGGGAAGCACGGGAAGAGAAATGACAGCTAATATAAGATATGGTTTCTCTGAATCTATGCTGACTTACCATTACTTGAATGTTGACCTGCCTACAAAGAAGTCATCACACGCATCTTTGGAAGTACTACTCAAAGCATGGCCAGACCCACTACTCGAGTTTCAGTGAAAGAAAGGAGCTTCTCCTCCTCTCTAGTCTGAGATCAACCTTCTCAATCTTTATTTCCTGTCCTAGGATCTACTTCTTCCAAGGGTGACTGACAGCCGTGAAGTTCACTCCTTTCAAGAGAAACAGCCCACAGGAGTATTTCTGGGCAACCACATTACAACACAGCAGTCTTATAATAGTACTTTCTGAGTTAACCAATCTTCAGTAATACCATGGGCAGGAGACCAGAAGTTCAGTCCAGATTGAATACTGCCAAACCCAAACCAGTCTCCTCGGTAAGGTGAGGTCATTTCCGGCTCACCATTCCCACCCTTTTGCCTTCTGGCCTCCTGTGAACATTGACTGAACAAGAACACACCCATCCAAGTAGAACACATATATCTGCCAGCGGGTATAAGAAACCATTTTTCTAGGAGAAACATATCTGCAGAGATGCAGCTCTTTCTGCACCATCAGTAGTCACCTCTTCCCTTATCTTACAGAGGATCTTAGCCTCTGGAGTTAATAATATCTCCATTTTAGAAAGCCACACTTATTTTACATTTTTGTAGTATAAAGACTCATTCAGATGGTTTCCTAAGAAACAGAAGTCTGTACTTTTTAAATTTAAGTTTCTACTTTTTGAGTGACATAAAACTACTTGTGGTTTTAAAATTTCAGTTTTTCCAGGTTGTATTCATTAAGGTTTCAAATAAAAGTCTCAGCCTGGGCACCACATACATGCTAATTTCAGCTGGAATCTAAACTCCTTAGCATAACTTTCAAGGCAAAACACACTTGGGCCTATCTTACCAGCAGATATGAATGTATCTTCCCATCATCTCAAACATGCATATATCTGCCCAAGTCGGGGAAAAGCCTTCCCAGAAGATGCTACACTTACATCTTTATTCATGCCACATTCCCATCTAAAATCCTCCTGATCACTCAAATCCTCCCTGATTGGAAGAAGTCTTTTACTTCATTTGATGAAGTTCATTTCTCCCTTTGGATTTCTCCAAGGGTCCTCGCATTCAGCCACCCACCCACCTGCCCAACAGGAGTACATCAGAGGCCTAACCTTGTCCAAGAGGCCATGTTGGCTCTATAGGGTTTCCAGAAATGGGTAACACATGGGTCGTCCCTCAAAGAGTTTACAATTTTGTAGAAAAGTATACAAACAACAAAGTCATGTTACTTTTCCACTCAATAACTGTTTACATTTCTTTTCTCACTTCAAATCTTCAATACTCTTTCTCTTGTTCCTCATCCCCAATAGTCAGAGGAGTCATTTTGGACAACAACATTATTTACCCATTCTATAGCTGATACACATTTGGTGGTGCTTTTTTTCCTTCCAGTTCTTAGTCATTTCAAATAAATTTGCTATAAACATTAAAAAAAAAAAAAAAGAATAGCCATTCTCTGATTCCAAACTTGTCCCATGCCATACAGAGAAAATAGATGCAATCAGTTGAGTACACCTCATGTTTCCAACACCAAATCCATCCGCCTACCTGCACTGGTAACAAGATTCTCTACCAGCCCTCTGTCCTTGCTCTTACTTAAACTAAATGCTTCCATTTAGACCCAGATCCCTCTGCAATTATCCCCATTCTTTCCTACATCATCAGTTTTCCTCTCTATTGGCTCATTCCCATCCACACACAAATATGCCTTAATATCACATATTTTAAAAAATCCAAACACACTCCTTTAAGCCCACACCCTCCGCCAGCTACTGCTGCCTTTTTCTGGTCCTCATCACAGCCATACTCTGCAAGAGGGTTGTCTATAGGCCCCGTCATTGCTTCCTCACCGTCCATGCTCTCCCAAACTCTCTCCACACCCAGTTGTGCTTTACCCACCATTTTCGGGAAATGGCTCTTGTCAGAGTCACCAATGGCCAAATCCCTTGGCCAGCTCTGTCTTCGTCTTTCTTGGCCTCACAGCAGGGTTTGGCCTGACTGACCTCCCCTTTTCCATGGAGTCCTTTCCTCTAGTCCTCTGGGCCACCCACTTTCCTGGCTTCCCCTCTGTGTCATTGGCTACTGCTGCTGAGCCTCCTTTCCTGAGTCCTTTTTTTATAATAAATTTCTAAATGTTGAGGACCTCAGAGCTCTGTCAGGAACTCACTTCTCTTCCTTCTCTGTAAACTCCTTCCCTAGCTAATTTCTTAGACTCTTGGGCTTCAAACACCAACTATGCACTGATTACACTCAAACTGATGTCTCCAACCCAGAACTCTTGAGCTCCAGACTTATTGATCCAACTGCCTAGATCCATTTGGATGTGTAAGAGTCATTTCTAATTTAACCTAGGTTCACCCCCTCCAAAAAAAAAAACCTATTGATAATCCCACATACACCATATGCACCCCAAACAACAACAAGCTTCTGCTCCCTGCCAAGCCCTCCCCATCTTATAAGTGATGTCTCTAGCCAGGGGCAGGTTTTGTGGGCCTAAAGCTGAAATAATTTTTAGAGCCCTGTTTAACATAAAGAATACAAAATTAAAATACAAATTGAGTATGAAAATAAGTATTCATTTAGGCTGAGAAATCAAATGAATTATAAATTTCAAAATGCTGAAAAATACCATAATCATCACAAAATCAAGAAAGATCATGGAAGGACATCCCTGGTGGTCCAGTGGTTGGGACTCCATGCTCCCAATTTGGGGGGCCCGGGTTCAATCCCTGGTCGGGGAACTAGATCCCGCATGCTGCAACCAAAGATCCTGCACGCTGCAACTACGGATCCCTCATGCAACAACTAAAAGGATCCTGCACACTGCAACGAGGATCCCGGGTGCTGCAGCTGGGAGGACCTGGTATAGCCAAATAAATAAATGAATAAATAAATATTAAAAAAAGAAAGATTGGGGCTTCCCTGGTGGCGCAGTGGTTGAGAGTCCGCCCGCTGATACAGGGGACATGGGCTCGTGACCCGGTCCGGGAAGATCCCACATGCCACGGAGCAGCTGGGCCCGTGAGCTATGGCCGCTGAGCCTGTGCATCCAGAGCCTGTGCTCCGCAATGGGAGAGGCCACAACAGTGAGAGGCCCGCGTATCGCAAAAAAAGAAAAAAAGAAAAAAAAGAAAGATCATGTAATGTTTTATTAATTGCCTGCCTGGCACACTCTATAACACTTTTCTCCTTAAACCTTGGCTGTGCTCTCTTTGACCACCTCTTTGTATAACAACACTTTCTACAAGCAAGAGAGATCAGCTCATTTCTCTTGCTAAGTTATTCAAAATTAATTTTCTAAAATTGTGGATAATTTTGAAACATTTATTTTACCTTCACAACTCCTATTTGGTAATAAAGAAAATTCACTTAAAACTTGATAGGCATAGACTTTGGACTAACCAGAACTGTGGCAATAAGAATTTCCCTTCAAAAATGGACCTCATTTTGAGAGATTTTATGTGGCAGTTTTCATAGCCTGGTACATGTATGGTGGCTTGGAGCAATGACCCATGAGTGGGGTCCATATCATTGTTTATCCAGGTAGATTTTCAGACTGGTGTTCTTGGTCACTTACTGCCATGACCTGAATAGCTGCCCAGTACTTCTGGGTTCAAATTTTCTGATGTTGAAATATGTCCTAGACATAGTTAAGCAATCCTACTTTTCGGATTTATCCTACAGGTAGATTCTTTCCCTTTCTCTACACTCTATATCTCACCCATCAGTAATTCTTGTAGGCTTTTCCTACAAATTATTGCCCCAATTCAACCCCTCCTACAGCTTCACTCTTCTCCTCTATCCTGAGCCACTGTCCTTGCCCTTGTGGACAACTGCCTTAGGCTATGGCCTTGCTGCTGGCTGGCTTGATTCTTACTTCCCTGTCATCGGCTGCCTCTTCTCCTAGCACCTGGAATGATCTTTCTAAAGCACAACTCAGCTCCTATCACTCTCCTTGTTAAACTTCAAATGGCTTTGGGCTGCACTGAGAATAATACGCAGTTCCCTCAGGGCCCCGCCCATTCTGGCCCTGCCTGTTTCTCTGGGCTCACTTCCCTCCACTCCTCCCCCGCCCACCGTGCTCCAGCCGCACTGGCCTAATTCCTGCCACTCCAAACGCACCAAGTTTATTCCCAGCGGGGCCTTTGTACTTGTTGCTCCTCCTTAGAATGTGCTTCCCCAGCTCTGTAAACTGCCTAAGCTCATCCTTGGACTCAAATTCAGTGGCACCTGTCACGAGGCCTCTCCCATTGCCTTATCTCACATAGCACCCTCCCTCCAGTATTTTACCATTTGCTGCTCCTTTCCAGCACTTTTTAGTACAGTTTCTATATTCTAATAAATTTTTCCTTCTTTACTGGAACATTGACACTCAAACTGAGATGCACATTTTATTTCGTATGTTTAATAAGTACCTTTCTAAGGGATGAAGGTATAAAGAGTGAGTTTTAAGGGAGCCTTTTTCCGGAGCCTTAATCTCCATATGACTATTGACTGGCAGAGGAGACATCATGCCAGTCCTCCTTTCCCTACTCTCATCACAATTGTGCTTCTCTGCTTTATGTGATATTTATCCATCCTGAATCTCACAATGGGTATAAAAGTCTGGGGCTTGCAGAAAGGGGTAATTGAAATGGATAGTTTTGAGAAAGTAAATGACTTTAATGATAGGATTTAAAGAATCATTTTCTAAGTATTATGATGTCCAATGCTTTGCTTTCAGCTAAATTAAAGGAGGCCAAGGGACTTCCCTGGTGGTGCAGTGGTTAAGAATCCGCCTGCCAGTGCAGGGGACACGGGTTTGAGCCCGGGTCTGGGAAGATCCCACATGCCGCGGAGCCACTAAGCCCGTGCGCCATAACTACTGAGCCTGTGCTCTAGAGCCCGCGAGCCAAAACTACTGAGCCCGAGTGCCACAATTACTGAAGCCCACGCACCTAGAGCCCGCGCTCTGCAACAAGAGAAGCCACCCAATGAGAAGCCCTCGAACTGCAACGAAGAGTAGCCCCCGCTCGCCGCAACTAGAGAAAAGCCCGCATGCAGCAACAAAGACCCAAGGCAGCCAAAAATAATTAATTTATTTTTAATTAAAATAAAAGGAGGCAAAGTAATTTTTTCAAAGATCACTAAAAATTATTTTAACATGGATCACTGTGATTTTCTGAATAAAACTTAGAATATACAAGAATCATATACATATGAATATATAACATTATATATTAATTATATATTATATTAATTAGAGGAATATATATAAGAACTTAAGAGTCCAAATATAAATAAATATAAGACTATAACTAAGAATATAATTGAGTTGAGAAAACGAAATTCTTTCCATTCCCATCTAATTAGTTATGTGAACCAGGTTTATTAATGCTTATGCTTATAAAAACAAAAAAAAATAGAATTGATGTTGAATCCTGTCTCATTCTATCAGTAAGTAATACTCATCCATGCGTATATGAACTAACTGAAAAAACACCAGTCCCATCTATCTCATTAAGAGGAAGCTATTTCATCAAATATTATTTCTTACGTTTAATAAGTACTTATTATAATTTGCAATATAGTTATGTTGTTTTGATCAATTATGTATTAATATCTATGTAATGTTAACTGAATCCAGATAAAAATTTTAACACTAAGAATTTTATAGTCACAAGAATAAAAAGAATTAATTTTGATTTACAAAAGTATATTTGTTCAAGATAAATATCAATAAAAGACTTTCAAATATAAAAATATATTACATTAGAATGAAATTCTATGGAAGAAATGAAATGGAAATACAAGGAGGAAAAGGAAGAAATTAAAATTCGTGCCTATTAGAGATGAACCTGTTCATACATTTTAAAAATGGATAATGGCCATATAAATAAAAAGAGTTGGTTGGACACTGTTGGGCTTTACCCCACAGGCCTATAAGGCCTGCGCTTGCTCAGTTTCAAGACCGAAGAAAGAGCCCGGAGTCAGCAACAGAGACATCAATGGTTTAACGGAGTGGGGGAGCTTACACGTCTGAAGCAAGGTCCTGGAGCGACACCCCACTGTGTCAGGTAGGACATGGTGGCAGTCTTCACTCCCGGGGGAAAGGGGAGGTTACCAGTTATAGGGGAATTGACGTCAGGTGGGCTCATTAGTTACCAGGGAAACCAGTAGAGGGGCACGCCCCTCACCCTTTGATAAGAACAATCACCAGCTGGGGCCTGGGGCAAGTACGTAGGAAGGTCAGTCATGACTAGGGTGTAGGTGAAGCAGGCACTAGTCAGGCAGCAAGAAAACAGCCAACTTGAGTGGCCTGACCATACAGACACACAAAATGCTAGAAACCTAGCTTCCAAGATTATATTCAGAGGGTGAAGTGTTATTAGAGATTTTATAGACTTTTCCATCTCAATAGGAGCAGAAAACCTTTATTAGATATAATTCTAGGGTGCAATTATCACACATTCAACTCACATGTGTTAAGAAACACCTTCTGTCACCAAGCAGGGGCTGCCTGCCTTTGAAATCCACAATGCTAGCCACACGGTTAGCACTGTAAATCATAACTACAATGAGGTATCACCTCACACCAGTCAGGATGGCCATCATCAAAAAATCTACGAATAATAAATGATGGAAATGGTGTGGAGAAAGAAGACCCCTCTTACACTGTTGGTGGGAATGTAAATTGATGCAGCCACTATGGAGAACAGTATGGAGGTTCCTTTAAAAACTAAAAATAGAACTACCATATGACCCTGCAATCCCACTCCTGGACATATATCTGGAAATAAAATATAATTTGAAAATATACATGCATCCCTGTGTTCATTGCAGCACTATTTACAATAGCCAAGCCATGGAAGCAACCTAAATGTCCATCAACAGATGAATGGATAAAGAAGATGTGGTATATTTATACAATGGAATACTACTTAGTCATAAAAATCAATGAAGTAATGCCATTTGCAGCAACATGGATAGACCTAGAGATTATCATAGTAAATGAAGTAAGCCAGATAAAGTCAAATGTCATATGATATCACTTATATGTGGAATCTAAAAAAAATGATGAAAATGAAATTATATACAAAACAGAAATAGACCCACAGACATAGAAAACAAACTATGGTTACCAAAGGGGAAAGGGTGGGTGGGATAAATTAGGAGTTTGGGATTAACATATACACACTATTATATATAAAATAGATAACCAATAAGAACCTACTGTATAGCACAGGAAACTATACTCAATATTTTGTAAAAGCCTATAAGGGAAAAGAATCTGAAAAAGAATAGATATATATGTATGTATAACTGAATCACTTCGCTCTACACTTTGCTGAAACACTTTGTGTTAGTTTCCGTACAGCAGAAACTAACACAACATGGGGACTTCCCTGGGGTCCAGTGGTTAAGACTCTGAGCTCCCATGCAGCAGCATGGGTTCGATCCCTGGTCTGGGAACTAAGATCCCACATGCCACATGGCACAGCCAAAAAAAAAAAAAAAAAAAAGAAAAATAAAAAACTAACACAACGTTGTAAATCAACTATGCTTCAATTAAAAAAAATAGCAGTCTCATCTAAAAAAAAAAGAAATTCATTAGATTAAAAAACCACAAAAATCCTGTGTCACTGTCAGATCACAGGCAGGAAGGCTCCTTTAAATCAGGGAGGGATCCCTTCTAGGAAAACTAGAAAGGAAGCCTCCCTCTTCTGGCCCACTCTCTTCTTTTCATAAGACATAGTTTTATGGCATCAGTGTAAAAATGGCTTTAATAGACAATGATTCATCCATCTAATTACCATAGAATATAAGATGCAGATCAGCTTCCCAAAGAAAAGGAATTGTAACTGGTTTATGGCCCCAAACCACTCAGTCACCTAGAGGTACAGTGTGCAGCTTGTTCATCTTAGAGGGGTCACTTTGACCAAGCATATTAGCAGAGAGCCATATATAAGACTGGCATCACTCCCCCACTTTAAAGCTGTCCTTGTTGAATTGGGCTTTGGTGTTAGGTCATCACTCCACTTTGCAAGATGTTATAAGAAACAGTCCCATGTAAGTTATTAATGCATTGTTGGATTTATTGTAAGAATATTATTGAGGGTGTGATTCACTGTTTCACACAGCATCTTTACAAGGAGCCCAAGGGGGAAATTCCTTTCAATTTTTATAATCAGGAATAGTAATCTTTCTCCTGAGCATTTGCTTAGTTTTCTTTTTCTGAGTCCTCTACTTAATATTAGTGAGCAGATTCTGCCCCTGCTGACTGCTATAGAGTTTGAGGTGAGTTTGTGGGCCACCACTAACAAGGATACTGAGTTCACGGCAAGCATTTTGTGGGCATGTATACCCATCTTACTACTAGTCTTATTTTTTCTTCTCTATGCTAATTGTTTTTCTACTTTTCTCATACACTGAATTAATCAGGACCCTCAGCTGAGAGTGGCTAGAAACTCAACTTAATCAAGAAAAAATGGACTATATTGGGTCTACTAAGAAAACCCACGACTTGGTCTAGCTTTAGCCATGGCTAGAACTAAGAATTCAAAAATTCTCATCAGTGGGGACATCCCTGGTGGTCCAGTGGTTAAGACTGCACTTCCAATGCAGGGGCACAGGTTCGATCCCTGGTTGGGGAACTAGGATCCCACATGCTAAGTGGCATGGCCAAAAATTTTTTTTTTAATTTTAAAAATTAAAAAATATTCTCATTGGTACTCAGTCTCTTTCCTTCCATCTCTTAGCTTTGCTCTCTTCTATGGTGCCTCCGTTCTCAGGCTCCTGCCTCCCCACCTGGTGGCTCCTGGCACCACCAGGCTTATATCACCCTATAGACAGCAATGCCAGTGGAAGAAGAGCTTCTTTTTCCCCATGATTCCAATAAGATCTCAGGAACTGAGTTTCCACTGGGGACTTGGCCAAGCCCCAGAGACCAGGCTCATGGAATTCTCATATTGGCCGGGTGTAGGAACTTGTGATGAGACGGTACCAGTTCCACCTGAGAGATAGATAGTTCTCTCCAAGAAAATGTAGATGAATAAGGATAAAATGGATATAGGGCAGGGACTTCCCTGGTGGTCCAGTGGTTAAGACTTCACCTTCCAGTGCAGGGGGTGCAGGTTCAATCCCTGGTTGGGGAGCTAAGATCCCACATGCCTTGTGGCCAAAACATAAAACAGAAGCATTATTGTAACAAATTCAATAACGACTTCAAAACCAAAAATGGATATAGGGCAGGCAAAAACCAAAACCCCACAGTAACAATTTATATTAAATTTTATTTTTTAAATGGAAGCATGTGCACTTTCACAAGTTCCCTCATAGCTTTTTAGAACAAAGTGGGGTATTAATAAATACATGGGAAATCAAATTGTAATTTGATTACAGTTACAGTTGCTTAGTGAACATGAAATCAGAAGATGGGGAATTGCATGTATGATTCAAATATTTTACGGCTCCAGGCTCTAGGAGCTGAATCATCTGTCTGTACAACCCGGGACAGACAGGTCACACCTGAGGGTCAGCGCTGGAGACACATTGCAGGTTCTTTCTTCCTGGTCTGTCCTTTACTACAGCTACAGTTGTCCGACCATCCTTCTGGGTTATAGTAATACCATTCACTCCATGAAGCTTTAGACAAGTCAGTGGAGACAGAATTGCCCAGCCTTGCAGCTTCAGGCCTGGAAGCCAATCTGTCTTTTGCCTGTCTTTGTATACATCTCATCTCATCCATTATGGGCTGACTTTATAGTGTAACTCAGGGCTTGGGGTGATGCTGAAACTACTGAACATTTACAAGGGAGGCAAAAGATTCCTCTTTTCTTTTCACAAAATGTTGTGTGCAAGGGTGGGTGGGAGGGCAGCTAGCATGCCCTTAGTTGCTGCTGGTGGGTCAGGCTTTGTCCTCAGATGGCTCACGGCCTTAGGTGGGGAGTGGTAGAGATGGATAAAACAATTACACTGAGTTGTGTATGGTACTCTTAGTATACAGGAAAGGGTAATTCAAGCAGCTTCTCTAGAAACTGTGGAGAAGGCAGTTCGATTTCTCAGGGGACCAACACTTCCTTGGAATCCTATGGAAGGATGCTGTGTGAATTGACATTAGCTCTTGTAATCCATTGTTATGAGGTTGGCTGAACCTCCACCATTACCTACCTCCTATTCTTCAACCTGGAAAGGGGGAGAAATCAGGCATAATAGGCAGCCATCATTGTCAGTTAATGCCAGGAAGCTTCACAATTACCCAGAATATGGAGGAGACAAACTCTCTCTGCTCGATAAGGTCAGAATTTTTTTCTCACCAGAAACAGGACCAAAGTTCTGTTCAGAGAAGGAGTAGGAACTCCTCACCCAGGTTACACTGGAGTGGGTATTAGCAGAGGAAAGTTAGTCTTCTGGCTCACAAATAGTGTGTGATTTTAGATTATTGAGGAGGAAACTGATGGCAACCTGAAATGGAAATTTCCTCCCCTCCCCCTCCCATTCTCTTCTGCTGCATCCCCCTCCCCTATCCATGGGACCAGAACTCACACTCCTCCAACCTTAACCTTCCACCCTGGAAGATCAGAGAGAACTGGCTGGAGGAGAAAGAGCTGGAGAAGGGGGAGGGCGTCCACGGGAGAGGCCCTGGGTGCCTGCAGGGTGAGGACTTACTCCTTTCTGGGGTGCAAGGAAATTAGAAGAGGGGGCAAAGCCAGGAGGACGCTGCACAAATAACTCTCCTCTTCACCTCTGCCCTGCCCCCCTGCTTTTGCAGCTCCAGATCTCTGAGGCAATAAGTGAACATTTTAGAAAAGAACTGCATAGCTCCTTAACGTCCAATACGTATTTGTTTTAGGAAAACGGGGCAGCTAACGAGCAGCAGCAGCTCCCTCTCTGTAGGCCACCAGAAAGCCAGAATCATCTAGCTAGACAACAACTCTGGTCCCAACAGTTTCTACTCCCAAGTAATTCCCTAGAGTCACACACTGTGGGAGAGAAGAGCGACTGCCAGGTACCTGAATTGAACATTCCTAAAGACAAAGCTTATTCCTTGACTGTCCTTCTCCCTCTCCCCCCAGCAAAGTAACCAGATTTGATGTCTTGCCCAGAGTGAAATTTTAATAAATGATGATAAATATTTTTTGCCAAAATCAAGAAAATGATAAACATTTATTGAACACGGGCTCCCAGCTTGGCACTGTGTCAACAGTGGTGGAGGAGATAGGATGAAGTATTGTAGGTGAGAAACACTGCATCTAAAGAGTTAAAGAATGTAACACAAATGACACACCACAAGAAAGCTAACCATTCAAGTCTTTATGAGAAAAACTTAGAGAGGTTAAGTGTATTCCCAAGGGCACATAGCTGGTAAGCGATGGAACCGGCATTCTAGCCCTAAGACATCAAAGCATTTTGCTACCAAAGGCAGCAGCAAAGGAGCTCTGTGCCATTCATCAAACTCCAGGCTCCAGGGAGAAGGTTTTTGAAAAATTAGCATCAAAGCCTGGGCTAGGATCTGGGCCTGTAACTTTTGGCACAAATTATTGTGAGGTCTGGAAATTATTTCCAAAAAGAAAGAAAGAAAGAAAACAGGCCAAAGATGTCTGAATAATAGGCAAAGTTTCACTTTTTCTTACTGAAGTCTCTTTCTCAAATCTTAACGTGATTAGCAGGTTCTGACACTGTCCTTATTTCTAGCTAAACTTTTAAAATGACATCTTTAACTCAACAGGACAACTGTCTCCAGAATCATGAACTAGGGATGTGGGAGTCTTCAGACCTTGTTCCCATCTTTCAGGGGTTGAAAGTTTTCTTTTTAAAAAATTAATTAATTAATTAATCAATTAGTTTATTTTTGACGGTGTTGGGTCTTCTTTGTTGTGCACGCGCTTTCTCTAGTTGCGGTGCACGGGCTTCTCATTGCTGTGGCTTCTCTTGTTGCAGAGCACAGGCTCTAGGTGCGCAGGCTCCAGTAGTTGTGGCACACAAGCTCAGTAGTTGTGGCTTGTGGGCTCTAGAGTGCAGGCTCAGTAGTTGTGGCGCACAGGCTTAGTTGCTCTGCGGCACGTGGGATCTTCCCAGACCAGGGCTCGAACCCATGTCCTTTGCATAGGCAGGCAGATTCTTAACCACTGTGCCACCAGGGAAGCCCAGGGAGTTGAAAGTCTTCAATCAACTCCCCCTTTCTTGTTATCCAGTGCCTTATCATTTTTTTTTTTACTGGTGATCCTAAGGCACCTACAATTTAAGCTTCGTAGGCATTCCTTGGCAGCAAAGGCCATTAAAACCAGAGGCACAAGTAATCAAAACTCAAGACTTAGTTTTATTAAGAAAAAGGCTCACTGAGATATTTGCACTTTGTCATACACTGTGTCATCAGTTTGTCAACCCTGCCTACACCTCCTCCTCAGTAAAAGGGAAGTACAGGCATATCTCTGTTTTATCGTGCTTTGCTTTGTTACATTTTTTACAAATTGAAGGTTTGTGACAACGCTGCGTTGTCAGATGATGGTTAGCATTTTTTATCACTAAAGTATTTTAAAATTAAGGTATGTGCATTTTTCAGACATAATGCTATTGCATACTTAATAGGCCACAGCGTAGTGTGAATATAATTTTTATATGCACTGGTAAACCAAAAAATTCACGTGACTTGCTTTATTGTGGTGGTTTGGAATTGAACCCACACTATCTCTGAGGTCTGCCTGTAGATATGCAGACAGAAGCCAAGATAAAAGGCCATGTGCCCGGATAGTTGGTAAGGAGGACTGCCCCAGCCCCTGGGACCAGTCCCCATGGGGTCTGCTGCCCGGCCTGCTCTTGGGTTCCAGGAGATTCCATGTGTCCTTCCAACAAACCCAACTTGTAGTTTTAGGATCATTTTAATAGTCCTGAACAAAGACATCCCTGCTTGTTCCTTATCCATTTGTCATTGGACTCCTTTAAGAGATTCTATGAGTTACAGTTGACATCTTTGCCATGCCACTCTAGTTTTATGAGTTTACTTACCACTATGAAGTACAAGTTACTTGATTTTTGCTTTTATTTAATCAGGACATCTATTTGGCTTAACTCACAATGGAATATAACAGTAAGCCAGAGAGTAAATTGGGGATATTTGAGATAGGAAAAGATTATCTTGGGTTATAAATCTGAATTCTATCTCTAGTCACAAATTGTGAAGGGGATTTCCAGATAGCTAAAAAATGACTAGTTTCTTTTATTTATACAACATCAGCACATTCCATCATCTTAACTCTTAAAAATCTGAGCTGGAAAAACCAGGCAGACTAATTCAACGCTAATTTTACAGGTCAGGAAACTGAGTCTTAGAGAGGTTAAAAGTTCCATTAGGCTGCTTGGCCCAGAGAAAGTTATTTTAGGCCAGAATCTCCACCCCTGGCCTTGACATCGGTGGGAAATGGATATTTCCACATCTCTTCTGTTGATAGGAATTTCCCTCATTGCCTTGGGCAGGGACTGCTATTTCTGATGTGTGTCCTTAGGGACAGACAGGGCTCTCTTCATGGCAACAACTCATCCTGTACATCATGGGATGCTGCGAAGTATTGATTAAGGGTTTTTTTTTCCCTGCTCCTGAGTTTGCTTTATGGAACAGAGATAATACTAGTGAGATCTTAAGTTCTCAGAGCTCCAATTCAAAGAAAGTCCCATTCTGGCTATAGGACCACTCCTCTCACCTTCTACCACCCACCATCATCACCTGTGCAAGACAGGGCCCCATGGGGAGAAGAGATATAAGAGGGGACTGGAATCTGGAAGGAAGCTCCCTTTGAGAAAATGCATCATTTTCAAAGAGAGGCTGCCCCTCTCTCAGGGAGAAGGTCACCCACCATCTCTCCCTCCAGCTAGAGAAGTGAGGCCCCAGATAACTGTCTAAACTCTGGTGGATAGATTGCCATTTCGATCCCTAGAGATGAAAGTCTGCACTGCCTCTTGAGCTACAGACCCACCCCAGTGGTCTGAGTCCTGGGGAGAGAGCAGGAGCAGGTGGGGAGGGAAAGAGGGATAAGGACATCACCCTCAAGTTCTCATTCCCCTAAAGGCACATAAAATGGAGCCTTCTTGCACCCAAAGTCTCCAGAGGATAGATGAGAGTGGGCACCAGAGGAAGAACAGGACTGCCAGGGACCACCATAGTGAAGGGCACAGAGGTGCTTGCCCCAGAGAAATGGGGGAGCTGCTTGGAGCTGAATAACTGCCCACTGGGGGTCATTGTGTCCAGCACGTGTCCAACCCACGGAGAAGGAGCCGGGATCCAGGGAAGGACCTTGCCTGAGCAGCCATATTTGAAGAGGTCGTCTTGTGGCATCTTCCATCTCTATACTCCACATGGAAGCGCCGCCCTCCCGATTACTCAGAGAAAACCCTTGGGGTCATCTCTGACTCTCCTCTTTTTCTCACCCTCCACCACTTTTCCAGCAGAAAAATTTGGTTGGTTCTACCTTCAAAACACATCCACCCTCTGATCACCTTTCCTCACTTTTCCTTCTACCATCATCAAGCCACAGTCAAATCTCACCTGTCTTACTGCAATAGCTTTCTAACTGGTCTCTCTCTCTTTGCAATCAATTCTCATCAGAGTGGACAGAAGATCCCTGTGAAACTTACATCAAGATTGTCACTCCCTCCGTAAAATTTTACCTCCATGAGAGCAAGGACTCAGTTTTGTTTGCTGCATCCCCAGAATATTACCTGGCACGGTGTTAATATTCACTATGTGAACTTTAGATATTGTCAGGTGTTATTAGGCATTGTGACTGTTAGGTAATAAGTGAGACATTATCATACTCCTCATTTGTAGAGAAGATGCCTGAAATGGCCCAGGATGAGAACTTGGGTCTTTTACCTCTTAATTCTGTGATCCCTCTGATGCATTCTGGGAACTTGACTGCTGTGTTCGAGGCAGGAGCTCCAAGTGGGAAGATTCAGACTCAGGTTTTCCCAGATCTCACAGGTCCCAGCTTTCATTGTTAGAGGCCGGAAACTGTACGTTTCTGTTTCTGTGGTTAGGTTACGGCTGCGTCTCCTGCACAGGATGTCAGTTAACCATGGCAGTACTCAGAAAGCAAACTGATGCAAGGTATTTCTTCTCAGGTTCGTCTCGGAGCAGTTCAATTACCAGTGATGAGGACGCTGAAGAAAGGAATAAACTGTTTTCAGCTGTTTTCAGGCGCTCTCATCTGAATCATAGGCTACCAGTCTGTTGGCATGAAATCCTGAAAATCAGAGATAAGGAAGAAATCCATTGTGAACCGAGGGCATTTAACATAGTTCAGTGGAGACTTTTGGTTCTACTAATTATTTGCTCTCTAGACTGTTAAATATAATTACCTGAAAAATCACAAATGTGCACATGAAAAAAAAAGTTTGAGAAGTTTGGTTTAGATGCTCAATGTTTTGAGAGGTTTTTTTTTTTTTTTTTGCTAAAACAGACATGTTTTGTTTTGGCTTCATATTAGAAATTATTTTTCACTTAACTGGAAGTCAGATAAATAAGTGTTTTGGTTATCCATTGCTGTATAACAAGCCACTCTTAGACTTAGTGGTCTAAAATAAGGATTTGTTTTCCTGCTCCTGCATCAGGATCAGGTCCTAGCCTCTGCTTGCTTCCTTTGTGTTCACTCACCCAGCTGTATTCAGTTGGAGACTCAGTTGTGCTTACATTTTTTCTATAAAGGGTCAGCTATTAAATATTTTAAGTTTCTATGGTCATATGATCTCTGTCACAAATACTCATGTCTGTCATTATAACACAAAAGAAACAATAGACAATTTGTAAACAAGTAAGTGTGGCTATGTTCTAATAAAGCTTTATTTGTGACTCTAAAATTTGCATTTCATATAATTTTCATTAGTCACAAAATATTCTTCTTTTATTGATATTTTCCAACCATTGGAATGGTTAAAACCATTCTTAGCTCATAGGCTATACAAGAAGAGCTGGGCTTGATTTGGTTCAAGGACTATAGTTTGCCAACCCCTATTTACAAGGTCTGGGATGGTCTCACTCATATGCCTGGCAGTTGCTGGCTGTTGTCCGGGGCACCTTGGTTTCCCTCCACAAGGCCTCTTATCCTCGGCTTCGGTTCCTGGCGGTCTCAGGGCCACATTCCAAGTGGGGGAAGACAGAAGCTACAAGGACTCTTGAGGCCTAGGCTCCAGACCTCAAACATCAACACTGTTATATTCTCTTAGTCAGAGTAAGTCACAAGTCCTGCTCACACTCAAGGGATGAGAGAATAGACTCCACCTCTTGTTGAGAGGAGCTGTAAAATACTGTGGCCATATTTTTCACTCTACCATAATAAGTAAATGTTATGGGTTAAATTGTGTCTCCCCAAAATTCAAATGTTGAAGTCTTAACTCCTAGTACCTCAGAATACAACCTCATTTGGAAATAGGGTTGTAGCAGATGTAAGTAGTTAAGATGAAGTCATATTGGAGTAGGGTAAATCATTAGAGTAGAGTGAGTGACCTTATTTGTAAATAGGGTTGTAGCAGATATAATTAGTTAAGATGAGGTCAGATTGGAATAGGGGATGGGCCCTAATCCAATATGAAATGTCCTTTATCAAAAGGAAAATTTAGAGACAGACATGCACATGGGGAGAACGCCATGTGAACATGAAGGCAGAGATCAGGGTGATGTGTCTACAAGCCAAGGAACACCAGATTGTCAGTATGTTAGTTTCCTAGGGCTACTATAACAAAGTACCACAAACTGGGTGGCTTGAAGAACAGAAATTTATTGTGTCATAGTTCTGCAGGCTAGAAGTATGAGATCAAGGTTTTGGCAGGGTTGGTTTTTTCTGAGGGCTGTGAGGGGGAATCTGTTCCAGGCCTCTCTCTTTGACTTACAGATGGCTGCCTTCTCCCTGTGTCTTCATGTCTTCTTTCTTTTGTGTGCGTCTGTGTCCAAATTTTCCCCTCTTATAAAGATACCAGTCATATTGGATTAGGACCCACCCTAATGACCTCCTTTTAACTTGATTAAATTTATAAAGACCCTACCTCTAAATAAGGTCACATTCTGGGGTACTGAGGGTTAAGATGTCAACATATGGACTTAGGGGGAACATAAATCATCCCATAACAGCCAGTAAACCAACAGAAGCTAGGTGAGAGACATGTAACAGTCTTCCTCAAGACCTTCAGAAGGAACCAATCCTGCTGACACCTTGATCTCAGAATTCTACCTTCCAGAATTGTGAGAAAATAAATTTCTACTGTTTAAGCCACCCTGTTTCTGGTACTTTGTGATGGCAGGCCTAGAAAACTACTGCAATAACCATAAGTAAAAGGCAATTTTTCAAGAGCTGAAGCTGCAACTAGAAATCAATGACAGGTTATAACACATTGAAGATCTGAAGTTCAGCGCTCAGATACTTCTATTCAAATCTGTTGACAGATAAAAATATTTCAGAAGTCACTTTGAGGGATTTTACATGTGTTAGTTACAAATACCAAGGGTTGGGAATCTTCACATATCACACTTTTTCAAAATAGAAATTCAGGCAATATTCTTGATGTTAATTTATATTCCTACACAAACATGAAAACATAAATTGAAGCAAACCAACAGTCAAAAATCAAAATAGGGCTTCCCTGGTGGCGCAGTGGTTGAGAGTCTGCCTGCCGATGCAGGGGACATGGGTTTGTGCCCCGGTCCGGGAGGATCCCACATGTCGCAGAGCGGCTGGGCCCGTGAGCCATGGCCGCTGAGCCTGCGCAGCCGGGGCCTGTGCTCCACAAGGGGAGAGGCCACAACAGTGAGAGGCCAGCGTACCACAAAAAAAAAAACTCAAAAAACAAAAAACCCCAAATATTTAGGGATAAAAAGGGCGTATTTGATAACAGCTAGTTTAACTTCACTTAATAGCTGAGAAAAATGAAGTTTAAAAAATGTATGATTTATCTAAATCCAGGAAGTTAGTCAAAGTGTTAGGTCATTTCCTGGGACCCACTATGCAAGAACTGTGATTTTTAAATTCTTGACCAAGTGCTCTTTCTGCCAGCCAGCTAGCTCATCTCCTTCTTTTAAATTTAACTGAGAAATGTCATATTGCATAATTTCAGTTTAGGGTTTATATATTTTTTTACATATATATTCTCATCTTTGTCCCGAATGATAGGATTTATTATCTCAGTTTTATAGATGAGAAATGGGAGCTCAAGATCACTCAAGATAACCAATTTGGACTTTCCTGGTGGTCCAGTGGCTAAGAATCTGCACTCCCCATGCAAGGGGCCCAGGTTCGATCCGTCTTCAGGGAACTAGATCCCACATGCCGCAACTAAGAGTACGCATGCCGCAACGAAGATCCTGCATGTCACAATGAAGGCCCAGCACAGCCAAATAAATAAATAAATATTAAAATAAAAAAAGATAACCAATTTAAGTGGACAGAACTTGAACTCAGGTCTTCAGATTCCAAGCTCGATCCACTTTCTACTACACTTCAGCTGCCTCCCTAATAATGAATGAAGACATCGCAGAATACAAAGCCAATTGGACCACAGAATCAAGGAAATTAGATCTCACCTTAAGTTGTGAAACTGAAGCTTCACTGTAAAAGCTCTATGAGTCAACTTATTTTTTAAACCAATATTTACTTATAAATATATTTTATATATTTTAAATATATTTTAAATATAGATATATGTATATATGTTTATATACATATATATTTCTCAAATTTCTGCCCTAAATTTGGTGAGAGGGATATGGATTCTCATTTTGTGGCATGAAAGACGAACTAGCATGGAGCGTATCCCATAGTGGGTGGAGTTTTCAAACACTGTTAACCATTGTCATCATATTGCTGTGTTTCCCATACTGTGAGATGTCACCAGTGTATTCACTCCTCAGTTGACCAGAGCACCCTGGTCCTTGAGCACCTGGGCTAAGAGGGAGCTATCAGTATTTTCTCATTTCTCATAACATCATTACAGAGCTGGGTTTAGTGAAGAGCGTGGGCTTAGGAACCAGCAGACCTGACTTAGACTCTGGCTCTGCCACTTGCTAGCTGGGTCGATTTAGTCTAGTTACTTAATCTCTACAAGCCTCAGGGTCCCCATCTATAAAATGAGGACAACAACTAGAAGTACTAGCACTGTACTCAGCACATGGTCCTCTATTTTGGTCATCAGTATTATTCATCTAAAGCATATTATTAATTGGAAGGCATAGCTAAGCATTAAAGCAATGGAGGACAGGGAATTGGAATGTGACAGCCACTGGTGTTCATTGCTTAATCACACTGCACACCATCCAGAGCATTTTTATTTTGGAAATTGTTAGCATATTTTATCCCTGTTATCCGTTAAGGGGTCAAGTTCCTCTTTCTGCTTTGGCTGCTAGAAAATCAGAACCAAATTAGTGACTTAACCCTAATGGCAGGGCAGGACTGGAAGGCCTGTGGATCTTTGACTCGACTTTTCTTTCTTCTTGATTATCATACTATTCAGTTTGTATTTTTTTTTTCTTATCATAGTTTTCATTTTCCATTATATCAAATGGCTTTTTTTTTTTTTTTTTTTTTTTTTTTTTTGGTGGTACACGGGCCTCTCACTGCTGCGGCCCCTCCCGTTGCGGAGCACAGGCTCCGGACGTACAGGCTCAGCGGCCATGGCTCATGGGCCCAGCCTCTCCACGGCATGTGGGATCCTCACCGAGGGGGGCACGAACCCATGTCCCCTGCATCGGCAGGCGGACTCTCAACCACTGCGCCACCAGGGAAGCCCCCAAATGGCTTCTTATAAACGACTTTAAGTCTTTTGTGGGACAAGGTCAGGCATGTAACTAGGTTACTGAAGAATTTTGACTTGTTGGAGTATAAACATGAAACATTTTGATTTCTTTCAATAGCTGTTCCCAAGTTCCAATTATACTCCATCGAATCATTCTTTAGGCTTTAACAGAAGTTAGGTATATTCCATAACCTTCCTGTCACTTTCTGCTGTTACAACTTAGCCTGATATAGTATAAAACTTCAATCTCTTACGTGGTTCAAAGCTCTATACCTTTCCTCCCCACTTGTCAGGGTGCTAAATATATACAGAGGGAACTATACTCAATATTTTGTAATACCCTATAAGGGAAAAGAATCTGAAAAAAGTAGATATATCTGTATGTATAAGTGAATCACTTTGCTGTACACCTGAAACTAACACAACATCATAAATCAACTATACTTCAATAAATAAAAAAAAGAAAGAAAAATAAATATATACACAGAGAGATTTATTGTAAGAATTGGCTCAGGTGATTATGGAGGCTGACATGTTCCAAGATCTGCAGTGGCAAGCTGGAGACCCAGGGCAGCTGATGGTATAATTCCAGTCCAAGTCTGAGTCTGAAGGCAGGTGAAGACAGATGGATGTCCCAGCTCAAAAACAGTCAGGCGGAGATCAAATTCCCGCTCACTCAGTCTTTTATTCTAATCAGGCCTTCAACGGGTTAGATGAGGGCAATCTGCTTTACTCAGTCTATGGATTCAAATGTTAATCTCATCTAGAAGCACCTTCACAGACACACCCAGAATAATGTTTAACCAAATATCTGAGCACCCTGTGGCCCATCAAGTTGACACATAAAATTAACCATTGCAAGTGGAGAAGAGGAAGGAAGAAACGGAAAACTTGTCTTCACTTAACTAGTTAAGGTCCTCACCTGTTGCGTTGCTAATTATCCAGCTTATGCCGGTCAATGTCCATGCCGCCTGTGTGATAGATGTGCACGCAGCAGTTCTTCGGAGGATCCTGAAGACCCCCTGTCCCCCCCGCCCCCTGCTGTGTAACTCCCTGACTAAAACATTTGGCTCCAGCTCCATGTCCTCTGCTCCTGGGCTCTCCTTCCATCTCAGCTCCCACTGAAGGTGGCATAGGCAACATCCTCTTGGTGGGTATCTGCACTGGATTGACAACCCTCTCAGGTGGAACCACAGCAAGATGGCTCAGGCCCAGGTCCCTGCAGTGCACTGTGTCCAGCTGTCCCATGGGCAGCTCAAGCTCATTGCCAGGCCCAGTGGTGGGCATGCAGCTCCAAGTGGTGGATCATTTCTCTGCACCTTCCACATCTCTCCAATCCTCTTTGATGCAGAGACAGAGGAGCTGGTCTGCTGTGACTATCCAGCTGGGGGAAGGAGATGCCAATCTCCTTTCCATGCTTCCTCAATCTCTATACTCAATTCTCTTGGCACCTGCCCTCCCTACCATGTAGCATCTTATTACAGGTATAAATTAATTAATAATATTTAATATTATTAATTTATTGGTGATTTCTGGATATTGGAAATGTCAGATAGGGAGATGTTCTGTATTTTCCTTCTCATAAATTCTAGCTCTGTTCCTGTTTTATTGAGCTATTTCACTGTGTAATACATTGATCACGAGGTCTACCATATTTACTTTTGTCCAGGTACATTTACTTTACCTTAATTCATTCAATTCAGTTCCATTTCAGTTAGAATCAACCCAATTCCAATTCTGAGAATTCTCAGAATTTCTGAAGCTGGCCTCCATTTCCTCTTCTGTAAAATTATGGGATTGCACAAAATAGATCAGTGATGACATAATTGTGGCAAGTGTGCTGCCAGTCCTCATTCTGGTGTCCATGCCGACATGACTAATCAATCATGACACTTTTTTCTTGCCAAGTCTTGATCCATCCTGAGACTATTTTTCAAAACAACACTTCAGACTAGTAATGCTCAACTGATTGTAGTTGGCCCAGGAGAAGCCACTCAAAGGACAAAAGTGAGATGAACCTTGGCCCAAGTCTTGGCTCTGTCAGTTCCCAGGTATGTGACCTTGAGGAAGTCACTTAACCTCATTGAGTCTTAGTCTCTTTTTCTGTTAAAATGGGAACAGCAACCTCTAAGTCACTAAATTCTAGAAAAGATCACCTGAGATAATAGATATCAGGCTTTGCAAATGTATAGGGCTTCACAAAGCTAAATAGTTCTTACTACAATGGTCTCCATAATCTTCCCATCTGGGACATTCATTCCCATTGTGGCTTGGAGCCAATTTTCTCCTTGTAGCTGAACTCCTGATGTCAAGTCTAGCCCTGGGACAGGTATTTAAAAATACAGACTGTAAGGTCAGCAGACCTGGGTTTGAATCTCAGATCTCTTCCTTCTTAGCTGTGTGAACAAACTGCTTTAACTCATCAGGCTCAGTTTCTTCATTGTAAAATAGGGAATATTAATCTTATCTGTATTAAAGGATTACTGTGAGATTTAAATGAGCTAATTAAACATTTATCCCATGATGTGGCATATGGTGAATGCTCAGTAAATGGTAATAAATAGGCTGGGTTGAGGGGAAGGTCCCATTACAGTTTAGAATTTGTCCTATAAGTGGGAAGTTTCACACCCTACATAGCCCTTCCACAAGACTTAAAAAAACCTTTCTAATCAACTTCATGAGCCATGAATTTAAGGGATAGGCTTCCCTGCCTTTTTGATTTGGACTCCTCTTTAAAAAAATAAATCACAAAAGGGAAATACAGAAATATGAAGCTGTACCCTTGGCATGCTGCACACTATAGCCTATCTCCCCTAACCTTCACTGCAGCTGTGCTCTGCAGCTGAAGTTAGTGCTGTCCATTTTGAAGTCTTTCTGCAGGTTCTGGAAGGATTCAATAAAAGTGAAATCCCTAAAATGCCATAGACGAACGCTTGATTAAGCAAAGTCCTTTAACAAAAAAGTTATTTCCCAATAGGTTGGTTGAACGTTTTTCCATCAGTCTTTTGCTCAAGGAGGACCTTGGAAAAATACTTTTCAGGTGGGTTAAAGCTCAGGCAAACAAAATTATCCTTTATCCTTCACTCTAAAGAACGAGCAATTGCAGTGTTCTAGAATGTTCCTGGCATTAGCTACAGCAAGAAATGAGAGGAATTCTTGACATTTCAGAACTCTGATGTGGCAATTTCTTTGAACATTCTTTTAAAAGGAGGGTGAATTTAAAAAAAAAAAAGATCTTTCAATAGTTTCATTGTTGTACCTGAGCATTCCTTATCCGGTGGATTTACTCTAATTATCTAAATGATTCTAAGGAAGACAGTTTCCCCTCCAGTAAGGGCACAGCAAAGTGATCCTTACAGAGACATGAATGTAAATTGCTTTAGGATGGAAAATTGACTGAATTTTAACAAGTGGCTGCTGCCAACAGAGAGCCTCTGATGCCTTTTATAAACCAGGATCTGGCTATATCTCTCTGTCTCCTCTTGACCTCAGGAGCCTGGATGTGAGGTGGGCCAGTGTTTGCGATAGTCCTGAGTTTCCTGAGCACTGTGCAGGGTACAAGCACTGCTTGGCTACCATGATCTCAACCCTGACTGAAACCCATTACCATATTTGGTCATCCTGAATACTCACGCCATCAACAGAAAATGCATCATAGCAGCAGGGGCAAGCAGCACATTCAAAGCAAAAGGCAAAAGTAAGAAGAGGAGGGAGACAGAGAGAGGAAGAGAGAAGGGCAGACAGCCTATGACTGACAGAAATACACTGAGCTCCATGAAGAGACAGGCAGAGAAAAGAACTACCTACTGGCAGACACACAGGGAATGAAAAGCAGAGGCAGAGAGTTAGGCCAGAGAGAGGGGGGAAAAGAGAAAAGAGAACGCAAGGAATGGAGAGGGAGAGATAGAAATAGGACCCAAATTAATATCTGCCTATCTACCTATAGGTATATACATGTATAGACGTACACATATACAAATAAAAATACATATGTGTGCGCGTGTGTTCAATCCATCTACACACCAAAAAACCTTGTTTGTGAATCACCTAGTAGTTTCCATTCTACGTTCCCACAGAGTTTGGAAGTATTTATTGTTTTTTGTGGTTTTTTTGCCATGTGGCATGTGGGATCTTTGTTCCCCAGCCAGGGGCCAAACCCTTGTCCCCTACAGTGGAAGCACGGAGTCTTAACCACTGGACCTCTAGGGAAGTCCCAGAAGTATTTATTGGATTTGGATGTAGAACATAAGGTACCTGTGAACTCAACTACATTAACTTTCCCTCAAGTGTTCCTAATTTATTCATTGCCTAATTTACACTTACCAGACAAAATATTATAGATTTGCACTTACTAGTTTTAGGTTTCCTTTAATATCAACTCAAATTGTGTCCCCCTCAAAAGACATCATTTAGAACCTAGGTGCCTAGTCCACAGACAAACTTCACCCTCATTAGCCTCTTGACCCCTTTCCTCCACTGGCCCAAGCCCTGCTGGAGAAGATGAGGTTTAAGAACTGAGCACTTTAGTTCCTTACTTGCTTCTCATCTGTGAGAAGCTCTAAGCTACATCCTCACTCTATTGCCTAAAACATGGTATATATGAGTTGAAGTAACTGGGTTTCTTTCTGTATTTATTTCCATTTCTGGCAGGAAGGGGTTCAATTTTCTGGCATAAATTCCTTTCCTGGATTCATGCCCACAGTCCTGGAAGAGCTTAGCTATCAATCCTTTAAAGTTTGATTGATTTGTCATTTTCTGATGCTGGAATGAGTTTGTTAGGGGAAATTTATGAACACATTACCCTAACTGGCAAGGGCCTTGAGTGCTTGAGGATTTCCTGAAGAGACACTCCAAGAACCTTCTGTGGCTTTTTGTTTTTCCTTAGGATGTGGTGTGATCTTCACGGTCTATTTGTTATAATGCTTCCCTGACGTAAAACACTGGTAAAGCGTAAATAAGCTCTCCCTGAAATACTTTGAATCTTTCCAATCTGGAAGTCTGAGCTTAAGCTCCCTGCTTTAAATATACTGCATACAAATTATCCACTGGAAGAGACAGCAAGTTCTTATCGAGCCCAAAGAGTACTTTTTACTCAAGTGTACCCGTTCTTAGCATGCCTGAGTACACAGATTTGGTCTTTAGAAATTTTTATGCTATGTTGTTGACTGCATAAAAATTAATTATTGGTAGAAATAATTGTTGGATGGTGTTTTTCATCCTTCTTTGTCTCATTTAGTGCTTTTTTGCTTTGAATTTATTTTGTCTGATACTAATATTGCCCCTTCTGCGTATTTTGGTAGCATTTACATGGTATCTCTTTATCCATCCCTTTATTTTCATCCTCTCAATGTCATCCTGATATAAGTGTGCCTCTTACAAAACAGCAGATAGTTTGGTTCATATTGTTTTACCCCATCTCTCTTTCAAAAGAGGCATTTAACTCATTCATATTTATTGATTTGGACATATTCCTGCCACTTTATTTCACATTTACACCTATTCATTTACTGACGTGCTTAGCAAGTATTTTCTCTGCTTTCTTGTTGTTTCTCAGATATGGAGTCTTTGTAAATTGCATTTGAGTTGTGGTTGTAACCATAGTGATGTTGATGAATAGTGAAAGTGCCGCTTTTGCTAGCACGCCTTGAAGAAAGAATACTTGTCCTGAAGTTAATGATGTCCGAACTTGGTGAATCTTCTTGAGAGTGATAGATTGCCGTTGGGGTCATGCGTAGTTATGATGGGATTTAACTACAATAAAAGTGCTTTGGACTTGGAGTCAGCCTAGGGTTTGAATTTGCCCCTCATCGTCAACACACACACACACACACACAGAAACACACACACATTTGTTATGTGACTGTGGATATTTAATTAAGCTCTGCACCCACTAATTTCCTCATCTGTAAAAATCCTGAGATGATTGAGGGGATTAACTCAGGGAACAGCAGTAACATGGGAAAGCACTAGGCTTATCGCAGAGTCTTAACAATGTCTATATAAAAATAAAAACTCCATCTCTCTTGGTTTGTGGTGCATTTCCTTTTCGAAGCTGGGGTCTGGTTGGTATGCAGGAAAAGGAGAAGGCATGTGAGCTATGTTATCTGCTTGTCATCACAAGGAGAGCCAAGTGGCAGGCCATGGATTGAAGCACATCCGGAGCACTGGGGTGGGCCTGGGAATTCCACAGTGAAGACTGTGAGATAAGGAAGTGCCAAGGGGGGAAGCTGCTGAATGGCTTTGGCTTCTGCTGACCAGGGCCAGGGTCTTATGGGATGAAAGATGAGGAGGGAATGTGGCTTCCAGAGCCACCAAATAAGGAAGAATGTCATCTCTCTCCATCTCACCCAAGTGTAAATGTCAGCCACCAGAGCAACTCACCCCACACCGTATCAGGAACCCCAAACATGGTTTTGAAAGGATCTAGGACAAGCTCTGAGCTAAGTGGTACATTAGGAAACATTTCGTTTATTTTTCAATATGCTTTCTCACCTCTCAATTTTTTTTCTTTTTCTTCTTTTGCAAACATAATTTACCAAGAGGACAGCTGTCCTTTGAAGGCAGGAGTTGCTTTAAACATCACAAAGCTCCTGTGATCCCAGCCCCCTCGCCTGCCCCACCTAGTGTGCTCTGCCCAGGTTGGCAGTTCTGATCTGTCACTCACCCAAACTGCTTCCCCAGGGAGCCACTGGGCTGAGCCTCCAGAGGTCATTTCCTTGCCAAACATTCCTTTTCAGTGAGAGGACGTTTTCATCCCCTGGTAAACAATCCCAGTCCACACAAAGAAGAGAGGGGTGCCTGTCCCTCTTCACGCTCTCCACTCGGTCCTGAGCCCATTCCAACCCCAGAGGCGTCAGTCTGCTCTATAAATTCCTTTGTGAAACCTGAGCGCCTGGGCTCCGAAGGGGAGCAAAGATCTTGGAGGGGTTACAGTTTTCCTCCTCTCTAAAGATCTGCTTGTGTTGGCAGCAGAAGGGGATGTTCTTCCAAACAGGCTCTTCCCTTTCTTATGTGAATTCAGTTCACACAGCACTGCCAGTCTCCTTCTAAGTGGGAGAGGTAAGCTCACCTCCTTTGCAGGTCTACACATGAAAGAGATGACAGGCCTGGGGGGATTTTCTGAGTTAAGAGGGTCTGAACCTCTTTCTCCAACTGTCACTATTAGGAGGGACATGGCTCCACTCATGGGAGGTGTAGCGGGGGGGAGGCTGGGTTCAGCCTGAGCTTCATGTGATTTTTTTTAAGAAGAGAGAAAAAAAGAAGGAAAGAAGGAAGGGAGGGAGGGAGGGAGGGAGGAAAGGAAGGAAGGAGGGAGGGAGGGAGGAAGGAAAGAAAGAAAGGAGACAGTAAGAGGACAGAAGAGAAGGAGAAAGAGAAAAATAAAGAGGAGGATGGAGACATTTTTAGTGGCAGGACTTTCACTGAGCACCCTAATCCTTCACCACCAACGCCTCCATTAACTTCCAGTTCATTTTTTGAATTCATATTGTATCATTTCTTAATATATACGTTTCCTTAACCCCAGAATTTAAAAACAAAGTAGTAAGCCATCAACTGGAAGAATCTTAGAAAACTCATCTTTGAAAAACAATGTATTGTTTTGGTGGCATTACGGGCGATAAAATGAAGAAAAGAAGTCAGCTGTGGCTCTCGTGTAAGACTTTCCATTTCCCCATTTGTCCAGGGTCTCCTGGAGCTTGTGGTCCAGGAGGTCTTCCCCTGAGTCCACGGGGTGGCTGAACCCGTGTGTGCCGACGGGTGCTACATACTAATACTCTCATCAGAAACGTCTCCGTGTCGTTTCCAGTTGGATCGTGGCGAATGGTGAGAAAGCAGGTCATGGGAAAGCCATTCTGGCTGAGTGACTCTTCTTTCCCCCAACCTTCTACCTAGCTGGCAGCGCCAGGCTAGTGCTGGAGCCTCCTGAGGGAGCTCAGAACCAGGCTGACAGGCAGGGCGCTGCTGGGCAGACACGCCTGCTCCCTGGTCTCCATCCAGCCCCCTGAGTCCAGGCTGGGGCCACCTTTTTTGTTTGTTTTTCATTAAACAATGTTTATTGAGTGCCTACTATGTGCCAGGGGCTGCTCTAAGGACTTGCGGAACACCAGTGAGAGAAACAGAAAAACATACATTCCTTGCTTCACGGAGCTTATGTCCTAAGGTTCCTATTTTACTAAGAGGTTTTATATATTTATTTTAAAATTTTGAAAGGGACAGAAACATTGAAATAGTACATTGAGCACCTGTATACTCTTCACCTAGATTCAACTGTTAATATTTTAAAGCTTTGCTCTTTCTTTTTCTTTCCACCTATCTCTCTCAACACACACACACACACGCACACACACACACACACACTTTTTTTGCTGAACCATTTGAAAGCAGGTATCATGACACCTCACCCCTAAATAATTCAGAATGTATTTCCTAAGAATAAGGACATTCTCCTATACTACCTCAAAATCATTATTACACACAAGAAAACTATCATTAAGTCAAATACAGTGTCTAAAATACAGCCCCAATTCAGATTTCTTTAATTGGCCCCAAACTGTATTTTATGGCTTTTGTTCTTTAAATGACAGGATCCAACCGAAGTTCACGCATCTTGTCTGATTGTTCTGTCTCTTTTGTTTCTTTTACTCTAGAACAACTCCCCACTTCTTTTGTGTTTGGTTTTTCAAGTCACTGACCTTTTGAGGAGCCTAAGCTAGTTGTCTTGTTGACTGTCCAAGATTCTAGATTTGTCGGAATGTTGCCTCATGATTGGATTCAGGTTGAATATTACATAAGTGATTCTACTTCTTATTGCAACACTTCAGGAAATGCATAATGTCAGGTTGTCCCCGACAGGACTTAGATAAACATTTGTTGAATGAAGGAATTATATATATGATGTATGTATTTTTCCCCACAGTCTTAGTAAAGGTGGAGTGTTTAGCAATCAAAATTCTGAGACCATGATAGGGATGGCTTATTTGTTTACTACAAGTTCAGGAATATATATGTACATATACATACATATTTGTGTAAATCTAAACCATGGGATGGTATTCCCAATTCTGGATGGAAATTAGAATCAGCTTGAAAAATTTTAAAAATGCTGATATCTGGTCCCTAGCACTTCTCTTGATAAATTTTGTCACTTGTGAAGGTGGTGCCTGTCAGATTTCTCCATTGTAAAGGTGCTTTTTGATCCTTCATATTTAATATGTAATCTCTGCGTGATCTTTTAGTACTAGGAGAATATCCTGATGCCCAACGACCTTTTATAAAATGGTCTTAGCATTCATTGATGATCTTTGCTTGAATCAGTTATTTCACTGGGGGTTGTAAAATTGTGAACTTTCTAATTGTATCCTTCTCTCCATAACAATTAGCTGGCATTCTTCTATAAAGAAGAGCTTTCCCCTTTCCTTTCCTTTCCTTTCCTTTCTCTATTTATTTATTTGTTTACATATTTATATTATTTATTTATTATCACTATGGACTCAATAGATTATTTGTTTTATTCAGAAGTTACCATCATCATTCCTTTTTTTTTTTTTTTTTTTTTTTGCGGTACGTGGGCCTCTCACTGTTGTGGCCTCTCCCGTTGCAGAGCACAGGCTCCGGACGCACAGGCTCAGTGGCCATGGCTCACGGGTCCAGCCACTCCGTGGCATGTGGAATCTTCCCGGACCGGGGCACGAACCAGTGTCCCCTGCATCGGCAGGCAGACTCTCAACCACTGCGCCACCAGGGAAACCCCCATCATTCTTTTTGACATGATATATCCCAAATTTGGACAGAGGAGCCCTTACAGTCGTTACAGCTGAATCTTTGGGCAAGTTCCCCATAGTCCATGAGTACCTCCTTGCTTTCCAGCACAGTGTAGTCTGAGCTCATCTTGTACCTTCTCCATTCCAGACCTGGAATCAGCTATTTCTCCAAGGAATGGGAGCCTATATATATTAAAGTGACCAAGGTATAAACCTCTGTATAGGAGGAGACAAAACATGAAATGATACAGTGTGGGCATTTAAATACTTTGAAGGGAATAGACCACTAAATATCAGCTAGCGTGAAGAAAAATAACCAAGATACTTTTAAGCTGGGAATGGAGTACTGGCCTGGAAGTAGGGAGACCTTGATTTGGATCTTGACTCTGTGTGTGATTTGGGATGAAGTACTTAATCTCTTCTGGTGTCACTTGCTCCACTGTGTTTAATTGGGGGACTGGGCTAGACAGTACTGAAACCCTTTCTATGCTCCAAAATTTGATGTCCTGAAGAGTTTAACAATACATAGTTATAAGAAGGGTTTTGAGCCCATAGAGGGGATTGTTCCTGTAAGATTTCAAGGGCAGAAACTTCACCTTTTAGCTTTTTCTCCTCTTGATCTAACAAAACTCATTGTAAATGTGCTCAATCAACGTTTTTGGTGGTGATGATCTTTCCTGAAGCTAGAATGAAACAAACAGACTGAACTGCCAAGATTTAGGTAAACCATAAAAAAAAAAAAAAAAAAAAAAAAAACTATGTTAAAGTGAGAGTTTAAGCATTGGGATGGTTACAAAGGGAGGTGTTAATCTTTAAAGTAAGAGGGTCCTACCTGCCTAAACCTGGCCCTTCCTGATGTTCAGCAAATGGACTCAATGACTGCTCAGTTCTTTTCCTGGCCCTCGAGTTCTCTTCTTCCCAAAGAACCCAAATTTAAGTTGTTTTGCAGCATTTTCTCTTTTATTAGGAAACTCCAAACTACACCAAGAAAAATTTTTTCCAACACTCCTTAAAGTCAGAAACTGTATTTTAAGAATAATTCTCCTCTGCTTTAATAAATTGGCTAAAAAGCTTAAATGGACTTTCTATGTTTGCAGTGATAGAAGCACTTATCTCTCACCCCAAGTGGATGTCCTATGTAATTGAATGTGAAGTAATTCCAAAGTTGCATCAAAATCTTTTCAGAGTGTTACTATGACAATCAGACTTCTTTTTAAAAAACCACTTCAGTGCAAACTCTCCATCATCCCACTGTCCATTCAGTACAATTTCATCGCATGAAGTAAGTTTTGCTTTTCAGAAAGCTTAGGGGCAGGAGGGGGAATCATTATGCATTCACATTAGCTGCTTCTTCCACACACCCATTCTTCTCCGAGTGGTAACAGGCAGTCCACTCATCCTTATCACCATCTCAGAATGTTGGTTGTTAAAGGCTCTGCCTTCCTAAGACTGGGAATTAGTACAGAAGCCTAAAAGAGAACACACTGAGGAAATAAAGTCACTGACAGCGCTTCCTGCTTATTGATACCTTTCCTGCACAGACTCTGGCAAAAGCAAGAACCTGGGCAGAGATCCTCAGAGGGGAAGGAGGAGGGAAGGAGCTTTATCAATATCTCTAAGGCCTGGGAAACTTTGGAAAAGCATATTACCATTTCTTTCATTGGTTTGGGCCCCAGGCTGATCTTGACATTTCTATTCATGTTAACAGAGGGTGTGAGATCTTTATGTTTATCAAGTGGGGCATGTCTTAGAAGTGGTTGAAGTACACTGGGCAAGTGAAGGATTTACCAGCCATTTCCTGTTTTAGAGGTTTTGGAGAATCAACTTTGTGGTCTGCATGTGATGCTTCACACATGAGTGTTGTTTATTTCTATCTTTTGATTCAGTGGTTTTGAGACCTCAATAAAACTTTAGGGGCCCAGAAATCATTTTGTTCAAAGCTCTCCTTTGATAACTTGAGGAGTTGAAGGGACTTGCTCAACTAGTCCCAGGGCAGAGGCAGGATTAAAAGCCAGGTTCCCTAATTCCTCATCCTACACCCTTCATCCTTTACAACTTCACATATATACAAATGCTGCCTTCCCTGACCCTCCTTGGCTTTGTGCCAGAAGAAGCATATTATATTGCCTGCAGTTTTCCTTAAGTAGCTCAGTAAAACTGAAAACTCCACAAGGGCAGGAGAGTTTGTCTCTTGTGTGCATTGGTATATCTCAGGTCTAAAAAATGCCTGACACATAGTAGGGCCAAATAAATATTGATGAGTAAATTTTATGTGTGTGTGTGTGTGTGTGTTTCCCATAGTCGTGGTAAAGGCAAAGCCTTTCACAATCAGAATTCTGAGACTGGGATAAGGATGGCTTGACTGCTTTCTACATCTTCAAGGATATACGTATGTATATTTATGTACATATTCATTTAAATCTATACCCTGGAGCGGTGTTCTCAATGCTGGGTGGAAATTAGAATCAACTGGAGAGTTTTGGTTTTTTTTTTTCCAAGACAATACCTGGATATTAAAGCAAAGGTTCAGATTTCATTCACCTGGGTTGAGGTCAGGGCATCAGCACCTTTTAAAAGCTTCACAGATGATTCTAAGATACACCCAGCCTTGGAATCACACCCTAGGAAAGGGAACTTCTGAGGTGTCCTAATGGGGAGGTTACATTTGCTGTGGTTAGTTGGCATATGAAAGATGCTAATAAGTTGCTCACACTCCAGAGTAGCTCACCCACTTTAACTACCTTTACCTCTAATTAGTATTAGCAGATTATTTGTTATTTAAGAAAGGAGGATTTAAGATATGTGGTTTGGCTAGAAAAGAATGTAAGACTCCTGCCAGGTGTCAACTAAATATTTAGCCTCACTATGTGTCAGGCACTTTGCTATGCCCTTTAGAATCCTAGGCCTATATTCAGTAATAGGAATTGGTCAGATCTTGTGTTGGGTCATACACGAAAGGTTCTGTCATCTGATTAGACTAGAAAGTTAGCTGAAATCTACTGCTAGAATGGTTTCATTTGCCTCAAGTAAACTTTTTATGCCGGGCACTGTCTTAGGATCTAAATGGCCAGGGGCTGCTTCATTGAGTTTACAGAACAGCCATGTGGCTGTGTGTACCTGTTGGCTGACATGAATCCATATGTGTGGCAGAATTTGGCTAGAGACAATTTACATAATTTACAACAAGGCACCTGCTGCTGTAAGGTGTGGAGGAGAGACCTACAGCCTTCACCTACATCTACCAAAGGAGGCCGCCGATATCTGCAAAAAGGCAGCTTGTACTGGGTTGCTTACAGCAATGTGCATGCACTTTCTATACAGAGCCCTGGATACAGGAGGACTTTGGTCTTGACTCTGTCCTTTGAGAGGAGATGAAGGCAGATGCCACAACCCTGCTCAAAATGTCCCCAGTACGTGCGGCTTTTCAAATGCAGGTGATTCCATCCCTGGTTGGCAGGGGAGGGCAAACAACCTTGAACCTCCTTTGCTTCAGCCTTCTGACCTCCCTTTGGTATTTCTGAGTGTGTAACTGAGCCTGGGCTTCCTTGTAGGGATACTTGGGTTCCTAGTTGCGCAAAGTCTGCTATTTCACTGAGCCAAGAGTGGTGAGTAGCAGCTGGGACTGGGAAGGCAATTAGGAGGGATGGCAAAATGAGCAATTACAGGTGCAACAGCAGAACAATGTGGCTTCTGAGTCAGAATCTGGCTACAGTCCTCCAAGTCCTTCCTTTTAGTATCAGGGTGGGTGCTCTAAGGGCAAGGAGTATTAATAACAATAACATTTTACATGCTATAAAATACCTTGGATTGTAGCAAATAAAAGGACCATTTTGAAAAACAGCCTGAATGTCCATAAATAGGAGCATGGTTAAATAAGCAAGGGTAGGTCCACACAGAGAAATCCGTATAGTTGTTGAAGATAATGAGACAGACTTATCTGTGCTGGTAGAAGATGAGCTCTAAGACAAGGATCAAGTGAAAGAAATCAAGTACCGAATCAACACTCAGCAAGATCGCAATTAAGCAGCCTTCTCTCTGTGTTGTTTTAATTTTCAACAACATATTTATATATTACTTACACAGTCAAGAAAATATAGTAAAAATAAAAAGTCTGAGTAGAAGTATAATATCCTAAAATTTGGAAAGACAAAATTGTCCTTGGAGCTGAGCTGTGGCCCACGAACCCTGGTGGTATCTGGGCAAGTCTCTCAAACCCTGGGGGACAGCAATAGGTGCTTTAGGCCCTGCTTCTCTACCTCTCACTTTCCTCACCTGTAAACAGGGTTATAAGTCTGGTCTTGTTGAAATGCATAAATCCTGAGGGGAGGGGAAAGATTCGTCACGTAACTCTGGCCAAGCTCAGGACTATTCCCCTGCTCATTCCGGCCACAGATAGTTGCCACTGGGTTGCTAAATCATTCTAGAACCAACTTGCAGGTCTGTTGTCTTAATTCATCTTGGTAAGGAAAGGTTATGCCTAGTTTGAGGTTATGATCAAGCCAAATATACAAATTTCAGAACTTATCCCACTAGGGGAACTTTTATGGGAGGGAAGCTCCTGAAAAACAAGTGACAGAGAACTCTCCTCTAGTTGCAAAGTTTGGTTCTCAATTTTGATGAATAAGAATGATTTGAAAATACAATTTTGTCTGATGTGTTGTTAGGGAGCTAAATGTATCTAGAATTTCTTTCTGAAGAGCAAAATCCTCTCATGTTTTATAATGACAAGTTATGTTTTTCCTCGTCTGAAGATACCCGAGGATCTGGCCAGCTGGCTCCTTCTCTAAGTTCTGCCCATTCCATCAACCCTTCCTCAAGCGTCATCCTCTGCAAAGTTTTAATACTTCTTGGACTCTCCTGCATACAACTAGTCAGGTTGGAGGGGATGATTAATTGACCAGAGGAAGGAATGGGCTTGGTGAGCCATCCCACCCACTTTCACTTGCATTTTTTGAGGTCATCTGAACACAGAAGAGCCCTTTAATCAGTTTTGGTTGGGCCCCGAGTGGGTCTAGATATGAACCACCATGGGAAATCTGCTCTGGCCTCAGTGATTCTCTGCTTCTGATGGATGGAATCCAAACTCTTCAACCTAGCATCCACCAACTAGCTGTGTGTCTGCAGCCAGTGACTTAACACATTTCTGTGCTTCAGCATCCTCTCTGTAGAATGAAAGCATTGGTCTTGTTTGAACTTTGAGGGCACTAACAGCCCTGGGATTCTATATACAAGATGCTTAAACAACACACAACCCTTCCCTCAAAGATATCTCCTAAGGCTCCCCTCAGTTTGGGTCAGGCCTGGAACAAAAAGGCATAACACAAATGGTAGGAAAACCTTAAATGACCACTTCTTATTTAATGAGACCAATGAAATTGGTTATAGCTGTCTCCACCTCAAAGAAAATGCCAGGAAATTTCCTTTAAGTAAAACCTTTTAGGATAGAACATTAGGAGACCAGAATAGATAACAGGAGTTATTGGGAGGGTCCCTCTTTGCCAGCACCTTGGTTTTGGGGTGTGTGTGTCAATGTCTCATTCTGAAAGTTCCAGAAAATCCATCAGTTCAAGGGGGAAGAAGAGATTGGCAGCCATGTTTGTTGTGTGGGCACGTTTGAGGGAGTGATAAACACAGGTCAACATAACATCCTGATGAACACACTTGTTCCATTCAGACTCTCACTCCCCCCCCCCCTTTATTTTACTGAGAAAAATTAGGTTTTAAATGGCTTTGGAGATAGTAATCTCAGTTTCTCCTTGAACTATAAAGAGACCTAAGTATTTTCACATAATTAAACACCTCAGAGATGAGAAACCAGAAACAGAGGTCTTTTCACCCCACCCCAAAGCAAAGCTCTTTGCTCCTCTGGCAACCTGTCTCAAGTCTTCATGCATCAGAATTACCTGAGTGTTTTGAAAAATACAGATTCCTAGGACTCACCATAAATCAACTCAGAATGCCTGAGGTGGGGCCCAGGGATACGCATTTTTATTATTATTATTTTTTTAACTTACTAATTAACTTTATTTTTTTCCCAGGAATTTTAAATTTCCCCCACAACTCACACACACACACACACACTGTATTTTATTTTTACAAGAGATAAATAGACTGACACCAAGCATTGTAAATGGATGACCACAACAAAAGCAACAATGATCGCAATTACCAAACACGAAACACCCTCATACTATGTCATAATATTGACATTCAGTCCAGGAATCCTCCACTGTAACAGTTCCTTTACTTTGCAGTGAAAATTGATTTGTATATTTTTTGCCTCTGAGTCCTTGTGGGATTTTTTTTTTATTCAAACGGAAAGTCACAAAAATTATAATCATCCTCATCAGTTCACTCAGTCCCATGTAATTAATTTTTTTTATCTTGATCTTTTGTTAGCACTTTTATGAATTCATCAGTTTTCCATTGACCAGCTCCCACAGGTTAGTCTTTTATCCACAGCACCTGAGCACTTTGGCTCTGACCTAATCAAGGTTATACTGTTACTAATAACCAGTCTCATACAACCTATCTTGGGACATTTTGGAAACTTTTTGAATAAAAATTGCTCCAGTAAGCATGCTGTTTTAGAAGACAGTATGCATGTCATGTGCTAATTGTGGCCTGTGACACCATAAAATAAAAGTGCATTACTGAATGCTTTCAATTTCTTATAATGATGGGAAGGTGGCATGTCATGGGGCCTTTTTAGCCCCAGACATCACTCCAGAGAATTCCAAACAGATATAGACAAGGGCAATTAGGACCCGGATCCTTTCCTCTCAGGCTGTTTACCGATGGGAATAGGATGTCCCGAAGCAACACTTCCCCCAAGTGACGTGTGGATAAGTCTGGTTATCAGAAAGATATTATTGGTGGTGTGATACACAGGGCATTTACATTTTCTTGATAGGGTTAGTCATATGAAAGCTGACAAAGAAGGAAAAGGAGCAGTGGTGTGGTGCAATGTCAACAGACAGCTGTCCCCTGGCTTCCCGATAAATAGGATGACTTGCATTGCTGAGCGGTGTGGTCACTGCCAAAGGAATGGCCCTCTCACATTTCTTCCTGATTCACATATTCAGTGGGGTTACTTGTCATCCCCTCCCTCTCCTGCTTCCCAGACACTGAGTCTGGAATGAAACTTCACCTGCCTCTGAGCTGGCCCCGGGTGGGGGGCAGGGGTGTTACTTGGGTTCCCAGGTTGGAAGATTAGCTCACCCGGCCCTAGCTATATAAGCTGATCAGAGCAGGGGGACTCCCCAGGGCCGACTCAACGTTTCATCCCCCAGGAGGAAAACAGACAGAAGAACTTCAGGTCAACATGATGGTTCTGAAAGTAGAAGAGCTGGTATGTAAAGCACATTATTTCTACGCAGTGAAAAATGGGGCAGCCTTGATTTTTATTTGAAAATTGAAATGCCCTTTTCTTTCTTGCATAATGTGCTGGTACTCTGAAAATGTCATGTATGGAAAATGGTTGGTTTATGTGATGAAATAAGTGAAACTGGAAAAAGGGAGCTGGCAGTAATGAATTCTCTACATATTTCCTATCTATTATCTTCTCCTTTGCTTTTATTACTAAAGTGTGTAATCATGTATAGTTATCAAAATGCCTTAGGGGAGAAGTTCTATTGCAAGAATATATGTCTGGAAACTATAACTCAAGGCAAAGGATCATCAACCTAAAATGAAAGAATTTAAAATAATCGGTGGGGATGGGGAGGACAGATAGTGATTTTCCTAGGAGAAATGTGATTAAGTAGATTAAAAGTAGATTTAAACATTTCAACCTAAGCTAAACCTTGATTTAACCAAGAGAGGGGGACAAGCATCTGAAGGTTATCCTGGAACACTGCAGCAACTCGTTGCTGCCTGATATAGGAGAAGGTGCTGCAATGGAGGCCACTGTCAGCAGGGAGGGAGGACCGGGGGCTGCCTGCAGCATCCTCTGTGGAGAATGACCCCAGGACAGGCCTGCTACTTCTGACCCTGCCATCTTCCCTTGTAGGTTACAGGGAAGAAGAATAGCAGTGGGGACGCTGGGGAGTTCCTTCCTGAGGATTTCAGAGATGGAGAGTATGAAGCTGCTGTCACTTTAGAGAAGCAAGAGGACCTGAAAACACTTCCAGCCCACTTTGTGAGCCTGCGGGAGCAACAGTGGAAAACTGAGAAACAGCGAGAGGCAGAGGTAAGACCCTTCCATGAAATTCATGAGTGGGAGGTTGGGGACGGGGCAGAGGATGGAGGTGCCAGACAGGAAGGAGAAGAGAGAGAAACCAAACAAATACAACCATTCCAAAGCTGTTTCTTTACCAGATTCTAACCTATAAAGAGGCAACTTCTATGGGACAGAAAATAATTGCAGAAAATAATTCTTTGGCAAGACTATGACCTCTGGATTCCGAATCAATCACTGTATGTTCTGTGACTGTGTTTTGATTGAAAGACTTGGAAAGAGAAATGTGTCCAGTGAATTTCTGATGTCTTACACTGTCTAGTTAATCCCAAACAAGGGAGCCTTCTTTTTCTTAGTAATGTGGTTTGTGGTCCATGGATCATTGTTTGACTGTGGCCGCTTTCTGTGTTGACAAAATGTGTTGCTGGGTGAATTTTCATTACTTACTAACCGCAGATAAAACATGCATTTGTTAGCTGTAGTCCAGGATAGTCTATTTCATGAGCCCTGCTTAGTGGGCCACCTGAAAGACACTGGCATTGAAATTTTAGAGCTTAAAACTTATTAGTGGAGTCTTTTGGGTAAAAAAAAAAAAAATTCATGAGCATGATACAAAATTCTACAGAAATCTGGGGTTTGTTTATGGAAATAATTACAAAATCATCACTTAGAGACTAGATCCTATCTCCAGTGAAAAGCTGATGCTATAAGCAAGGAAAGTGAAGATGAAGGCAATTAGCAGGAAAATTTGACCCCTAAGTACTTGAATAAGAAATCACTAAATTCGAGTCAAAGATTTATTATAAATTTTTTATCTTTTTGTGCAAACTGTTCACATACTTAGCTCAGACCTTGCAGATTCTGTTTTGACACAACCAGAATGCATGTCAGTAGAACTCACTGTATTTTGAAACATGGATTTCTTTTTTAGCTCAAGAAGAAAAAACTAGAACAAAGATCAAAGCTTGAAAATTTAGAAGACCTTGAAATAATCATTCAACTGAAGAAAAGGAAAAAATACAGGAAAACTAAAGTTCCAGTTGTGAAGGAACCTGAACCCGAAATCATTGTAAGGGCTGCTTGGTTTTGTAGTATTACACCTCGGCATTAGGCTACAGGGGAATAAATATCTGTGGAGGGTTTGATTGAATGTTGGAAAACCCATGGTAACTCTCACACTGTTTTTTTTGGCTTTAGACAGAACCTGTGGATGTGCCTAGTTTTCTGAAGGCTGCCCTGGAGAATAAACTGCCGGTAGTAGAAAAATTCTTGTCAGACAAGAACAATCCAGATGTCTGTGATGAGGTAAGGCTTATACAAAGCACTGCAAAATCCAGCTCATTAATTTTGTGTTTCTTATGCTTTGCTGCAGCCTTGCTAATCTGGTGCCAAAAATCAATCCACCTGAAACAGTCTCCCCAGCTGTTGCCACATATGCCAATAGCATAACAGGGGAGTGCAGTGGTCCGAAAAAAGAAAATGCTGGATTAGTGCTATGGATTGCATTATTTTTTGCACTCTAATATACTTCTGACTGCTTTTTCAGCTTGTCTTTAATTTTTCGATCTTTGGGATAGACTCTTAATATGGCAGGACCAACGAGTCACCAATGGAGAAATATATTATTAGCATTATCTTTGATTGGACTCAAATACATCAACTCTGCACAGGGAATCTGTAGACTGGAGTTCAAGTGCTAGCTCTATTACTACTGGCCTATTTGATTTTTAGCAGCCAATCTGCATTTTCTGGACCTCAGTTTCCTTATCTGAAAATAGAGGGCATTGGAGTGAAATAATGCCTAAAAGGTGTTCCAGCACAGTCTATTAGCCCATTTATATGAAGCCATTTACCAGAACTCACTAATCCTTTTTGTATCCTTTCCCTCATGAATTGAAATGGGGAATCATTTCTGAAGTTGAATGAAAAATGTCTCCCATTTTCTTAAAAATGAATTGAATGCTTTTTGATATTCAACCTATCAACCATCCCAGATGGAAGAAAACAGCCTGAACTGCATGGCAAATACTATAGACACCATGAAGGCACAAAATACAAGAAAGGGAAATGTCAGCATTTAGGTAGTTTTGAATCTTTAAGCCCATGTGCCTCGATGAAGACCTCTATGCACTTAGAAATGTATGTTGCAGAAGGCGCAAATCCCAGGTGCAGAATAATTGTCCTAGACAACAATTTTAGTAAATTTGACATTTCTAACTCATAAAGAAGCACTCAAGTTTCTATCAGCTAGGTCATCAGAGTCCCCAGCTTCATACTTCTTAGAAAGGATTTATGCTCATTTTTATATGCATTGCTCCCTCTCTCTTTCTTAAATCTCTATTTTGACAGTATAAACGGACAGCTCTTCATAGAGCATGCTTAGAAGGACATTTGGCAATTGTGGAGAAGTTAATAGAAGCTGGAGCCCAGATTGAATTCCGTGATATGGTAAATATATTTCTTTGTTTGGAAGTGAGCCAAAGTAAGTAGACTATATGAAACTTGAGAAAACCTACAATGGAAAAGGGGGCTGACTGTATTGAAAATTGATCTGCAAGAACTAGGCAGAAGCTCGTTTCTCCATACAAAGGGAAGTTGGGAGATGGGACTAGGTCATGTGGGAAGTATTTTCTACACATACTGAAAGGAGAGGAGTGTTCCAGGGAAACGAAGGAAGTGAGAGCTGCTGGACAGAATTCAATATCCTCATCGAAGACTTGGGTCATTATCAAGTCAGTAGCCTTACTGAGAAGTAATACAGTCAACACTTGCCTTTCAGCCTCCATGTCCTTCCACCATATGTGGCCGCCTGCTCCTGGCCCCTTGGCTGCCAACAACATCTCAGAATTCTCTAGCTGCACACCTTATATGATAGATGCTGATTGCCATCAGTGAGGTTTGGGGATAGACTGCATACAAAATGAATTGCATCTACGGAAAGTAGCTGCTATTCAGACCTCAGTAATTCAACCACTGTGATTTCTACACAGACTGGTACACAGCATATTTTATGACCTGAAGATTGAGCTGGGAAAATGCTTTATTTAAATACAGCTCAATTTGACTTTTCAGCAAAGTGGAAAAGGGACTGGAAAAGTCCAAAGGAACTGGACAAAATTGAACCCAAAAGATGTACACACAGAAAAACAAGAAAAGAAACAAAATATAAAGTTTGTATAGAAAGACACAAAAATGCACGAGCATGGGATTTGGAGGGCCAGGGATATACCAAACTTACTCTTATGAGTAAGTGCAGTGGCCACGAGTGATGATGGTCAAGGTACAGAGGGTGTGCTGGCACAAATGGCAGGAGAGAACCAGCGAGGGATGATGAAAAAACAACAGGGACAAGGGAGAGGTGTCAGATCCAGATGAATATCTTTTGGAAGGGACTACTTTTATTCTGCCAGAATTTTAAAATACATTTGTCTAGAACTTTTGAGTGTATCTGGCAAAAGTGGTTCAAAGTTTCAGGCAGACTGTGGGTTGGAATATCTCTTCTGCCACTTACTAGCTGTGTTTCCTTGGGCAAGAAACTTGAATATTTTGGAGCTTTGTTTTTCTCATCTGCAAAACGAGCACAGAATACCCACTTCATAATGTTGCTGGGAGCATCACTGCGTCTGAAGTATGCGGCACTATGTTGGCACGAGGAAATTCCCAATAAATTGTAGTTCTTATCCTCTTTTAAAAAGATTTATTAGGTTTATTAAGAACCTCCTAATGATGCAAACACGCACATAGATACGTACACAGGAGCGCATACACTCACATTCACACACTTAAGAGTTTAGCCAAAACATTTGGCAAGAGCCTTCGACCACAATAGTTACAATTGGCAACCTAGACGAGGACAGCCCAGTGTCACCCACGGATGCCCTAGCAAACCTGGCGTTCCTGGGCTTTAGAAACGAAGTACTAATTCCTCTGTCTAGGGTCTTCTTTCACTAACTCCTGTCCTTTTACCTTCCCGGTATAGCTTGAATCCACAGCCATCCACTGGGCAAGCCGCGGAGGAAACCTGGATGTCTTAAAACTGTTGCTGAACAAAGGAGCAAAAATCAGCGCGCGGGATAAGGTATTTCTCCTCCTCCTGTCCCCCTCCTTCTTCCCCTCCTCCACCCTGTCCCTCCTCCGCTTCTCCCCTTCACACATGCCTTGGGGTCTGGGCAGCCTCTGTCCTCAAGTCCAGGGACACAGCAGGCTCTTGCATTTTGCAGTTGCTCAGCACGGCGCTGCACGTGGCGGTGAGGACCGGCCACTACGAGTGCGCAGAGCATATCATCGCCTGCGAGGCGGAACTCAACGCCAAAGACCGAGTGAGTAGCCCCGCAGAGTTTGGCCTCCTAAAGCTTCACTCATTGACATATTTGGAATAACTGCCCCAGCCGGGCACCCTTGCGGGACCCACTTCCTGGCCTCAGGCTCACCTCGTCTGTTCACTCTGCTTCTCTAGGAAGGAGATACCCCCCTGCATGACGCCGTGAGGCTGAACCGGTACAAGATGATCAGACTCCTGATCATGTATGGCGCCGACCTCAACATCAAGAACTGTGTAAGTGCTCAAGCAAGGGGCCCTGCTTGCCAGCTTTCTAATGAACAAAAATATGGCTCACATACTTGAAAATATTCTTACAACGGTAGATATTTCAGGGGTCTCTTGATGGTTTAAATGCCCCTGGTCACTCCCATGAGGACATTGCTGAGTTTGGCAAGGACTCAGATCACCTGGTCAGAGGTGGGGAAGCCATAGTGCCTGCTATGACCTCGGTGCCTGATATAGCCTGTAGTAATTCTTTAACAATTTGGACTTGAAGATAAAAGATGGCCAAACCGCCCATGCTTACAGACATAAGTACAGTCTGCTTTGGCCATCCCTGGCTGAGCAAGGTCTGGGGTAGTCAGGAATAAAGACACCCACCACTGCTGAAGTTGTCAAAAATTCCACAGTGGTCAATGCAACCAAGGGCCAAGGAACTCAAAATAATCAACATCTAATCCAAGTAATTCTGAATAGTCCTCACCTCCTTACAGCAGCATGACAGGCTACCACTTTTTCCAGGGGGAGCCATGCTTTTGCCTATTATTTTTGAGATAATTTCTGTTCATCCTCCTCTTTGGTTTATCTGCACATCCCTCAAGATACTTTCCTATATTTAGGCCCTGCAAATGCTTGTATAAGTCCCCTTTACAAGTACGTATTAATTAAGCTTCATCTGTAAGCCAGGGAATGTAACCAAATTTTCCTCATGGTCCCAATTCCCAGTCAAGCATCATCTAAGCTTTAAAAATATCACTGGGAAGGGGCTTTCCTGGTGGCGCAGTGGTTGAGAGTCCGCCTGCCGATGCAGGGGACACGGGTTCGTGCCCCGGTCCGGGAAGATCCCACATGCCGCGGAGCAGCTGGGCCCGTGAGCCATGGCCACTGGGCCTGCATGTCTGGAGCCTGTGCTCTGCAACAGGAGAGGCCACAACAGTGAGAGGCCCGCATGTCGCAAAAAAAAAAAAAAAAAAAAAATCACTGGGAGGAATGAGTGTAAAGTACTGAAGAAGTAATTTGAAAGAAGCTTTTGGAGAATCACTTTACAAAGAAGGAAAGAAAACCCCAATCATCTTATACTGTGAATAATTTCTTCCTCTTACTGTGTTACTATAATACTGAGAGAAATACTTCATCATTCAAAAAAAAAAAAAAGAAGTCTTGGTGACAGGAACAAAAAATAAATGCAATAGAGACTGCGTTAACAGTCAGGTCCCCTCATTCTTGATATTGGGATTGGTCTTATCAGATAATTTAAACAAACTATCAGAAAGAGTAGATTCAATGAAATCCCCAAGGCTGCAGAAAATATGATTTTTTTTCAGGCAGTGAGAGACACTACCTGCAGAGATAAATAGCATACAGATTTGGGGAGACTGTGTAAGTAGCCAGGGAATCACGAGATAAATTTCAATACAGAGGAGTTGGAGGAAGTCATGAAAGAATAGCCTCAAATATACAAATAGGGTTCAGGGCTCTGAATTATCAGTAAGACCCCAGCATAAAGGTTCTGGAACTGTTAATGTCACTGACCCAATGGATGGATGTTCCCAAAAAAGATCACTAAGCTATTGGACACCATCTTGAAGGGAACTGGAAACAATACATTACTGTATTGTTGTCCAAAACTCTGTCTTCATGTTTGCTGATGAGTGTCCCTCAAGGTAGGATGCTACAAGGTGAGAAGGTCCAGAATGAAGGTTACAGGGCCACTAACTCAAATCCGCACAGGGCCCAGGCAGATGGCATAGATGACTTACATGATGGCTGCTGGTGCCATGCACACAACTTACTTAAAGGTAGCAGCCCTTCCCCAACTCAGTCCATTGCTGCTCCATGAAACCACGGGAATTGTGCTGCCAGGTCTCCCAGTTTTTTCACAGAGATCACAAATTCAGTTGGGAAATCTCTTAATTTCCAACTGCTGCCAATTAATTCCAACTTAAAAAAAAACACCTAAGCTCTGTTTGGGCCAAAACAGGTCTCTAGCTTTATTTGCATCTCAAAGCTGCCAGTCTGCAATCTCTGGGATAAAGAGAGACTTCTGAATGAATAGAGAAGGAAAATTTTAGGACTTCTCAAATTCAAGGACAAGAATTGAGAGGTGACACAGTTTTAATTGTTGTAAATATCTTGAGATGTATGCTTAAGGTAAAAAAATTTTGGTCTCAAAAGTTATTTATTCATACATCATTGATATCATCTCATTTATTCATACATCACTGATATCAATGTCAGTTCTGAGCAGCTGTGAAAAATATACCCCTTGGAGTAGTACTTGTGTACTTAAACCAAGGTGTTGAAGCAGCTCATTCCCCACCAGTTTTTATCAATCAGGAATCATTTTCCAAGTTGATAGGAAGTGGTGCTTGACCAAGAGGGATACTACTACTTCCCTACACCCATTTTGCAGGATACTGGGTAAGTATGGAGGCATTTTTTTGAGTTTGAAAATGACTTGGCTTACTCTTGCTGTTTAGTGTCTAGGGACTGGGGATTTTTACCACCACCTGGGATATCCCACAGGAAAGAAAACCATTGCTAATCTGAAATGCCAAAAGCATTCCCGTGAGAAACAGTGAAGGGCTGGTTTGAATATAAACTGCAAATCACTCATAATGGAAAACATAAAACACTTCAATAACAGACACCTATCCATTACCTCATTAAATACACACACACACACACACACACACACACACAGGAGATGAATTTATAGATGCCTCCGCCCTGGAAGTAAAATTCCCTCCTCTATTTTGATTAGGCTGGGAAGACCCCGATAGATCTGGTGCTACAGTGGCAGAATGGAACCAAAGCAATATTTGATAGCCTCAAAGAGAACTCCTCCTACAAAGCCTCTCGCATAGAGACGTTCTGAGGAAAACGACGATAGAAGCTTCCATTGGCTGCTCTTCACCACCCCGAAGAGCAACTCATCATGAAAACCAGCTTCTCTTTATCAACCTGTTGTAAAGCGGCACCTAATTATGTTTTGAGAAAGCACAGGGACGTAGGTATTGACATTTCCCTTAGTGAAACCCACTCTATTTATTTGTATTTATTACTGTTTATTTATTTATTTACTGTGATACCACTGACATTCAGATCCTTCGTGATCACCCATTTGGAGAACAAGCTTAGTTTGTATGGGATGCGTCAGAGCCTCTTCCCAATAGGTAGCCCTTAAACCGTGTTAACCAGAATTGCTGTCAGTGCCGACTTACATGTCACCTCGCTCATGGAAGATGTTTCAGGGTGTTTTGGAAAGACAAAAGGGATTGTTGCAGCCCTCTTTTCTCCTGAATTTTTCATGCTGAAGTGTGAGGCCATGGAAAGCCTGTAGCGACAGGAAAGGAAACACAATGAAAGTGATTCTGTGAGGACAGTAAAGCCGGTTATTCGACGCCTGGGCCTGGTAATTCTTACTAGGTCACACGCTGTGTGTACCAAGGTAAAGAGAATGTCTTGAGTGTAAGTGGAAGGAGCGGGCCGCTGGGCAGTGCAGAACTGAATGAGTTCAAAAGAGATGAAAGTAACTGCGAATTGTAAATGTGTAAATGTATATTATGCTGTATGTATATTTTATGTTCATAATAAAAGCAAATCCTAACCCTCTTTCCTCCTTTTAGTGGGAAAAGAATCATGCAAAAAGGCCATTTAGATGGGGTTTTCTTTGTCTTCCAAGTTTTCATATTAGGAGTGTCCTCTAGAACCGCACCTCTCAGTATTTAACGTGTACACAGATCACCTGAGGATCTTGTTAAAATGCAGATTCCGATTCCTCCAGTGTGGGTGGGGCCTGAGATTCTGCATTTCCGACAAGCCCCCAGGCGATGCAGAGGTGGTGGTATAGCATAGCCACATTGAGCAGCATGGCTGTGAAAACCATAAGGATACCCAGGAGTTCAAGCTTTTTTGGCCCCAGTGATGGGGAGAAAGAGACCCCTGCTGGGCAAAATGATTACTGCAAGTTAAGGTGTTCCCTTAAGATGTTCCCCTGGGGCTTAACTAATCTGAGATTTAACAATTATTGTGCACACCGGCGGTGATGTCAAAGACTGCCCACGAGAAAACACACCTGGCCAATGATTGTTGACCTCCAAGGGGAGCTACTTTGCCTCCACGTGCTGGGCCAGGTGCTATGACCTGTGATGAGAAAACCAAATTGTCCCCGTCCTGCCTTCCTGGAATAGATGAATATTAAAGAAATAATCACATAAATAAATATACGGTAACAATCTGCAGTAAGTATATAAAGAAGTAAAAAGTACAGAGTGCTGAGAGTCTAAGCTGTGGAGGCCCGCCATTCGACGGGGAGGCAGCGGAGAGGGTTTCTACAAAGACTTCTTTGAGGTGGGAACCTTTCAGGGGAGTCTGAAGGATAAACTGGAGTTATTCAAGCACAGTGTTCCAGGCAGCAGAGAGAACACAGAAAAGGGCAAGGTTATGGGAAAAGTATGAAGGCCAACGTGAAACACTCGCACTAGTACCCCTCCCATAAAACACCCCAGATAGGATAAAACTCATAACCTCTTTGCTATGCCTCTAACACTTTGAGAGGGCATGTAGGCACAATCCATAGCCAGAAGATCCTCCAGTCAGCTGATCATGGAGTTGTGAGGATGGTTTGAAATATTTTTGTACCTTTTCTATCTAGACTCTGAACAATCTGTAGAGTCCACCTCCTGGGCGTCGGGAGCTTCATTCTCTTTGTTATCTCCCTCTCAATCCCCTTCTGCCACCCCCTGCTCTCCCTTGAGGGTCCTGGCTCTAACCCGTCAGATCCTTAAGGCTTGGGGTCCTTCCGTTTCTTCCAAGTAAAGCACCTACAACACAGACAGCATCTCCACTGCTGCAGTGATGTCTCCCACAGCATAGCTTGGGTGTGTTATTATTTACATGGCTAAGTTTTCTGTTGATGTCTGCCTCAAGTTCTGCTCCCCACAAGAGCTGGAATGTAAAGAAGAGAAGGAAGTAAGGGGTTAAAACACTTTTGTGTTTCTGTATATAAAGATTTGCACTAGTACAGAGGTAGGGGGCACGAGAATCCACATGGAATAAGTCCCATTATAACAAGGCCAACTCAGTGACCTTTGCTAACGGAAAAGATAAACACTTCAGGCAAAACCTTCAAGTTTCTGTCACACTGGCGGTCAACTTTTTTTTTTTTTTTGCGGTACACGGGCCTCTCACTGCTGTGGCCTCTCCCGTTGAGGAGCACAGGCTCCGGACGCGCAGGCTCAGCGGCCATGGCTCACGGGCCCAGCTGCTCCGCGGCATGTGGGATCCTCGCGGACCGGGGCACGAACCCGTGTCCCCTGCATCGGCAGGCAGACTCTCAACCACTGCGCCACCAGGGAAGCCCCTAGCCGTCAACTTTTATAAGTTCCCTGTCTTCCCACCTAAGCCAGACCCACAGTCTGCGTCTTGTATTCTTTTACCAGTGAAGGGAATGTCCCACTGGCCGATGGAGACTCTTGGAAGTTGTTCTAGACTTTCCCTTTGCCTTATCCCTCTTTCAACCAACGACCAAGACTTCTTAGCAAGCATACTACCTAAGGGGTGCTGTAATCTGTCCACTTCCTCTCATCCTAGGGGCCACTGCCCTAGTTCAGATCACCACAGCAGCTCCCGGATTACTCAAATGCCCTCAGCTTACTTCCCTCCAGTCTGTTCCTCAAGTTGCAGCCAGGGTGATTTTTCTAAAATGCAAATATGATCAAGTCATTCTCCACTTCAAAATTTTTCAGTGGCTGCCCATTTCTCTCAGGATGAAATAAAAGTGCCTTAGCGTTTTCTAAAACTCTTGAAATCTGGCTGCTGTTAACACTTTATTCTCATCTATTTCTCATTACTTTCCTCGCTAAACAGCAAACTTCAACTCTACTGAATTTTCAGTTTCTTAAAAAATCCAGGCACTAGCTTTTGTTCTCATATACTGTGCCAACTCCCTGGAAGGCTCTTCTTCCCACCCCACTGCATAATTTCCCCTCATTCCTCCCCTTCAGGGTAGCTGTATGTCCTCCAGGAAGCCATCCTTAACTCTTACTTAGACTTTGTTAGTCTCAAGTGTGTTCCTGCTGTACTTTTTTTCTCCATGTCATAACAACTGTCATACTACCTTTACCCCCCAAATGAAAAAATTTCCTCTCCCCTTGAACAAGCAATACATGCTCATTAAGTATTAAGCCAATTATAGAAACGAATGAAGAAAGCAAACATCACCAATAATCCTAATTTCATGACACTGATTATTTCTGTGCACATTACATACAGGCACTGTACATTTAGTTTTATAACAGTTTTCAATTGAACAACTTATTCTAGACATCTTTATAAATGGTAGACTTATGTTTCAATGTACAATGGATCATTTAACAAATCCTATCATTATTGGGCATTCAGGTTGTTTCCATTTTCCCATTTTAGACATTGTTGCAATGAATATTCTTATCCATGCATCCTTTACACCTAACCAGTTATTTCTGAAGAAATACATTTATAGAAATACCTATGAGGTTGGTATCAAATTATCCCTTCCACAATGTTATTGCCTTTACCCACAATCATGAAAATACTCATTTTGTAAATCTTTTATTTTTTCAACCTGATTAGCAAAAGAAAGATATATTTTTGATGATTTTCCCTTGATTACTAAAAAAGTTCAGCATCTTCCGGTTTATTGAGCATTTTTCTGGGCCAATCTTCCTTGCTCAATTTTCTATTGTCAGGTTCCCTGGAAGCAGTGCTTGAAATAAGGATTCTTGTGGAAGTGATTTCTTGAGAGTGGTCTATAAGGGACCGAGGGAAACATGACAGGGCAGGAGAAGAAAAGAAAAGAGGCAAAGACATGGTTTCAGAAGCCTCTTCTAAACCTAATCCCATAGGGAGCTCAGGAGCATAAACTGCACCACAGAGGCCAGAAGGCCAGGCTGTAAGTCCCTGCATCAGGCATTCACCATGGGCCAACCTCCAGGGGAGGGTGAGGATAAACCATTAATATCCAACATCTTCAGCAGCTGGAGAAGGGGTACACCAGCCTGGTAAAAAGGATCTGGGGTTTCCCTGGTGGCGCAGTGCTTGGGAGTTTGCCTGCCGATGCAGGGGACACGGGTTCGTGCCCCAGTCCAGGAGGATCCCACATGCCGCGGAGCGGCTGGGCCCGTGAGCCATGGCCGCTGGGCCTGCGCATCTGGAGCCTGTGCTCTGCAACGGGAGAGGCCACAACGGTGAGAGGCCCGCGTACCACAAAAAAAAAAAAAAAAAAAAAAAAGGATCTGGATGGACACTAGCAGTATTTGTCATGTTGCATATTTGTTTTTTAAAAGCAATTTCTTTAAAGAAGCTAAGGATGCTACACGTCTCTGGAATATGCACTGTAAATGTTCCTTCCTAGTTGTTTGTACTTTTCTAACACTAAATTTTTATAGACAAATTGATCAAGCTTTTATGTTTTCTGGCTTTGATGACCACGTTTAGGTCTTTTCCAATCCAAGCTTATTTTCTTTTTAAATAATTACCTTTTTCTTTAGTATTTTACACTTTAAAAAAATTTAAATCTTTAATCCACCTAAATTTTTTATGCGTGTGTACTGGGTATGAGATAGGGAATGGACTTGTTGTTTTTCCTAAATGACAGAATAACAGCTGACATTTAGTAGGTACATTCTATATGATAGGTTCTGCTCTGGGCCTTCTATAAATTTTAATCCACTTAACCCTTGCAATAATGCCACAGGGAGAAGAGAAGAAGGAAGTGAGGCAAAGAGTGGTTATGTCATTTGTCCAAGGTTACAGGTAGTAATTACTAGCAAGTTGGAATTTTAACACAGGCAGTGTGTCTACAGTCTTTGTACTTAACTGTACTGTACTGTGCTGTCCTGCCTCTCCTGCCAGGTAACCAGTTGTTCCAACACCACTTACTGAACAATCCATAATTTCTTCCTATAACTGAAGTGTTCCTGACTCCCAGCTCTTTCATTATTCTATATGAATTTCTGTACCAATTATACACTGTTTTAGTTACTAGAGTTCTGTTGTACTCTGTAATACTAACCAGTACAAGTGTTTTTCATTGTTTTTCTACAGAATTCCCTAGCTATTCTCAAATTTTTTTCTTTCAAAATAGCAAGCCTAAAAACAAAACCTATACACAAGCAAACAAAAATACATATAGACACTTTGTTTTGGACTTTGTTAAATTCATATATTAAATTGGGGGAGAAACCATGTCTCCCTTCATGTATTCCAGTCTAATTTCCCACGTCACTTTTATTTAACAGTTTTCTTCTCAGAGTCCCATCATTTCTTGGTAATTTATGTCTTTGTGATTAGGGCCGCCTTTTTTTTCCATTTCAAAGTAGACTTGTTTCATTTTTTAAAAAAATATTTTTTAAAATCTTTATTGGAGTATAATTGCTTTACAATGATGTGTTACTTTCTGCTTTATAACAAAGTGAATCAGTTATACATATACATATATTCCCACATTTCTTCACTCTTGCATCTCCCTCCCTCCCACCCTCTCTATCCCACCCCTCTAGGTGGTCACAAAACACCGAGCTGATCTCCCTGTGCTATGTGGCTGCTTCCCACTATCTATTTTACATTTGGTAGTGTATATACGTCCATGCCACTCTCTCACTTGGTCCCAGCTTACCATTCCCCCTCCTTGTATCCTCAAGTCCATTCTCTAGTAGGTCTGTGTCTTTATTCCCGTCTTGCTCCTAGGTTCCTCATGACCATTTTTTGTTTGTTTGCTTTTTAGAATCCATGTATATGTGTTAGCATATGGTATTTGTTTTTCTCTTTCTGACTTACTTCACTCTGTATGACAGACTCTAGGTCCATCCACCTCACTACAAATGATTCAATTTTGTTTCTTTTTATGGCTGAGTAATATTCCATTGTATATATGTGCCACATCTTCTTTATCCATTCATCTGTCGATGGACACTTAGGTTGCTTCCATGTCCTGGCTATTGTAAATAGAGCTGCAATGAACATTGTGGAACATGACTCTTTTTGAATTATGGTTTTCTCAGGGTATATGCCCAGTAGTGGGATTGCTGGGTTATATGGTAGTTCTATTTTTAGTTTTTTGTTTCTTTGTTTTTTGCGGTACACGGGTGTCTCACTGCTAGGGCCTCTCCCACTGCTGAGCACAGGCTCTGGACACGCAGGTCCAGCTGCTCCGTGGCATGTGGGATCCTCCCGGACCGGGGCATGAACCCGCGTCCCCTGCATCGGCGGGCGGACTCTCAACCACTGTGCCACCAGAGAAGCCCTATTTTTAGTTTTTTAAGGAACCTCCATACTGTTCTCCATAGTGGCTGTATCAATTTACATTCCCACCAACAGTGCAAGAGGGTTCCCTTTTCTCCACACCATCTCCAGCATTTATTGTTTGTAGATTTTTTGAAGATGGCCATTCTGACTGGTGTGAGATGATATCACATTGTAGTTTTGATTTGCATTTCTCTAATGATTAATGATGTTCAGCACTCTTTCATATGCTTGTTGGCAATCTGTATATCTTCTTTGGAGAAATGTCTATTTAGGTCTTCTGCCCATTTTTGGATTGGGCTGTTTGTTATTCTGATACTGAGCTACATGAGCTGCTTGTAAATTTTGGAGATGAATCCTTTGTCAGTTGCTTCATTTGCAAGTATTTTCTCCCATTCTGAGGGTTGTCTTTTCTTCATCTTGTTTATGGTTTCCTTTGCTGTGCAAAAGCTTTGAAGTTTCATTAGGTCCCATTTGTTTTTGTTTTTATTTCCATTACTCTAGGAGGTAGGTCAAAAAGGACCTTACTATGATTTCTGTCATAGAATGTTCTGCCCATGTTTTCCTCTAAGAGTTTGATAGTGTCTGGCCTTACATTTAGGTCTTTAATCCATTTTGAGTGTATTTTTGTGTATGCTGTAAGGGAGTGTTCTAATTTCATTCTTTTACATGTAGCTGTCCAGTTTTCCCAGCACCACTTATTGAAGAGGCTGTCTTTTCTCCACTGTATATTCCTGCCTCCTTTATCAAAGATAAGGTGACCATATGTGTGTGGGTTTATCTCTGGGCTTTCTATCCTGTTCCATTGATCTGTCTTGATGACTGTAGCTTTGTAGTATAGTCTGAACTCAGGGAGCCTGATACCTCCAGCTCTGTTTTTCTTTCTCAAGATCGCTTTGGCTATTCGAGGTCTTTTGTGTTTCCATAAAAATTGTGAAATTTTTTGTTCTACTTCTGTGAAAAATGCCAGCGGTAGTTTGATAGGGATTGCACTGAATCTGTAGATTGCTTTGGGTAGTATACTCATTTTTACAATGTTGATTCTTCCAATGCAAGAACATGGTATATCTCTCCATTTGTTTCTATCATCTTTCTTTCATCAGTGTCTTATAATTTTCTGCATACAGGTCTTTTGTCTCCTTAGGAAGGTTTATTCCTATTTTATTCTTTTTGTTGTAATGGTAAATAGGAGTGTTTTCTTAATTTCACTTTCAGATTTTTCATCATTAGTGTATAGGAATTTAAGAGATTTCTGTGCATTAATTTTGTATCCTGCACTTTACCAAATTCATTGATTCGGTCTAGTAGTTTTCTGGTAGCATCTTTAGGATTCTCTGTGTATAGTATCATGTCATCTGCAAACGGTGACAGCTTTACTTCTTTTACGATTTGGATTCCTTTATTTATCTCTTCAGATTGCTGTGGCTAAAACTTCCAAAACTATATTGAATAATAGTGGTGAGAGTGGGCAAACTTGTCTCGTTCCTGATCTTCGAGGAAATGGTTTCTGTTTTTCAACATTGAGAATGATGTTGGCTGTGGGTTTTTCATATACAGCCTTCATTATGTTGAGGCAAGTTCCCTCTATGCCTACTTTCTGGAGGGCTTTTATCATAAATGGGTGTTGAATTTTGTCAAAAGCTTTCTCTGCATCTATTGAGACGATCATATGGTTTTTCTCCTTCAGTTTGTTAATATGGTGTATCACATTGATTGATTTGCACATACTGAAGAATCCTTGCATTCCTGGGATAAACCCCACTTGATCATGCTGTATGATCCTTTTAATGTGCTGTTGGGTTCTGTTTGCTAGTATTTTGTTGAGGATTTTTGCATCTATGTTTATCAGTGATACTGGCCTGTAGTTTTCTTTCTTTGTGACATCTTTGACCGCTTTTGGTATCAGGGTGATGGTGGCCTCATAGAATGAGTTTGGGAGTGTTCCTCCCTCTGCTATATTTTGGAAGAGATTGAGAAGGATAGGTGTTAGCTGTTCTCTAAATGTTTGATAGAATTCGCTTGTGAAGCCATCTGGTCCTGGGCTTTTGTTTGTAGGAAGATTTTAATCAGTTTCAATTTCAGTGCTTGTGGTTGGTCTGTTTATATTTTCTATTTCTTCCTTGTTCAGTCCGGAACGTTGTACATTTTTAAGAATTTTTCAATTTCTTCCAAGTTGTCCATTTTATTGGCATATAGTTGCTTGTAATAATCTCTTATGATCCTTTGAGTTTCTGCAGTGTCAGTTGTTACTTCTCCTTTTTCATTTCTAATTCTATTGAGTCTTCTCCCTGTTTTTCTTGATGCGTCTGGCTAATGGTTTATCAATTTTGTTTACCTTCTCAAACAACCAGCTTTTTGTTTTATTGGTCTTTGCTATCATTTCCTTCATTTCTTGTTCATTTATTTCTGACCTGATCTTTATGATTGCTTTCCTTTCGCTAACTTTGGGTTTTTTTTTTTGTTGTTGTTCTTCTTCTTCTTCCCTCTCTAATTGCTTTAGGTGTAAGGTTAGTTTGTTTATTTGAGATGTCTCTTGTTTCTTAAGGTAGGATTGTAGTGCTATAAACTTCCCGCTTAGAAGTTCTTTTGCTGCATCCCATAGGTTTTGGGTCATCGTGTTTTCATTGTCATTTGTTTCTAGGTATTTTTTGATTTCCTCTTTGATTTCTTCAGTCATCTCTTGGTTATCAAGTAGTGTATTGTTTAGCCTCCATGTGTTTGTATTTTTTACAGATGTTTTCCTGTAATTGATATCTAGTCTCACAGCGTTGTGGTCGGAAAAGAAACTTGATATGATTTCAATTTTCTTAAACTTACCAAGGCTTGATTTGTAACCCAAGATATGATCTATCCTGGAGAATGTTCCATGAGCACTTGAGAAGAAAGTGTATTCTGTTGTTGTTGGATGGAATGTCCTATAAATATCAATTAAGTCCATCTTGTTTAATGTATCATTTAAAGCTGTGTTTCCTTACTTATTTTCATTTTGGATGATCTGTCCATTGGTGAAAGTGGGGTGTTAAAGTTCCCTACTATGACTGCGTTACTGTTGATTTCCCCTTTTATGGCTGTTAGCATTTGCCTTATGTATTGAGGTGCTCCTATGTTGGGTGCATAAATATTTACAATTGTTATATCTTCTTCTTGGATCGATCCCTTGATCATTATGTAGTTTCCTTCTTTGTCTCTTGCAACAGTCTTTGTTTTAAAGTCTATTTTGTCTGATATGAGAATTGTTACTCCAGCTTACTTTTGATTTACATTTGCATGGAGTATCTTTTTCCATCCCCTCACTTCCAGTCTGTATGTGTCCCTAGGTCTGAAGTGGGTCACTTGTAGACAGCATATATACGGGCCTTGTTTTTGTATCCATTCAACCAGTCTATGTCTTTTGGTTGGAGCATTTAATCCATTTACATTTAAGGTAATTATCGATATGCACATTCCTAAGACCGTTTTCTTAATTGTTTTGGGTTTGTTATTGTAGGTCTTTTCCTTCTCTTGTGTTTCCTGCCTAGAGAAGTTCCTTTAGCCTTTGTTGTAAAGCTGGTTTGGTGGTGCTGAATTATCTTAGCTTTTGCTTGTCTGCAAAGGTTTTCATTTCTCCATCAAATCTGAATGAGATCCTTGCTGGGTAATCTTGGTTGTAGGTTTTTCTCCTTCATCACTTTAAATATGTCCTGCCACTACCTTCTGGCTTGCAGAGTTTCTGCTGAAAGATCAGCCGTTAACCTTATGGGGATCCCCTTGTGTGCTATTTGTTGTTTTTCCCTTGCTGCTTTTAATTTTTTTTTTTTTTTTTTGCGGTACGCGGGCCTCTCACTGTTGTGGCCTCTCCCATTGCAGAGCACAGGCTCCGGACGTGCAGGCTCAGCGACCAATGCTCACGGGCCTAGCAGCTCCGCAGCATGTGGGATCTTCCTGGACTGGGGCACGAACCCGTGTCCCCTGCATCAGCAGGCAGACTCTCAACCACTGTGCCACCAGGGAAGCCCATGTATTTGATTTTTGATAGTTTGATTAATATGTGTCTTGGTGTGTTTCTCCTGGGATTTATCCTGTATGGGACTCTCTGTGCTTCCTGGACTTGATTATTTATTTCCTTTCCCATATTAGGGAAGTTTGCAACTATAATCTCTTCAAATATTTTTTCAGTCCCTTTCTTTTTCTCTTCTTCTCTTGGGACCCCTATAATTCAAATGTTGGTGCATTTAATGTTGTCCCAGAGGTCTGACACTGTCCTCAATTCTTTTCATTCTGTTTTCTTCATTCTGCTCTGTCACAGTTATTTCCACTATTTTATCTTCCAGGTCAATTATCCGTTCTTCTGCCTCAGTTATTCTGCTACTGATCCCTTCTAGAGAATTTTTAATTTCATTTATTGTGTTGTTCATCACTGTTTGCTCTTTAGTTCTTCTAGGTCCTTGTTAAACGTTTCTTGCATTTTTTCCATTCTCTTTCCAAGATTTTGGATCATCTTTACTATCATTATTCTGAATTCTTTTTCATGTAGACTGTCTATTTCCTCTTCATTTGCTAGGTCTGGTGGGTTTTTACCTTGCTCCTTCATCTGCTGTGTGTTTCTCTGTCTTCTCATTTTGCTTCACTTACTGTGTTTGGGGTCTCCTTTTCACAGGCTGCAGGTTCGTAGTTCCCGTTGTTTTTGGTGTCTGCCCCCAGTGGCTAAGGTTGGTTCAGTGGGTTGTGTAGGCTTCCTGGTGGAGGGGACTAGTGCCAGTGTTCTGGTGGATGAGGCTGGATCTTGTCTTTCTGGTGGGCAGGTCCACGTCTGGCAGTGTGTTTTGGGGGGTCTGTTGCCTTATGATTTTAGGCAGCCTGTCTGCTAATGGGTGGGGTCATGTTCCTGTCTTGTTAGTTGTTTGGCATAGGGTGTCCAGCACTGTAGCTTGCTGGTCATTGAGTGGAGCTGGGTCCTGGCATTGAGATGGAGATCTCTGGGAGATTTTAGCCATTTGATATTACGTGGAGATGGGAGGTCTCTGGTGGACCAGTGTCCTGAACTTGGCTCTCCCACCTTAGAGGCACAGGCCTGACGCCTGGCTGGAGCACCAAGCGCCTGTCATCTTCACAATAAAAGGGAGGGAAAAAAAAGAAAGAAAGAAGAAGATAAAATAAAATAATTAAAATAAAAAATAATTATTAAAAAATTTTTTAAATAAAAAAAGAGAGCAACCAAACCAGAAAAGAAATCCACCAATGATAACAAGCGCTAAAAACTATACTGAAAACAAACAACAAAGAAAGGACAGAACTGTAGGAAAAATGGTAAAAGCAAAGCTATACAGACAAAATCACACATAGAAGCATACACAGTTACAAAAAGAAGAAAAAGGGGGGAAAAAAATACATCGTTGCTCCCAAAGTCCACCTCCTCAATTTGGGATGATTCGTTGTTTATTCAGGTATTCCACAGATGCAGGGTACATCAAGTTGATTGTGGAGCTTTAATCCGCTGCTCCTAAGGCTGCTGGGAGAAATTTCCCTTTCTCTTCTTTGTTTGCTGAGCTCCCGGGGTTCAGCTTTGGATGTGGACCCGCCTCTGCCTGTAGATCACCTGAGGGTGTCTGTTCCCACCCAGACAGAACAGGGTTAAAGAAGCAGCTGATTTGGGGGCTCTTGCTCACTCAGGACGGGGGGAGGGAGGGGTACGGAATGCAGGGCGAGCCTGCGGCGGCAGAGGCCAGCATGATGCACCATCCTGAGGCATGCCGTGTGTTCTCCCAGGGAAGTTGTCCCTGGATCACGGGACACTGGCAGTGGTAGGTTGCACAGGCTCCCGCGAGGCGAGGTGTGGATAGTGACCTGTGCTTGCACACAGGCTTCTTGGTGGCGGCAGCAGCAGCCTTAGCGTCTCATGCCCGTCTCTGGGGTCTGCACTGATGGCCACGGCTTGCGCCCGTCCCTGGAGCTCCTTTAAGCGGCGCTCTTAATCCCCTCTCCTCGTGCACCTTGAAACAATGGTCTCTTGCCTCTTTGGCAGCTCCAGACTTTTTCCCAGACTCCCTCCCAGCTAGCTGTGGCACACTAGCCCCCTCTAGGCTGTGTTCACACAGACAACCCCAGTCCTTTCCCTGGGATCTGACCTCCGAAGCCCGAGCCTCAGCTCCCAGCCCCTGCCCGTCCCGGCAGGTGAGCAGACAGGCCTCTTGTGCTGGTGAGTGCTGGTCGGCACCGATCCTCTGTGCGGGAATATCTCTGTTTTGCCCTCCGCACCCGTTGCTGTACTCTCCTCCGTGGCTCCAAAGCTTCTCCCCTCCACCACCCGCAAACTCCACCCACAAAGGGTCTTCCTAGTGTGTGGAAACCTTTCCTCCTTCACAGCTCCCTCCCAATGGTGCAGGTCCCAGCCCTATCCTTTTGTCTGTTTTTTCTTTTGCCCTACCCAGGTATGTGGGGAGCTTCTGGCCTTTTGGGAGGTCTGAGGTCTTCTGCCAGCATTCAGTAGGTGTTCTGTAGGGATTGTTCCACATTTAGATGTATTTCTGATGTATTTGTGGGGAGGAAAGTGATCTCCATGTCTTACTCTTCCGCCATCTTGAAGCTCCTCCCTCAGGGGCATCTTTAAAAATGGTATTTTATAACATGTTATTGTTAATTAAAACTACTGGCTTTTGTATTTATTTTATAATTGACCACTTTGCTGAACTTTTATTGAAGGTACTGTCATCTTGTTGCAACTAAACTAGTTCACGTTCTAACAAAAGCAAACTTTAAAGAAGCCCACTTGCTGTTCTTCACTGGTGACCAGCCATCATGCCCTCCTATTTTGAACAATAGGATAAGCACCTGTTCATAAACAGAAAGCAGGCACAACTGAAAATACATAACAAATGTATTTGAAATACAGGTGCTAAAAAGCACCTGTATTTCTAACCTTTACCCAGTTGCTTTTCTTGAGTTTTTCAAGAAGACTCACATTGTGCCATTAACTTTTCCTCCTTTCTAATATAACATGAATGACCTCAATATTATACCGGGTACAGTTGGGGCTAAAATATAGTCAGTTGGTTGAAAAAGTAGATCATTGTGGGGCATCAAAAAAAAGTTGAACATACATCCTCTTAAACATTTTAAGTTTAAAATATATAAATGTACACTCACGTGCCAATCTTTTAAAGAAAGGTCAAATCCTATTCTTGGAAGTATGGCTCCACTGATGGGAGATCTACATTTGTTCTTGAGTTCCAGTCTCTTTAAAGAAGAAAGAAAAGTGGTATTTCATTTAGCTTTGATTTGCATAATTAGTAATGTTGAGCATCTTTTCATGTGCCTATTGGCTATCGGTACATCTTCCAAAGACATATTGGACATTTTTCAGATCTTCTGCCCATTTTTATTTTATTCGTTTATTTATTTTTGGCTGCGTTGGGTCTTCGTTGCTACACGCGGGCTTTCTCTAGTTGTGACAAGCAGGGGCTACTCTTGGTTGCAGTGCATGGGCTTATCATTGTGGTGGCTTCTCTTGCTGTGGAGCATGGGCTCTAGGCACTCAAGCTTCAGTAGTTGTGGCACGTGGGTTCCGTAGTTGTGGCTCGCAGGCTCAGTAGTTGTGGCGCATGGGCTTAGTTGCTCTGAGGCATGTGGCATCTTCCCAGACCAAGGCCCGAACCCATGTCCCCTGCATTGGCAGGCTGATTCTTAACCACTGCGCCACCAGGGAAGCCCCCTCTGCCCATTTTTAAATTGGGTTGTTTGGTTTTTGTTGTTGAGCTGTATGAGTTTTTTTAATATATTTTGGCTATTAACCCCTCATCAGATATATGATTTTAAAATATCTTCCCATTCAGTAGGTAGTCTTTTTTTTAACCTGTCAAAAACTTTTACACACACACACACACACACACACATATATACGTATATTTCCAGATTCTTTTCCTTTATAGGTTATTACAAAATACTGATTATAGTTCCCTGTGCTATACAGTAGGTCCTCGTTGGTTGCCTTTTCATTTTGTTGATAGTTTCTTTTGCTGTGCAGCTTTTTAGTTTTGCATTTGTTTCCCTTGCCTGAGGAGATATACGTGGAAAGATAATGCTAATACCTATGTCACGCCTGATAGCCTGTTAGAATGGCTATTATCAAAAAGGCAAGAAATAAGAAATGTTATAGAGAGAATGTCGAGAAAAGGGAACCGTCATACACTATTGGTAGGAATGTAAATTGGTCCAGTCACTAAGGAAAACACTATGGAGATTCTTCAAAAAACTAAGAATAGAACTACCATATGATCCAGCTATTCTTCTTCTGGGAATTTATCCAAAGAATATGAAAGCACAAATTCGTAAATATATACATACTCCTATGTTCACTACAGCATTATTTATATAGCCAAGATATGGAAAAAAACTAAATGTCCATCAACAAATGGATAAAGATGTGGTGTGTGTGTGTGTGTGTGTGTATATATATATATACACACACACACACACACACATATATAAAATGGACTACTACTCAGCCATAAAGTTAGAGGAAATCTTGCCATTTTTGACACCACTGATGGACCTTGAGGGTATTATGCTAAATGAGATAAGTCAGATAGAGAAAGACAAATACTATATGATTTCACTCTTATGTGGGAAAAAAAAGAGAAAAAGAACAAACTAAATGAAACAAAAACAAACACATAGATAAAGAGAACAGATTAGTTGTTACCAGAGGGGAAGGAGGGATGGGGGGGAAAGCAAAAGGGGTAAGGAGTCAACTGTATGGTGATGGATGGAAACTTTTGCTGGCAAGCTGTAATGTACACATGAGTTGAATTATAATGTATACACATAAAACAATGTTATAAACAATGTTACCTCAATTACAAAAAAAAAAGAAGAAAAAAGAGAACTTATAAAGACTCTGGTAAAGCAATCCAAGTGCAGAATTTCCACTGGATCTCCTCTAAATCTAGTTGTCTTGCTCACACCTATTTTGACAGTTCTTTTTTTTTTTAATGTTTGCTTTTTTAAAAAATTAATTAATTAATTATTTTTGCTGTGTTGGTTCTTCATTTCTGTGCGAGGGCTTTCTCCAGTTGTGGCAAGTGGGGGCCACTCTTCATCGCGGTGCGCAGGCCTCTCACTATCGCGGCCTCTCTTGTTGTGGAGTACAGGCTCCAGACATGCAGGCTCAGTAGTTGTGGCTCACGGGCCTAGTTGCTCCGTGACATGTGGGATCTTCCCAGACCAGGGCTCGAACCCGTGTCCCCTGCATTAGCAGGCAGATTCTCAACCACTGCGCCACCAGGGAAGCCCTTGACAGTTCTTTTTAATGACTCATCTTTTTCAAACTTTTCAAAAGCATTAATCTTCCAGGGAATTCCTTTTTTTCCTCTCCTGGTTCATCAGTTTTTATAATTTTAAATTAACTTATATTAATTTTACAATGCTAAATACAATGGCATAAACAGACTTGTGAATAAACACACACCTAACTTTTGGTGAATCCAAGTGGGGTGAAGGCAGAAGCAAGCTGGCACTCAAGGAAGTGGCAGACTCTGGGTGTGAGGGCTCAGAAGCAGTGGCCATGAGTTTTATGGAGGGAGTGTAGTAGGCTAATCCATCATATTGCTTAAGAAGAAGTAAAAAATGCTTTATTTTTAGAACCATGATGCTTAATATATATACTATAAAGAGAAATGAACATATACATGTATGTGTGAAATATTCTTCTATTTGTATTTTTTCAAGAGTTTTTATTCTTGTTTATTTTTTTAAAATCAGGAGTGGACTTTAAATTTTATCAAATGTCTTACTGGCATCTATTAAGATGATTCTGATTTTTCTCATTTGACCTATTAATATGATAAAGTGTAGTACATTGAAAAGAACTAACAAATCCTTACATTTCTAGAATAAATCTCACCTGGTTATGGTATACTCTGTTTTACCAATATCTTATTTAAGGATCTAAATTCATAAGTGAGTTTAGTGTAAATCTTTCTCTTTTTAAAATTATCTTTTCTCTGACTCTCAGAACAGTGTTCTTATCTTCATTTAAATGATTTTCTTAATATCAATATAGCATAAATGCAAATATTTACAAAAAAGGCTACTTCTACTTAATATAATGATCCTGCTAATAATAATAAATAATTAAATTAATAATTAAAAAAATTATAATTAATAATTTAAAAAATGATTTCCAAAGTTGATTGAGTCCAGTGCTTTGAGATTTTTACTATAGCAATTAGAAAAATCAATATTAGGTTTTCAGGGGCTTCCAACTCAAAGGAATCCTATTTCAAGGACATCATGGAGGTAAGAACCAGCAAACGAAGAGGCCAAGTGTGATTTTACGTGCACTTTCCCTTTCCTTCCACAAATTTTATAGCAATTCCTTTTTTTTTTTTTTTCTTTTTGCGGTATGCGGGCCTCCCACTGTTGTGGCCTCTCCCGTTGCGGAGCACAGGCTCCGGACGCGCAGGCCCAGCGGCCATGGCTCACGGGCCCAGCCGCTCCGCGGCATATGGGATCCTCCCAGACCGGGGCACGAACCCGTATCCCCTGCATCGGCAGGCGGACTCTCAACCACTGCGCCACCAGGGAGGCCCGCAATTCCTTTTAGAAAGGACTTGGACTTGATGACTATAATGAAAGAGAGGCTTAAAGCAAGAGTAGATCAACTAAAAGCCAACCCCTTAACATAAGTTTTAAGAGTCCTCAAAATAACCACTTTTTGAGTAGTAAAATTAAAAAATAATAAGCCATGTATATCAAGTAAAGCTGAAAAGCATGAACTTTTAAATGAGCAAGAAACATTTTTAAGGAGTCTCTTGAAATATTGAAACATCTTATTCAATTATACCTTCTTCCATTTATCACTTAACAGAAAGGATAAATGAACTAGTCTTTGCTTTTCTCTTAAAATATCTAAATTCATTACAGGGGCCGCCTTTTTTTTTTTTTTAAATGCTTTACTAGGTTTTGTTATTTTAATGGCTTAAGTATAAGACTGCTTTTATAGACTACCAGTATCTAGCTCCAAGTGAAAATAGTGAATCATACGGAGGTTCTGTTTCTGTTGCGGCTAATAGATTCTCAAAAGGCAAAAGGGAGTGTTGACAGAGATGGGGACTCATTTCAGCTCTCACACTTGGCTTTCTTGCAGGCTGGAAGAGAATCATCATCTACTTCTGATGTCCGAGGTTTCTTCACCGTGGAAATAATTCCAAAAGCAGTTTTTCTAGTTTCTATAAGACAAACAAGGAAACCAAAGTGCCTGAAGTTAAGCCATGATTTCAAAAGACGTGGTTTTAACAAGCATCCCCATGTTACTGTGACTTACAGCATGAGTAAATGATGAAACCATAATAGACTGCTATGAGTGTTGATGCCATTTACAGTCCTCACCTTTCCCCACCACCAGCTTCTAAAAATATCTGTATATTTTTAACATCTAGTTCATTCCAAAGGGACGACCCCAAGGGTAAAACTATAGGGCAGGTTATCTTTAATGGTCTGTCCGAGGCATCTTATGTAGCCAGAACCCAAGTTTCAGAGCTTGGTGCAGCACGTGCTTAAAGTATGGTAGAAAGACAAATGAATCAAGACGGCAACTACAACAGTCTGCTTCCCTGGTTGTGTGTGTGCTCACTTCATTTTATAGCACAGACCATTCATTATCTGTGTCCCCCACTAGATCATGATTATACCTCTGAAGAATCAATTGTATGGCGAACATCCAACAATGCCTAGTTATTTAACAGGTGTTTAAGAAATACTTGTTGAGTGAATGAGGAATAACGCACATGGTTATTGATCTCTTATATATTGGTGACAATGAACAAGAAGAATGGGAATTATTAAATGTTTAGGTCAGGTTGCTAGCAGAGTTCAACTTAAATGTAGCTAACTTCTGCTAAAAATGTACTAAGGGGCTAGGCTCTGTGTCATCTACAGAGGATCTTAGGATGCATAACACAGTGCTTCTTCCTACCACACACTGAGATAGCACATCAGGGGCAAATATAATAGGAATGGAGGCACCACAAGAAGTAACTCTGCCTGGATGAATCAGGAAGGTATCATGAAAGAAGTGATGCTAAGAATAGGGAAGAAGGAAAAGGAAAGGAGAGGAAAGTGTTCCTTTGCAAAGGCATAGAGAGAGAGGTAAGAAGAATCTAATATACTTAGGGGACAATATGGCCAGTGTAAAGGAGGAACATGAAAAAATTAGGGGGAAACGAGGCTGGTACTTGTGAAGGGCCACAGTGCCGTGAAAAGAGATTTAAACTTAGTCCTTAGGAAACAGGGAAGGACTGGGGAGGAGAGAAAGAGAGACCCTTTGGATACAAAGGAGATAAAAATCAAAAGGATTTAATAAACATAAATTTAGTTAAGAATTATTTCTTATTTCATGTACAAAAGTCAATTCTAAAAGTTAAACACTACCTTTTCATTTATCAGGATTAATTTACCAAGTCTACTAAATCTTTGCCAGTTATTTAAAAGCATTTTAATTTATAAAAGGGACAAAACTGCTCTCAAGGTCATTAAAATACCAACATAATCAGAGAACCTCAAAATAAACAGAAATTGCCCATGATTTCCAAAAAATGTTACATTTAGAGATGTCTATTTTATCACTATAAGTAAACATCTAAAAATCAGTAGAATGAATAAAAAATACAAAAATTAAATTGTGAGAATCAATACTTTGTAACAAAACAAAATGCATTAGTTTCAAAATTATATTAGTTCCATCTCAGAAATATTTTTTTTACATCACATGAACATTTACTTCTTAATCTAAGACAACGGATTATAAACCACTGAAAAACAAGATTTTCATAATTATCAGATAAAGTAACTCTTTTAGATCTTGAACCTGTCCCCTCTGTCCCCTCCCCACAACCTCCTTAGAATTGCTATTCATTGGTTTCTAGAATCCCACAGGACCCATCTAACTGTGATGCCTTGTAGCAAGTCTTCCAATGTAGAAGGCCAGCTACTGCGTGTCCCAAGTCTTCCGTTTTCCAGGTATCCATTCCTGCACTGCTTTCAACAATTGCTCTCATGATAAGGTTTTCACACCCTCCAAGAATGAACCATCTTCTGGTAGTGCTTCAGTGTAGTGCTGTCCTTCTTAAATGTGGCACTCAGGATGATACAGATGCCAGCCAGGACTTATCAGTGCAGAGGATAATGATGACACTTTGAATCTTCCTGCCTCAGAATCTTGTATTTCTTCTAATATAACCTTAGGCTGAATTTGCAATCCTAGTAAATTGAATTTTGAAACTGCTGTCTCAAATTGATCCCAATGTCAACTAAAGTCAGGGTAATTACAACATCCTGTAGATGTGTTGTTAATTCTGCAGGGACAGCAGGCATAAACTAGGACTGTCCTGGGCACAACTAGAATGAATGGGAATGCTAAAGTCCACAAAGCTTCTTTTAGTTTAGCTTCTGTAAAAGCCTAGCTTTATATAACTTATTTTGAATAGCTGAGTTTTTTGAAGCACAGATCTTCACATTTTTCCCTACTAAATTTTCAAAATTAACTTCCCTTCCTTGTCTCAGTCTGTTTTAAACCACTAATTGTTATCCAAAATCTTGACGATTCCTTACGTTCATTTAAAATAGACAAAAATAATGGCAGAACTACCAGTGTGAACCACCTGTTCCCTAATTTCAAGAAAATCTTGATAAAGTTTTAATTAATTTGGTCATTCCCAGAGCTTATGTGATGGGTCTAGGCTATACAATACAACAATCTCAAACTAAAAATGTTGAAAACAAAAGCAAAATCATCTAATTCATGGTAATACAGTAACCAGTTCTACGAAGTGGAAATCAGATCACTAAAATCCAGACATAATACACAAGCCCTCAATAACCTAACTATTCATATACTAAATCACCCAGTTAATATGTAGCAACCAATTCTGAAGTTTAACATTCATCTGGGTAATATCAAGTCAATTGCTTCTTGACCACTGCCACTAGTGCTAAAAATTACAAAGAGAATGAAGATAAAACAGCAGATGAAAAGTGTAAACTTTTTTTCTTTTAAAAAGCCTCATTTTTATTCTCCAAAGTCCTAGCATATCAAACACTTCTAGTTCAATTTTTATCATCTAATGAATAAGAAATTCAGTGCCTTCAAGTAGTGAAATTAAGGTGAGGAGGAAGATATATATAAATGAAATGTGAGTAAAAAATGTGTAGTCTGTGCATAATTGAACAGGTAAACCAAAAATGAGAAAATAATCACAAGTTGTAATAAATGTGAAAAGTTATGATTTGAGTTTGTTAGCGGGATTTTAAAAAATGTATTTGGTGCTTTTGTGTTCCTCATAACTGGCTTAACATATATTTTGCACTGTTCAATTCTCTAAAACAGTGATTTTCAGCAGGGAAAGCATGTCCCTATGGAGGAAAAAGGGAGATTAGAAGCCTACCAAAATGCAGGCAGGGACACACGTGCAGAACTGGAAAGAATGCATTCAATACTCATTTCTGGAAGGCAAACTATATTCATTCCACAAACTACAGAAAATAAAGCCTGAAGTAAAGGGCGAGAAAGCACTGATGGGTATGGCTAAACAGGTTCAGAAAAGATGATCCGAATGGAACTCTGAAGGGCAGGATAATGAAAGTAGATATGGCTCAACTGTTTCACAGAAATGACTGGCTCTTAACATGACCACTCAGTGTTTTTCTTGGAAGGACTTGCTCACCTCCGTGCAGAAGCACTGCTCGGCAGTTGGTGGACACTGCGGCCTTGGCGTCACTTTCCGACAGCCCAAACAGCAACCCTCTGGGGGGTCGTTAAAGATTTCAACCCAGTGTCAGCTGAGGACAGGAGACTAACAGAAACATAACTGACAATGCCAGTTCACCAGAGAGAGGCACTGAGAGAGACACTTTAATTCTATAGTTCTTAGTCCAAATGGAACAGGCATTTGAGAAAAGACTCATTTAACTCTAAGCTTTTATAGAGTCCTTCTTTCCCCCTTTTTCTATTTCACCCTTAATCTAGAAAACAAAAGGATGAAGTTTTCACAATCTGATATGATTCTGTTTTGAAGCTATTAATTGATAAATTTATAGTAAAAGGTTAAAAAATCTTATTAAAGTATAACATACCAAATTCCAAATTTCCTAAAAGAAAATTTCAATGACTTCTTACTCAGAAAAGGATACAAGTTTGCCACATCATATGGGCCTCTTATTTCTAAAGGCTAAAATAAAATGAACAAAAAATAGATATGAAAGAAGTTATTCATAACATTTCAGTGACTTCATCTGCAGTAAATAGGATGCTTAAGTATCTAAAAACAAGGAAGTCAACTGCATAAATTTAAGTCCTTATAATTTTGACGGGTTACTTACATTTTTGAAAATATAAAAGATCCTTGAAAAGCATTTTGCAACAATTTAAAGGAAAAACTATTTATATAAACAAAATTTGAAGCCCCAAAGGAATGGAGATAAATTTTACTCTTCAGCAATTACAATGAGAAAATGCAATTAAAAATGAAAACATGCAATAAACCTTTATTACGTGACTAATTTAACTTGAAAAGGGAAAAAATAAAGTACTTAATGCCAGACTTACCCTTTCAGCAGCACTAGATATAATTACATTCTACGAAATAGAAAGTAATCAATATTAATCTTAGATAAATGTCAAAAAAATTGAAGTCTTATAATACAAGTAACCAGTAATCAAGTTTTAACATAAATACCAACTTCTTCTAAAGTTAAGGTAAATAAAGTGAAGGATGAAAGACCTCATGTCAAACTAAAGGCAGCCTAAAATAAGAAACAGAACAAGAAGCCTTCCCAACAGATCTTAGAAAAGATGCATTAGTTTAAAAAACTAGTTGAAAAGGTCGTATAACCTTAATTCAACTCAGTGATGACAACTGTATCTAGATGATTCTTTCACAGTAGGTAAACGGCCAATTCTTTACTGAAAGATAAAGACTTTCAACACAACTTTCCCCCCCTCATATTATTCTTCCCTAGGATATTTTTCTTTCTCTTAAAACTTGCAGAGCTCACTGAAATGGGAGAATTTGTTGCTGTGCCTTGAGAACTTTCTGCTTTAAGGAAATGGGGTCAGCTTGATAACCCCAGTATATTAATAATAATGAACTGCTAGGTTTGAAAAATATCCTAAAATTATGGAACCATACCTTTCCTTTGCAGACCTGCATTAAATTGAGGGCGTTGGAAATTGTGTATCTTCTCATTGTGGAGTCTTTGATAGCGGGGCTATAGACAAGTTCAAAGCCCACACCTCGGTCAATTGCCTTCACAGGAAATAAAGAAAATAAACTGTCAAAGCTAAACACACACTGTCTTACTTTATTTTCACTGAACTTCCCCCTCACCTCCCTCCTCACATCCCACCCCCGCACTGCCCACCTCCTGCATGTCCAGGTACAGCCTTGAATAAAGGCAGATTTGTGCCCGAATGGCACCATCTACGGGAGAAGAAAACATATCTGTGGCTCTGTCTCACCAGAGTTTATCTTAGCTGTGGGGAAGCTGACTTTGTATAAACAGGAATCATCAAGAGGCTGAGGAGAGCAACGTCCCAGTGGGGTGGCAGAAGGGCTACTACTCCATGAATTATCTAAAGGAAACCGGAGATGTGTTCCCTACATACAGGATAAACTGTTTGCAAACATAGTACACCAAGTAATTTGACCCAAGAATGAAGAGACAAAGAAATGAGCTGAAAAATGTCCAAAGAACAGGAGTGGAACACCTCTCGGGTAAGTCATTTATTATGCATATGTTGAAGGAAGAAACTAACGGGCCACAGTTGAGTGCCATGTGCTAGGCACTGTGCTAAGAGTCTTATGTATTTATTTAACCCCTACAATACCTTTAGAAGGCACTGTGGCAGAGACAGCTAACTGCCCCACTATCTCTTCTCTTCTCCCCTTTTTCTTTACTAACAGAGCCCCTGATCTGAAACGGGGCTCATGGATGCCCAGCAAAAAAGATGAAAGCAACCTGGGCCCTTGAAAATTCTGCCCAGCTTACCAGACTAGCTTGGCCTTTTACATGAGAAAAAGAAACTTCTTTCTTATTTAAGATGTTCTTAATAGGTAGGCATCCACAGGTAAGAAAACAGCCTGGAAGAAGTGGTAATGGGATCTACTACACTATGCAGTTTCCCTGATGAGTGATTCAAATCTTCATCCATTCACAACAGATAGGTTTTTAAGCCAGCTGTGCATGGGAATGGGTGAGCAAAAGCTGACATGGTCCCCCTCTTGTAAGAGCTTCCAATTTAGTGGGGGAGACCATGAAATAATTACACAAAAATATAAAACTTCCACTGTGCTAAGTGCCATCAAGAAGTCTGGGAGTGGGTGAGGAAGGACTTAATCAAACGACTAGCAAAGAGAGGAGCACTTGCAGAGGGAGGGGGCAGTATGTGAAGAGGCTCTAGGGTTGGAGGAAGCATGTAGCATGTAGAGAAGGTCAAAGGCTGGAAAGGAGAGAATGAGGAGAGCCCTGTGGTGGGAGCGGGGGCTGAAGAGGATGGGAAGTGCCAAATGGAGACAATTAATCTTAATAGCCACACGAAGCATCTAAGGATTTTAGTGTGGAGGGGATAATCAGAGTCAGGAGGACAAAGTCGCTTGGTTGCAGTGGTCTTTCAAAGGAGCAAAGGGGGAAAAGCAGGCAAAGACCAGGCAGTATGGTCCAAGCCTCTGCCTGGCAAACAATTTTCTAGTTATTACCCAGAGGATGAGTTGGGACTGGCCCAGCTGTGACTGCTGGAGGTCTACTCCTGAGTGTTACAAGAACTGGAAAAACCTGTCTTCTTCAGATCTGGCAGTCCACCTTGATTTAATTCACATGTACTGGCAGATTCCTTCCACTTGCCCTTCCTGAACACAGACTTTTCTTCCGCCCCACCCTGCAATCTTCCCTTTCCTTAACTTTTCTGCCTGCCTTGAGGTGCCCAGATTTTTAGATTTCCCTATATATCTGATATTAGTTAAATTAGCATTTACATGCTATTTTCCACACTGCAACCTCCCCCTCTCCCCTTTTCAGACAACTTTTTCCTGCCTCCAATTCTTTGGCTTGTGTTAATTATATCTGGGAATGATGTCTGTTATGATACTCTTTGTGCCATAAATATATACCTCATTCGCCCTGCCTAACTTGTACACTTGAGAGCTGGTATCATGATACTTTTTTGTAACACAGAACTGTCTTTTATACAAAAAGCATTTAATATATTTATATTCTGAGTGAATAAATAGTAGCTTATGGAAAAGAGGTCATGTGATAATGCTGTTCACTATGGATTATCCATCACAAAAGAAACCAGGGTTAACTTGGCAAACTGAAATTCACAGATAAACCAAAACATGTCCTTTAACCGTAGTCTCAACTATCTCCCTGGCTATTTCTCTTACCAAAACTACTAATTAGCCAAAGAGGCTTACTTACAGGTATTTCTTTTCCTCATCCCTCTAGTTGCTGAACTAAAACACAAGTCGGTAGGATGGAGAAGAGGGGACATAAAAGATGTGGATGACACACAGAACTAGGTGAACAGGTCCCAAAGGATTCTGGAAAATTTGCTGCCCGCCCCCCTTGGGGACCAGATCAAAATACAAACTCCTTTTTTGGGGGGGGTTGGAGAGGGTTAGATGGACATAATTATCCACTTATTTTTATTTATTTATTTATTTTGTGGTACGCAGGCCTCTCACTGTTGTGGCCTCTCCTGTTGCAGAGCACAGGCTCCGGACACGCAGGCTCAGCTGCCATGGCTCACGGGCCCAGCCGCTCCGTGGCATGTGGGATCTTCCCGGACCGGGGCACGAACCCGTGTCCCCTGTATCGGCAGGCGGACTCTCAACCACTGCACCACCAGGGAAGCCCCACTTAATTATTTTTTAAGAAAAAAGTTCTGATTCCGATCTTAGTACATTAATCAAATTCACTTTCAAGCTGAAAACTCTCAGAGAAACTGAAGATAATGTGCTACTGAAGGTTGTGAACATTTCTTTCATAACACCTTATTTAAAAATTTTAGATAGATGAAATACAGACTCATTACCTGAGCTCCTGCTTCTAAGACCATTTTAACATTAATTGCCTTAAGCTCATCAACTGATTGTTCATAACAGCCTTTTCATAAAGAATGCCAGTGCCCGCCTGATTGGCTTTTGTTTGCATCTCTGACCAAAGGTTCTGGAATAGGCAGATGATTTCTTTACTAATGAGAAATAAGTCATAATGATCCTACAAACCAAGAACAGGTGTGTGATATTTGAAAAGAGATGGTGGTGGTAAAGTTCCAAGAACTAAGCAAAGCTTAAGAGAGAAAGGAAATAGGGTGTTGATTGCTGGGACAATATACAGATTCCCTGTTAATTTCATAAAAATTAGTTCTTTATTGAATTCGAAAGGATGATACTGTTGGTGTCATTCCTGGTATCATTCTTTGAGACAGGTAACTTGTTCACATGATTCACAAATCAAGTAACATAAGAAAGCAATAAAAAGTCTTCACTGTATCTCTGCTCCCACTTGTCCCACCCACACCTCCCATAATCACTTTCACTAACTTTGTGTCTTTTTCCAGAGTTTCTTCATACAGATACAAGCAAATATGAATATATATTATTATTTTTCCTCTTTCTTACCCCAAAGGTAGCCTACTACATTCTGGTTCTGACTTGAAGGGTTTTCTACGTCAGCTCCTAACTTCAGCATTGCTTTACAGCTGCAGAGTACTCCACTGCAGAGGTATGGCATTTACCCAAGCCTCTACTGATAGATTTTGGGTCGTTCCAGCCTACCTGTAGAATAAACACTAATTTTTTAGTGTTTTGGGGGACAGCTGGATATTATGGGTTCAATTGTTGACCCCCATAAAAGGTTATGTTGGGGTCCTAATCCTCAGTACCTTAGGATGTAACCTTAATTGGAAATAGCATCATTGTAGATGTAATTAGTTAAGATGAGGTCACACTGGGATAGGGTGGACCCCTAATCCAGTAAGACTGGTGTCCTTTATAAGATGATGGCCATGTGAAGACAGACAGGGAGAAAGAACATGTTGTAAAAACAGAGGTAGAGATCGGAGTTAGGCAGTTGCAAGCCAAGGACCACTAAAGATTGTCAGCAAACCATCAAAAGCTAGGAAGAGACAAAGAAGGATTCCCCTAAGGCTTCAGAGGGACCATAACCCCAATAATGTCCTGATTTCAGACTCCCAGTCTCCAGAACTGTGACCCATACACTTCTGTTAGTTTAAGCCACCCCATTTGTGGTACTTTGTTATGGTAGCCCCAGGAAACTAATACACTAGGTCAGAGGGTAAAGCATTTATAGTTTTCATAGTTGTTGCCAAATTACCCACTGCCCCATAAGGATCGTTCCAATTACACTGCTACAGTCAAAGTATGAGCATGCCTGCTTTCCCACAGCCTCACAAAAGTGTACCATCCAACTTCTGGGTTTGTGCCAATCAGATAGGTGATTTTAATGTGAATTTCTCTTAGCATGATGAATTTAAGCATCTTTTCATTTGTTAAAAGGCCATTTGTATTTCCTTTCCTGTGAAATGTCTTTTCCATATTCTTAATCCATTTTTTTGGATTGATCATCTCTCTCTCTCTCTTTTTTTTTTAACCTTATCAACTTCTAGGAGCTCTTTATATATTACAGAGATTAGTCACCTATGATATAAGTGAAACTATTTCTACCAGTCTGTCATTAGTCCTTTTAACTTTGTTTCTGATGGATTTTTTTTTTTGGCCACACAGACATTTTTTTGATACTGACAGGTTTGCTGGCACTGCTCCAAGTGTTGGATCAATGAAGTACTTAACATAGTTCGGTTCACAATATGTGTGATGAAAAATAACGTTTATAGAGCACTCACACCCAACTCAAGGATGTATGGTAAGATTCCTGGAACAACCTCACTGCTTCAGATACTAGTTACTGTATTTCTCTCAGTGGGGACTAACTGGACCAGGAAGACAGAAATGGATTAGGGTTAAAGGAAATGCTGAGGGGAAAACATTGGAAAGAGAGCATAAAACATACAGTCATTGGAAATGGCTCAATAAACTTGAAGTTATTGTTGAATGGCACTAACACTGTTAAAAAAAAATCAAAGGGACGGTGAAGATACGTGCTGATTAAAAAAATTCTTCTCAAAACCTGAATTCATAAAGATCACGTTTTAAAGTATGAAATTATTCTGTGCTTAACAAAGAGCTCTGCTGTGAAGTAATTTTAAATAGCATTTCCCAGTGGGAAATGACAGCAGATTTAGAATCAAAGCTTAAGTACAAATCCCAAGTCAACCTTTGAGAGAGACACGTACCTGTTGTGAGCCACAAGCTACCTGAGTCTCAAAGCCATCACCTGCGTCACAGAAGTAATTCACATCTACCCCACCCTAAAGCTGCTGGGCTAGAGCAGGTGTGAAAGTGCTTAAGCCTTAAAATGCTAAATAATTAGAAGCCATCTGGCTATCCAAGAAGAGGAGCTGAATTCAACTTTTTTGAAACCCAACTATTACATGATAAAATGATTCCCGTACAACTTACTTAAGGCTCCAGAGGAGGTTTGTAGGAGATTTTAGAGGAAATTAACATAATTGAAATTATGGTGCCCTAAGCATGTGGTGAAAATAACAAAAGGATTGAGAGCTGAAAGTTATACATAAGGAGTGCTTTGGTATGTTTTAGCTCCTGGGCCCTCCTTTATAATCCCAACCTTTTTTTTTTTTATAACTTTGTTGAGGGATCATTGACACACAGAATGCATATATTTAAAGTCTACAATGTGATGATTTGATATACATATACTCTACATTGTAGAATGATTACTGAGATCAAGATAATTAACACATCCACCACCTGACATAGTTAGCCTTTTTTTTGTTTGTGTGTGTGGTGATTGTGGTGACAGTGCCTAGGATACTCTCTCAACTACTTTTGAGTTACAGTACTGGACTATTAACTACAGTCACCCACGCTGTACATTAGAGCCTCAGAACTTGTTCTTTTTTTAAGTGAAAATCTATACCCTTTGACCTAAAATCCCAACCTTCTGAGCTGACAATTCTCACATGGCTTATGGCCTCTAGGTTAAAGGCTAATGAATTAAATATCTTCATGCTCCTATTTTTCACCACCCCATCCAAATTAAGATCTGTGCTCAATACAGTGATCCTTATAAAGCCAACCTATCCATTTTTCATGGCCAAAGACAAGTTCATTCCCAGGGCCAAAAGAGCATGCAAAGACCAAGACTTAAGACTGAACTGTTCCCCACATTCACTCCATCCTCTATACTTTCATGGTGAATATATTTCCATACTTTAATCATACAGCTCCATATCCAGAATAGATAGTATTAGGTACAAATAATATACACATACCTATACAACTACTATTATTTACCCTGAACAATAAGGTGGACACCTTTTATTTTATGCTTCTAGCTTTTAATTTAATTTTAATTAATTTAACTTTTAATTCCAGTTTCTCTTAAATAAAAAAGAGGTGAATGAATTAATAGGGACTCTTCTGCTTCCTGACCAATTCACACTGCAGCCTACTTCTACACTAGACGAGGGCTAAAAATAATCCTGCACAGCCTTCCCTCTACTCCATCATCTAGTTTTTATTAAACAACATATGTAATATGTTCATACCAGATTTTTAAAAAAGCAGACACTGTGTTAAATACTGCCTATCCCTCTCACTTGTCAAATTTTTACTTTTCAGAATTCTTAAATTGAAAAATGTGGGAATGAAGCCAAAAATATCCATCAAAAAATAGCACCTTCAGGAACTTACAGATGGAATCAGAAGGTGGGCTGTCCTAGTGCTGCCGCCTCCAGTGCATCTTCTCCTCACGCCGCCCCAATGCCCCACTCCCCTCACAGTGAATGCTGCCTGCCAAGCCTGATAACCAGCTAAGGACTAACGGTTCACAGGATTTGGCTGTGTTCCCCAAGCTGTACCCAGACATGCAAAATTAGACATATACTCATTCAATTGACAGATTTTAGGGAAGACCTCTTATAGGCAAGGTATTTGGGTAATTAAAAAAGGACCATGACACAGCTCTCTAGAAGCTCACAAGCTGGGTTGGACAGCAGGGCACATTCCTAAGAAACCAATCAAAGGACGAAGCCAAAACAGCCACTGGGCAGCTTATCACTGTTGTGGGACATGAGGAATTATGTGCTGTGCACTGCTGTCCATTCCATGGACTTGGCCTTAGCATCACATGCCACTACCTCCCCCCAGCCAAAGACACAGTATCGTATGTGGGTTTACTCAGGCAAAGCCGTCTAGAAAATGGCCTTCCTAGTTCATTAAGGTGAAGAGAAAAGTAAAAAAGTTGTAAGTTTAAGAGCAACTTACGGAGGGTGCCATCTACATGGAAAATGGATTGGCAGTGTGGAGCTGGTAAAAAGCCTTGGCAACCTTCTAGAGACAGACACTACTAGCTCTGGGGAGGAACAATATGTGAGGCCAGTAAGACTGTCATCACCTTGGGAACTGTGTTAATTTGAGCCTTTTATCATGGTAGCTGGGGCACATCGGAGATCTCATCTGATGGGGAGTCAACCAGGTCTGTCCCATCCCTGTGTCTGAAGAGCTGAACAGCTTCTCCTTCTTCATTTTACCACTTTTAACAACATATATCTCCAATTCTAAAATGTGATGATTAAGGGTCTTTTGTTTTTAGTGTTTACTTATTTAAGTACCGGCAAGAATGCGGGAAAACAATGATTTGAGCTTAACCAATATTGTTATATGTTCAGTAGTACTCTCATTATTGATCAGAAAAGAGCTGTTTTATAGTTTGCCCTTTAAGTATATAAAATTTTGAATACTTTTCAAGTACAGCTTTAGTAGCATACAGTTAGGGGTAGAACACAAGCCATCTTAAATTTTTCCACATTGGATTCAATTTTTCCACACCATACAGATCATTTTCTCCTCTCACTGTCTCTCCCTACTCTCAGCATCAAGCTAATTCCTTAGCAGTGGAGAGAGAAACAAAAATTGAAGAACTTGTGATTCTACAAGGACAAAAGAACAGGGGAGTTATCTATCCTGAAAAAAATCCATAAGTTTTTAATTTTCCAATTCTGACAGGATTGGGGATGTAATCTAGACTGTCTGTCAAACCTTTTTTCTCCTTCAACAGCACTTCTTGAGAATGGGAGAGAGCTTTGGAAGCCTCTATTCTAAAAAAGCATCTTAACTCCTCCCAGGATCTGGTTGCCAATGCAAACAGTTGACAGCTCTGCCAACCCTACAGCTCCCATTGTGAAACAATATCACTTTTATGATGGAGGAAGACATAAAAAGGTGTGACAGGTGGAAGATAAGGAGTAGAGGAAAACAAGAGAAATTATGTAGAAAGGTAACGAGAAAAATTCTACAGCAGAGGAAGGAGCACAAGATCTGTTGAATGCATGGTCCCCCTCTTAGGTTACCATAAAGGTAACCCTGGGCTTTTGTGTGAGCCAGCACATTCCAATGCAAATTTTAATTCTGCAGAGACCACGCCTACCGTGCTTTTCAGGCCCTGCCCCCTCCAGTCCCTGCCACCCCACCTTTCCTGTTGGCTGGTGCCTTGGGAACCCTCTCTCTATTTTGTCCTACTCCTTTCTTGGCTGCTCTGTCTCCTTAATGTTCAACATTCAGACTGTAAGTGTCCATCATTATTAGCTCTCCTCTTAGGACATTTCCTTCACAAATTTGAGCTTCTAAGGCCTTTCAAACACATCTTGGTAATTCACTGGATATTTTTTATTTTAAGCTTTCTTTCTACCTTTAGTCAGCTTAGAAAACAAAATCCTCTTTTTAAATTGCCTATTTATTACTAGCCTTTGTTTTTTCCCCTCTAAGAACATCAGTTTCTTCTGCCCCTTTTCCAGTGTGTTAATGCACATGTAGAGATTCACATATAGAATGGAAACTGTGACACTTACCACATTAATAGGGGGTCTTTTGAAGTAAAATGGTAGCTTCTCTGTTACAGTTATGCAGACTAAATCCACATCTAAATGTGTACAAGCAACCTGTCAAGAAGAAAAAAACAGGTAAAGCCAAAAGGAAAATTGGCACATGTTAAGAATGGGGTAGGGTCAAACGTGCTACAAAGAAATGTAAATAGATATGGCTCACTCCTTAGGCATTACATGGTTCTGTGTTCAAATACATCTGTCCCTTTACAAAGTCAATGCTTAGCCATTCCTTCACATTTGGTTTGAATGGTTTAGCTGTAACCTAGCTGAAGCAGAGTGATATGTCTATAGACCATCTCAACAGATAGGGTCTAGAGACCCTCTAATTCATGGTCAGCTACATAAGGAGAGGCTGCTAAGAGAGGCTCAGTTTCTGGAAGGTTACTTCAGATTGTTCTAGAAAAAGGAAACTAACTGCTCTGAAATCCAAGAAAAATAAATAAGCCAAGAGGAATGTATGCATGGTCCACTTACTCCAGAAATTATTTATTTTTGTGCCAGTAATTCGCCCACGCCTGTGGCTCCTATCAGTCTATTGACTGGCCAAAGAAATACATGGCACTACCAATGGCATTTTGTTCAAATGCTAATAGAAACAGAGCATCTCCATAAATGGTCAAAGCAGAGCTGTTATAAATCAAATGACATTGAATGCATTTTTTTCAACTTTTAATTTCCCTTTCCTTTGTTCTCATTTTTGCTATTATTTGTTGATACTCTGCATTTACTTCCAAAAGAGATTTGAAGCTGCTTATAAAAAAAGACATGCAAGATAAAATAAATAGATAAGGAAATCAGGATAAAAGGAAAATCAGGGAAGGTACATAAAGCCAGGGAAAGGTTACTAGCATAACAGTGCAGGCCAAAAGACAGGGCTAGAAGCTGCATACCCGGCTCTCATTTTGCCATTATTTGATTTACAGCAATAAAAGGAATTGGCTGTTTTGTACCATGACAAAAATAAGCCTTACTATCAATGCTGGTGTAATCAGGCTTGACAAACAAATCCAAGCTGCCAGGGTGGCTGTGCTGGCAAACTAACATCCGTGGCACGGACCAAGAGAAAGGGGTCAAGAGGGGGTGACAATGCCCCATAGGGTCAGCTCGACCTTCAGCAGTGACAGGAATGTCACATCTTATCCTTTCTCTTCAGAATCCTCACTTCAGTTGTTCCTACCCCCACCCCAGGGCTCCAGGAAGCAGGTAGTGATCAGAGGCTGCCTGGCTTTAAGAAAGTTGTAGTAAGTTAGTAAGCCTGGGAAGTAAGGCTGGTTTGGCAGAAACACTTGGCTCATAAAGAATCTGCCCCATCCCAACTGCTACAGCTGTCCAACTCATAAAAGAGTCATTGAAAATTTGATAAGAATGGATGAAGTAAAGGTCTGAATAGCAGATAAAACATAAAACACGCTCAGCTTCTGTTTGCCATTTTTAAACTACCAGATTGGCAAAGATCAAAAAGTTTAGCAATATACAGGTGACACAAAAATAAATAAACAGGGACTCACAGAGTCTTTAAATCAGTACAGGGTCTTGAAAAGCATTTCAGCAATAGGTATCACAATTTTATAAGCACACATCAGCAAATTCCTGTAAGTATAGGAATGTATCCTATAGAGACTAGAAATGCATTCTATAGCCATATACCTTACAAATGTTTGAGGATATTGGTGAAAGGACGGTCGCTGCAACACCAATCACAAAAGACTAGACACAACTAAACATCTCTCAATTTTACTTAAAAAAAATTATGGCCCCTTTATGCAATGGAATATGCTGACTCCTTAAACGGAATAAGGTACCTCTCTAGTGGACATTATGGAACCATCTCTGAGATATACTGCCAGGTGAAAAAACCATGGAGGGAGGGAGGGAGGAAGGAAGGAAGGAAGGGAGGAAGGAAGGGAGGAAGGAAGGGAGGGAGGGAGGGAGGAAGGAAGGGAGGAAGGGAGGGAGGGAGGGAGGAAGGAAGGAAGGAAGGAAGGAGAGGAAGAGGAAAATGAAGAAAGGAAGGAAGGACTAGGTAAAAATACTTCTGAAAAGAAACACAAGAACTGGTAGCAGTGGTTGCCTCTGGAGAAAAGGGAGAGGGCGTTTTGGGTGGGAGGAAGGTGTACTTTTCAGTGCATACCTCTTTGCACTGTTTCAATTCATTATTACAAACACAAATTATTTTTCATTTCAAAAAGCTGATTCATTTCTTAAAAGCCTGTTAAACATTCTTCCCCAGAGTAAAGCTAAATTACATTACCTTTTTATTTATGTATTGCTCCTTTTTTCCCTCTTTTATATAACAGTAGTTAATTAAAAAATATCCCTTGTATTGGTTTAAGTACCTGCATTATAATAAACTTTCAGTTACAAAGGATGGCTCCACTTGGCTCCCTCTGACACCTCAGACTTAAAAGGTTTCAAACCAAATTCTTTTGTTATTTAGCTTTCTATGAATCCAAATGTTCAACTGATACATTTAGATAACTATAAAATAAGAGCTAATGTTCACACTATAATGAAATGCTTTCTAAATCATTAAAAAGGTTAAATTACGTCCAAATATATTTGTGGTTAAGAATTTGATTATAGTAGTTTTATGAATTCATATCAATTGTTCTTAACCTTTTCTTTGGCCAAGGATTCCTATGAGGATTTAAGGAAGGTATTCCCCAAACGGCACATATACACACATACATTTATCTTTGATTTTATGGAACAAGTGGAATAAGAGAAGGGGGTTCAGTCTCCCCCACCTTCCCTTCATGGATGTCAGATTAGTACATTCTGATATTTTATTCAAGACAGCCAGGCTTGCCCAGGGAAAGAGACGCCCATAAAGGGGGCCTCCCAAACTAAACTGTTTAAAACAAAAAAAAACCTCCCTGAAGAATTTATTTAAAATGGAGATTACCAGGCCCTACTCTCAGCAGTAAATTCAGTAAGCAGGGTCTAATAATCTGCGTTTTAACAAATTTTCCTGGGAAATCTGATACCAGTGGAGCCAGAGCACACCTTAAGAAGAACTGTCTTGAAAGATAAGCCCTTTCAGTAGCCTCAGGTGTTAGCAGCATATACTACAATAATGCTCTGCAAAGAGTAAGGCATGGATTTTGGAAGCAGGAAGAAAACAGAACTTCTATTTTCATTTATTTCTAATTCCTTCCCTTAAAATGTTTTGTTCAATGTGTACATTATTTCATAAAGTGCACTGATATAATGGAGCATGCAAATAATTTTTTTTATTGGAGTATAATTGCTTTACAATGGTGTGTTTCTGCTTTATAACAAAGCGAATCAGTTATACATATACATATATCCCCATATCTCTTCCATCTTGCTTCTCCCTCCCTCCCTCCCTCTCTCCCTTCCTCCCTCCCTATCCCACCCTCCTAACTGGTCACAAAGCACCGAGCTGATCTCCCTGTGCTAGGCGACTGCTTCCCACTAGCTATCTATTTTACATTTGGTAGTGTATATATGTACATGTCACTCTCTCACTTTGTCCCAGCTTACCCTTCCCCCTCCCCGTGTCAAGTGCATTCTCTAGTAGGTCTGCATCTTTATCCCCGTCTTGCCCCTAGGTTCTTCATGACCCTTTTTTTTTTTAGATTCCATATATGTGTTACCATACGGTATTTGTTTTTCTCTTTCTGACTTACTTCACTCTGTATGACAGACTTTAGGTCCATCCCCCTCACTACAAATAACTCAATTTTGTTTCTTTTTATGGCTGAGTAATATTCCATTGTATATATGTGCCACATCTTCTTTATCCATTCATCTGTCGATGGACACTTAGGTTGCTTCCATGTCCTGGCTATTGTAAATAGAGCTGCAATGAACATTGTGGTACATGACTCTTTTTGAATTATGGTTTTCTCAGGGTATATGCCCAGTAGTGGGATTGCTGGGTCATATGGTAGTTCTATTTTTAGTTTTTTTTTTTTTTTTTTTTTTTGCAGTACGCAGGCCTCTCACTGTTGTGGCCTCTCCCATTGTGGAGCACAGGCTCCAGACGCGCAGGCTTAGCGGCCATGGCTCACGGGCCCAGCCGCTCTGCGGCATGTGGGATCTTCCCGGACCAGGGCATGAACCCGTGTCCCCTGCATCGGCAGGTGGACTCCCAACCACTGCGCCACCAGGGAAGCCCTATTTTTAGTTTTTTTAGGAACCTCCATACTGTTCTCCATAGTGGCTGTATCAATTTACATTCCCACCAACAGTGCAAGAGGGTTCCCCTTTCTCCACACCCTCGCCAGCATTTACTGTTTGTAGATTTTTTGATGATGGCCATTCTGACCAGTGTGAGATGATATCTCACTGTAGTTTTGATTTGCATTTCTCTAATGATTAATGATGTTGAGCATTCTTTCATGTGTTTGTTGGCAATCTGTGTATCTTCTTTCGAGAAATGTCTATTTAGGTCTTCTGCCCATTTTTGGATTGGGTTGTTTGTTTTTTTGATATTGAGCTGCATGAGCTGCTTGTAAATTTTGGAGATGAATCCTTTGTCAGTTGCTTCATTTGCAAATATTTTCTCCCATTCTGAGGGTTATCTTTTTGTCTTGTTTACAGTTTCCTTTGCTGTGCAAAAGCTTTTAAGTTTCATTAGGTCCCATTTGTTTATTTTTGTTTCTATTTCCATTTCTCTATGAGATGGGTCAAAAAGGATCTTGCTGTGATTTATGTCATAGAGTGTTCTGCCTATGTTTTCCTCTAAGAGTTAGATAGTGTCTGGCCTTATATTTAGGTCTTTAATCCATTTTGAGTGTATTTTTGTATATGGTGTTAGGGAGTGTTCTAATTTCATTCTTTTACATGTAGCTGTCCAGTTTTCCCAGCACCACTTATTGAAGAGGCTGTCTTTTCTCCATTGTATATTCTTGCCTCCTTTATCAAAGATAAGGTGACCATATGTGAGTGGGTTTATCTCTGGGCTTTCTATCCTGTTCCACTGATCTATATTTCTGTTGTGCCAGTACCATACTGTCTTGAGTACTGTAGCTTTGTACTATAGTCTGAAGTCCGGGAGCCTGATTCCTCCAGCTTCGTTTTTCTTTCTCAAGATTGCTTTGGCTATTCGGGGTCTTTTATGTTTCCATACAAATTATGAAATTACATGCAAATAATTTAAAAGAAAATAAACATACACATACTGGGGATGTTGGATCACTATTTTTTTAAATTGATACAGTACACACTCAAGGTAGTTTGGAGACCAATGGACTAAATAACCTTAATTCTCCTCACCCTGTCTTGTCCTGAATGGGAGTAACAATGGAAAAGAATATGAAGAAGAATATATATGTCTATAACTGATTCACTTTGCTGTACAGAAGAAATTAACACAACATTGTACATCAACTGTACTTCAATAAAATTTTTTTAAAAAATCCTAAATGGGAATAACTAACTCAGAAGCTCCTGAAACTTCTATGTATCTCTCTCTGCCACATTCCCCCGCCACCCCCATCCTAAGAAGCCCCAGCCAATGGACTCTGCTTACAGCCTTTCATCTTTGCCTTATCCCCTGGGGTAACTATGGAGAAAAAGGATTTATCTATGAGATATCTTCCAGATACTCTGAGTGGAAAAGAGTATATTATTTCCCATGGAAACAACTCTATTTAAGGTGGTTAGATTTTATACTACTAATTGTTAACATATGTGTATAGGAATGCTTTTATAACTCATTTTGGAGACCTTAGTTACAGAATATCATATCTACGGACACTTGTTTACATTCTAGATAATCAACTTACAAACCTAACAAATAAAATCACTTAACAGAACATAACCTGTTAAGCAACAAACTGCTTGCATTTGACCCAATTCAAAACCATGGTATGCTTACAAAAGCTTTATAATTAAAAGAAAAATGTCTTTTTAAATTGATTTTCTATATAAAACAGGGAGAATGTCAACTTCAACTGAATCTTAAAGGATGGGTAAGATTTGTAAAGGTAAGATGTTCTGATTTTAAAAACTGTTTTCTCTGCAGTCAATTCCAAACAAATACTCTGTCAATTATTTACAGCTTTCTTCCATCTTCCAGAATATTTCTGACTGTTCCACGCATCATCATGAATTATGTGTTCACAGTTTTGAATTAAAACTTGTGAATAATCTGAGAAAAACAAGTAATAAGATAAATTCACTAAATCAAATTATAATGTATTCTAAGGCTCCAAAGTCCTATCTCTATGACATAACTACCTTAAGTTTAGAGCAAATCATTAAGCCTAAGTCTCAACTTTCTCTTCTACAAAATGGGGATAATAATAAGCCTTTGTCCCAATTATCCCCAGGATTGTTGTTTTCTCTAATCACCAGTAAATGGCTATGGAAATTTTAAGTTGTATGCTCTTCAAAATCCATTCAAAAACAAGTGTACAATACAAAACTGGGTACACTACCAACTTTTAGTCTATAGTATAACTGAGTTGTTAATATTTAATAACAAAACTAAATTGCTGTTTAACAAATTTGGACATATCCATGGTCCATCTTAGGGTTTCAGCACTGAATCAGAATCCCCTGTGGAACTTAAAAAAAAAGATACCCAAACTCAACCCCAAACCTACTGGATCAGAATCTCCAACAGTGGAGATCTGAACGTGCCTGATTTTAAAAGGTTCCACAGGGGTCTCTGATGACTAAGAACTACTCAATCCTACTCCCCTTTTTTCTGAAATGAAATTCTTGAAAATTACTATAATGGCGCATTTTAGAAAAGGAGTCACCAAAAAACGGGAATTCATAGATAACTTGTACTGTTTCTCTGCATTAATACAGTAAGTCCCCTACATCCAAACCTTCAAATTACAAACTTTCAAAGATGCACATGCATCCCAGTATGCCAGCTGTTGTACTGTACTACTGTACTTTTCAAGGTACTGTACTGTAAGATTAAAAATGTTTTTATTTTTTGTGTTTGTTAGTTTTTTATGTATTATTTGTGTGAAAAGTATTATAAATCTATTACAGTACAGTACTATATAGCCGATTGTGTTAGTCGGGTACCTAGGCTAACTTTGTTGGACTTACAAACAAACTGGACTTACGAATGAGCTCTTGGAATGGAGCTCATTCGTATATAGGGTACTTACTGTAAAAACAATTAAGAATTGTTAATATGCCTTGAAAACGAAATTTGCCACACACAAGTCTCCTTAGTCAACAACTCCATCTACTGGATAAACTTAGGGAAAATCTTATAATTTTAGAACAGACTCTGCTTAAAAACAAATTATGCTGTAAAATTAAAACATCAAAGACCAGTGCTTTCTTTTCTCCCCATAATACCCCTTCGGTGGATACACTTTTGGTAGATGGCTACCTAAATAAAGACAACATTCTGAACTTCCTAAAAGGAGCTGTACCTCACTTTACACAGTAAAACATATTCCTGAAAAACTATATTACAGTTGATTTTTTCTTTTCTGTGATCACTTACAATGTCTAGTGTGTTCTGTCTCAAGTTGACAAAATGACCCTACACATTAAACAATTTTCCCTCCTGAAAAGTCATAGAAATGGCCATTTGAAAAGGACAAAAGAAATTAAATTCATAAAGGTTCTCTTATACAAAAAGGAACAGTATCAGCAGATGGTTGATTCTGAAGGATTTCTAGAAGACCAAAGGCTGACATGATCATGCTGGCACATGGACCACACCTCAGAGCACACAAACGGGAAAGCTAAAACAGAGAAGGGATTTTTATGCCACAGTAGAACCTTGCTCCCTTCTTCTGTCATAGGCAGCAGCAAATAGTAAGAAGGGCAGAAACTGAAGTGCTTTTAGGGCTAGAAAGAGATGGACCATCATTTACCTAAGAGAAGTTTCAAATGAATGAATGAAGCAGAGATAAAGAAACAGAAGAAAACTTGATGGACTCTTTTAATCTCAGCCCATCAAATATCTAGCAGAATAAATAAAACAAAACAAAATATGTCACCCAAATACACCCTTGTGCAATTCCAGAACACCAAGTACAAATGAAAAATCTTCAGAGTTTCCAGATGAGATGATACAGGTCACCTCCAAAGGTATAACATGACTTCTTATATAAAATAATGAGTACTATTTTCTTTTACTATCTGTTACTTACATGAAAAAGTTTTTCTGTCTTTGGAAAAACTGCAACGATATCATATAGCCGGACTCTTGAAGAAGTTGCTCTCTAGTAATATAAAAAGAATGTTACCATACATATGCAACAACAAATGCATATGGAATTCTGACTAGTGTCCTGGCTGCACTTATATTTCAGTTGTGTAACACTTCTAATATACCACTGACATTTCTGCTTTGCTTTGTATGTTGTCACAAAAGACCTTCTCAGCACATGAGACTCCAGATACCAACGTCCATCCCACCAAGGAGGAAGGAATCATCCTCCTTCCTCCCTTCCCACATTGTTATGCTTTAACTGTGTACCAAACATATTGTTTGAGATACAAAAATCAAATTAGATAGCTGCTGCTCTTACAAGCTAGTGGAGGAGCTTGCCAGAAATTTACTGAGCACCTGCTGTGTGGGGGGCACTGGAGATACAAAATCATTTAAGGCATAGGTCTGCTCTCAGTGGAACGCACCATTTTTTGGTGAGACAAGAAATACACGTGACTAAGTGTGATGTGATTAGGTTCACAATGAGAATACTGTTAAATACAAATTAAACTGCTAAGCATGCAAGACAATACCCGAGAGTCCTAAGACAGAAGAAGAGGAATTTATCCGTTAAAGATTGTTTATAAAAGAAAGTCTCAAACTTATATCATATGTGTGTGCATGTGAAAAGGCTGGAATAATATACATTCAAGAGTACAATCTCTAAATGATGAGATATGTGATATTTCTTCTTTGCCTGTTGGCACCTTTTAAAATTTTTACCTCTTATTCTGTCAAAAGAAAAGGCATGATAAAAATTAGAGGAGGAAAGAGATAGGTTGAAGAGAAGCAGCAGGTACTGTGCTTGAGCAGGTAAGAAAACCTGCTGGGCAGGTGTATGCTGAGACAGGGCAGGCTCCAGGTCTCAGAAAAAGTCAGGATCCAGGACTCTTTGTCCTCTGCTTGCCCACTCCCACCTGCAATGTGGACAAATAGGGGCCACCAGGATGTTCATGATAACAAGAGAAAATCAAACTCTTCGTGACCATAAAAAGTCAGCTCCATTTATGTCTCCCTGGGCTTAGAGAACCAGAATGCTGCCTGCAGTTGTATAAAATCCCAAAATTTGGCTTTCCATAATTTCTTTAGCAATGCTTATGTTAGAAAGGAGGCCAGCCCTTCCTTGATTACTCCTGTTCTATGAGAGAGGAGGCCATTCCAGCTAAAGATGAAACAGCTCACCTTCTCAGATATCTCACTTTCTCTCTCCCTCACTGGATCCATCCCATCAGCTCCAGACATTCTCAAGTCTCCATCTAACAAACAAAACCTAGACAGCAGGTTCTCATCCACCAGCCTCCCTATGCCTTCTGTTCCTCCACAGAATCAAGTTTCTCAAGCAAAGTCAGCAGCACACACTGGCTGCATGTTCTCATTTCTGTGGAAATGGCTTTTACTAAGGCAACCAATGACCTCCACGTCATTAGGAGACTTGCCCATCCAACACATGTTTTAGCCCTTCTCTGACTTGACTACTCAGGCACATTGATGCTGCTGAGCCTTCTCACATTCCTCGTTGTCCACCTACTCCTCAGACAGTCCTGCCTAAGTCTCTAATCCTAGCTCATCCCTCATCCTTTACTCCACCATTAAATACCACATTTCCTCAGGGCTCTGTCCTAGACCTTCTCTTCCCACAGCATATTTTTACCAAGGAGTCTCATCCAGTCTCATGATTTCAATTACTCTCTACAGGGTGACCACTTCCAAATCAGTATCTTTAATTAGGGTCCCTCTTCTAAGGGCCACACCTTTTTTTCTAACCCCCCATTTGACAAGCTCCACTGGAACTCTCACAATAACCCATCATGTCTGAAACACGATGATCTAAACTTACTTCTCCTTCTAATGTCCCATCTCAGGAAATGGTACCATCTACTTACCTGGCTGCTCAGGCCAAGGCAGGGAGTCATCACCTTCTATCCAATCAACAAATCCATCCAAATCCTGTCAATTCTCCCCTCTCCCCCAGCCCCAATGCCTCTTAAATCCCATCCTTTATCCCCTCTAATCTATTCTCCATTATGCAAACTTCATAATTGTACTCCCTTGGTTAAAACCTTCAAAGGCTTCTTCTAATTGCTCACCCAGACCCACCTCCCTAACCTCATCCCAGGATAGACAGCTCATCAGGCTCAACTCAATTGGTGTTTCATTTTCCAGAATGCACCATGTTTCTTCTTGGATTCAGGACCTTGCATAATCCATCCTGTCTGTGGAAACTTCTCTCCCTCACTTGGCACCTGTAACACTGATTCTTCTGGCCCCTGTTTGAACATCAGCTTCCTTGGTGGGCCTCCTGTTGCACATTCCCTGGACATTCCTTATTTGCTACCTCCCACTTTTTAAACATTCCTCCGTGTTTTTTTTTTTTTTTGTGGTACGCGGGCCTCTCACTGTTGTGGCCTCTCCCGTTGCGGAGCACAGGCTCCGGACGCGCAGGATCAGCGGCCATGGCTCACGGGCCCAGCGGCTCCGCGGCATGTGGGATCTTCCCGGACCGGGGCACAAACCCGTGTCCCCTGCATCGGCAGGCAGACTCTCAACCACCGCACCACCAGGGAAGCCCCCTCCCATTTTTAAAAGGATTGTATCTGTATTATTCATAGCAATAACCCCAGTACCCACCTAAGTCTACTTCATGTAAGTTCAATGAATACCACTTGCCGAAAGATTCTTTAATTGTGGTATTCTTATACATGTGCCATGAGTAGAAGAGATTCTGTTATACTATGTGAATTCTGAGCTAAGGAGAGCAGTCAAGTGTCACACTGGGGGTCGGGGGAGATGTAAGAATGGGAGGAGCTGGAAAAACAACAGTATTCCGCAGAAATCAATACAACTTACAAGGCCAAGAGAGAAGAAAAATAACCTACCAAAACATTGCAGTGAGATGGATCCGAAACGATAACTGTCAGTCTAGTTAAAATCTTAATTGGTTTTGATTTTCCCTGTAATCAAAAAAGCACAAAATAGAAATGACTGATTTTCCTCCTTAGCAGTGGAAAGTACTCATTTAAAGGTACTAACAATAAAAGATAGTGAAGATCAGTAAAACCTAGTCTTCACTCTCAAGGAATTTATAATACAGGCGTACCTAGTTTTATTGTGTTTTGCTTTGTTGTGCTTCACTGATATTGCAATTTTTACAAATCGAAGGTTGGTGGCAACCCTGTGTTGAGCAAGTCTATTGGCGCCATTTTCCAACAGCATTTGTTCACTTCATGTCTCTGCATCATATTTTGGTAATTCTCCCAGTATTTCACACTTTTTCATTATTTTCATATTTGTTATGGTGATCTATGATCAATGTGAACCCGGGCCCTCGCAGTGGAAGTGCCGAGTGCTAACCACTGGACTGCCAGGAAACTCCCTGATCACTGATCTTTGATGGTACTACTGTAATTGTTTTCAGTGAAAAAAAACATACCCATATAAGACATCGAACTTAATCAACTGTTGAAATGACAACAAAGGATTCAGAATATCATATAAACTTAGTTGATAAAGCAGTGGCAGGGTATGAGAAGACTAACTCCAATTCTGAAAGATCTGCTGTGGGTAAAATACTATCAAACAGCGTTGCATGCTACAGAGAAATCATAGTGAAAGGAAGAGTCAATTCATGCAGCAAACTCACTGTTGTCTTATTTTAAGAAACTGCCGCAGCCACCCCAACCTTCAGAAACCACCACCCTGATCAGTCAGCAGCCTTCAGCACTGAGGCAAGACCCTCCACAGGCAAAAAGATTACAACTTGCTGAAGACTGAGACGATGGTGAGCATTTTTAAGCAATAAAATATTTAAAAATTAAGGTATATACACTGATTTTTTTTTTTTAGACATAATGCTACTTCACACTTATTGAACTACAGTACAATGTAAGCGTAAATTTAATATACACCAGGAAACCAAGACATTCGTGTGACTCGCTTTATTGTGGTGGTCTGGAACCAGACCTGCAATATCTCTGAGGTATACCTGTACAGCCAGAGAAAAAGAGATGTACATAATGTTTCGTGGAAGAGCTGAGTCTTCATGGAAAGGTAAGACTGGTAGACAGAGGAAGGGGCAGTACAGATTAGAGAACCACATATATGACTGGGCATGTCTGAACTGGATGAATAAGTACTATATTTCTTAAACAAAACACTTACCTGTACAATTGGCAAAGTTGTAAAGAGTTCAGAAACAGCTACTGGTTTTTCAATTTCCTACAACAAGGAAGAATATTTTTTAAAAAAAGCTAATTTCTGGCACTCAGAAACACTAAATAAGTTGTGTGTATGTGCATGTGTGTGTTTTTGTTTTTGTTTTGTTTTGTTTTTGCGGTATGCGAGCCTCTCACTGCTGTGGCCTCTCCAGTCGCGGAGCACAGGCTCCGGACGCGCAGGCCCAGCAGCCATGGTCCACGGGCCCAGCCGCTCCGTGGCACGTGGGATCCCGCCGGACCGGGGCACGAACCCGTGTCCCCCGCATCGGCAGGCAGACTCCCAACCACTGCGCCACCAGGGAAGCCCTGTGTGTTTTTTAATGAAGAAAGCTAAAGCAGAGAAGCAGCTGAGAACATCAATGGATAGGAGGGATGAACAATAGTTTTTAGAATGAAACAATCTGTAAGGAACAGTTGTTGGCCTAAAGGGAGATATACATATTTACTAGTATGTTTGGGAGGGAAATCAATTAGTAATGAGTCCATGACAGTACAATAAAAAAGATTAAATATTGTGATTACAGTTTAATCAATAACAATGCACTTTTAAGAAGTTACTGAAAGTTAATTAACATCAAATCAACTTTAAGAATCCTTACACCATGCCCTAGCACTTCACAAAAAACTATCATTTGTACAAATACGCATCAGCTCAACTATTAACATTGAAATAAGATAATGCACAAAGAGTGCTCGTCTGTAGCTTCAATATTACCAATATACACAAAATAACTATAAATGCTGGTTATTATTAACTTAAGAAATTGTATTTTACCTGTTTCTTCTCCTTAAATTCAACAACATGATTGATGGCAACAATTGAATAGCCCACTGAAAAGAAAAATTGAACATTCTTGTTAAATACAGCAACCTCTTTTACACATAAGCTCATCCCAATTCATGTCAAGACTAGAAGGTAGTAAGAAGAATGGTTATGGGCTCTGGAGTCAGACGGCCCATTTTCAAATCTAAACATTACTACTTAGAAGTTACTTAACCTTAAGTTTCAAGTTCTTCGTCTGCCAAATGGTGATAATAACAGAACTCACCTTATACGACTGGCAGAATTCAATGAGATAACACACAAAGGACGTTTTAGAACAGTAGCTGGCACAGAGTCAGGGCTTTGTTTGACTTTGGTGGTGTATTATTAGCATTATACCAAAGACAGGTTGCCCAACTCCTTTAAACCATCATTCTCCTTCGTGTCCTTTTGTTCATTTTCATCCCATCACATGTATACTTTATCACCTTCATTCTTACTCATTTCTTTTGCTTTGTACCCTTTCTACTTCAAAGGCCCTTTTGCTAAGGAGAAATGTAGTAACGACTCCCTCACACCACTGTCCACATATGCCTTTGAGCTACCCACCAAGAGACTGGGAACTCTTTGAAGCCAGAGCCTTGCTTTATCAGCCTCAACACAGTCCTGTTTTGGACATGTGGACTATCAAAAACATGCCTAAATCATGACTCCAATCTTTAAGTTATTTAAACACCAGTGGGAACAACAGGATATTAATATTAAAAGATAATGCATATTAATGCCAAAATAGTGGTCCCCCCCTCTCATTACTTTGTCCAGTTTCCTTCTTTTCTTCCTCCCTCAATTATTTACTGAGCAACCATTACTTAACAGGCCCTGCAGAAACCTCTTTGTTTTTAACTCCCTCTATTCCCACGTAGACATTTTACGGTCTAAGGAAAGAGACAGCAGTCGCGATTAACCCCAGTAATTAAAATGGGGTCTTAACTCTCAGAGCTTTTGCTTCTCTTGGATTCAAATATGAGTAACATTCTAGCATTTTGGCCATGCTGCTCCCCTCTCACCCTCCTAGTATGTCCTCCGCCCCCACCAACCCTCCCTCTACATAATATAATTCAAACACTCGCGACCCCATATCCCTCCCTCACTTCTCGGACCCACAGGTGCACCAGCTTTCTGCATTTGAGTGTCAGAACACTGTCGTGAGACGCAGGAAGGGGCGATATTAAAAGCACTGATGTAGGAGACTACACTTAGAAGCCCTGGCTTCTGCCATCCATCAGCTGTGGGGCCCTATGCAAATCCCCCGCCCTGTCAGGGTCTCAGTTTCCTCAATTCGCAAGAAATAAGGAGCTAGACTGGGTAACAGCTCCCCAGTGCTTTCGAGTTTCCCGCGCCCGGGATCAGAGCAACACCGCAGGGGCCTCAGCTTCCAGGGACAGCCGGGAGAACCCATGAAACCGGAACGAGGCCCGCCTGGGTCCCTCCCGAGCGTGGCCTGACAGTCTGGGGGGCACAGCGAAACTGGGCAGGCACCGCGGCCCGCGAAGCCGGGGAGACTCACGGTGAGCGGCATTCTCCACTAGCCCGCGCAGCACCTTCAGGTCGGAACCCGCTCGCAGGTCCAAATCCGCAAACGCCGCCATGCCGAAGTCACGTGACGGCCGCGCGCCTATCTGCGCAGCCGCCGGGCCCGCCCCCTCGGGCATGCCGGGAATTGCAGTTTACCTGCGCGGTCTGCCCCTCTCTCCCGTGGACTACGGTTAGCAGGTTCCTCGCTCGCCTTCAAGTACCGGCAGAAATTAGTGTGTGGGAATCTACAGCCTCACTTCAATCCTTCTTCGTCGTCTTCCGAATGAGAATGTTTGGTTTCTCCCGGAGGAGTTCACATCTTCCACCGTTCCTCCTATGAAATAATGTAGAAAGTGATTCTTTCAAAATGTACGTATACAGCATTTATTGAGCGCCTACCGTGAACCAAACCCTTTTGCTAAGGGCCGGAAACGCTTAAAAAGTAGTAGGGAACCCGTTTTTCTTTCCCTCCCCTAAAGTCCATTCCGTTGTTTATAAAATGGACTTAACAGGGAAATGGAGAAACTGACCTAAAAGAAGACTACCCGAGAAAAAGGTCTTTTTGCCCAATCACAACTGGCGGTGCCACAGCACGCTACTCTTTCTTACAGTCAACGTCCTCAGCCACAAGATGACAGGGTTCTCTCTAGGATGAGCGGTTAGCTCCAACGCTGGTTTAGCCAAAAACCGGTTAGACAAGGAGGGGCAAAATTGAAATGTTTTACAGTTTTCCATCTAAGAAATGTACAATCAAATCCCACACATTTGACGTTTCCACATTTTTGAACTTCGTGTAAATGAACTCTTCTTAAAGATTGATAAATCAGTGATCCGAGAACATAAAACTGTGGAACTATAGTTTACATCAGTGCTTCTCAAACGTCTGTGATGATGGGCCAGGTCGCCGCCCCGCCCCCCACCCCAATTCTTCTAGGACCAGTACGTGGTCCATTGTGCATTACCAATAGGCAGATCTGTCCTCAAAAGACTAATCTAACATCTGAACTGCTCTGTACTCAGCTGAATAAGAAGAGTCCACTAACTGGGGGCTTGGGCATCCAGACAATGCCTCATGGCTGTGAAAGTTTCTAAACATTTCCAATTTCTGTGCTAATTTACCACAAACAATACACAGTCTCTGGTCTATAGGGCCACATCTTGATTTGTACTCCTCTTCACGATTTCTTTCTTGGTCTCAGACGAGAATTTTAAGAGGGATCTGTCCCATGTAATAGCATGTAATTCTCCTTTTGGTTTAATTTAGTAAAGAAGAAATCTATTTCTTTCTCAATACTTGGTATTTCCTGAGTAGGAACAGAAGAAAAGTGTACTACTGCAAATAGAACAAAGTCATATAAAGCAAACCCTTTGCTTTTCATCAGAAAATCTGGTGTTAATTTCACAGGTCTTCACCTATGACCACAAAATCTAGATTGGTCAGAAATATGTGTGGTGAAGGTGAATAAGATGACTCATTATTTGATGCCAGCATTAGACTACAGAGAGCTTCTTTCTTTGAAAGTCATGGTGTTGTTGCTGTGAATTGTTCCCTTTAGACTTCTTTTCTCATCTTCACCCTGGGCTTAGGTGACAAGGAAGAAAAAGGGCAAGAAGGAAAATGGATGGATAACACTTGAGCACTTTACTGAGGGCAAGCCTATTTGCTAAGTAATTACCTACATATCTATTTAATTTTCAAGGCAACTGTGAGTTAAGTCCTGCTTTTTAGCAACATCTGCATTTTACATCTGAGTCATCTAAGGCTTAGTTAATCGTGGTAGACCTACATTTGGATCCAGGGAGTTTGGTTCAGTTCTCACTTGGTGTACTGTCTCCTGGGCAAAGCAAGCAGAGAGGAGAGTTGGAGGATGGGAAGGGAGGAGGGAGAGAAGAAGAGGGAAAGGAAGAAGAGAATGGAGGGCTGGGGGAAGGGGAAAGAGGAAGTAGGGAGGGAAAGGGGAGGAAAGGATGGAGATGGAAGAGGGGAGGAGGAATGGGAAGAGGGAAAAGGGAAGATGGCATAGGGGAGAGGAGCAGGGAAGAGGGGTCAGAAGTTGGCCTGGGGCGGGTGGGTTCCTAGAGCAGAAAGGATCTGGAGTTAGAAGACCTTGGAAATTTCTGACTGGAAGATAACAGTATTGTATAATTACTCTACATACTTCCTATCTACTGTCTGATTTAATCCTCACAACCAGCCAATATTGTTATTGTTATTCCTATTATATCAAGTAGGAGTCCTGGGCTCAAAGAGGATGACTCTTCAGTTATTTCCTCTTCCTTAGGGAGCTAAGAAAGAGAAAATGGGCTTTAGCATCCAAAGCAATGTTCCAGCCCTTTTGGGTCTCCCTGAGGACCTCTCTTTCTTGTGCTGGCCCCTCAGTGTCAGTGCATGCTCAGTTGGTCTATGCCCTTATCCTCTTCTGACTTGGCTCACCCTTCCTGAGTGAGCTGAGAAACACTCCTCTGGGCTCCCTGTCCTCTGTCAGCTTAAGGCTGAGGTGGGGCAAGGCAAGAAAGCAATATTATAACAAGGCTTGCACAGGTGTGTCAAAAACATCTGGCAGGGTCTTCTCTTCCACATTGAGGGAGAAGTTTGGGAGATTTGGAGAGGAGATGGGACAGTTTCCTGGAGGAGATGATGCTTGAATTAAATTTTGACGCATGAAATCGAGGAGCAACAAGATGCAGAGGTCTGACATGTATCCAGAACTGGCATAAATTAGGTAGTACTCAGTAAAAAGTTGCAGATTTAATAAATGAACACATGACCTCTTGTTTACCTTCATACCCATGTCAATCCAGTTGTAGCACTGTTGGATGTATTCAATTACCTAAACACATGGCCAGAAATTCACTGAACTATGCATGCGGTAGACTGGCATGATACACCAGCAACCCAAATAGAACACTCCCTCTTGTTCCCAATGATGGAGCACTCACTGGAGCTCCTGTGCCGATCAAAAAAAGATGCCCTTCCTCTGACCAGACTCACATTTGCCCCTACTTATCACATGGCTGGTAAGTCTGTACAGTGAATCACCTGCCCAGCTTTTCCCAGGGGCCCTGGTAAAGCATACTAGAGGAGTTAATTGCTAAGTCTAGAACTCAAATTGGACTCCACAGGATATCACCAATTCAAGGAGCCTCTCTCAATAATTCCTCCCTCAGAAACTCCCCTTACTGACCTGAGAGCATAAGGGTTTGTCCATCTTCTAGGCTGTGAGTATCCCTGCTTGCAATGGTAGGGTTTTTTGTTAAAGTGCAGTTAAGATGAAAGTGAATTTTTTTTATATTTATGTTTCTATCAAAAGTTTGAAAACGAAACACAGGTGAAGAAGTCTAGTGTATTATAAAAATGATCATTGTAAAAATAAGGAGTATTCCTACCCTTTTAAGATGCAAAGTATGCCTGTGATAAAAGAATACAACTTAAGATGTTATTACGAAAGAAATCAAAAGAAGAACTATGATTGGCATCTGGAAAAGATATGTGATGGAAACGAATGGAAAGAAAAGGGCTCAAATTTCGATATGGTTGTTTTTTTAATGCAAGTAAAATAAGTGATTGTATTAGTGTCAGGGTCCTCCAGAGAAACAGAACCAAGAGTGTATATGTGTGTGTGTGTGTGTGTGTGTGTGTGTATATATATCGTGAGAGAGGGAGAGAGAGAGAGAGAGAGAGGGATTTTTATAAAGAAGTCGACTTGTGTGATTTTGGAGGCTGACAAGTCCCAAGATCTGCAGTTGGCAGGCGGGAGACCCAGGAGAGCTGATGGTATAGTTCCACTCTGAAGGCAGGCAGGCTCAAGATTCAGGAAGAGGTGACATTTCAGTTTGAGTCCACTGAAAGGGGAACACCCCTGACTCAGCTTGAAGGCAGTCAGGCAGGAGGAATCCTCTCCTATTAGAAGGGTCAGTCCTCTTGTTCTATTCAGGTCTTCAACTGATTGGATGAAGCCCACCTACATTATGGAGGTTAATCTGCTTTACTCAATCTACTGGTTCAAATGCTAATCTCATTCAGAAAAAAACCTCAAATACACAGCCGGAATGTTTGACACTTATCTGGGCATCAAGTGGCCTAGTCACGTTGATAGAACCACTGCAGTGATGCTGCCTTGAATTGTTGTGTATTTTTTGGGGGGGTATAGTTGTTTTACAATGTTGTGTTAGTTTCTACTGTACAAGGAAGTGGAGTTCCCTGTGCTATACAGCAAGTTCTCATCAGTTATCTATTTTATACATATTAGTGTGTATATGTTAATCCCAATCTCCCAGTTCATCCCACCTCCCCTTTCCCCACTTGGTGTTCATACGTTTGTTCTCTACATCTGTGTCTCTATTTCTGCCTTGCAAACTGGTTCATCTGTACCATTTTTCTAGATTCCACAAATATGCGTTAATATACAATATTTGTTCTTCTCTTTCTGACTTCACTCTGTATGACAGTCTCTAGGTCCATCCACGTCTCTACAAATGACCCAATTTTGTTCCTTTTTATGGCTGAGTAATATTCCATTGTATATATGTACCACATCTTCTTCATTCATTTGTCAATGGACATTTAGGTTGCTTCCATGACCTGGCTATTGTAAATAGTGCTGCAATGAACATTGGGGTGCATGTGTCTTTTTGAGTTATGGTTTTCTCTAGGTATATGCCCCGTAGTGGGAAATTGTTGTGTATTATGTGAAGAAAAAAACTGCTCAGGCAACTAAAACTTTTTTTTTTTTTTTTACTGAAGACTAGTTTGCAAAGAATATTTATAGAAGGCAAAAGAAAGAACAGGTCCTAAACAGAAACTAGCATCTGCAAACTCTATTCTCAGTATGTTGGAAATATAGCTTAGAACTTGCAGGGTAAATTGCATGAAAAAACTAGGTTATTTCTGGCATTTTCTATTACAGCTGATAAGCAAGTAGATATATAAAAGTTGTGTTGAGAATTTTGATATGACTAAATATCTTTTGGAAATGGTGCTCAAACAAGGCACATCATTAGGAAGTGGCTTATTTTTGTGTATGGAGAAAAATTTTGAGCATTTTAAAGTAGACGTGTTAGAATTGGTAACCATGACTACAGATGGGACTCCTGCAGCGGTCAGTGTTAACATCAGACTCATGAAACATAAGCACAATGCGACATTTTGTCAAGACACAGAATTTTAGCCAATTTATTATACTATAGGCCAGAACCACTTTGAGCTTTAAACTTAAAAACTATACAAATAATAGTCATCATAATTGACCATGACCCACACAGTCTGTGCTCACAATAGCTGTAGTGCATATAGTGGATGCTGAGAAAATTTTGAACTGAAAAACTATACAAATAATAGCCATCATAATTGACCATGACCCACACAGTCTGTGCTCAAAATAGCTGTAGTGCATATAGTGGATGCTGAGAAAATTTTGAACTGAAAACCCATACAAATAATAGCCATCATAATTGACCATGACCCACACAGTCTGTGCTCAAAATAGCTGTAGTGCATATAGTGGATACTGAGAAAATTTTGAACTGCTGAAAGAAATTTACTTACTGATGCTATCAAGGAAAAAAATATCCACCTCGGCTCACCAGTGGAGGCTGGACCAGATTTGCTTCTTTTGTCGAGGCTATAACCCCTTTAAATACTCTCTCTCCCCACCTTTTGAAAAAGCATATAAACTGATTTGTTCATATATAGCAAAATTGTGTCTTTGGGAAACTAATCTGGCTAGGAATAATCTAGCTCATTTTTGGCATAGAAACTGGTTTCCAGATGTGAAAATTGTGGTCTAACCTCATAGTGCAGCACCAATGTGGAGTTGAAGACTATGATCCAAAAAAGATACTGTGATTTAAACCTTGAAACTTTATGACAATCTGCTTAATTTGCCCTTCTCAATTAATATCACTAATGTGATTAAAAATTACAAAAGGAAGTTTTTCTATTTAAACACCTACATAATAGCCTCAATTTTGCATCTTGGCCCACAAAACCTAAAATATCTACTATCTGTTGTAAACTACAGAAAACATTTACTGAACCCTTCATTATTTTTTTTAAATTATTTTATTGCAGTATAGTTGATTTACAGCTGTAAAATTACAGCTGTGTTAATTTCTGCTGTACAGCAAAGTGATTCAGTTATACATATATATACATATATATATACATATATATACATTCTTTTTCATATCCTTCTCCATTATGGTTTATCACAGGACATTGAATGTAGTTCCCTGTGCTGTACAGTAGGACCTTGTTTTTATCTGCTCAACCCTTTTTAAATCAGAGGTCCCCAACAGTGTTCAGACCCTGTATTCTACCTCTCAGCTAACCCTAGGGGGGCATTTGAAAATTTGTGTGGGTATGTTTTTTTTTTCGCTTGTCATAGTAATTTGTTGTTTTAATCTTATCATTGTCACTATAATTGAGAAGTGAGGTGGTTGACACTAGCTTTTAGTAGGAAGGGGCCAGAAGTGTTAACTATGCTGCAGTGAATGAGAAAGTCTCATACAATGAACACTTGTCCCTCATCTTGTGTGACTTTTGAATATCAAGCCAGACATTCACATGGGGTAGAGCTTGCTTATCACTACCTGAGCCTAGAACCTAAATAGGTTTTACATATAAAAGCACGGCAATTTTTTCACAATTTTTATAGGCACAGAACTTTCTAGGAGTATAACTATCGAGTAAATAGAGGGAAGATTGTACTTTTCTTTGCTTGGAACTATGAGAGTTGGTTGGAACTACATATATAAGAGAACTATAAGAGTTGTTCCCAAAGAAGATGTGGTACATATATACAATGGAATATTACTCAGCCATAAAAAGAAACGAAACTGAGCTATTTGTAATGAGGTGGATAGACCTAGAGTCTGTCATACAGAGTGAAGTTAGTCAGAAAGAGAAAGACAAATACCGTATGCTAACACATATATACGGAATTTAAAAAAAAAATGTCATGAAGAACCTAGGGGCAAAACGGGAATGAAGACGCAGACCTACTTGAGAATGGACTTGAGGATATGGGGAGGGGGAAGGGTGGGCTGTGACAAGGCGAAAGAGAGGCATGGACGTGTATACACTACCAAACGTCAGGTAGATAGATAGTGGGAAGCAGCCGCAGAGCACAGGGAGATCAGCTCGGTGCTTTGTGACCGCCTGGAGGGGTGGGATGGGGAGGGTGGGAGGGAGGGAGATGCATGAGGGAAGGGATGTGGGAACAGATGTATATGTATGACTGATTCACTTTGTTATAAAGCAGAAACTAATTAAAAAAATGAATAAATAAACTTAAAAAAAAAAAAAAAAAAAGAGTTGTTCCCCATTTCAAAAAATTATATCATTGCAGCAACACTAATTTTGTTATTCGAGTTGACAATGCAGCACACCTGTATCACTCTGCATTTACAGCAGTCACAAACATGGTGATTCATATATGTACATATTACCAGACATACCCACACATACATACATACATCATCTTATAGACTATCTGATATATGTTAAATAAGTAAATATATATATGTATTTAGCCATTACTTCAAAATATTATGTGTAAGTTAGAACTATTGACAATATTCAGTTAGTTATCTTAAGTCTATTTAAATATTTTAAAATATAAACATATTTGTTATAAGTAGATATAGGCATCTGCTATATTTTTGATACAGTGGTGCCCAAGCATTCATATACTTAAATACATATTTATTTATTCTCTCCTCTATCACTACAAAATATTTTATTTAAAAAGCAGGTGCTATGGACTGAATGTTTTGTACCCCCAAATTCATCTGCTGAAATTCTAACCCCAAATGTAATGGTACTTAGAGATGGGGCCTTTGAGAGATAGTTAGGTCATGAGGGTGGAACCCTCATGATGGGATTAGTGCCCTTATAAGAAGAGACATAAGAAAGCTTGCTTCTTCTCTCTTTGATCTCTGCCATATGGGCACATAGCAAGAAGATGACCATCTGCAAACCAGGAAGAGGGTCCTCACCAGAACCTGACTTCCCAGCTCTAGAACTGTGAGAAATTTAAGACACCCAGTCTTTGGTAATGTGTCATAGCAGTCTGAACTGACTAAAACAGGGGGTTCTGAATATCGTAAGTTGAGAATTATTGCCTCGAATATAAAATCCATTGTGCAAAGAATTTATCTATGTTCAGAAGTATTTTTATTTCTGCACAATAGTCTTTAGTTATAAAAATGGATAAAACTAAATATTGCTTCCAGTTGGAGGAATCAAGGTTGGATTCTGTACTGTAGACAACAATGCAAAATACTAATACTAATACTAATAATACCTGAAACTAACTCTGTACTTTATTTTGGTTCAGGAAAAAAAATTTCATCAAGTTTCCAGTCTAAATCAAAGGAATAGGGACTTCCCTGGTGGCACAGTGGTTAAGAATCCACCTGCCAATGCAGGGGACACAGGTTCAATCCCTGGTCCAGGAAGATCCCACATGTTGTGGAGCAAATAAGCCCGTGCACCACAACTACTGAGCCTGCGCTCTAGAGCCCACAAGCCACAACTGCTGAGCCTGTGCACCACAACTACTGAAGCCCACACACCTAGAGCCCGCGTGCTCCGCAGCAGGAGAGGCCACCGTGATGAGAAGCCCGAGCACTGCAACGAAGAGCGGCCCCCACTCGCCACAACTAGAGAAAGACTGTGCACAGCAATAAAGACCCAACGCAGCCAAAAATAAATAAATAAATAATTTTTTTAAAAATTTATAAATCAAAGGAATACTGATTTTTAAAAATCTATTATTTTTATTTCTCAAGTTGTGCATTTTCAATTTAAAATGTAGTCAATAACATAGTTTCCCAACCTTAGCACTGTTGCCATTTTGGGCCAGATAATCCTTTGTTGTGGGAGGTTGTCCTGTGCCTCTAACTACTGATGCCAGCAGCATCCGTCTGGTTGTAGTAACAGTAGATGTCTCCACACATTGCCAAATGTATCCCGAAGGGCAAAATCCCAGGCCAGTAACATTAAGGTGTTCACGCCAGGTAATTGTAGGGTCAGTGTCTGTTTTTTGGGGAGGGTGGTTTTAGAAAGTGAAAGGAATACATTTCCTGACTATAGGGAAGATGCGGTTTGCTTTTCCTCACGTAGTAGGGACCCTCAGGGAAGCGGGCGGACCTATTGTGGGATGGGTGCTCTGTTCACCGAGGGCCATGGACCCTTAGACTCTGGGTGTACAGCCTCAGCCAAGGTTCCCATGCTCCTGAAGCACACAGGAGCAGCAGTACTGCTTCGTGGGATTATGTGGGCTTAGACAACAGGGAGAGACAGAGCAGCCTTGTGGAATGGTCTGCTTTGGGTACAAGACTCCAGTCCATCAGTGGAGCCTCAGGGTAGAACAGGGGAAGAGGGAGCCACAATAATGACGAGTTGAATTGCCCATCAGATAAATAGGATGGGGGCTCAGAGTCATATTTAATTTTAGAAAAATATGACACTTCTTACAGAGTAAAGTTCATACGTACCTTGCATGGCACACGTGATTCTTTATGATTGGCCCCCAAGAAGTCTACCCTCGCCGTTTCCAATGCATTTTATGTGATGCAGTTATGGCAAGTGTTCCACATGTTAATGGACCCCTGTTGACATTGCACTCCCCTTTCCTCCAGTCTGCTGATGAAACTTCTGCCTGAGAGGAAGTGTTAGCTCCTGTGAATTCCTTGGTCTCCCCAGGAAGAGCCAATGCGCCTTTCCTCTGGACTCCCACATCTTTGTTTCATACTTATATTAGGAGGTTTTTCATATTGCACTGCATCTAGTCTGTCTCTTTCACCAGGTAATGAACACCTGCAGAGTGGAGAATTTTGCCTTATTTGTTCATCCCTAGCACATAGCACAGTGCCTATTAATATATAGCTGGTACATTTTTTTTTTTAAGATGTTGGGGGTAGGAGTTTATTAATTAATTTATTTATTTTGGCTGTGTTGGGTCTTCATTTCTGTGCGAGGGCTTTCTCTAGTTGTGGCAAATGGGAGCCACTTCATCGCGGTGCCGGGGCCACTCTTCATCGTAGTGCGCGGGCCTCTCACTATTGCGGCCTCTCTTCTTGCGGAGCACAGGCTCAGTATTTGTGGCTCACAGGCCTAGTTGCTCTGCGGCATATGGGATCCTCCCAGACCAGGGCTCGAACCCATGTCCCCTGCATTAGCAGGCAGATTCTCAACCACTGCACCACCAGGGAAGCCCGCTGGTACATTTTTATTGAATGACTGGATGAGGGATAATTTTGCCTGGAAATGGGGACATGAACATAATGGCAATTTTCATATCACGTATTATTTTGAAGACTGTAGAAGGATTCCTAAAATTCTACAGGGGATTAGAAAATGTAGTATAAGATGCAGCCTATCAATTCTTCAGTGAAAGACTTTCTTCTTTCTATTCTACTTATCTTTAAATACCACATGTCCCTCTAGCTTCTGTCCAATTCTCTGCTACTCTTTTGAATAAAACTACTCCAAAAGTTGTCTGCCCTCCCAGTTGCCATTTTCTCTCTCCTCATGATCTCTTGAACCCATTCTAGTCTACTTTTATTCCTGCCACTTCACTGGAATAGTTCTTTCCTTACTTGGCATTTGGCCGAGTTCATCAATTTCTTCTCCTTGAAACATCTTCCTCCCTTGCCTTTGAGCATCCAATCTCTCTTGGTTTTCCTCCTAACTCAATGGTCTCTCCTCAGTCTTTGTTGGTCTCTCTTCCTCTCCCCAACCTCAGGATGTTGGAGCATCCTAGGGTTAATTCCTCAGGCTTCTTCTCTATCTGCTCTTCTTCTTGAGAAATCTTCTCCTGAACTTGTATCTGACTATATGACATCTCCACTTGGATGTCCAACAGGGTCTCCAACTTAACGTGTCCTTTTTAAAAAGAACTCCTAAAACAATACCTGGTATGTATTAGACACTCAATAAATATTGACTCAATCGAGTGAATGCTCATATTATCTGTTTTTCTTTAAGGTGAAGGACAACTTTTCTTTCAATTAGTCCTTCAGGTTTGGACCATGGAAGCTGACATTGTCCAATTTGTTCCCTGAAAAGAGCTTTCCATGAAGTTCTTTCTGTGTGGAATTTGTATGAGGAATAGATTCACCACTAGAGGGTGAGCATATACCACTTATATTTCGAGATGGTCACGGTAAGAAAAAATGGAGTAATTAGAAAAATAAGCGTTCTTAGGTCTATCCATTCTCTGATTTTCTGTTCATATTTTCTTGCTGTTGAGGAAAAATTTTAAAGGATACATTTACTTTGTAAAGAGAATGAACATTTTCTAAATGGAACCAAAGGAAAAAAATACATTTTTTCTAGTTAGCATTAAGGGAAAATGCAAGTGAAAGTATCACAATTAAAGGACACATATATCTGAATCAAAACAAAACTCACCATTCACTTTTAAGCTGAGGAATTATTTTAAATCATGAACGACTCTTGGTTGTAGGCATTTTTCTACACTTTGACAAACATTTATTGAGCACCTAGTATGTAGCGGGAATAAGAAAATATCCTTGCCTTTGGGGAGTTAACAGTCTGCTGGAAAAGACAGTCATGTAAACATAAAGCGTAATGCACCAGTAAGTGCTATAATAAAGATATGAAAAAAGTGCTTTAAGAACCTTCAGAGCCTAGAAAGGATGAGACTAGCCATGGTGAGGGGGATTGTCACAGAGATGGGGACATCCTTGTGTCCCAGACTACCTTTTATCCCAACTGGGCCTCCCAATATCTGTGTTGACGGTTGCTAGGATGTGTGTTCTGGCTCTGTGCTACTGCTCTACAACCCGACTGGTACACAGGGTAGGATTTGGATATTTATATACACTAATCTTAGCACTATACCTATCTAAGCATTGTTTTCCTAGTCTTTTCTCATCCAATTCTGGGGTCAACACCCAGGCAATTAGTTTAGTTGAGTGAGCCAATGGGGTGTACAAGTAAGTAGCTGAAAAACTTTGGAGAAGTACAAGAGTAGTTCTGTAGAAAGTCAGCCTCGTTGGGCATTGGAAATTACTAGAGCCCCAGTCAGCATGACGTTAGTATGCTTAACTGACCAGTGTGTTGCCAATGACTCCTATGGCATAGAAAGCTTTATTTTACTTGTGTTTCTTAAAGTAAATCTAGACTGTCAGAGTATGCTGGTTTATGGGAAAATAAACTCTCCTAAGCTTATGTCCTCCGGATGGGTATGTGTGGGTCTGCAGAGATATGATTCAGCACATGCATTTAGATGAGCCAGATGTGTACCTACAGGAAGAAGAGCTTATAAAAAGGCGATAATTTTTATTGAAGGATGCGGTTATTCTTCTGTACTCCCCCAGAGCAGTTTTGAGTGCAGGAGATGGCCAGTTGGAAACCTCAGAAAGCTGTCGTTTCAGGTACCCTTATTGACAATTTTAGGAAAATGCTGTTACAGGAAATGAGAGTCTACACAAGGTTTGATACTTTTTAAAGTAGCAGAGTTATTTTTTCAATGAAAGAAATCAAAGGGATTAAAAACTAAAGATGTGATTTGATTTAGATGCCAAGCCCTCTCTTATTATCTCCAATATAAGAGCCAGAGTAGGCTGGCAGGGGGAGGGGAAAGGCAGCAACACCCTGATATGGATTTTAAAACCCCAGGAAACCAAGGGCAAAACAACACATTTAGGTGAATATTTAGGTATTTTTATGAATATTTTGTTAAGCTGTATCTTTAGCTTTTTTGTGTGAGAAAATTATGGAAAAGGATAAATGAGATTTTAATATTTTTATTAAGATATGATTATTTGTTATTCAAGGTTAGAGGGAATCAGAAAGAATTCCAAATTGTTCTGTCTGGATTTTGGAATGATACAATGATAGATGAAATTTAAACTCAACATAAGCAAGGTAATGCTGCAGAAGCCGAGATTTTCAATAACTGTGTTTATGCACTGTGATAGCTTATAAATTAAAAACCTAGCAAATCTTAGGAAATACACTCAGCCATCACCAGGGATAATATAAGTGACTTCTGTATAAAAAGGGGAGCTTGGACCTGGTGCTATACTGAAAATGGAAGAGGAAGTAAATTTGAAAGTGGTATTTTACTGATTATTTGGTGCATTTATATGTCTACAATGAAAAAACAAAAGCAAAAAACATCAGAAGCAGCGATGAAACATAAGTGGGCTGGGTAAGGGCTGACCAGAGTGTAGGGGGCAAATTAATTGACTGTAAACTCAAATAAAAAATATTACTTTTCAAATTCTTTGTATAATTAATTAATGTGGAATATTACTTAAAAGAGCCAAGACATAAAGTAAGCTGACCCTGATTAGAGTACTCAAGGGGGATAAAAAAATGAGAAAAGTCAAAATGAGTTAAAATAAGTTAAAAAGTTAAAATGAGGGCTTCCCTGGTGGCACAGTGATTGGGAGTCCGCCTGCCGATGCAGGGAACGCGGGTTCGTGCCCCGGTCCGGGAAGATCCCACATGCCGCGGAGCAGCTGGGCCCGTGAGCCATGGCCGCTGAGCCTGCGCGTCCGGAGCCTGTGCTCCGCAGTGGGAGAGGCCGCAACAGTGAGAGGCCCGCAAACCGAAAAAAAAAAAAAAAAAAAAGTTAAAATGAGAAAAGTCCCAAGTAGCTTGTGAAATTTACTACCTTAAGGAATTTTTAAGAGGCCTTGAGACAATTCTAAACCTCAAAAACCAAAAACCTGAGACGTTTCAATGTAGTCATGAGTGATCTTGGACAAGTCATTAAACTTGTCCCAGCCTCTATTTCCCTCTCTGTATTGCAGGGTGAACAAATGGTTTCTCAGATGCCTTCCAGCTACAAACTAGTTTTCTTTTGTCTGGAATTATGTTTAATACGAACTTAAGTAAAGTTGAAGAAATTTCCTCACCCATCCTCTTAACCATGAAATAGTATTGTTTTGTGGTCTACATGTTACGCTCCACTCTTCCTCTGAATGTGTTGATCCGCTTACCCCAGACAGAGGAGAGCCGCTGACATGTTCACAGTAGTGAAAGAGCTGTCAGCATTGGCCCATGATTTAGGGATTTATTTTTTCTACTTAAAAAAAATTTTTTTTTGGAATGTGTAGAGGGAAGAATATGAACATAGTAATCAGATAAACCTGGGTTTGAAACCTCTTACTTACCAGCTGATTGCAATAGCAACTGTGTTTCCTCATCAGGAAAAACAGGGCTAACACCCACCCTGAAGAATGAAGAGTGTTACCCAGCACTCACATCAATACATTTTGAGGTTTCTGTTCCTTTTCTTATTTATGATCCGCTAGGGTCTAACTAGAAAAGAAAACAGATTCGATTATTCTTAGTCTTTAAACTAAAGAAATCACTGCTGGCTTCCGATAAAATCTTTAAACAAAATGGAGTGAAATAAGTCTCACAAATAATAAAAATCAACCACTCTGACAGGGTTTCAATACCAAGGGGATTTTAGGCAATACGCATTAATTAAATCAACATACACATCCAGGATTCTGCAGAACATTTATAACCGGTCATTTCTTCTCTTACGTGAAAGATTTCCAGAATGCCATGGGAGAATTAATCCTCATTTTAATATATTAGGCACTGAAGTCTGAATGTAAAAGCAGCCAAGGTCTATTTTCAGAGCTGAGAGGCCTGTTTCTAGACGCCTGGAGGGTTGGTCACAATGGGTTTAAGCCCTCTGGAGGCCCCTTCCCCAGAGCCCCCATCTCCTCCTAGGTGTCTGGACCCGGGCGTCCCTCCCTCTCCCTTTTCTCCTTCTTCTGAGCTCCCACCCCCACCCCCATTCAGCCGCTTCTCTTTTTCCATCTTCCCTTTCTCCCATCAGTGGTCAAAATAGAAAACGGAAGTATCTGTTTGTTGCTTGGTGGAGTGCTAAGAAAGGTTCATTTTTAATTAAGATTAAAAAAAAAGTCCCTCCCCGGGTTCTTCATTTTGCAATGAGTCCGAGCGTCCGCGGGCTCCCTAGTCCTCCCCCACCAAACTGTCGTTTACTAGTGAGGAGGTTCGGGTCTGTCGGAGGGAGTGTGAGCCTCCTGCGGAAGCTCCCCGGGCAAAGCGGCTCGGGATCCCGGGAGGCACGTGGAGCACCGTCCCCCGCCCAGTGCCGGGGAGCGCGGGAGAGACGGCGGCCCCTGCCCAGCCGGGGAAACCCGTCCCGGAGCCCGGGGCGCGCGGGCAGCGACCGGACGCGGCGACGGCGACGGCGGCGGCGGCGGCGGGGACGCGGCGCGGTTGCCGCAGGGGAGCGGCGGCGGCGGCGGCGGCGGCGGCGGCGGCGGGCGCGAGGGGCGGGGCGCTCTCCGCAACTTCTGCCGCTGCCTCCCGGGCGCTCTCGGCTGAGCCACTCGGCGGCTGAAGGCTGCGAGCGGTGCGAGCGGTGCGGTGCGGTGCCGCCAGCCGAGCCCGGCCCGCCGGCCCGCGATCCCGCGCGTCCCGGGGGTCCGTCGGGTGCTGGAGGCGCCTCCCACAGGGAGTCCCCGGGTGGCCGCGCTCCCGCGTCGTCCGCTGCTGTTGGGGGACCGGGACGTGCGGGCCGCAAGGCCGAGCCGGGGCGCCCCCCAGCGGACTGCGCGGGCCCCATGGCTGGGCCGAGCGGAGCGGAACCGACGAGGTGAAGCCCCCGGGCCGGCAGCCGGAGCGCGTGGCGGGGGCGCCGGCTCCATGGGCAGCGACGCACAGCGGCACGATGATGGACGTTAACAGCAGCGGCCGCCCGGACCTCTACGGGCACCTCCGCTCTTTCCTCCTGCCAGAGGTGGGACGCGGTCTGCCCGACCTGAGCCCCGACGGCGCCGGCCCGGTCGCGGGCTCCTGGGCGCCGCACCTGCTGCACGGGGTCCCTGAGGTGACGGCCAGCCCCGTGCCCACCTGGGGCGCACTCCCGGACAATGCCTCCGGCTGCGGGGAGCAGATCAACTACGGCAGAGCCGAGAAAGTTGTGATCGGCTCCATCCTGACGCTCATCACGCTGCTGACGATCGCCGGCAACTGCCTGGTGGTGATCTCTGTGTGCTTCGTCAAGAAGCTCCGCCAGCCCTCCAACTACCTGATCGTGTCCCTGGCGCTCGCCGACCTCTCGGTGGCCGTGGCGGTCATGCCCTTCGTCAGCGTCACCGACCTTATCGGGGGCAAGTGGATCTTTGGCCACTTCTTCTGCAACGTCTTTATCGCCATGGACGTCATGTGCTGCACGGCCTCGATCATGACCCTGTGCGTGATCAGCATCGACAGGTAAGGGCCGGGCTGCCCCGTCCCGGGGTCCGCCTGAGGATGTGCTGGCAGCTCAGCCCCAAACACTTGCCTTTCCTGGTCGGATAAACCAGACTCCCCTGCGGGAGGAAGGGCTGCGCTTAACACCCCCCCCCGCCCCCCCCCCCACATCAACCCGACACCAACCAAACAACTTCAGTTACAGCGTAGCCTATATACACCTTTAAAAGAAGAGCTCGAAATGTTCTGGTTTACGGTAGTGAGAATTTTAAGACCAAAGTTAAGAGTATTTTAAGCGTTAGAAGTTCCACCAGGGAGTCCCTTGTCTTGGTTTTCAGAAGGAAGGGATTTGATCCTCTCTGAGCCCGACAAACCCTTGCTGTGAGCCTGAAAGAATCAGTTCTTACTTTAAGAAATCAGCGGGAGAAAAGCCACCTTGCTTTCCTGATTGCACGAGCTACTTCTCAGGCCAATAAAAAGACCTAGAATGGCCCCAAATTGGGGGGGTCTACATGTTTTAACGTTGCACCTCTATGATTGCTAATTCTGAGTCACATTCTTTTGGAAGTCTGGTTTTACTGTCTGGCAAGGCTGTCTGTATCCTCCAGGCTTACTGGAGCCTTATTCCCTGTCTGAATGGTTGGTTCTAGCATTTCATCATATCCCTTGGGAATCTTCTCTTGAGAACTCCCCCACTGGAGTAATTGAAACAGAGGCTGACCGTCTGTCAGGGATGCTGGGGGAAAAAAATCCTGTCTTGGATGTCAGATTGGAATAGGAGACCTGCAATGTTTCTTCAGACTCTAGGATTACAAGATTCTGCAGTGGAGGTGGTCGTTGGTCCTAGAAATATTGTGCAGTTGACAACTTGAAGTACGGTTGTGATGCTCTGGCAACAAAACAACTCTCTGCTTCTCTGGAGACTGAAATAGTAAACCTTAATATTCACAGTTGGAATACTGCTAGTGTTTTAAAACCAGCACAGGCTGGTATCCTGTTGTGTTTAATGATACAGAAAAACAGTTGCTTATTTTCTTAGTGGACCTACAGAACCTTTAAATGTGTAGACCTTACAGTAAAGGAGAAATAATTGATGCCTCCACACTTAAAATGAGAGTGTCTCAAAGGATGGTGTAGCACAAAACTGAGGTTTCCTCCTTTTCCTCCCTGTAAACACTGCTATATTGTGTGTGGGGTTTTTTTTTTTTAATATTTAACATGTTGTGCTATTTTACTGCTTGGCCAGGGTTTATAGTTACTGAAGAAAGGGGATATTTTCAGGGAAGAAAAATACATTGTATTTGCATTTAGTTAAAGATCTAGATTATTTCAAAAAATTGATCCTGCCATTTTGTATGTTATGTTAGGAGCTTCTAATAGCAAACAAGGAATTATTTTTAAGAGTAGAGCATGAACTGCATATGTGAGAATATTAGCTCCAAACTTGACAGCTGAAGTTCTGAATGATTGTAATTAAGCATGACCACAGACATGCATTTACAGTCTGGCTGCAGTCTGGCTGTGGCAACAGGAACTGGGAGAGTGCACTCAATATACATAGTAAGTATATGCTTGAATTATAAGCGTAAAAATCCGACTGTTCATCCAACGAAAATGGTGCTTCTTGCATGAATGGAGTCCTTTTAAATGGAACTTAGTGTAATAAAGTGAATAACAATTTCTGCTGCAGGTAATGCATTTATAAGCTTTTTTCATTTCATAATTGATAAATGATAAACAAACAGCACAGTGTGCTAATTTGTCTCCTAGGATGACCAGGTTTGGGTGGGACCAGCTGAGATTCCTGTACGTGAGCTAAAGGTTTTCTTTGCTCATGATGCACATGTGACTTAGCAGCAGCAGGAACATCTCCAATACAGAGATGAGGTTAATCCTTTCTTTTTTTTTAACATCTTTATTGGAGAATAATTGCTTTACAATGGTGTGTTAGTTTCTGCTGTATCACAAAGTGAATCAGCTATACATATACATATATCCCCATATCCCCTCCCTCTTACATCTCCCTCCCACCCTCCCTATCCCACCCCTCTAGGTGGTCACAAAGCACCAAGCTGATCTCCCTGTGCTATGCAGCTGCTTCCCACCAGCTGTTTTACATTTGGTAGTGTATATATGTCAATGCCACTCTCTCACTTCATTCCAGTCCCAGCTTACCCTTCCCCCTCCCCGTGTCCTCAAGTCCATTCTCTACGTCTGCGTCTTTATTCCTGTCCCGCTCCTAGGTTCTTCAGAACCTTTTTTTTTTTTTTTTAGATTCCATATATATGTGTTAGCATGTGGTATTTGTTTTTCTCTTTCTGACTTACTTCACTATGTATGACAGACTCTAGGTCCATCCACCTTGGCAAGAGCTTCTAATTTCTTTGTCAACTATATCCTTATGATTGTCACAAATTGTGTTAACATAGGGATAAATATTCTGTCTCTTAGTTTTTTATGAGAATTGCCCCATTAGTGAATTCTGCTTAACAGTTATTTTAGAAGATGAACATGTCATTTATTTAGATAAAATGAAGAATTTATAGCATCGGAAGACACAGATTGCCTTTCTTCCAAGAATATACAGAACTAAAAATGAGAAAAAGGAACATGCAGTTGTTATCGGTTGATTGATAAGGTGCATTATTTCTATTTTTTCTTCAGTTCCATTGTGGAATATGGCCAACGATATAAAAATGTGCTAAGGGCCTCCCTGGTGGCGCAGTGGTTGAGAGTCCGCCTGCCGATGCAGGGGATACGGGTTCGTGCCCCGGTCTGGGAGGATCCCATATGCCGCGGAGCGGCTGGGCCCGTGAGCCATGGCCGCTGGGCCTGCGCATCCGGAGCCTGTGCTCCGCAACGGGAGAGGCCACAACAGTGAGAGGCCCGCATACCGCAAAAAGAAAAAAAAAAAAAAAAATGTGCTAAGAAAATATGAAAAAAATTTAATCTTCATTCATTCATTTATCCATTCTCTCTCAGGTACCTAATATGTGTTATGCCATGCTTTGTGCAGCATAAGCAAAGATGAATAATAATATTCTGAGCCCATGCTATGTTACAAGAATTTGGTTACCTGTTGGGCATTTAACCTGTCTAAAATGGAAACTTTGATTTTTCTTAACCCCTCCCCACCATGCTGGGATGCTTTTCCAGCCTTTTCCAATGGAATTTCGTGCCCTTCTTCTTCACAGGCTTCAACACTCTGATCCCCACCCTTTATAGATAATGACCCATGATCATTGAAAAAGTAGCAGCCATTGGATGGAAACTACTTTGTCTTTCCACCACCAAACGATTTTTCCTACATCTCTACCCTTTTTATTTCCTTCCAGTTAAAAAACAAGAAGACATTGTGTCCCAGCAAAGACCAAACCACCTGCACTTCACATCCTATTCCCTCTCACATTCTGGAAGACTTGGTTTTTCCCTTGAGTCCTCATCTCTTTTTTGCCTTCAGTGTTGCCTCTCAACAGGGTCAAGCTTGATATTCCATTTTTAAGAACTCCTTCTTTGGCTTCACTTCTCCCTCCAGTTACTGCTCCACTTCACAGTTAAGCTGCTCAAAGAACTGTGACCACAACCTGACTTTATTTCCTTACTCCTCAGATAGGTGAGTTTGACCCTCACCAGGTGTGCTGTAATACTTTTCCACTTCTGTCCAGTCCTCATCCATTGCCTATGAAGCAGCTAGAATGATCTATTTTTTTAAAATGGTTTTAAGTGAGATAACATTTTCCTATAGTGAAATGCACAGATATTAAATGTACATTTTGATGAGTTTTGACAAATGTATGTACCCATGTAACCAACACTCCAAATAAGATACAGAATATTTTGTCATTCCGGAGAGTTTCCTTGTGCCCTTTTTAGAATGATCTTTAAAAAATAGAAGTCAAATTATCTTTTATATACAGTTTAAAAACATGCAGAACAGTTCTATATATTGTTTAGGTGAACTTATATAAGGCATCAAAGTATAAAATAGTTCAGAGGAATGGTGAGCTCCAAATTCATGAGAGCAGTTATCTCTGGTGGGGTGGGTGGAGGCGTAATCAGGGAGTAACATACATATCAATGATATCGGCCGTACTTTGTTTCTTAATCTTGATGCTTGATACAGTCTTGTTGTCCTGCATATAACTTTCTGTACTTATGAAATATATTTTTAAAACGATTTTTGGAAATACATATAGAAAAGTGAGCAATCCTAAATGTAGAGCTTGATGCATTTCCACTAAGTGAACCCATGGAGGTAATCTGCAGCTAGATCAAGAAATTGAACATCACCAACCTCCTAGAGGTCCCCTCTTGCTCTTCTCCAGTTTCTAATACTCCCAAAGATAACCATTGTCCTGACTGTTAGCATCATAGATTAGTTTTTCTTGGACAAAACCTCATAAAATGGCATCATATAGTGTGTACTCTTAAATCTGGCATCTTTTGCTCAATAATAATGTCTGCTGTGCGATTCATCCATAGTTTTTAGCCTGTCAATGATTTATTCATTTTTTTTTGCTGAGTAGTATTCCATTTAATTTGCTTATCAGTTCACCTGTAGATGAACATTTTCATTGTTTCCATTTTCTATATGTCGCTAACAGTGCTTCTATAAATATTTATTTATAAGTCATCCTGTGTACATATTGTCATTCCTTTTGGGTAAATATAACACTGGATAATAAGGTACCTTATTGAATTCTATATATATATAATTCTATATACCCCCCTGACGTCTTTTGTGTTACTGTCAAGCATTTTAATCTACATATTTAAAAAACCTATTAGATATTATCTTTATTGTTATTTTAAGCAGTCAGTATTCATTCTTATTTACCCACATGTTTACCTTTTCCATTGCTCTTTATTTTTTCCTATATTATCATGCCTTCATCTGGGATCATTTTCTTATGCCTGTTAGACTTTCATTAGCATTTTTTAAAGTGAGGGTTTGCTGGTGACAGATCCTCTCAGTTTTTACTTATCTAAAAATGTCTTAATTTTACTATCATTTTGAATGATATTTTCTCTAAGTATGGAATTCTATGTTTGAGTTTTTGTTCAGCACTTTAACACATTATTCCATTGTCTTCAGGCTTCCATCATTTCTGTTGAAATATTAGTCATTTACCAACATTGTTATTAATTCTTTGAAAGATAATGTGTCTTTTTTCCTCTGGCTGCTTTCAGGATTTTCTTTTTGTCTTTAGTTTTTATACATTTTTCTGTGATGTCCCTAGGTTTGGCATTATTGATTATTTTCTGTTGTTTATTTGCTGTCAACCCTGCTGAAGTTCTTAGTAACTTTTGTATTTGTGTATTGATATCTCTAATCAGTTTGCTAGTATCTCTTTAAATACTTTTACTGTCCTCTTCTTTCTCTCTTCTTCTCTGTCTTCAATGTTACATAATTTAGATTGTTTTACTTTATCACGTATGTATCTTACACTCTTTTCTTTCTTTTCCGTTTTATATTTTTCTCTGTTCTTCAGCTTTGAAGAATTTTGACCTACCTTCCAATTTACTAATCATCTCTTCCGCTCTGTTTAATACGTTGTTTGGTCTTATCTATTGAGTTCTTAATTTTAGAGTACTAGAAATTATATTTGATCTTTATTTTTTATTTTTTTGCATTTGATCCTTTTTATTGATTCTAACTCTCTGGTGAAATTCTTTGCCTTTTCACTGAATTTCTCCAACTTGTTATTATACTTCTGAGCATATTAATCATAGTTAGACTCTTTTTCTACCAACTCTAATATCTGAATCACTTGTGGTTTCTTTGTGTGTGATCTCTCCCCCCACCCCCCCAGCTCTGGGTTTTGACTTTGTGTCTTGGCATGCTGAATAAACTTTAATTGTATGCTCAACATTTTATATGAAAAACTGTGGATGTTGTATATGATGTTATTCTACTCCAGAGAAAATAGCTTCTAGGCAGGCATATTGGGGGACTGATTATTATAATCCAGTTAGGGACTTAGCTGACTGTAGGCTTTGTTTTAGTTTTGATAAAGCTGTGTCTGCCACTGGCCAATGCCTCTTTCTAGGGTGTAGCTTTCTTGGAACTTCAGCTAAGAGCAGAGTGGGTTCTCAATGACTTCTCTCCTTGGTTAGTTCAGAACTCTGTTTTTTTCTCTCCTTAGCAGTGTGAGACTATCAAAACTCTCACTGAAAGTTTTTTTGGGAGCTTTCTCCTTGGCTTCTTAGCCTCCTGCCCTTTACAGCTTCAGAATTCAGCAAATGTCTTGAGAGGAATACCAGCCAAGTGTTGGGCATAGTTTTCTGTTCCTTCCTTCTTATTTGGATCTTGGCATCTCAGGTCTCTAATTTTTGTTTTTCTTTCCTCAAGAGACTACCAAAATTTCTTCTGGTATTTTTGCCTCTTAATAGCATTTCTGTTGAGGCTCTTTGCCTGGATCCTCAGCTCCTTACCCCTCACCTAGTTTAGGCAAATGTCCCAAGGGAAAGAGTGGCTGCAGAATTTTGGCTCATCTCTTTTTGGTTCTCTCATTTCTAGGGTTTTGTCCGCTCAACTCCTGGTTTTCTCAAAAACTCTGTTATGTCTTTAAGCAGGTGTGTGTGTGTGTGTGTGTGTGTGTGTGTGTATTTGTGCTTTATCCCGATTTTCTAGTTGTTTTCAGCAGAAGCATTAGTCTGAAGCATTAAGCAACCCCATCATAGGTAGAAGTGGATGTGTGCCTGAAAGATTTTAAATGTATGCAGATATAGAAATATAATGATGTAAATTTTGTGCTTAAAACCCTTCATTGGCTTTTCATTTCACTAGGAATACAATTAAAAGTCTTTAGCACACCTACAAGGTCCCTGATTTATTCCTCCCTTACTTCCCAACAGCATTTTGTACTGTATTTCACCTTGCTTTCCATGGTATAGTCATATTGACCTTTTTCAGTTTCTCCATCATGCCAAATTCTTCTTACATCAGGCCTATTCCATGTAAACCCACCAACTAATATATTTGCAATACTATGATTTCATGTCTGGAGTTCTGTTCCCTAATACATGTTTTTTGATCCCAACTTGGATAGCTTAAAAGTGTTTAACCCTCTAAGATGACAACAATTTAAATGTCTGAAAAATACCAAATATTGGCGAGGATGTAGAGCAGAGGGAACTTTCGTACGTTACTAGTGGGACTGTGAATTGGTAAACTACTTTGAAAATAGTTTGCCATTATCATGTAGTGTTGATGATACATACACCCTATGATTCTGGGATTCTATTATTTTACCACTAGGTATATGTCATAGAGACTCTTGTCACCAAAAGTTTTGTACAAGAATATTTATAATATCCACAAATTTGAAACTCCCAAACTTGAAATAATATATAAGTGTATCCATAGTAGAATGGATAAATCAATTGTGGAACATTCACAGAATAGAATACTATTGAGTAGTGGTTATCAAACTTGAGCATGCATCAGAACTATGTGGAGGACTTATTAAAACACAGATTACTGGGCCCCATTCCAAGAGTTTCTGGTTCAGTAAGTCTGGGGTAGAGCCCAATTATTTGCATATTTGCATTTAAACAAATTCCCCAATGATTCTGATGCTCCTGGTTTGGGGACCTTACTTAGAAAACTGTTGCTATACAGCAATGAAAATTGTTGTCGTAAAAAGAATCTCACAAAGTAATTTAAACAATTTTTTATTATAAAATTTTGAAACTTATTTAAGAGTCAAGAGTATGGTATAAAGAGCCTAATCTATCCATCGCCTAGCTTCAACAGTGATGAATTTATGACCACCGTATTCAAAGTATACTTTGCAACTCCTCCTTCCTCACAGTATTTTAACTCAGATGTCAGACATCATGTAATTTCACCCATAAATTCTTTGGGGCCACAAACATAATGCTGAGCAGAAGAAGTGGAGTCCAGAAGAACACATGATTCCATTCATATAAAACTGAAAGAAACAACATTGTTTAGAGACATACATAAGTGTAAATATCATAAAGAAAAGGAAGGAAGTATACATCACGAGAACAAGGATAGTAGTTAATTACTTCTGGGTGGGAAGGAGGGGTTTTGTGACCAGAGAGGTGTGCTTTTGAGGTGGTGTAATGTTTTATCTCTTGCCTGTAGAGGTAGTTACATGAGGGTTCACTTAAAAATTACTATTAAACTATTCATGTATATTTTAGGCACTTTCCTACATACGTATTTTGTTTTACATTAAAGGGACAGAAGTATTTATTTGATGACATCTTGTGAGGTGTATATGGATTTACATCAGATGTATGGTTAATCTGAGCAGGTACAGTTATTGTTTTAATGCTCTCAGCATCTATTAGTTTTTAGCCTCATGTTTGAGGGCAGAGGTCATTTTTGGGTTGTCCACAGTTATAGGAACTCCTCTGGCTAACTTGCAAGAGCCATAATCTTTAGTTCTGACTGGTGTCTGGCTGAAGCCTTGCTTCCTTGCCAGGTACTATGACTCATTTGCTTCGATGATCTGAGTTCTGCTCTTGGCTTTAATTCTGCTGTGATCAGCAGTGCAGGGTGCATTCTGGTTTCTCTGGATCCCCTTTCTCTTTGAAGGAAGTCATTCTTGCTCATCTCTAAAGTTAATTTTCAGCTTGTATATACACTTTAAGAGTTGATAGAATCCTCTTCTTTTTCTCTTTTTCTCCATCTTGTCGCCTGGACTGTGAGTATGGTGGCTAGAGATCTGGCCTTCACCTTGGTCAAGACAGACAACCAGAGCCACACTTGGGAAGGAGCAGCAGTGCACTGGGAGGGTAGCCGGGATTCTGGAGGACTGTGGACTCCACAGGATTGCGGGACTCTGACTTATTACTGATAGATGAACAGATACCATCATGTTGTCTGTCATAACTGCTAAACCTAAGTGCCAGTTTCTAATCTTATGTGCTTATCCTTCACACCATTGTCCATATACACTTCCTAAAACATCATTGTGAGGTGTCACTGTGTCATTCTCCTTTAGGAATAACAGCTACCATTTTTGAGGGTCTTTTGTGCTACATAAATTTCTAGAGATTCACATAATATCTCATTTAATCTTCACAACACCTTTGTAAGTGTCTTTATTGAGGCCTGTGCTGTCATTGAGGTCGGCTGGCCAAAGGCATAGGAGACAGAGTGTGAACATTTTACATTCCATTCTGTAGATGAGGAAGCTGAGGGAACACACACACTGTGTGTGGCAGGAACACCATCTGAATCAAAAGCCCATATGTGTTCCTCTACATCATTGTAGCCATTGTCTGCTATATAAAGAGAGCATTGTTAAGATAGCATTCAAGGCCTCTTGTGACTTGACCCCAGCCTTCTTTATAGCCTCAATCTGACTAATCCCATCATAGGCATCCTCCCTTTTAACAAGATGTCAGAACAGAACTAATGTTCTTACCCCCCAAACTTCTTCCTCTTCCAAGGTTCCCATCCCAATAAATGACATCAGGCTGCACCCATTTGCTTTGCTAGACATTTAGGTATCACTTTTGAAACTTTCCACCCAGCCCCCCACTGTCACCAGTGCATCGCCAAGTCCTGCTCACTGTCCCTTCACTTTTCTTCTCCACAGTCCCAGCGCCAGACACTCAAGCCAAGCCTCTGCCATCTTTCACTTGGACCATGCGAAGTAGCCTCCCAGGGCTTTCGTGTATCTACCCTTGCTGCACATTAATGCAGAGTGTGTAACCTGAGCTGCGCGTTAGAATCACCTGGGCAATGCTCGGAGCCCATCTCTAGAGATCCTGATGTAATTGGTCTGGGTGGGCCTTGGCATCAGTATCTTTGAAAATATCCCCCAGGTGATTCTAATGTGTATTCAGCCTGAGGGAGAAGCCCTGAGTTAGCGTGATCTTGTAAAAATGCAAATGCGATTCTATCCGTGGTTCCCAAAGTTATCTTGCACAATAGCATCACCTAGGAATCTTCAAAAAATTCCAAAGCCCATACCCAGGCCATACACAAACCCAACTGATGCACAGTCTCCGGGGGTGAGACTCATGCATTATATTCTGGAAGCTCCCTAGGTTAACCCAATGTGCAGACAGGTCTGGGCACTGCTGAATTATGCTGTTCTCCTCTTCAAACTCTTTAATGGGTTAATGAGTTCCCCTGCTCTTGGGATAAGATCTTAAAATTTTAATATGATTTAAAAGATTTTATAATCTGACTTCTGCCTATCTCACTAGATCAGGGGTTGACAATTTTTTTCCATAAAGAGCTAGATAGTAAATATTTTAGACTTGTATGCCATATAGTCTTTGTCGCAGCTACCCAGCTCTGCCACTGTAGTGTGAAAGCAGCTATAGACAATATGTAAATGTACGGGCATGGCTGTGTTCCAGTAAAACTTTATTTATGGCTACTGTAATTTGAACTTCATAAGATTTTCACAATGTTATTAAATATTAGTCTTTTTTATTTTTTTCAACTATTTAAAAATATGAAAACAAACATTCTTAGCTGGTGTGTGGGGGGAGGCTATACAAAAACAGGAAGGGACCAGATTTAACCCTGCTGGAGTTTGCCGACTTCTGCCAAAGATTCTGTTCAAGTCAATTCAATTCTCTATCGTGTAGATCATCTCTCTTCCTCCCCTGCCCCCCTTCCCCCCGCCCCCCGCCCAATATTCTGGCAACTCTGAGCTTCTTTCCATTCCTTGAGATTTTGCAATTCAGGGACTTCATAAGTCTTTTTACTGCCTACTCCCCACCTCACCCCCCTGACACACTCATGTGCCTCTTGGGCTGGTTAATTCTTATCACTCTTCAGACAGGTCCTCAACTAGATGTTACTGCCTCATGGAAGCATTCCGAGAATCCCCGGACTATCTTAGACAGTCTTATAACTCCATGCATTTTTTCTTTCTTGCGCTCACCTCAATTTGTAATTACTGGTTTGTGAAATTAATTGTAATGGATTCATGATTTGTGGGGTCATCCATACAGCAGGCATGGTAGGACCAGGGTCTGTCTTGTTGGAGGCTGAATCCCCAGCCCCCAGCATAGTACTTGGCACATAGTAGGTGTTCAGTTAATCTGTGTGGATTGACTGAGGAAGGAAGGAAGGAAGAGAGGGAAGATGGTTGTCTCTGATTCCCAAATGTCTGGCCTTGCCTTCTTATTTTTTTTTTTTTGCGATACGTGGACCTCTCACTGTTGTGGCCTCTCCCGTTGCGGAGCACAGGCTCTGGATGCGCAGGCTCAGCGGCCATGGCTCACGGGCCCAGCCGCTCCGCGGCATGTGGGATCTTCCCAGACTGGGGCACGAACCCGTATCCCCTGCATCGGCAGGCGGACTCTCAACCACTGTGCCACCAGGGAAGCCTTGGCCTTGCCTTCTTATTCTCCAGCTTCTTATGAAATATTCTTCTTGGTGAAGTTTATTTGGGAAACCAAATTAGAGCCAGGAGATTGTATAATGAAACAGAAACAGCGTGGAGGCAATGGGACAGTCCCAAGGGGTCATCCCATCAAGGCATAGTAGGCTGGTGAGTCCCTTTCTGCTCTCCACGCGTGTGCGGAACACTGACATAAACAAAGCCCTAGTGATACAAAAGATTTAGCAGCTTAGAGCCAGGAGTCAGCTCTTTATTGTCATCATTGCTGTGCCATGAAGCAGGGTGAAAAGGCAGGCAAAATTAAGCAAAAATCCCGGATCCTTTTCATTTCAATGAACAAAACATATTTCGACCAAGCTCATGCATCCCAGAAGGAAAGCCATAAGTGTCAGGCATGAAGGAGATACCCAAGTAGGGAAGCACAGTAACTGACAGTCGCAATATCATTTATTGAGCACGTACTATGTGCCGGGCCCAGTGCCATGGGATTTATGTGATGCATCTCATTTCATCCCCATGACCACTCTGTGGTTACTCTCATCCCTGCCACTCCTGCAGGATGAGGAAAGGGAGGCTGAGAGAGGTTAAGTAACTTGCCTAAGAGCACACAGGAGGAAAGCAGTGAATCCTGCTTGGCTGAGGGAAGGTCTGACTCCAGCTCAGAGGGGTGTTGACTTCGTGAACATCATCTCTGAACCATGTCAAGTGATAAGTGTTTTCTCCTGCTGTTCAGACAGGACAGTGATGATGTTAATAATAATTATTATTATATTCATATCAGTCCGTAGTCTCTTATCTAATATCCTTGGGGCCAGATGTGTTTTGTCACATTTTTCTCTAGTGTTGATCCGTGGTATCTCCCACTCCAGTCCATCTGTTAGCTTTGGGGTAATGGTTAAGGTGAGGTCACTGTGGAATATTAAGATCCACATCTTCATAGTTTTAAGTTAGATGAGCAGGAGGCCCTAACAAACAGCCCAAGTGTATATACGTGTGTGTGTGTGTGTGTGTGTGTGAGTGACAGAGAGAGAGAGAGAGAGAGAAGAGGGGTGGAGAGAGGGTTAGGTAGGTGGTGGGGATATGGATGGAGAGAGAGAGAAAGAGAGGGGGGGAGGTGAGAGGGAGCTAGAGGATACATGGGCAAGCAAGCTAGAGGAGATGGTGGGGGTGAGATTTATTTGCTAAGCAAACCCTTGTTGTTTGCCTACTGGATATTGAAGTACTGTGGGGCTACAAAGCTGAATAAAGACACAGCCTCGTCCTCAAGAGGTTATCTAGTTGAGCCTAAATTAAGATTATTTTATTCACACACCAGAAAACTTGGACCTTTAAAAAGTTAGGGTGTACATATTGCTTTGCAGTCAATCCCTGTGCAATATGACCTTTCCTGAAAGAGTTTATGAGTCATTTAGCTTCTGGTTGCAAACAATTGGCTAGTTTGAGCACTTCCATCAATCAAACCCCCAGTACTCTATAGTCTGTTTTTTTTTTTTTTTTTTTTTTCTTTTTTGCGGTACGCGGGCCTCTCACTGTTGTGGCCTCTCCCGTTGCGGAGCACAGGCTCCAGACGCGCAGGCTCAGCGGCCATGGCTCACGGACCCAGCCACTCCGCGGCATGTGGGATCTTCTCAGACGGGGGCACGAACCCGTGTCCCCTGCATCGGCAGGCGGACTCTCAACCACTGCGCCACCAGGGAAGCCCTCTATGGTCTGTTTTTGAACAGCCTTTCTGTACCTGGAGAATTCTTGTTAAGGCCTGCTGCAAAACGAGGACTGCTAGGTCAGAACTAAGTGCTCATGCTTCTGATGTTGCCTCTTGAAGTACAGGATGCCAGCCTCTGGGGGCCGAGCAGCTGTGGGACTTTGGGGGAACATCTCCAGTGCATCTATTTGGGGAGCTTTATTTTTGCCCATTTAGCCGGTTTGTATTCTCACTTTCATCCTGGCCTCTGTTCTGATTCAAATTCTGTATTTCTGGGCATTCTGATAATATTTCCCAATCTTTCAAAGAGAGGCAGCTGGATAGCTTTCTTCCTTCCAAATGGTTCTTTCGTCTGGAACATCAGGCAGAACCGTCCACCTAAAGGGGGCTATCAATATTTATAGTCTATCATGGGGAGACTTAAATGGCATGCTTCACTCCATCTATAATCAATCCAGCCCAGCTGCCTGAATATTTCAGAATTGTATTTTGGGAGATGTATGTTCTATACGTTAGGTTTGAAAAAGTCTCTGATATTCTCAAGAGAAGTCTTTGCAGATTCTCCCGTTTAATAAATAGATTGCCTCATGGTTTTATACTTGATAATTTTCTGAATACTGCCAGGCTCCTACGACTCTGGCTTCCTTTCTGGGTCACAAAGGTGATAGTCCTTTGTTAGCAATTTCTCCTTCTTTTTTTTTTTGTATTTTATTTTATTTATGTTTTTATACAGCAGGTTCTTATTAGTTATCCATTTTACACATATTAGTGTGTATATGTCAATCCCAATCTCCCAATTCATCACAACACCCCTCCCCTGCTGCTTTCCCCCCTTGGTGTCCATATGTTTGTTCTCTACATCTGTGTCTCTGATTCTGCCCTGCAAACAAGTTCATCTGTACCATTTTTCTAGGTTCCACATATATGCGTTAAATACAATATTTGTTTTTCCCTTTCTGACTCACTTCACTCTGTGTGACAGTCTGTAGATTCATCCACGTCTCTACAAATAACCCAATTTCGTTCAATTTTATGCCTGAGTAATATTCCATTGTATACATGGACCACGTCTTCTTTATCCGTTCATCTGTCGATGGGCATTTAGGTTGCTTCCAGGACCTGGCTATTGTAAATAGTGCTGCAATGAACATTGGAGTGCATGTGTCTTTTTGAATTATGGTTTTCTCTGGGTATATGCCTAGTAGTGGGATTGCTGGGTCATATGGTAATTCTATTTTTAGTTTTTTAAGGAACCTCCATACTGTTCTGCATAGTGGCTATATCAATTTACATGCCCACCAGCAGTACAAGAGGGTTCCCTTCACACCCTCGCCAACATTTGTTGTTTGTAGATTTTCTGATGATGATCATTATAACTAGTGTGGGGTGATACCTCATTGTAGTTTTTTTTTTTCTTGCGGTACGTGGGCCTCTCACCGCTGTGGCCCCTCCCATTGTGGAACACAGGCTCCGGATGCACAGGCTTAGCGGCCATGGCTCACGGGCCCAGCCGCTCCGTGGCATGTGGGATCCTCCTGGACTGGGGCACGAACCCGTGTCCCCTGCATCGGCAGGCGGACTCTCAACCACTGCGCCACCAGGAAAGCCCCTCATTGTAGTTTTGATTTGCATTTCTCTAATAATTAATGATGTTGAGCAGCTTTTCATGTGCCTCTTGGCCATCTGTATGACTTCTTTGGAGAAATGTCTATTTAGGTCTTCTGCCCATTTTTGGATTGGGTTGTTTGTTTTTTTTAATATTGAGCTGCATGAGCTGTTTATATATTCTGGAGATTAATCATTTGTCTGTTGATTCGTTTGCAAATATGTTTAAAAAAATTTTTTTTGCAGTATGCGGGCCTCTCACTGTTGTGGCCTCTCCCACTGCAGAGCACAGGCTCCAGACACGCAGGCTCAGCGGCCATGGCTCACGGGCCTAGCCGCTCCACGGCATGTGGAATCTTCCCGGACCAGGGCATGAACCCGTGTCCCCTGTATCGGCAGGCGGACGCTCAACCACTGCGCCACCAGGGAAGCCCCGTTTGCAAATATTTTCTCCCATTCTGAGGGTTGTCTTTTCGTCTTCTTTGTAGTTTCCTTTGCTTTGCAAAAGCTTTTAAGTTACATTAGGTCCCATTTGTTTATTTTTGTTTTTATTTCCATTACTCTAGAGGTGGATCAAAAGAGATCTTGCTGTGATTTATGTCGAAGATTGTTCTTCTTATGTTTTCCTTTAAGAGTTTTATAGTGTCCAGTCTTACATTTAGGTCTCTAATCCATTTTGAGTTTATTTTTGTGTATGGTGTTAGGGAGTGTTCTAATTTCATTCTTTTACATATAGCTGTCCAGTTTTCTCAGCACGACTTATTGAAGAGACTGTCTTTTCTCCTTTGTATGTCCTTACCTCCTTTGTCATACCTTAGTTGACCATAGGTGCGTGGGTTTATCTCTGGGCTTTCTATCCTGTTCCACTGATCTATATTTCTGTTTTTGTGCCAGTACCATATTGTTTTAATTGCTGTAGCTTTGTAGTATAGTCTGAAGTCAGGGCGTCTGATTCTTGAAGCTCCATTTTTTTCCCTCAAGACTACTTTTGCTATTCGGGGTCTTTTGTGTCTCCATACAAATTTAAAGATTTTTTTGTTCTAGTTCTGTAAAAAATGCCATTGGTAATTTGATAGGGATTGCATTGAATTTGTAGATTGCTTTGGGTAGTATAGTCATTTTTACAATATTGATTCTTCCAATCCAACAACATGGTATATCTCTCCATCTGTTTGTATCATCTTTAATTTGTTTCATCAGTGTCTTATAGTTTTCTGCATACAGGTCTTTTGTCTCCCTAGGTAGGTTTATTCCTAGGTATTTTATTCTTTCTGTTGCAGTGGTAAATGGGAGTGTTTCCTTAATTTCTCTTTCAGATTTTTCATCATTAGTGTATACGAATGCAAGAGATTTCTGTGTATTAATTTTGTATCCTGCAGCTTTACCAAATTCATTGGTTAGCTCTAGTAGTTTTCTGGTGGCATCTTTAGGATTTTCTATGTATAGTATCATGTCATCTGCAAACAGTGACAGTTTTACTTCTTCTTTTCCAATTTGTATTCCTTTTATTTCTTTTTCTTCTCTTACTGCCATGGCTAGGACTTCCAAAAGTATGTTGAATAACAGTGGTGAGACTGGACATCCTTGTCTTGTTCCTGATCTTAGAGGAAATGCTTTCAGTTTTTCAACACTGAGAATGATGTTTGCTCTGGGTTTGTCATATATGGCCTTTATTATGTTGAGGTAGGTTCCCTCTATGCCCACTTTCTGGAGAGTTTTTATCATAAATGGGTGTTGAATTTTGTGAAAAGCTTTTTCTGCATCTACTGAGATGATGATATGGTTTCTCTTCTTCAGTTTGTTAATATGGTGTTTCATATTGATTGATTTGCATATACTGAAGAATCCTTGCATCCTTGGGATAAATCCCACTTGACAGTTCGTGGTGTATGGTTCTTTTAATGTGTTGTTGGATTCTGTTTGCTAGTATTTTGTTGAGGATTTTTGCATCTATATTCATCAGTGATATTGGTCTGTAATTTTCTTTTTTTGTAGTATCTTTGTCTGGTTTTGGTATCAGGGTGATGGTGGCCTCATAGAATGAGTTTGGGAGTGTTCCTTCCTCTGCAGTTTTTTGGAAGAGTTTGAGAAGGATGGGTGTTAGCTCTTCTCTAAATGTTTGATAGAATTCACCCATGAAGCCATCTGGTCCTGGGCTTTTGTTTGTTGGAAGATTTTTAATCACAGTTTCAATTTCAGTGCTTGTGATTTGTCTGTTCATATTTTCTATTTCTTCCTGGTTCAGTCTTGGAAGGTTATACCTTTCTAAGAATTTGTCCATTTCTTCCAGGTTGTCCATTTTATTGCCATAGAGTATTGACAAAGAGTTACTTGTAGTAGTCTCTTAGGATGCTCTGTATTTCTGTGGTGTCTGTTGTAACTTCTCCTTTTTCATTTCAGATTTTATTTTATTTTATTTTTTGGAGTATAATTTCTTAACACTGGTGTGTTAGTTTCTGCTTTATAACAAATTTAATCAGTTATATATATATACATATGTTCCCATATCCCCTCCCTCTTGCATCTCCCTCCCACCCTCCCTATCCCACCCCTCCAGGCAGTCACAAAGCACCGAGCTGATCTCCCTGTGCTATGCGGCTGCTTCCCACTAGCTATCTACCTTACATTTGGTAGTGTATACATGTCCATGCCTCTCTTTCACTTTGTCACAGCTTACCCTTCCCCCTCCCCATATCCTCAAGTCCATTCTCTAGTAGGTCTGTGTCTTTATTCCTGTCTTACCCCTATGTTCTCCATGACATTGTTTTCTTAAATTCCATATATATGTGTCAGCATACAGTATTTGTCTTTCTCTTTCTGCCTTACTTCACTCTGTATGACAGACTCTAGGTCCATCCACCTCATTACAAATAGCTCAATTTCGTTTCTTTTTATGGCTGAGTAATATTCCATTGTATATATGTGCCACATCTTCTTTATGCATTCATCCGATGATGGACACTTAGGTTGTTTCCATCTCCGGGCTATTGTAAATAGGGCTGCTATGAACATTGTGGTACATGACTCTTTTTGAATTATGGTTTTCTCAGGGTATATGCCTAGTAGTGGGATTGCTGGGTCATATGGTAGTTCTATTTGTAGTTTTTTAAGGAACCTCCATACTGTTCTCCATAGTGGCTGTACCAATTCACATTCCCACCAGCAGTGCAAGAGTGTTCCCTTTTTTCCACACCCTCTCCAGCATTTATTGTTTCTAGATTTTTTGATGATGGCCATTCTGACTGGTGTGAGATGATATCTCATTGTAGTTTTGATTTGCATTTCTCTAATGATTAATGATGTTGAGCATTCTTTCATGTGTTTGTTGGCAGTCTGTATATCTTCTGTGGAGAAATGTCTATTTAGGTCTTCTGCCGATTTTTGGATTGGGTTGTTTGTTTTTTTGTTATTGAGCTGCATGAGCTGCTTTTAAAGTTTGGAGATTAATCCTTTGTCAGTTGCTTCATTTGCAAATATTTTCTCCCATTCTAAGGGTTGTCTTGTGGTCTTATTTATGGTTTCCTTTGCTGTGCAAAAGCTTTTAAGTTTCATTAGGTCCCATGTGTTTATTTTTGTCTTTATTTCCGTTTATCTAGGAGGTGGGTCCAGAAGGATCTTGCTGTGATTTATGTCATAGAGTGTTCTGCCTATGTTTTCCCCTAGGAGTTTGATAGTGTCTGGCCTTACATTTAGGTCTTTAATCCATTTTGAGCTTATTTTTGTGTATGGTGTTAGGGAGTGATCTAATCTCATACTTTTACATGTCCCTGTCCAGTTTTCCCAGCACCACTTATTGAAGAGACTGTCCTTTCTCCACTGTACATTCCTGCCTCCTTTATCAAAGATAAGGTGACCATATGTGCGTGGGTTTATCTCTGGGCTTCCTATCCTGTTCCATTGATCTATCTTTCTGTTTTTGTGCCAGTACCATACTGTCTTGACTACTGTAGCTTTGTAGTATAGTCTGAAGTCAGGGAGCCTGATTCCTCCAGCTCCATTTTTCGTTCTCAAGATTGCTTTGGCTATTCGGGGTCTTTTGTGTTTCCATACAAATTGTGAAATTTTTTGTTCTAGTTCTGTGAAAAATGCCAGTGGTAGTTTGATAGGGATTGCATTGAATCTGTAGATTGCTTTGGGTAGTAGAGTCATTTGCACAATGTTGATTCTTCCAATCCAAGAACATGATATATCTCTCCATCTGTTTGTATCATCTTTAATTTCTTTCATCAGTGTCTTATAATTTTCTGCATACAGGTCTTTTTCCTCCTTAGGTAGGTTTATTCCTAGATATTTTATTCTTTTTGTTGCAATGGTAAATGGGAGTGTTTTCTTGATTTCACTTTCAGATTTTTCATCATTAGTATATAGGAATGCCAGAGATTTCTGTGCATTAATTTTGTATCCTGCTACTTTACCAAATTCATTGATTAGCTCTAGTAGTTTTCTGGTAGCATCTTTAGGATTCTCTATGTATAGTATCATGTCATCTGCAAACAGTGACAGCTTTACTTCTTCTTTTCTGATTTGGATTCCTTTTATTTCCTTTTCTTCTCTGATTGCTGTGGCTAAAACTTCCAAAACTATGTTGAATAAGAGTGGTGAGAGTGGGCAGCCTTGTCTTGTTCCTGATCTTAGTGGAAATGGTTTCAGTTTTTCACCATTGAGGATGATGCTGGCTGTGGGTTTCTCATATATGGCCTTTATTATGTTGAGGAAAGTTCCCTCTGTGCCTACTTTCTGCAGGGTTTTTATCATAAATGGGTGTTGAATTTTGTCGAAAGCTTTCTCTGCATCTATTGAGATGATCATATGATTTTTCTCCTTCAATTTGTTAATATGGTGTATCATGTTGATCGATTTGCGTATATTGAAGAATCCTTGCATTCCTGGAATAAACCCCACTTGATCATGGTGTCTGATCCTTTTAATGTGCTGTTGGATTCTGTTTGCTAGTATTTTGTTGAGGATTTTTGCATCTATGTTCATCAGTGATATTGGCCTGTAGTTTTCTTTCTTTGTGACATCCTTTTCTGCTTTTGGTATCAGAGTGATGGTGGCCTCTTATAATGAGCTTTGGAGTGTTCTTCCCTCTGCTATATTTTGGAAGAGTTTGAGAAGGATAGCTGTTAGCTCTTCTCTAAATGTTTGATAGAATTCACCTGTGAAGCCATCTGGTCCTGGGCTTTTGTTTGTTGGAAGATTTTTTTATCACAGTTTCAATTACAGTGCTTGTGATTGGTCTGTTCTTATTTTCTATTTCTTCCTGGTTCAGTCTCGGAAGGTTGTGCTTTTCTAAGAATGTGTCCATTTCTTCCAGGTTGTCCATTTTATTGGCATAGAGTTGCTTGTAATAATCTCTCATGATCTTTTGTATTTCTGCAGTGCCAGTTGTTACTTCTCCTTTTTCATTTCTAATTCTATTGATTTGAGTCTTCTCCCTTTTTTTCTTGATGAGTCTAATGGTTTATCAATTTTGTTTATCTTCTCAAAGAACCAGCTTTTAGTTTTATTGATCTTTGCTATCATTTCCTTCATTTCTTTTTCATTTCTTTCTGATCTGATTTTTATGATTTCTTTCCTTCTGCTAACTTTGGGATGTTTTTGTTCTTCTTTCTCTAATTGCTTTAGGTGCAAGGTTAGGTTGTTTATTCGAGATTTTGCCTGTTTCTTAAGGTGGGATTGTATTGCTATAAACTTCCCTTTTAGAACTGCTTTTGCTGCATCCCATAGGTTTTGGGTCGTCATGTCTCCATTGTCATTTGTTTCTAGGTATTTTTTAATTTCCTCTTTGATTTCTTCAGTGATCACTTCGTTATTATGTAGTGTATTGTTTAGCCTCCATGTGTTTGTATTTTTTACAGATCTTTTCTTGTAATTGATATCTAGTCTCATAGCATTGTGGTCGGAAAAGATACTTGATACAATTTCAATTTTGTTAAATTTACCAAGGCTTGATTTGTGACCCAAGATATGATCTATCCTGGAGAATGTTCCATGAGCATTTGAGAAAAATGTGTATTCTGTTGTTTTTGGATGGAATGTCCTATAAATATCAATTAAGTCCATCTTGTTTAATGTATCATTTAAAGCTTGTGTTTCCTTATTTATTTTCATTTTGGAAGATCTGTCCATTGGTGAAAGTGGGGTGTTAAAGTCCCCTACTATGAATGTGTTACTGTCGATTTCCCCTTTTATGGCTGTTAGTATTTGCCTTATGTATTGAGGTGCTCCTATGTTGGGTGCATCAATATTTACAATTGTTATATCTTCTTCTTGGATCGATCCCTTGATCATTGTGTAGTGTCCTTCTTTGTCTCTTCTAGTAGTCTTTATTTTAAAGTCTATTTTGTCTGATATGAGAATTGCTACTCCAGCTTTCTTTTGGTTTCCATTTGCATGGAATATCTTTTTCCATCCCCTTACTTTCAGTCTGTATGTGTCTCTAGGTCTGTAGTGGGTCTCTTTTAGATAGCATATATATGGGTCTTGTTTTTGTATCCATTCAGCCAATCTGTGTCTTTTGGTGGGAGCATTTAGTCCATTTACATTTAAGGTAATTATCGATATGTATGTTCCTGTTGCCATTTTCTTAATTGTTTTGGGTTCGTTATTGTAGGTCTTTTCCTTCTGTTGTGTTTGTTGCCTAGAGAAGTTCCTTTAGCATTTGTTGTAAAGCTGGTTTAGTGGTGCTGAACTCTCTCAGCTTTTGCTTGTCTGTAAACGTTTTAATTTCTCCATCAAATCTGAATGAGATTCTTGCTGGGTAGAGTAATCTTGGTTGCAGGTTCTTCTCCTTCATCACTTTAAATATGTCCCTCCAGTCCCTTCTGGCTTGCAGAGTTTCTGCTGAAAGGTCAGCCGTTAACCTTATGGGGATTCCCTTGTGTGTTATTTGTTGTTTTTCCCTTGCTGCTTTTAATATATTTTCTTTGTATTTAATTTTTGACAGTTTGATTAATATGTGTCTTGGCGTATTTCTCCTTGGATTTATCCTGTATGGGACTCTCTGTGTCTCCTGGACTTGACTGACTATTTCCTTTCCCATATTAGGGAAATTTTCAACTATAATCTCTTCAAATATTTTCTCAGTCCCTTTCTTTTTCTCTTCTTCTTCTGGAACCCCTATAATCCGAATGTTGGTGCCTTTAATGTTGTCCCAGAGGTCTCTGAGACTGTCCTTACTTCTTTTCATTCTTTTTTCTTTCTTCTGCTCTGCAGTAGTTATTTCCACTGTTTTATCTTCCACGTCACTTATCTGTTCTTCTGCCTCAGTTATTCTGCTATTGATCGCATCTAGAGTATTTTTCATTTCACTTATTGTGTTTTTAATCATTGCTTGATTCATCTTTAGTTCTTCTAGGTCCTTGTTAACTGTTTCTTGCATTTTGTCTATTCTATTTCCAAGATTTTGGATCATCTTTACTATCATTATTCTGAATTCTTTTCCAGGTAGACTGCCTATTTCCTCTTCATTTGTTAGGTCTGGTGGGTTTTTATCTTGCTCCTTCTCCTGCTGTGTGTTTTTCTGTCTTCTCATTTTGCTTATGTTACTGTGTTTGGGGTCTCCTTTTTGCAGGCTGCAGGTTCATAATTCCTGTTGTTTTTGGTGTCTGTCCCCAGTGGCTAAGGTTGGTTCAGTGGGTTGTGTAGGCTTCCTGGTGGAGGGGACTAGTGCCTGTGTTCTGGTGGATGAGGCTGGATCTTGTCTTTCTGGTGGGCAGGTCCACGTCTGGTGATATGTTTTGGGGTGTCTGTGGAGTTTTTATGATTTTAGGCAGCCTCTCTGCTAATGGGTGGCATTGTGTTCCTGTCTTGCTAGTTCTTTGGCATAGGGTGTCCAGCACTGTAGCTTGCTGGTTGTTGAGTGAAGCTGGGTGCTGGTGTTGAGATGGAGATCTCTGGAAGATTTTCGCCGTTTGATATTATGTGGAGCTGGGAGGTCTCTTGTGGACCAGTGTTCTGAAGTTGGCTCTCCCACCTCAGAGGCACAGCACTGACTCCTGGCTCCTCACTTTAGGATGATTTGTTGTCTATTCATGTATTCCACAGATGCAGGGTACATCAAGTTGATTGTGGAGCTTTAATCTGCTGCTTCTGAGGCTGCTGGGAGAGACTTCCCTTTCTCTTCTTTGTTCTCACAGCTCCCGGGTCTCAGCTTTGGATTTGGCCCCGCCCCTGCGTGTAGGTCACTGGAGCGCGACTGTTCTTCGCTCAGACAGGACAGGGTTAAAGGTGCAGCTGATTCGGGGGCTCTGGCTCACTCAGGCCGAGGGGAGGGAGGGGCACGGAGAGCGGGGCGAGCCTGCGGTGGCAGAGGCCAGCGTGACGTTGCACCAGCCCGAGGCGTGCCGCGCGTTCTCCTAGGGAAGCCGTCCTTGGATCCCGGGACCCTGGCAGTGACGGGCTGCACAGGCTCCCCGGAAGGGGGGCGTGGATAGTGACCTGCGCTCGCACACAGGCCTCGTCGGGGTGGCAGCAGCAGCCCCAAGATCTCAAGCCCGTCTCTGGGGTCCGCGCTTTCAGCCGCGACTCGCGCCCGTCTCTGGAGCTCCTTTAAGCAGCGCTCTTAATCCCCTCTCCTCACGCACCAGGAAACAAAGAGGGAAGAAAAAGTCTCTTGCCTCTTCGGCAGGTCCAGACTTTTTCCCGGACTCCCTCCCGGCTAGCTGTGGCGCATTAGCCCCTTGAGGCTGTGTTCACGCCGCCAGCCCCAGTCCTCTCCCTGTGCTCTGACTGAAGCCCGAGCCTCAGCTCCCAGCGCCGCCCACCCCGGCAGGCGAGCAGACAAGCCTCTCAGGCTGGTGAGTGCCGGTCGTCACCCATCCTCTGTGCGGGAATCTCTCCGCTTTGCCCTACCCAGGTATGTGGGGAGATTCTTGCCTTTTGGGAGGTCTGAGGTCTTCTGCCAGCATTCAGTAGGTGTTCTGTAGGAGTTGTTCCACGTGTAGCTGTATTTCTGGTGTATCTGTGGGGAGGAAGGTGATCTCCGCGTCTTACTCTTCCGCCATCTTCCCTGGAAGTCCATTTCTGATTTTATTGATTTGAGTCTTCTCCCTCTTTTCTTGATGAGTCTGGCTAATGGTTTATCAATTTTGTTTATCTTCTCAAGGAACCAGCTTTTAGTTTTATTGATCTTTCTATTGTTTTCTTTGTTTCTAGTCATTTATTTCTGCTCTGATCTTTATGATTTCTTTCCTTCTGATAACTTTGGGTTTTGTTTGTTCTTCTTTCTCTAGTTCCCTTAGGTGTAATGTTAGATTGTTTATTTGAGATTTTTCTTGTTTCTTGAGGTAGGCTTGTACTGCTATAAACTTCCCTCTTAGAACTGCTTTTACTGCATCCCATATGTTTTGGATCATTGTGTTTTCATTGTCATTTGTCTCTAGGTATTTTTTGATTTTCTCTTTGGTTTCTTCAGTGATCTCTTGGTTATTTAGTAACATATTGTTTAGCCTCCATGTGTTTGTGTTTCCTACATTTTTTTCCCTGTAATTGATTTCTAATCTCCTAGCATTGTGGTCAGAAAAGATGCTTGATATGATTTCAGTTTTCTTAAATTTACTGAGGCTTTATTTGTGACTCAAGATGTCATCTATCCTGGAGAACGTTTCGTGGACACTTGAGAAGAAAGTGTAATCTGTTGTTTTTGGATGGAATGCCCTATAAATATCAATTAAATCTATCTAGTCTGTTGTGTCATTTAAACCTTGTTTCCTCATTAATTTTCTGTTTGGGTGATCTGTGCATTAGTGTAAGTGAGGTGTTAAGGTCCCCCACTATTATTGTGTTACTGTCGATTTCCTCTTTCATAGCTGTTAGCAGTTGCCTTATGTATTGAGGTGCTCATATGTTGGGTGCATATATATATATAATGTTTACATCTTTTTCTTGGATCAATCCCTTGATCATTATGTAAAGTCCTTCCTTGTATCTTGTAACATTCTTTATTTTAAAGTCTATTTTATCTAATATGAGTATTGCTGCTCCAGCTTTCTTTTGATTTCCATTTTCATGGAATATCTTTTTCCATCCCCTCACTTTCTGTCTGTATGTGTCCCTAGGTCAGAAGTGGGTCTGTTGTAGACAGCATATATATGGATCTTGTTTTTGTATCCATTTAGTGAGCCTGTGTCTTTTGGTTGGAACATTTAATCCATTCATGTTTAAGGTAATTTTTTTTTTTTTGCGGTACGCGGGCTTCTCACTGCTGTGGCCTCTCCCGCTGCGGAGCACAGGCCCCAGATGCGCAGGCCCAGCGGCCATGGCTCACGGGCCCAGCCACTCCACGGCACGCGGGATCCTCCCAGACCGGGGCACGAACCTGCGTCCCCTGCATCGGCAGGCGGACCCCCAACCACTGCACCACCAGGGAAGCCCTAAGGTAATTATTGATATGTATGCTCCTCTTACCATTTTCTTAGTTGTTTTGGGCTTGTTTTTGTAGGTCCTTTTCTTCTCTTGTGTTTCCCACTTAGAGAAGTTCCTTTAGCATTTGTTGTAGAGCTGGTTTGGTGGTGCTGAATTCTCTTAGCTTTTACTTGTCTTTAAAGCTTTTGATTTTTCCATCGAATCTGAATGAAAACTTTGCCAGGTAGAGTAATCTTGGTTGTAGGTTCTTCCCTTTCATCACTTTAAATACATCATGCCACTCCCTTCTGGCTTGTAGAATTTCTGCTGAGAAACCAGCTGTTAACCTCATGGGAGTTCCCTTGTATGTTATTTGTCATTTTTCCTTTGCTGCTTTCAATAATTTTTCTTTGTCTTTAATTTTTGCCAGTGTGATTACTGTGTGTCTCAGCATGTTTCTCCTTGGGTTTATCCTGTATGGGACTCTCTGCACTTGGGTAGCTATTTCCTTTCCCATCTTAGGGAAGTTTTCGACTATAATCTCTACAAATATTTTCTTGGGTCCTTTCTCTGTCTGTTCTCCTTCTGGGACCCCTATAATGCGAATGTTGTTGCATTTAATGTTGTCCCAGAGGTCTCTTAGGCTGTCTTCATTTCTTTTCATTCTTTTTTCTTTATTCTGTTCTGCAGCAGTGAATTCCACCATTCTGTTTTCCAGGTCACTTATCCGTTCTTCTGCCTCACTTATTCTGCTGTTGTTTCCTTCTAGTATGTTTTTAATTTCAGTCATTTTATTGTTCATCTCTGTTTGTTCTTTAATTCATCTAGGTCTTTGTTAAACATTTCTTGCATCTTCTCGGTCTTTGCCTCCATTCTTTTTGTGAGGCCCTGGATCATCTTTACTATCATTATTCTGAATTCTTTTTCTAGAAGGTTGCTTATCTCCACTTCATTTAGTTGTTTTTCTGGGTTTTACCTTGCTCCTTCATCTGGTACATAGCCCTCTGCCTTTTCATTTTGTCTGTCTTCCTGTGAATGTTAGCAATTTCTTGACATAGAAAAATTGCCTTTTCTTATTATGGGAGTCCTAGGAGATTCATCTATTCACATCTTCAGTATTTATTGATTACTTAATCTTCATTTATTACTCTTTTATATCCTCAGCAAAAGCAAATAAGGCCTCTGCTGTCTTGAATCTTACATTCTAGTAAGAATAAATAGGCAAGAAACATATAAACTAAACACACACACACACACACACACTGATTTATTAGTAATAAGTGCCACATGGAGAATTAAAACAGTGATGTGTTAGAGTGGTTGATCATGGAAGGCCTGTCTGAGGAGGTGACATATACATCATGATGTAAATAACATGATGGAGCTGGCTATGTGAAGATTAGGAGGAAGAACATTCCAGGCAAAGGCAGCAGCTGGTGCAAAGGCCCTGGGCCAGTGTGATTGGAGTAGAGAGATAAAAGGAAAGCCCAGAAGGAGATGAGAGAAGAGCAGTGGTCACAACTCATTTTGGGATTTGGGGCAGGTAAAGAGATTGAATTTTATTCTAAATGCAGTGGAGGCCTTGGAGAGTTTGAAGTCTTGGGTGACATGATCTGGTTTGTAATCTTAATAGTTCCTTGTGGTTACTTTGTGGAGAATGAAATCGTGAGGAGTGTGAGTGAAAGCTGGGAGACCGATGGGAAGGCTTCTGTTGTTGTTAAGATAAAAGATGATTGAGAGGAGTGAAGATGGAGCAAAGTGGAGGGGTTCAAGATACTTCTGGGAGGCACACTGGCAGGACTAACTGAGGGATTGGATCTGGTTGGTGAGGGACAGAGAAGAAAAAAGGATGACTATATGCTTTGGGCTCAAGCAACTCAGTTGATGGTTATGCTGTGGATCAAATAAGAGAGTAGCAGAACTGGTGGTGAAAATCAAGAGTTCTATCTTGGTTTTTTAAAAAATTTTATTTTATTGATATATAGTTGATTTACAATGTCATATTAATTTCTGCTGTACAGCAAAATAATTCACTTATATATATATAATACATACACACACACACATTCTTTTCCATTATGGTTTATCACAGGATATTGAATATAGTTCCCTGTGCTATACAGTGGAACTTTGTCATTTATCAATTCTATATATAATATTTTGTATCTGCTAACCCCAAACTCTCAATCCTTCCCTCCCCCCACCCTTGGCAACCACAAGTCTGTTCTCTATGTCTGTTTTGTAGATAAATTCATTTGTGTCATATTTTAGATTCCACCTATAAGTGATATCATTTGGTATTTGTCTTTCTCTTTCTTACTTCACTTAGTATGCTAATCTCTAGGTCCATCCATGTTGCTGCATATGGCATTATTTCATTCTTTTTTTATGGCTGAGCACTACATTCCATTGTATATATGTACCACATCTTCTTTATCCATTCATCTGTTGATAGACATTTAGGTTGCTTCCATGTCTTGGCTATTGTGAATAGTGCTGCTCTGAATATAGGGGTGCACGTATCTTTTTGAATTATAATTTTGTCTGGATATATGCCCAGGAGTGGGATTGCTGGATCATGTGACAACTCTATTTTTAGTTTTATTTTTGAGGAACCTCCATACTGTTCTCCATAATGGCTGCACCAATTTACATTCCTACCAACAGTGTAAGAGGGTTCCCTTTTCTCCACACCCTCTCCAGTATTTGTTATTTGTAGACTTTTTAATGATGGCCATTCTGCTTTCTGCCCATGGATGCTGCCGAGTAAGCATCGTTGACATCTCCCCCCACCACCCGCTCCACTGCCGTCATGTCTAAGTCAGAGTCTCCCAAAGAGCCCGAACAGCTGCAGAAGCTCTTCATCAGAAGTTTGAGCTTTGAAACAAGCAATGACAGTCTGAGGAGCCATTGTGAGCAGTGGGGAGTGCTCACAGACTGTGTGGTAATGAGGGATCCAAGCACCAGGCACTCCAGAGGCTTCCGGGTTGTCACGTATGCCACTGTGGAGCAGGTGGATGAGGCCATGAAGGCAAGGCCACAAGAGGTGGATGGAAGAGTTGGGGAACAAAAGAGGGCTGTCTCAAGGGAAGATTCTCAAAGACCTGGTGCCCCCTTAACTGTGAAAAAGATTTTTGTTGGTGATTCTCAAAGACCTGGTGCCCACTTAACTGTGAAAAAGATTTTCGTTGGTGGCATTAAAGAAGACACTGAAGAACATCACCTAAGAGATTATTTTGAACAGTATGGAAGTGACTGAAATCATGACTGACCAAGGCAGTGGCAAAAAGAGAGGCTTTGCTTTCGTAACCTTTGATGACCATGACTCCGTAGACAGGATTGTCATCCTGAAATACCACACTGTGAATGGCCACAGCTGTGAAGTAAGGAAAGCCCTATCTCAGCAAGAGATGGCTAGTGCCTCATCCAGCCAGAGAGGTCGAAGTGGTTATGGAAGCTTTGGTGGTGATCGTGGAGGGGGTTTTGGTGGGAATGACAGCTTTGGTTGTGGAGGGAACTTCAGTGGTCGAACTGGCTCTGGTGGCAGCCACGGTGGTGGTGTCTATGGTGGCAGTGGGGATGGCTCTAACGGCTTTGGTAATGATGGGAGCATTTTTGGAGGTGGTGGAGGCTACAATGATTTTGGCATTTACAACAATCAATCTTCAAATTTTGAACCCATAAGAGGAGGAAACTTTGGAGGCAGAAGTGCTGGCCCCTATGGTGGTGGAGGTCAGTACTTTGCCAAACCATGAAACCAAGGTGGCTATGGCTGTTCCAGCAGCAGCAGGAGCTATGGAAGTGGCAGGAGGTTTTGATTACCACCAGGAAACAAAGCTTAGCAGGAGAGGAGAGCCAGAGAAGTGACAGGGAAGCTACAGGTTTGTGAACTCAGCCAAGCACAGTGGTGGCAGGGCCTAGCTGCTACAAAAGAAGACATGGTTTAAACAATACTCATGTGTATGGGCAAAAACACTCGAGGACTGTATTTGTGACTAATTGTATAACAGGTTATTTTAGTTTCTGTTCTGTGGAAAGGGTTAAGCATTCCAACAAAGGGTCTTAATGTAGATTTTTTTTTTTTGCACCCATGGTGTTGATTGTTAAATGTAATAGTCTGATCATGATGCTGAATAAATGTGTCTTTTAAAAAAAAGAAATGATGGCCATTCTGACTCATTGTTGTTTTGATTTGCATTTCCAAGAGTTCTATTTTGAATGCTAAGTTTGATATCATTAGACATTTGGATATAAGAGCCTCGGATTCCAGAGAGAAGTCAGGACTGGAGATACAAATTTGGGCATCATTGGAAATGATATTTAAAGCCATAGGGTGGGGTCCAGCTACCTGTCCTTAGCAAGATAAAATGTTTAGAGGTCAAGAGAAGAAGAAGAGCCAGCAAAGTTTAAAAAGGAATGGGCAGTGAAATAGGAACACCTGGAGAGTGCTATCACGGAAATTAAGGGAAATGTTTTGACAAGGATAGAATATCAACTGTGTCAAACGCTGCTGTAAGATAAAGCTAGAAAAATGGCCAATGAATTGGGTGGCCTTGAAGTCACTGGTGATCTTGAGAAGAGAGGTTTCAGTGAAACAGTGGAATGGAAACCCCGGTGGAGAGAGGTGAGGAGAGATTGGGAGGAAGGAAGGAGAGGCATTGACTAGAAACAGCTCTTTCAAGAAGTTTAGCTACTCACCTGGGAGTCGCGTAACCTGCATTCCAACCCTGTATCTGCTGCATTGTACCTTCATGATAATTATTTATGTGCCTGTCTTAAATGCCATTAGAATGGGCAAGAACGTTGACTTCGATTTTCCTAGCATTTGCAGAGCTCCTGGCACACAGTAGGCGCTGAATCGTGTTTGTTTAATGAATGGATCAATGGATTAAGGAATATCCTACTAGAGTAGAAACACTTTAGGCTCAAGACTATGTCTGATTCATCTTCTTCAGGCTCATGTACACTAGTGGGGATGCAAAAATATCCCTGAATGAATAAATGAGTCTGGTAAACTTGGGAGTAGAGTGGGGGAGCTTGGTGTGGAAAGGTCAGGGATCGGGGCTGTTTAGACCAGGATTCCCGTAGGATTGGGGAAGGGCACAGAAAGCTCTGTTAAGACAGAAGCCAGGGGACAGGATACAGATTCTGTTTCTGTGACTCCTAACTGTGACCTTGCGTAGGTCACTGTACCTTAATTTCTAAACCTCGTTCCTCATGCATGGTAGAAATATCTCCATGAAGTTAATATGAGGCATAAATGAGATTATATACATGAGGAGTTTAGCCAAGGGCCTGACTCATATAAAACAACCACTGATTGAGAGCATTGTTATTATTACTAATATTAATATTAATAATAGCTGTGCCAGGGAATTCTACCAGCTAGTTCTACCAGCTAGTCAGGGCAGCTCTCTGGGACTGGAGAGTTGTTTGAATGGGAAGGTTCACTGATGCCCTTTCTGAGTCTTTTCTTCTTTCATCCTAAAAGGAAAAAGTATCCATAAATCAAGTTTGCCTTTAGGAAAAGTCTATATGGGGTCTTGATGAGGCTTCAGGGAATGCCAGCCTGCCTGCAAACCACCCTACCTGTCCAATGATGCCAGAAATAGGGGCCAAGGTCAGTTCCATGATTTACTTCAGATGCTGCTTGAGGCACATCAGGGACTTGAGTTCATTCATGCTGAGGTGCGCTCAGTGGGTCAGTCGGGAAGGATGAATGATTGGTACCTTGTATGATGTTGTAGAGAATGGGGAGGGGAGGGTTTGTGGTACACTGTCACTCCTCAGATAACATCCTAGCTGTCTCCTGCTTTTGCCCTTTCCTCTGTGTACTTCCTATGTGTCACAGGAAGTATAGGGGCTGCTTCTGTTTTCCTGCATATACCATGTCCTCCTTTGCTTCCATGTCCCAGTACATTCTGTTTCCTCTGCCTAGAATGCCCTCCTCTTTTCTGCCTATTTCCCAAGCATTCTTCATGATGCAGCGAAAGTGTCATGGTCTCCAGGAGGCTGTCCCTGACACCTTGGTCTGGCTTAGGTACTCCTCCCAGGCTCTCCCTGACCACTCTGAGCTTCCTTCTCTATTATCATCAGGCTGAAATGTAGTTGATTATATTTCTTTGTCCCCCACACATCAAGTGCTGAGGTTCGTGGGGACAGAGACATCTTATTCACCTCTGTTTGCTTCCAGCTTCTTTTGGTATGTGGAAAGTCTCAATACATATTGGCTGGAGAAGTAAATGAATGAATGAATGAATGAATGAAACTGGCAACAATTGACTATTTAATTGTATCTTGAGTATGAAGAACCTAGGGGTAAAACGAGAATAAAGACACAGACCTACTTGAGAATGGACTTGAGGATATGGGGAGGGGGAAGGGTAAGCTGTGACAAAGCGAAAGAGAGGCATGGACATATATACACTACCAAACGTAAGGTAGATAGATAGTGGGAAGCAGCCACAGAGCACAGGGAGATCAGCTCGGTGCTTTGTGACCGCCTGGAGGGGTGGGATGGGGAGGGTGGGAGGGAGGGAGATGCATGAGGGAAGGGATGTGGGAACAGATGTATATGTATGACTGACTCACTTTGTTATAAAGCAGAAACTAATAATAATAAAAAAAGAAACAGGAAGGGAAAATGAAAGAGGGACAAAGAAGCCACACCATTTATGACACACTTCTGCTTTGGTGGGTCTTGTTTCCTTACTCCCTTGCGTGAGTACCTCATCATAGCTGCCAGAGCCTTTTTTCTATATCTTTGAAGGCACAGTTCTGCTTCTCATGGCTTATGAAGATGCTGTGGATTTCATTTCCAGGATGTCCTGTCATCAAGGTCTCCCTGTAAGGATGGTCAGTGTAATAGTGTTTTTATCTGCAGAGTGTATTATATGAGCATCCCCAGCAGCCTTATTGGGTTAGCTTCCAAGCCCCAGGGGCAAGACTAGACACTGGAGACAGTCTGATGGGATGCACTACAGCCACAGATATTTCAAATATACTTGTACAAAAAGAAATCATGTGATGAAATCTAACCTTGCCTCCAGAACCTCTCATTGCTCCATCTTTGGTAAGTCCGAGGCATTTTTCCATTTACATGCTGGTTCCTGTCTTGCTTCATCTTCCAGGGAATAGCTCCTACCCTGGTAAATTCCTAGGAGACTGTTACATTCCCCTCAGATATCATTTATGTGTAGCCTTGTGATAGATTATGGAAATGGCTCCCAATTCTTCCCGTGTCTGTTATGCCTTTCAAGTGTGACTTTACAGCCCTTCCCATATTGACTCTTGGCATGGCCGTCTAACTTGCTTTGGCTGATGGGACTTTAGCAAACATGATGTAGGCAGAGACTTGGAATTTGCCTTCTTTTGCTGCTTTTGGGAACCCTGTGACTGCTATCATGTGAGGAAGCCCAGGCTGGACAACAAGAGACTCAGGGCTTAGTCCTCTGATTTCCCTGGCTGCCAGTTACCAGTCAGGTGAATGAAGCCATCCTAAACTACTCAGGCACCAGCAGGTCTACCACCTGACCACAGACATAAGAAAACCCACTCGAGATGGACTGATGTTGCCTGGCCCCCCTAACCTGCCAAATAGGGAGCTGAATAAATGGCTGGCGTTTAAACCACACGGTTTTAGATTAGTTTTTACACAACAAAGGCTAACCGACAGCAAGCCTTTAGTGTTTTGACCCTCCTTTCCCCTGAATTTATGTTCCCATGTTGATTTGTTTGTGTTATAGCACAATGTCCATAATGTTCTCTGGATGGCTGTTTATAAGTCTACCTTCCCAGTAGACCTTGGATACTCCAAAAGCAGCAGTGGTGTCTGGAGGGCTAATAGGATTTGCTCATCCTATCCCAGTGCCTATCCCAGTGCATGGACCAAGAATGCACTCTGGAAATGTGGACGGGCCAGATGAGAATGTGCAGCTTAGTTGTGATGTCTTTGGATCTTGGCTTCTGTGTCACTAACAGTCTCTTCACTTATTTCTTCCCCACTGGTATCCAAAACCTGATGTTTGCTATACTTGTGACATTTTGTATTTTCACATTCTCTTTTATAGTTATGGTGGTCTTTTACCCATCCTTATCCTATCTTTGTGTATCTATAGATAATAAAGTCCCCCAAGTTTTTTAAAAATAGGATTATATAGTCATAAAAGATACTGCCGGAATAAATCCTTTTGATGGAATCCAAGTTTCCTTTTTCTAAATTATAGTTTTCAAATGGCATTACGTGATGATTGATTTATATTTTCTTTGGATTTGATTTTATTTTCAATGTGGAAGGTTTATATTTTCAAAATGAACAATTTTTTCCACTGAAAGCTATTAATTTCATCTTGTCTAAGGTGATAACTCTTCAAACAAATTCGTTTCATGTGTAGCTTCGGTAAAAATCTATGATTGATTGTTGGCATTTTGGGAACCCTAGAAAGTCAGTCATATGAAGGAGTCCTTCAGAGTCAGGATGAAGGTAACTCAGGTAACTCAGGTAATAGTCATTAACAACTCCCCAAGAAACTTTTGTTGGGTAAATGCCCAGTGAAGGATTAAATGTTGCCTTATATCAGTCAGACTCTGGGCTACATGCTGACCGTCTCTTTGAATCTTCCCAACAGCCCCATGCGGTAGGTTCTATTATCTCCATTTTACAAACGAGGAGAGGCTTAGAGAGTTTAATCAGGTTACCCAGGGTCAGAACCTGGAATCAAACTTGGGTGTATCTGATTTCAGCGCTGGCGTCTTAACTCTTATGCTTCACAGAGAAGTGGATAGAAAATATGGTCTATTCTTTTTAGGTCGTGTATCCTCTTTTAAAGATAAAAATCAGATAACATATCTAGACCTTGGAGGTTCACCTAAGAGCATGATATCAGCACCTTGAAATATTCTGTACAGTGATAGCATAGGGGCCGACCTTGGTGTGTATGTTGCTCCATACCCATTCCTAACTGCCCAGAAGTTCCAGGTTTGGCATGTTAGTGGTCACATTAACAGACAAACAGAATCAGTGAGTGTTAAAACTGGAAGGGACCTGTGGTTGTTTCCATCTCCAGGTCTTACCCTCTACCCTTCTCCACTCTGTTCTCTTCCCTGGGAAACTGATATGTTCTTTGGCTTCTTGTTGAGTTCAGCCAATGGCAAGTCCAGGGAAGGATATCAAAGGGAGATCCAGCCCTTCCTGCAAGGTGATCACCTTGCACTGACTGTGCCCCTTGTTGGGAAGTCGCTGCTCCTCTCAAGGTGGCCCTTGCTACATGACTCCTTCCTTTTGTGTTCTGTAACTGCCTCCTTCCCTCCTGCCTTTGGACCTGGGATGGTGATTATTCTTCTGTGGCTGCCCTGTCCTTTGTAGTTTCCATACCTCCTGCCCATACCTCCGTAAATAGTCGCCTTGAATTATCCTAATTTGAGTCTCTTTCTTGCTGAGACCCTGATTGATAGAGAATTCTAGAGCTTATGTAGTCCAACCTTTACATTCTATAAAGAGAAAACTGAAGCACAGAGAAAGTAAGTACCTGTTGAAACAACTAAGTGGCAGAACCAGAACTTGGAAGGCACACTGGATTGACTTGTCCAGTGACTCCAGTGACAAAAGACAGTGACTGGCACAACATAAGTTGAGGAAGTTGTTCATTTATTTCCCTTTTTTGTAGAGCAACTTTTCTGGGTCACATCTTCCTGTGATGACTTTGGGCCATGTCATTGCTCAACTGCACTTGGGCAACTTCTCAGCTATGACTTTTGCCTTACCTTGGGTGCTCTAGAATAAAAAAATTCGTGAATAGTCTTCTGTGTTTATCTGGTTACAAATTTTAAAGCAATGTAGGCAGATGGTTTGTGTGCGAGTGTAATTAATGTCTTTCACGGTAAATGCTTTTTGTTCTTTAGGAAAGGCAGGATTTTCATCAGCTTAATAACATCCACAAACCAATATGGCAGTGAATCAGGTTCTTACCATCAAGGGAAGAATATCATTACACTGTTTATTGATAACAATTATTGAACTGTATTCAAGTTGTAATTACTGAAACTTGGCTTTTGTCAATGCACTAGCACAAGATAAACAGTCAATAAATAAAAGTCTGTTGAATTATTGAATGAATGAATATTCATATTGTTTAGTGGGAGATGGTTTAAAGTTAGCAGTAGCACCTAATCTGTCTAGAGCAGTGCTTCATTCTTTGACCTCTCAGGTGTTCTCCATTGGCTATTGAAATCTGATAAAATTAATTAAAATTTTATTGATGCCCTTTTTTTTCTTGTTCCTTTTCCATACCTGTGTTGATGTAGAAAGAACACTGCTTTCAGAATGGAAAGGCCCTGCTTTTAGTTCTCATTCTGTGACTTCCTTATTAACTGTAAGGTATCATTTCACTCTCCCCATTGTGAAGTTGGGTTGGTAATACCTTTCTCCTAGGGTATTTTGGTAGTAAAAATAAAAATGTATATGCAAGAGTGCTTTTTTTGTAAGTTGTGGAGATGTTGCTTTTTACTGTAGTATTAGGGTGTTACAGTTGTCCTTTGAAACAACAGACTTGGCAGGACTGTGGGGTCTGTGTTGATGTTTTAATCCTTGTGTGTACTAGTTCAGATGCTTGGGATCTTCTCCCGGTATCTGTAAAAGTCACTTGTAGTTCTTATGATTCTAAAGAAATAACTCAAGAAAATGATCAAACCACATTTCCTATAGTGGATATCCCCCTTTTGTGGGTTGGGTTGTTCTAAGAGCCTCCAGGTCCTTGCTCCAAATAATAATGGTCTGAATTCATGTTCAGTTCCTCTTCTCATCAACTCTTTTCCTCCCCAACATCTCTTTCAGTGTGTTGGGGTCCTTCCTTCCCTCTTTACCCACACCCTCCAACAACAAAAACAAAACCTAAAAGCCATTATTCTTTTAAGCTGCCTGGGAACAACTTAAAAGATCTGTATTATTTTATTATGTAGAACAATTTGTTTCCCTTCAGCCCCTTTCTCTCTCATCAGATTAGCCTAGAACCTTCCCTTTCACGACCTAGGGGCCATGTCATCCTAAGCAACAGAATGACTTTTTCCCCCAGAGGTGAATTCTTCACTTTCTCAGAACACAGAAGCAGCTGGAGTAAGTGTTTCCCCCTTTTTCAAAATAGGAGATTTTCCTTCCTGATAAATATAGATGTAGTTATGATTAATAAAATGCAAATTTACTTAAGAGCACTTAAGCTATCATAGCTTTTCGTCATTCTGTATTTTTTTCAGACAACCGATACTAAAAGTACAATTACTACTAAGTGTGGGCTTGAAAAATGTTTTGACATTTAAAAGGGGTCCTCATTTTTGAAGGAGGATAGGAATCCCTGGGATATACCTTTTAGATTGTGAGATACTGCCTGAACTCTGTTCCTCCCCAGAACTAGTGGGAAGCTAGCTGGTGCCAGTCTAAATGAGGTTCTTTGCGCAGGATCTAGGATGAAATTGAGGGTTTTTGTTTCAGGTTTATACACTGAAGAATAAGGCTGAACCAAAGCTAGTATCCAGGACAGAAGTGAGCTTGGGAACCACGAGCACAGTTCGAAGCAGGTGGGCCACAGAAGTAGAAACCACATATCAGGTTAAGCCTTCATGGGGCAATTTGGGGTTGTGACTCCAAATTATCCACAAATCATTGGCTGTTTGGGAGAAGTTATGGGGGAATGGGGTATGCTGTTCAAAGACAATGTCCCAAACCCAGCAGCTCCCTCTTGACTTGGTTCCCAGCCCTAGACATGTCTGCTTGCCATAGTGGATAAAGAAGCAGTATTAGTGAAAAGGGAGTAGGAGAGATTTTCTGGGAGGGAGTGCAATGAACACGTATTTCCATAGTGGTTTTTATTTCATCTTTTCATTGTTGTTTAACAGCTTTAGTGAGGATAATTTACATACCATAAAATCTACGTGTAAAGTACACAGATCAGTGATTTTGAGTGAATTTATGGAGTTGTGTATATATCACCTTGATCCAGTTCTGGAAAATTATCAGTACATCCCCAAATTCCCTGTGCCCTTATTTCCCATTTACCATTCCTAGGCAACCAGTCTTCTGCTTTCAGTATCCATAGATTTGCCATTTTTTTGAAATTTCATGTAAATAGAATCATACAATATGTGGTCTTTTGTGTCTTGCTTCTTTCAGTTGGCATAATATTTTTGAGGTTCATCCGTACTGTAGTATGTATCAGTAGATCATTCCTTTTACACACACACACACACACACACACACACACATTTGCAGAATAGTATTCTGTTGTATGGATATACCGTGTTTTGTTTATCCACGCAACAACTGAAGGACATCTGGAATGTTTCTACTTTTTTGGCTATTATGAATAGTTCTAAGTCCTTATGTGGATATTGTTTTTATTTTTCTTGGGCAGATAACTATGAGTGGAATTACTAGTAAGAATATGTTTAACTTTCTAAGAAACTATCGAACTATTTTCCAAATTGGTTGTACATTCCCAAAAGCGATGCGTGGGAGTCCAGTTTCTTTATGTTCACACGTCTTTTTTGCTTATAGCCACTTTAGTGGGTGTACAGTGGAATTTCGTTGTCATTAAATTTGCATTTTCCTATCCATTCCTGATTTTGAGCAATTTATTAGCCAATCGTGTATTTTCTTTGGTGAGATGTCTATTCAAAACTCCACCCCCCCCTTTTTAGTTGAATTGTTTGTGGTTTTATTATTGAATTGTAGGAGTTCTTTATATATTCTGGACACAAGTCCTTTATCAGATATATGATTTGCAGATATTTTCTTTCATCCATATATTTTCTTGGTAGTATGTGAATTATTTTATTCACTTATTACTGGCAAATATTGATTAGCACTTACTATGGAATGGATTCTGTTCAACACATTGGCTATAGAGAGCAAACGAACCAGACCAAATCCTCGTTCTCACAGAACCTTGGATCTAGTGGAGGGACTCAAATGACACATAAACTAAGAAGTGTAATAGTAAGTAATTTGCGCTTTGCAGCAAATTAAAACATGGTGAGGTGAGTAGAGTGAGTGGTCTGGGACACATTTTCTCCAATATTTGGACATTTGAACAAAGACCTGAATAAAATTAGGCGGTAAGCTGCATGGCTGTCTATGCAAAGGGTCCCACTCATAATCTTTACAAATCATGACTCTAAATTTCATTGCTCTGGGGCAAAGTCCTAGGTCATGAACACCAGGGATGATATTCAAGATATTTAACTATGACCACTGACCAGTCACAGTGGATGTGGGTATTAGGGCTGGATGATGGAGATAGTGGGGGCCACTCAGAGAGCATGGGGCAGTGGCTGTTTGCCAGCTAAAATGGAAGTATTATATTAACAAGTGGTACAGTCATACCAGTGTATATACCTGGTATGAGATCAGACTTACACCAGACATTGTCATGCAATTTGAGGGAAAGAGGAGTTGAGTCAGGGGAGGGTCTCAAAGTATCAGTGTGGAAGCACCAAGAAGAAACCAACCCAGAGTCTGGCCTGTGGACAGGGGACTTTTAGGGGTCCTGATCTGATGCAGACAGGCATGGAGGCTCAGCACGGCTCGAGGTCTTTCTCTGGAGTATTAACTCACAACCTGGGCTCCTATGAGAATCATCTGGAGACCTTTTAAAAAGTGTCTGCACCTGGGTCCCAATCCAGGCCAGTCAAATCAGAATATCTGCAGGCGGGGCTTAGGTAGCAAACATTTTAAAAGCACCCAGATGATTCTAATGGTATCTACATTGAGAAGCCCTAGGGATAACCCATTTTGCTTTGAGCAGGATTGCATCCAGTCCTGAAGGAGATAAGTAAAATGAAGATACTATGGAGCATCTGCAAACACACCTTCTTGTGCTGCTTGAGGAAAAGCAGAGAGAAGCAGCAGCAGCAACTCCCGTTTTTTGAGCACTCATTAAAACACATGACTTCATGTAATCCATTAATTATTATCCTGGTAGACTTTGTTCCCTTTATACACGTGAGCAAACTGAGGCTCAGAATCACATGATTACATGTGTGATTACTCAAGATCACACAGTTCATAAGGGGAAGAAGTCCTGCTTCTCAGAGGATGAGCGTTCTTCATGTGACAGTCCTGGAAACCTTCAGTTTCTTATTGCAAACAGATTTGCAAAACCTGAAGTTTGGAAAAGGGCTTCCATGTTCCCACAATGTATGGCCCAAGAGAACAACGTTAAAAGTCATACTTTGTATTCTTAGAATATTTTTTTCTATTTTGATTATTGTTATTTTTGGTGTAGTTCTAACAAGATGGCTTATCTGGTTTCGCAGTTGTCAGATTAGAGGCAGGAAATCAGAAAATGGAGAGGAGTTCATCAAGGCAGTAGCATTAAAATGGCAGTAAGTTAGAGGCAGAGCTTCAGAGTGAAGGAGGAAACAGCTTCCTCCTCTGAGATGAGTGCGTTGAACTGGTTAATCTCTGAGTTCCCTTCCAGCTCTAAAATTCAATGTATTTAAGATAAAATTTATAAAAAGCTACCAAAAACACATACAAGAATGAGAAAAACCTAGAAATCTGGACCCAGTCTGGAGGAAGTAATCCTAGAGAAACCAACAGCTCTTGAGAGCATGTGAGAGCTGTGTCACAGGCAGCATAATACTTGATTCTTTGGATGATGGCACTGAGTCATCAGGAAAGCATTAGATTTTGTTCTGAAGATGCTGTTTCAGGATGCAAAGAAAGCACATTACTTTTGAAAGATTTAATTCAAAAATTCTTATCAAAATGTTTGCTGCCCAAACGTGCACTGTTTGAGCTATCTGCTCAGTGGGACATCTTCCTTGATATATTTTCCATGGTTTTATGGGGGTTTTGTTCCTCAGTGGAATAATTCAGTTAGTTACGACAATATCTTGCATCTACTGGTTTATACTAATTCAAAGTATTTTTCCATCCTAGATTCTAGTTGGTACTTTGACAAGATTTCTAGTTCTTCTTATAGTGTATGCTTGGTACGAAGCATTCATTCAGTGCTTCTCACATGGCTTTATGGTGAGCTGACTATGAGTCTGTTAGGCTCACGGCTACTTGAGGGCAAGGACTGGGTCTTCTTCATTTTAGTTTCCTTTGAATATCGATAAATGTGTGTTAGATCAGCGAATCAGCAAATGAATGAACTGCAAAAGGATAAAGTTCCTCAGTGGCCCTGCCCCTAAATCCTGTAGATTTGTCTTTCACAAGGCAGTGTCTCTTGTTTACCTTTCTTTCATGCCCATCACCCCTCCCCTGTTTTTTTTTTTTACTGCACTCCAAAACAACCACTGAAAAATAAATCCCCACATGCTGGTTGTAGAAAGTTTAGAAAATACATAAATGAATACACGTGAAAAGGAAAAAAAAATCACCAGGAGTCCTGTTATCCAGAAATAACCATCACTGACCATTAGGGGATATCCTTCCAGTCTTTTTTCCTAGACATTTCTTATATAACCCAGGTGTCAGCTGCCACTCAGCCTCGTCTCTTGAGATTCCCCAGAAGAATCCACTTGCACAGAAGTATTTTTAAGCCATTTCTAATGTATTGTAAATTTTCTTTGGCAGTGGAGTTTTTGTTTTCCTTTTAATCCTCCTCTCCCTTTTGTGGGCTCCCATCTTACTAGATCCTGCCTTCTTCCACCTACCTCTTTCCTAGACTTCTACTATCTTATGGAAGATACTATTTTATTATTTATTATTCAGAGAATTTCTAAGCTTTTGCGCTCATACCATCAGTTTCCTTAGAAAATTGTGGTAGTGGAGGTGGTTGAGGGAGGTGATAATTTTTTTTCTCTTACATATCAATGTCTTCCAAAAGTGGGTTCATGCTTATTTTTCTCCCCCCATTTAAAAAACTGTGGTAGGATACACATAAAATTTACGATCTTGACCATTATTAACTGTACACTTCTCTTCATCTTGCAAAACTGAAATTCTGTACCCATTAAATAACTCCATTATTCTCTCTCCTCAGCCCCTGGCAACTACCAGTCTATTTTCTATCTATGAATTTGACAACTGCAGGTAACACATCTGTGTGGAAATCAGACAGCATTTGTCTTTTTGGGAATGTTTTATCTGTCTCAGCATTATGTCCTCAAGTTACATCCATGTTGTAACTTGTGTCGGTATAACCTTCCTCTTTAAGGCTGAATAATATTTCATTGTATGGATATATCACATCTTGATGATGCATCCATCTGTTGATGGACACTTGGGTTGCTTCCACCTTTTGGCTATTGTGAATAATACTGCTTTGAACATGGGTGTACACATGTCTCTTCAAGACCCTGCTTTCTGTTCTTTTGGGTGTATATCCAGAAGTGAAATTGCTGGGTTATATGGTAATTCTATTTTTAAATTTTTGAGGAACCACCATACTGTTTTCCACAGCAGCTGCACCATTTTAAATTCTCACTGTAGATAGAATTTTATGTCTTGCTGTTTTCATTTAAAATTATCTTGGGTGCAGTTACCCCACAATTAAGTCATTTTTCAAAAGTATGTCTTTTGGAGACAGCATAATTGTGTACCATAATTTATGTAGTTATTTCCCTATTTATTGATATATTCAGGTTATTTCTGGGTTTTGACTGTTATTAAAGAATATGATGAAAATACTTGTTGGTGTCTGCCCGCCACCACTGCCGCCACTGTCACTGCCACTGCCACCACTGCTGCTGCTGAGGCTGAGGAGTTTGCTGAAGCCTAGTCCTCAGAAACAGCCCAGTCTTACCACCCGCACTACAGGAACCAGCGCCGGGAGCACTGTCTGCTCTGACCGGTGCAGAAGCAGGAGCTGCCTCAGCCTGTGGAGCAGCGGGGATGGCGCCGGCTCCCCTTTCCCTCCCTAACCCCTTCCTTTCATTGTCTCAGTCATGGGGAATGCGGCGACTGCCAAGAAAGGCAGTGAGGTGGAGAGCGTTTGCTTTAGACAAGTGTTTTAATACCTCCAAGCTGTACTATAATACTGAGAAGGATGAATTTGTTAAAGAGTCTGTGGTCTTTCCCAGCTTTATAATTCAGTGATTCCCATACACTTATTAAAAGAAAGAAGGTATATTTAAAAAGTAACAAGACTTGGGAATAAATTATAGAAGGCTCTCACAAAATTACGTGGGTAGAGAAGTGGCAAATGAGCCTCAGTGTGAGCAAATACAAGAAAATGTATTTAGGGGAAATTATTGATCTGTACTTAAAGAATGACAGCCTCTGATCCATCAAAGGGCAGACAGCAGAAGCAAGAAGAACTACAGTCCTGCAGCCTGTGGAACAAAAACCACTTTCACAGAAAGACAGAGAAAATGAAAAGGCACAGGACCACGTACCAGATGAAGGAACATGATAAAACCCCAGAAAAGCAACTAAATGAAGTGGAGATAGGCAACCTTCCAGAAAAAGAATTCAGAATAATGATAGTAAAGATGATCCAGGACCTCGCAAAAAGAATGGAGGCAAAGATCGAGAAGACGCAAGAAATGTTTAACAAAGACCTAGAAGAACTAAAGAACAAACAAACAGAGATGAACAATACGGTAACTGAAATGAAAAATACACTAGAAGGAATCAATAGCAGAATAACTAAGGCATAAGAACTGATAAATGACCTGGAAGACAGAATGGTGGATTTCACTGCTGCAGAACAGAATAAAGAAAAAAACAATGAAAAAAAATGAAGACAGTGTAAGAGAATTCTGGGGCAACATTAAACTCAACAACATTCACATTATAGGGGTCCCAGAAGGAGAAGAGAGAGAAAAAGGACCCAAGAAAATATTTGAAGACATTAGAGTTGAAAACTTCTCTAACATGGGAAAGGAAATAGCCACCCAAGTCCAGGAATTACAGAGAGTCCCAGGCAGGATAAACCCAAGGAGAAACACAACAAGACACATAGTAATCAAACTGAAAAAAATTAAAGACAAAGAAAAATTATTAAAAGCAACAAGGAAAAAACAACAAATAACATACAAGGGAATTCCCATATGGTTAACAGCTGATTTCTCAGCAGAAACACTACAAGCCAGAAGGGAGTGGCACGATATATTTAAAGTGATGAAAGGGAAGAACCTACAACCAAGATTACTCTACCTGACAAGGATCTCATTCAGATTTGATGGAAAAATCAAAAGCTTCACAGACAAGCAAAAGCTAAGAGAATTCAGCACCACCAAAACAGTTCTACAACAAATGCTAAAGGAACTTCTCTAAGTGGGAAACACAAGAGAAGAAAAGGACCTACAAAAACAAACCTCAAAAAATTAAGAAAATGGTAATAGGAACTTACATATTGATAATTACCTTACATGTGAATGGATTAAATGCTCCAACCAAAACACAGACTTACTGAATGGATACAAAAACAAGATCCATATATATGCTGTCTACAAGAGACCCACTTCAGGCCTAGGGACACATACAGACAGAAAGTGAGGGGATGGAAAAAGATATGCCATGCAAATGGAAATCAAAAGAAAGCTGGGGTAGCAATACTCATATCAAATAAAATAGACGTCAGTATAAAGAATGTTACAAAAGACAAGGCAGGACACTACATAATGATCAAGGGATCAATCCAAGAAAAAGATATAATAATTTTAAATGTTTATGCACCCAACATATGAGCACCTCGATACATAAGGAAAATGCTAAAAACCATGAAAGGGGAAATCGACAGTAACACAATAATAGGGGATTTTAACACCCCACTTACACCAAGGGACAGATCATCCAAACAGAAAATAAATAAGGAAACACAAGCTTTAAATGACACAACAGACCAGATAGATTTAATTGATATTTATAGGACATTCCATCCAAAAACAGCAGATTACAATTTCTTCTCAAGTGCACCCAGAACATTCTACAGGATAGATTACATCTTGGGTCACAAGTCAAGCCTCAGTAAATTTAAGAAAATTGAAATCATATCAAGCATCTTTTCTGACCACAACACTATGAGATTATAAATAAATTACAGGGAAACAAACCACAAAAAACACAAACACATGGAGGCTAAACAGTATGTTACTAAATAACCAAGAGATCACTGAAGAAATCAAAGGGGAAATCAGAAAATACCTACAGACAAATGGCAACAAAAACATGACAATCCAAAACCTATGGGATGCAGCAAGAGCCGTTCTACAATGGAAGTTTATAGAAATGCAGTCCTACCTCAGGAAACAAGAAAAATCTCAAATAAACAATCTGACCTTACACCTAAAGGAATTAGAGAAAGAAGAACAAACAAAATCCAAAGTTAGCAGAAGGAAAGAAACCATAAAGATAAGAGCAGAAATAAATTAAATAGAAACAAAGAAAACTATAGCAAAGATCAATAAAACTAAAAGCTGGTTCCTTGAGAAGATAAACAAAATTGATAAACCTTCAGACAAACTCTCAAGAAAAGGAGGGAGAGGGCTCAAATCAATAAAATTAGAAATGAAAAAGGAGAAGTTACAACAGACATGGAAGAAATACAAAGCATCCTAAGAGACTACTACAAGCAACTCTATGCCAATAAAATGGACAACCTGGAAGAAGTGGACAATTCTTAGAAAGGTATAACCTTCCAAGACTGAACCAGGAAGAAATAGAAAATATAAATAGACCAATCACAAGCACTGAAATTGAAACTGTGATTAAAACTATTCCAACAAACAGAAGTCCAGGAGCAGATGGCTTCACAGGTGAATTCTATCAAACATTTAGAGAGGAGCTAAGACCCATCCTTCTCAAACTCTTCCAAAAAACTGCAGAGGAAGGCACACTCCCAAACTCATTCTGTGAGGCCACCATCTCCCTGATACCAAAACCAGACAAAGATACTACAAAAAAAGAAAATTACAGACCAATATCACTGATGAATATAGATGCAAAAATCCTCAACAAAATACTAGCAAACAGAATCCAACAACACATTAAAAGCATCATATACCATGATCAAGTGGGATTTATCCCAGGGATGCAAAGATTCTTCAATATATGGAAATCAATCAATGTGATAAACCACATTAATAAATTGAAGAATAAAAACCACATCATCATCTCAATAGATGCAGAAAAAGCTTTTGACAAAATTCAACACCCATTTATGATAAAAACTCTCCAGAAAGTGGGCATAGAGGGAACCTACCTCAACATAATAAAGGCTATATACTAGAAACCCAAAGCAAACATCATACTCAATGGTGAAAAACCTAAAACATTTCCTCTAAGATCAGGAACAAGACAAGGATGTACACTCTCACCACTGTTACTTAACATAGTTTTGGAAGTCCTAGCCATGGCAATCAGAGAAGAAAAAGAAATAAAAGGAATACAAATTGGAAAAGAAGAAGTAAAACTGTCACTGTTTGCAGATGACATGATACTATACATAGAGAATCCTAAAGATGCACCAGAAAACTACTAGAGCTAACCAATTAATTTGGTAAAGTTGCAGGATACAAAATCAATGCACAGAAATCTCTTGCATTCTTATACACTAACAATGAAAGATCAGAAAGAGAAACTAAGGAAATAATCCCATTCACCATTGCAACAAAAAGAATAAAATACTTAGGAATAAACCTATCTATGGAGGTAAAGGACCTGTACTCAGAATATAAGACACTGATGAAAGAAGTCAAAGATGACACAAACAGATGGAGAGATATACCATGTTCTTGGATTGGAAGAATCAATATTGTGAAAATAACTATACTACCCAAAGCAATTTACAGATTCAATGCAATCCCTAATCAAATTACCAGTGGCATATTTCACAGAACTAGAACAAAAAATCTTAAAATTTGTATGGAGACAAAAAAGACCCTGAATAGCCAAAGCAATCCTGATGGAAAAAAACGGAGCTGGAGGAATCAGGGTCCCTGACTTCAGACTATACTACAAAGCTACAGTAATCAAGACAATATGGTACTGGCACAAAAACAAAAATATAGATTAATGGAACAGTATAGAAAGTCCAGAGATAAACCCACACACCTATGGTCAACTAATCTATGACAAATGAGGCAAGGATATACAAAGGAGAAAAAACAGTCTCTTCAATAAGTCATGTTGGGAAAACTGGACAGCCACATGTAAAAGAATGAAATTAGAACACTCCCTAACACCATACACAAAAATAAAGTAAAATTGGGGCTTCCCTGGTGGCGCAGTGGTTGAGAGCCTGCCTGCTGATGCAGGGTACACGGGTTTATGCCCCGGTCTGGGAGGATCCCACATGCCGCGGAGCGACTAGGCCCATGAGCCATGGCCGCTGAGCCTGTGCATCTGGAGCCTGTGCTCCGCAATGGGAGAGGCCACAATAGTGAGAGGCCCACGTACCACCAAAAATAAAAAATAAAAAAATAAACTCAAAATGGATTAAAGACTTAAATGTAAGAACGGACACTATAAAACTCTTAGAGGAAAACATAGGAAGAACACTCATTGACATAAATCACAGCAAGATCTTTTTTGATCCACCTCCTAGAGTAACGGAAGTAAAAAAGTGAACACATGGGATCTAATGAAACTTAAAAGATTTTGCACAGCAAAGGAAACTACAAACAAGACAAAAAGACCACCCCCAGAATGGCAGAAAATATTTGCAAACGAATCAACAGACAAAGGATTAATCTCTAAAATATATAAATAGCTCATGCAGCTCAATATTAAAAAAATGAACAACCCAATCAAAAAATGGGCAGAAGATCTAAATAGACATTTCTCCAAAGAAGACATACAGATGGCCAAGAGGCACATGAAAAGCTGCTCAACATCATTAATTATTAGAGAAATGCAAATCAAAACTACAATGATGTATTACCTCACACCTGTTAGAATGGGCATCATCAGAAAGTCTACAAACAACAAATGCTGGTGAGGGTGTGGAGAAAAGGGAACCCTCTTGCACTGTAGGTGCGAATACAAATTGATACAGCCACTATGGAGAACAGTATGGAGGTTCCTTAAAAAACTAAAAATAGAATTACCATATGACCCAGCAGTCCCACTACCGGGCATATACCCAGAGAAAACCATAATTCAAAAAGACACATGCACTCCAATGTTCACTGCAGCACTATTTACAATAGCCAGGTCATGGAAGCAATCTAAATGCCTATCGACAGATGAATGGATAAAGACGGTGCGGTATGTATATATAATGGAGTGTTACTCAGCCATGAAAAGGAACGAAATTGGGTCATTTGTAGAGACGTGGATGGACCTAGAAACTGTCATACAGAGTGAAGTAATTCAGAAAGAGAAAAACAAATATCGTATATTAATGCATATATGTGGAATCTAGAAAAATGTTACAGATGAACCAGTTTGCAAGGCAGAAATAGAGACACAGATGTAGAGAACAAATGGATGGACACTAAGTGGGGAAAGCGGGGGTGGTGATGGTGGTGGTGGTGGGATGAATTGGGAGATTGGGATTGACATATGTGCACTAACATGTATAACATAGATATAATAAGAACCTGCTGTATAAAAAAATAAAATAAAATTCGAAAATACTTGTTTGCTGCTATGCTTATTTTCTCAGGGTAATCTCCTGTTAGTAGAAATTATAAGAGTTTGTCATTTTTAATACTTACAGTTTATATTGCCACGTTCTTTGGAAAGATAATACCAGTTTAGTTTCCACCACCAAGAGTATGTGAGAGTATCTGTTTCATTGAATTCTTGCCAACACTTGGTAGTATCATTTTTAAAAAATTATTTTTTAAACTTCGACAATTTAAGAAACAAACATGGCATCCTATTTTATTTTGTAGTTTTGATTAGAGATGCCCACCTTTTATCATATCTTAACTGGCCTTCTATTTCTTCTATTGTGAATTGTCTTTGCCTGTGTGTTCATCTTCATTTTACTGATTTGGAAATAACTTTTATTTCTGATTATAAAAATACTTTGTTCATTGTAGAAAATTTGGGGTATACAAAAAATATAAAGGAAGTAAAATTTTTACTTTTATGACTTAGAGATAAATACCATTAAAATGGTGAATATTCAAAGAATCTTTGTATCTCCATATCTGTACTAATTAAAAATTAAGTCATAGGAGCTCTCTATATTTGGAGGCTAATCCCTTTTTTGTCATATATTTTGCAGATATATTTTTCTCATTTATCGTTTGCTTTTTATTTTTGTGTAGTATTTTTAATACAGTCAAAACTATCTTCTTTTATTTCGTAGATTGCATTTTTGCTTAGGATGTCTTTATCCTTTGATAATTTAAATATTTGTGAATTATTTTAGCTATTTTGTGGATTTGTTTTTTTTTTTACAGTCAGTTTCATTATTTTCGTTGTTGTAGTAAGGTTTAATACATACCGAGGTCTGTTTCTGGGCTATTATTCTACCTGATTAATTATCAATTCTTATACCACTATCTTGCTGTTTTAATTTTTTATTATCTGATAAGACCATTTATTTTCTTTCCGAACTTTCTTGGCTAGTATCATCTAGGTATTCTTCTAGATGAGCTTTAGAATTACTTGACTCATTTTGAGAAAACAAATATCATATTATATTTCAAAGATACAATTTCTTTATAAACTTTTACTTTTTAATGACTAATATCTTGCCTGATCATTTTGGGATTATTAATTATGCTTTTAAAAATTATACTTATTTTAAAGTCTCTCCCTGTTTGTTCCAATAATTCTTCCTCTGGTGTTAGGTCTTGTTGAGTTTGGTGATTTTGGTTGTCCCCAAATGTTTTGGAGTTCTTGGTTGTGGACTCATCTTGCCTGTCTGCTAATGGTGTCTCTTTCACTGAAGCAGACCAGTAATGATAAGAGAGGGAGGATGCATTTCCATGTGGGCTGTTCTACTGGTCGGTGTTCGGGGCACAGGGGTGAGTGGGGAGTGACAGGTTTTGCCTGTCTGTTCCTACTGTGATAACTATCTCCACTCAGATCACACTATTGGTTGCCCTGGATCCCTCTCCTATATCCATCCTACTTCTTATCTTAGAACACCCCCAGAAGCTCTACCACATTGTTCAGCAGTCATTTTCTCTGAGTATTTTGGACTGTGGTTCCTCTTTTCATCTGATCCAGTCTACTTTCTATCTTTAAGGGGTTCCATATGAGTTTTGGTTCACTGAAGGTTCCCCTTCTTGCTTTCCAACACTGTTATGGGTTTTTAAAAAATACTTTTCTATACATCAAGGAATTGGCATATAAGGGTTAAGGCCACAGTTTACACTGGCCTGCAATTCCGAGATGATCTTATTTTTTGTTGTTTTTTTAAAAAAATTGTTTTTAATATAATTAAACTTTTCACTAGCTATATATTAGCATGTATATATATATATATATATATATTAGCAATGTTGATATACAACTATATTATATAAATAAATTTCTTTTTTTATTGATTCACGTACCTGAATCCATGCCCCAGAACTTTATTTTATTTTTTAAAATTTTTATTGGAGTATAGTTGATATACAATGTTGTGTTATTTTCAGGTGTACAGCAAAGTGAATCAGTTATATATATATATATACATATATCCACTTTGTTTTCTATGTCTTTGACTATATTTCTGTTTTGTAGATAAGTTCATTTTTACCCCCTTTTTAGAGTCCACATATAAGCGATATCATATGATATTTGTCTTTCTCTGTTGGACTTATTTCACTCAGTATGACAATCTCTAGTTTCATCCATGTGGCTGCAAATGGCATTATATTGTTCTTTTTTATGGCTGAGTAATGTTCCATTGTATATATGTACCACATCTTCTTTATCTATTCCTCTGTTGATGGACATTTAGGTTGCTTCCATGTCCTGGCTATTGTAAATAGGGCTGCAGTGAACATTGGAGTGCATGTATCTTTTCAAATTAACGTTTTCTCCAGATATATGCCCAGGAGTGGGATTGCTGGGTCATATGGTAATTCTATTTTTAGTTTTTTAAGGAACCTCCATATCGTTCTCCATAGTGGCTGTACCAACTTACATTCCCACCAACAGTGTAGGAGGGTTCCCTTTTCTCCACACCCTCTCTAGCGTTTATTGTTTGTAGATTTTTTTTGATGATGGCCATTCTGGCCTGTGTGAGGTGATAGCTCATTGTAGTTTTTTTTTTTTAATTAATTAGTTAATTATTTATTTATTTTTGGCTGTGTTGGGTCTTCGTTTCTGTGCGAGGGCTTTCTCTAGTTGCGGCAAGCGGGGGTCACTCTTCATCGCGGTGCTAGGGCCTCTCACTATCGCAGCCTCTCTTGTTGCAGAGCACAGGCTGCAGACCTGCAAGCTCATTAGTTGTGGCTTACAGGCCTAGTTGCTCCATGGCATGTGGGATCTTCCCAGACCAGGGCTCAAACACGTGTTCCCTGCATTGGCAGGCAGATTCTCAACCACTGCGCCACCAGGGAAGCCCTCATTGTAGTTTTGATTTGCATTTCTCTAATAATTAGTGATGTTGAGCATCTTTTCATGTGCTTTTTGGCCATTTGTATGTCTTCTTTGGAGAAATGTCTACTTAGATCTTCTGCCCATGTTTTGATTGGGTTGCTTGTTTTTTTTCATATTGAGCTGCATGAGCTGTTTGTATATTTTGGAGAGTAATCCTTTGTCGGTTGCTTTGTTTGCAAATATTTTCTCCCATTCTGAGGGTTGTCTTTTCATTTTGTTTATGGTTTCCTTTGCTGTGCAACAGCTTTTATGTTTAAGTAGGTCCCGTTTGTTTATTTTTGTTTTTATTTTCATTATGCTAGGAGGTGGATCAAAAAAGATCTTGCTGCGATTTATGTCAAGGAATGTTCTTCTGCCTATGTTTTCCTCTAAGAGTTTTATAGTGTCTGTTCCTACATTTAGGTCTTTAATCCATTTTGAGTTTATTTTTGTGCATTGCCTTAGGGAGTGTTCTAATTTCATTATTTTACATGTAGCTGTCCGGCTTTCCTAGCACCACTTATTGAAAAGGCTCTCTTTTCTCCACTGTATATTCTTGCCTCCTTTGTCATAGATTAGGTGGCCATAGGGTTGGTGGTTTATATCTGGACTTTTAATTCTGTTCCACTAATCTATATTCTGTTTTTGTGCCAGTACCATACTGTTTTGATTACTGTAGCTTTGTAGTATAGTCTGAAGTCAGGGACCCTGATTCCTCCAGCTCCAGTTTTCTTTCTCAAGATTGATTTGGCTATTCAGGGTCTTTTGTGTTTCTGTATAAATTGTACATTTTTTTGTTCTAATTCTGTGAAAAACGCCATTGGTAATTTGATAGGGATTGCATTGAATCTGTAGATTCCTTTGGGTAGTATAGTCATTTTCATAAATAAATTTCTTAACATTAAACTATACTTGCATTCCTGGGATTAACCTCCTCTCTGGTCATTATGAATGATTCTTTTAGTTTATTTTAAAAATGTTTGTCAATATTTTGTTGTGATTTTCACATATCTACCCCATGACACTAATAATTACTTGTTTAATGGCTAGACTGTAAGTACCAGGAAGACAGAGAACATGTTTTTTCTTATGTTTTAGCATAGTGCCTGGTAGATACAGGACCCTATGTAATACGTATTAAAATTAAAGACATGGGGGGCTTCCCTGGTGGCGCAGTGGTTGAGAGTCTGCCTGTCGATGCAGGGGACGCGGGTTCGTGCCCCGGTCCGGGAAGATCCCACATGTGGCGGGGCGGCTGGGCCCATGAGCCATGGCCGCTGAGCCTGCGCGTCTGGAGCCTATGCTCCGCAACAGGAGAGGCAACAACAGTGAGAGGCCCGCGTACCACAAAAAATAAATAAATAAATAAATAAATAAAGACATGGGACTGGTCCATAGTTAATTTCAGCAATTTGTTTTTAATGGGAGCTAGTTTCTCAAATATTAGAATTATATTAGATTTATAAAATGAATTGGTTGGTTTTACATCTTTTTGTCCATATTAGAACATCTGGTTCTGGAGCCTTTTTCTTCCCTTTAATTTTTCAGTTTCTTTCACTACTAATTAGTCTCTTTACACTGTGTACTTCTTTGGGGGGTTTACCTGTGAAATTTATATTTTCCTATACACATTTCAGGTCAGCTGAATTGTATACCCTACTTCACTGAAATTAATATGGCTATCTGCTTTTTTTAAATTAGCGTTTGCCCCAGTGACTCTGTTTATCCTTTAACTCTCTGTGATTTTAATAGAAGTGTTTATTTTAAGCTATCTCTTGTTGAATATTTTTAAAGATAATCTGAGGGTTCTTGGTAATAGTTAGATTATTTACTTAAGTGATTTTATAAGTCTTACATCTTTGTTTTTCATGACGGGTGGTTATTTTTGTGAGAAGCAGGGAGTGGCTGCTACTGGAATGTTGGCCAGTTGTCATTTTCTGTGACATTTTCTTGTACAACTCTGAACTTTCTGACTTTGGTTTCCTTCCCTTCAGACTGTTTTGGTTATATCCATCCTGCTGATTTTCCCCAAACACTACTTTGATCATTCATTTCCCCTTTGAGAATCTCCCCATTGTCTTCAGAATAAACTTAAGACCCTTTAGGTGGTGTTTAGAGCCCTCTACCCATAAGGTGTATCTTCTATTGTTTCTCATTAAGCCCGTTCACAAATTATTATTCCACTGAATCAGTCTTTGTATCCTTCCTACTCCCTCCACAAACCTGCCTTGTAGTTTTTTGTGTTTGAACTTTGTTCAAGATTTTATTCACGTTTGGATATTATTTTCCATGTATCCAAATGCTAGTGATCATCCTCGGCTCAAGTTGGACTGACTCCACTGAGTCTTCCCTTATTAACAGCAGGAAGTGGGCTTCCCCTCCTGTGTGAGGGAAGGCAGAAAAAGGGACAGGAAGGTGCCCATGGGTAGATATGATCATCTTCATCGTGGTTCTTGGGATGGATGGGGCATTCATGGTGTTCACTGTATTTGTAAAGATAAATAAAATAAATGAAAAAGAGAGTCATACATGGAGCAATGTTGATAATGTGTTATAAACGAAGAATTATGATTATTTCCATCTGGTATGGCTGTAGCCAAAAAAAAGTCTTCTATTTATAGACTTTATCTGTTATCTCCCCAATTAGACATAGAAGTCTTGGAACCAGGGACTTGGTGTTGCCTTATTTTTAATCCCCCACTGGACCCTGCAAGACGATAAGCTTGGCTCGGAAGTCAAGAAACTTAAAAATTGGAATCATGCTATCATGTTTATAGTCCTAGCGCTGAGGACTTGTGTGATGAACTTGTTTGACACTTAAAAAAAATTTTTTTTTTAGTGGTTTTTGAGTTAAAAAATGGTTTCATGCTCCGTTTCATTTCATCCTTTCAACAGAGTCGTCTAACCTTTATGGGTCATAGTTGCCTTTGAAAATGAGGAATTTGAGTTACATGATTTTATGGTTCCTTCCCTCTTCAAAGTTCTTTAATTTCATGATGTATTTTTTTGTAGACTATACCGAAAGCAGACTTGGAGATTTCTCAGGTAAATACCAAAGAATTATAGGGAGCAGCTGTGACCAGATACTTCAAATTTGAAGAATTAAAACTCTTGTCAAATACTGGAATAATTTTCACATTTGTGAGGAAAGATCAAGAAACAGGAGGATTATCAAGCTTCAGTTTACTGGAAATTATAATGATATCTTGACTGAAAGAAAAAAACTGGAAGGGAATATCAACAGTTCACTTTAAACATTTTCTCTTTGGGCTCATTAGATATAGGGTAAATACCAAATGTACATCTTTATTCTAGGTGCAGTTTTAGGGGCTACAACATATTTTAATTTAAGCTAGCCTTATCTCAGGTTGTTCTCTCTTCTCCCCTCCCCCCTTCAGTGCATGTGAACAAACAAGTATATACACACACTGGACCACACATTTTTCTTGAACATTTCCTGAATCTTCTACCTTTGAATCTTTCCATTTAACCCACCTATTGAATTCTGTTCAATATTCAATGTGCAACCTAAATACTAATTATTTATATAACTTTTCCTTTAACTTCCCAGTTCAAATTGATCATCCCCCAATCTACCTCCTCATTCCTTCAGGTATTATATATAATTACACACACACACACACACACACACACACTTTGATGGCACTTCCCATGTACTGCCTTATTGTAAATGTGCATATGTCTGTCTTTTCTAGATTTAAAGCTTGTGGACAGGTACTTGGTAATATTTTTCTTTGTGTCCCACCTAGGAATCATAATAGTTACTGGCCTATGGTAATTGCTCACTAAAGAGAATAGCTTGGAACAAAGTTTTCTGAACCCCCACTTTTAAATGAAATATCATGTAAGATTCAAATCTGAAGAAGAGATTAAAGGGACGTTTTGTTAGTATAAGCTGTTAGTTTGAATTTGCGACATTCGATTACTATAAAGTCATTCAAAAGATCAATGAGGGGCTTCCCTGGTGGCTCAGTGGTTGAGAGTCCGCCTGCCAATGCAGGGGACACGGGTTTGTGCCCCGGTCCGGGAAGATCCCACGTGCCGCAGAGCGGCTAGGCCCGTGAGCCATGGCCGCTGAGCCTGCGCGTCCGGAACCTGTGCTCCACAACAGGACAGGCCACAACAGTGAGAGGCCCACGTACCGCAAAAAAAAAAAAAAAAAAAAAGTCAATGAGGCTGATTTAATAAACTTCCAATGAAATTTGTGTTTATAGAAAACAGTTCTAGTCACATCCAATTTAATTTTCTCTCTCTTTTCATTCTGTCTCTCTGTATCTCTTTCTCTCTCTCATATACACACACACTCTCTCTTTACATGGTATCAAGAAAATCTGGGTTCACACAGACGAGTAGCTGCACATGGTAGTATTTTTTAATAGCTTGCTCTTCAATTTAACTGTTACAGTAGCTCAAAAGAGTAGGAAATGCTGATTTCAAATTAATATCACAGCAAGTAACAAGTTCATGCAATTATTAATTGTTAAGTGTTCAGTTTAAAGAGTCAATTAATGTGTTCCTTGGCCATCTTAATTTGTCACCATTTAGTAGACAATACCATAAGAATGTATCTTGTCATTTAATTGAGTGGAGCACACGTATGTTGTGCTGTATTGGCTTGTATGATTTTATGTGAGTAGACATGGGTAGGTCTGAATTTTAGCAAAACGAAACAAGAAAAGACCTGCAGTCTTCTTAATCAGCATCACATTCCCAAGAAGTTCAAATATATCCACAAGGAAACTTTATCATGAGGGCTCCAGAAAAAAGCAGAGGTAACCAGGCAGCACAAATTAAATCATTTGGGGTCTGCTTTTTGTTAAAATTTGATAGAGAATACAAGTGAGTGTGGCTGATGCTTTATAGCACAGTTCCAAAAAAATGATTGATATATTTTAACAATGAAATTTGAATCAAATATTTGCAGAACCCTGGTAGCCATGTTTGACTACTCACACAACTAGGATAAAAGATGTTGGCATTGGAAAGTTTCATCGTGTCTAACCCTTTCATTTTTCCAGATAGGAATCACAATAGTGTGTGAAAGTCTCCAGCACAATGTTTAGTGTCTGCATTAAATGTTTATTTTCTTGAACTAATGAATAAGTAAATGAGATAAGAGAAAGAATGGTAAGTGTTAATACTTATTGAATGTTTACCATATGCCAGACACTCTGCTAAGTGCTTATAACAAACCTGGGATTGTACTATTATTATTCCCATTTTACAGATAAGAAAACTGAGGCATAAAGAGATCAAGTAACACATTCAATGTTGCCCAGCTTATACGTGGTGGAGCATGGATTTAAATTCTGGCTCTGTGATCTCCCTAAATCCAAACATTTAACCATGGCACTATACCAGCAAGACACATTTAGCAAGCACAGTGCTTTCTCTAGTGGCTTATTTTTGTTTAATTGTAGCTGATTTTATGCAACCATGCAAGGCTGATCTTTCTGTTTTATTCATCATTTTCATTGAACTACAGTGATTCTTAATCGTCTGTTAACCTTCAGCCATACATTTGCCAAGAGTATTTAAAGAAAGAGATCATGTCTGGGCACTTGGATTTATAAAGTAGGTTTGATGTTCCCAGTGAGCCTTTCCGCATTCTTTTCAGTTCAGGCAGATGCACTGATGTGTGTGGGGTGTCCTTACTGACAGTTTTATCGTGGGCAGAACAGACAAAAATAGCATTGAAAACCAAAGTCCTTGGTTATTTCTTCTACTTTACATTTCAGTGATGGTTGATTTTGTAGCTCAGCAGAACTAGTTTTGAAGACCATACAGGAAAAAAAAAAATCACAAAAGGAGAGTCAAAGTAAAGGCCTTGAGAATTGCTGGGTCTTTATGCTGCTTTGAAGAGCTTTTTGTTGTGCGATAATACAAATAGCTTAGAAAGAAGGAAATAATATTTGTTTAAATGATCATTGTTTACTTCTCGTTTCAGTAGTTATTTAGCTGGTGGATGTACTGAGAAACTTCATAAGGAAGGCCTCATATTCTCTGTGGGAGAAGGATGTCGGTGCAGTTATAGTATGATATGATATGATATGATATGATATGATATGATATGATATGATAGTGTTACTTCTCAGGTGCTATAGGATCTCAGTAATGAGAGTGAGCAGCTGGAGGTAGGGCACAGAAGGGAAGAGCTTCACAGTGGAGGTGACACTTGAGCAAGGTCTTGAAAGATGAATAGGAGTTTACTAGGTTAGGAAGTGGGGATTAGAAGTGTACAGACTCTTCCTGACATTTGCATTTTTGCCTATGACAGTGTTTCCCAGCATTTTTCATTGACTTCTTCTCTTTCTTTATCTTCACTTTATGTCAGAGGGGAAAGGCAACCAAAAGTGACTAACTGAAATAAGATACTCTTATTTTTTTCTATTATTTTTGATAAGAGGTCTTACAAAAGCAGTTAATTCAGTTTGTTTGGTTTAGATAGTGCCTTTATTCTAATCTCATACTAATACATTGATATCACAATGTATTAGTAAAAAAAATGTGCAAAGAGAATTGGGTTCCTGCAGAAGTAGACATCAGGAACAGTCATTTGAATTGAACAGTCAGTTGAATTCTTGGTCTCCAAATGATTGGTTTTATCTGCTTTTCACAAGATTAGTACAGTCTTTTGTAGCTACATATGTGTAGGTTTTTCCTCTAAGAATCTGAGATCTTCCTTGTTATGTTGTGTCCATGATCATGGATTTTTCAGAAGAGCTCTGTTTAAAATGTTCTGATTTGTTGACCCCTTAAGAATACCACGGATTGACTGGTTTTGGGTTTGGAATGTTATTTATATACTAGGCAACTAGCATTGGTTATCAAATCAAGCGTGAGGTGTGCAGCATGATGGCAAGGCACCTACATGGAGACATTTTCCTGACATTTTCAGTTTCCTCGTCTGTAAAATGTGAATATTAATGGTACCTCCCTCACAGGGCTGCAATGGAAATTGGGGGAGCTAATGTGTAAAACACTTAGCCCTGCAGCCGACAGAAGTGTTGGTTCTTCATCCTCATCCCCAGCTGCCGGCGGCGGAAGGCAGTGAGCTTGGTCTGCACTGTTTACTGATGGACCCTAAGCATGCCAGGTAATTGCTATAACCTTTGGCTGCCTTTGACTATGCTGTCAACCACTCGGTAATATCAGTAGTCTTTCCTGTGCCAGGCCTCTCTCCACTACAACTGGCTGTTGTAGCTCCAGGGTAATTTAATAGTAATAGAAGGTGAATCATTTATTCAGTAAATATTTATTGAGTACCCATGACCCAAACTCTATAGGGGTTGTGAGTCGTGGTTTCCCAAATAACTAGGGTGTGGACCCTGCCCTTGGGAGGGTGCGCTCATTGTTTAAACAAATAATAAGGCAGCAAGTGGAGGAGGCCATAGCGAGAGGTAAACTAGTGAAGTGGTTAAAGCATGCTGATTCTAGAGCCAGGGTGCGTGGGTTCACATCCCAGCTCGTCTGCTTACTAGTTCGCCAGCCAGATGCCCTCTGTGCCTCAGTTTCCTCATCTGTAAAATGCGAATAATAATAGTACCTCCCTCACAGGGCTGCAATGGGGATTGGGTAAGCTAATGTGTGAAGCACTTATTACTGCAGCTGATGGAAGGTTGGCTCTTCATGCCCATCCCCAGCTGCCGGCGGAGGGCAGTGAGCTTGGTCTGCACTATTTACTGAGGGATCCTAAGCATGCCAGGCACATAGTAGGCACTCCTCCTGAATAAATACGTTGAATAATAAGGGAGGGTGTGAGGATGGGCTTTGTGAGTCTAGCTGAGTGAGTAAAGGGTGGAGTTATGGGTCCAACAGGGAGTCAGAAACTTTCTAGTTTACTCCGTTTCTAGATTTCTGTCCTGCTCATTCGGAAGAGACATCGTTATGATTAAGAATGCCGTTTTTATGAGAAAGTCTTCCTGAGACAATGCAACAGCGCAGAAGATGGTTCTTCTCGTGTCCTCTGCTGGAGGGGAAGGAGGGCTCCCAGGGTAACCTTTCGCCCCCTGAGGGCATCTTACGGGGGGCTGGCCTCCTGGGGGTTGTTGTGGCCACTCCTCTCATCTGCTTCTTCCCTGCTCTTTCTCTCTACGTTGAACAAACATCTTGAAGGTAAATGTCAAGACTAGGAATAAGAAGAGCTTAGTTTGTCACATTGAGTACAGCTGTGTGTGGAACTGCACTTTGCATTTTAATGTCCTGCTTATTCCAGAAAAGTGGCATTTTACAGATTTCCTGTATTATTCATGAATTTCAAGGCTTTGTGGTTTTAAAAATAAAAGTTCAGATAATAACTGAGAGTAAGGAAAGTTAGACTCTGTCAGGGTTTCTCACTCTTTCCCCATCTCATCACTTTTCCATTTTTTAAGCATTTCTTATCATGTTCCTATGTCACGTACCCTGATGTCAGGAACAGACACACATGGGAGTGTTAACCCAGGCATCACAGCTGTCCTCTTTATTAGCTTCAAAGTTCCCACGAGAATGTGTGTGGGAAGGAAAAAAATCACTGACCTGCGTAGAGAAATATGAACAGGTCTCTAGCAGCAGGCAAGTATACCCAGCTTTTTCCTGCAGCTGAAGCGGATGAACCTTTCTTAGCTGAGGCCTACCCTTGGCCACTTGGTGTTGACAGAGTGTGAAGGCCCCCAAGGCGTTTATCCTGCTTGTTGGGTGTGTGGGCAAACGCTGTGCTGGTGATCCTCCAGCTGCTTTTCTAAATTGTGTTTTTAATGAAAACACAGGTTGGTTCAGGTTGGAGATAAACCTGGGCAGAATGTGCTGAGGAAGTTCCTCCCCAGAAAGTCCTGGAAGGAGCAGTATTTTAGCTGAAAGCCAGGTCGTATGAAAGCTCCTCACAGAAAGGCCACATCCCCATGGTCACATGAATCTAGGTTGGGAAGCACACTCCAGGGGCAGGTACATTCTCATGTTGGGTTGCTTAGCAGGCCACACAGTGACTATTTCCTAGCTCTCCTGAGAAGTGCTGCTGAGGGCTGGAGGACTTTGTGGATCTCTGTATTCAGGGCTCAGTCATTATCATCAGGCATTACAGTGCACTTTGAAGAGCAGTAAGAAATATTGGGGAAAAAAACCCACGATTTTAAGACTGCGTAAAGAATAAGGATCAACTATAAAAAAAGTCTACAAACAATAAATGCTGGAGAGGGTGTGGAGAAAAGGGAGCCCTCCTACACTGTTGGTGGGAATGTAAATTGGTGCAGCTACTATGGAGAGTTATCCATTCTATATATAATAGTTTGCATCTGCTAATCCTAAACTCACAATCCATCCCTCCCCCCTCCCCTTGGCAACCACAAGTCTGTTCTTTATATCTGTGAGTCTGTTTCTGTTTAATAGATAAGTTCATTTGTGAAAACACTATGGGGGTTCCCCCAAAAAACCTAAAAATAGACTTGCCATATGATCCAGCAATCCCACTCCTGGGCATATATCCAGAAAAACAACTATAACTCAAAAAGATACATGCACCCCTATATTCATATAGCAACACTATTTACAATAGCCAAGACATGGAAACAACCTAAATGTCCATCAACAGATGAATGGATAAAGAAGATGTGGTCTATATATACAACGTAATATTACTCAGCCATAAAAAAGAATGAAATAATGTCATTTGCAGCAACATGGATGGACCTGGAGATTATGATACCAAGTGAAGTAAGTCAGAGAAAGACAAATATCATATGATATCACCTATATGTGGAATGTAAAGTATGACAAAAATGAACTTATCTATGAAACAGAAACAGACTCACAGACATAGAAAACAAACTTATGGTTACCAAAGGGGAAAGTTGGTGGGGAGGGATAAATTAGGAGTTTGGGATGAGCAGATACAAACTACTATATATAAAATAGATGAACAACAAGGTCTTACTGTATAACATAGGGAACTATATTCAATATCTTGTAATAACTATAATTAAAAAAATATGTAACTGAATCACTTTGCTGTACCCCAGAAACTAACACAACATTGTAAGTCAACTATACTTCAATAAAACAATAAATTTAAAAAATGCCCAAATCCGAAAATTAATGAAAGGAAAAGACACCTGGCCATATACTAGTGAAATATTAGTGATTGCCTGATATAACATGTATTATTTTTAAAAGTTCTTAAATGATATTAATAAAATACTGTGTATGTTCATTGAAAAACAAAAGGATCAACTATAGTAAATATTATTTAAAATACATCACAAAAATGGAGGCTGGAGGTGGATTGCTGGAAGTTAACACTTTAACCACAGGCAAAGTGTTAGGATTGATGGGGGGAAAATATAGGGGTGCCATTCAGTTATTCAGATAATATTTATTTAGTGGCTATGTACCAGGTAACAAGTCATGTACCATATGGAGGTATGTGTGTGTATCAGAGAGAGAAAAAAGAGAGAAGGAAACAGACAGACAGATGGGGGATCTTATATAGGTGAAAAGGAATTTGCATCTAGGATTTAAAAATCCCTTAGACTCTTCTTGGCTTTTACCAAGAAGACAGCATTCAATGTGTATGTCTTCCACTTCTTCAGTTCGATTACCTCAATTAGATATTTAGGTCTGTCTGAGTGATCAAAAACACCTTTGATATTTCTTATACCTCTAAGTGATGTCTATGGGACAAATAAGTCTTTTGCTACAGTTGTTTGTATGTTTCATTCATTCATTCATTCATTCATCCAACCAACCAATATTTAATGCCTGTCAGCCATTGTACTAGGGTTTGGATTTCGTGCTGATCAAGGAAGAACATGGTTGCTATCCTAATGCATCTTACCTTACTGAGGATCCAAACAAATAAGTGTGTAGTCAGAGTCCAGGGTAGTTGATGCTGTGATGAGGAGGTGCTCTGGGAACTCAGAGCAGGGCTCTCAGTAACACTGGAGAGTCTGGAGGAAGCTGCATCCGAGCTGGTATGTAGAGAATGAGTAGGGCTTAGCCTAAGAAAGACTGTGGAGTATTCCAGGCAGAGTAGCATCCAGTGCAGTAGCTGGGAGCGTGAGTGTTCCCCAGAGTGGTCAAGAGCACGAACAGCTGACAAATGAGCTGGGCAGTAGAATAGAACTGTATGTACTTGTGCTAATGATGCTGAGTCACACAACCAGCTATTACAGATTCTGAATTGAGGCTTTATCCTGACTGATCATCTTGGAGAGTGGGTTAGTTCCACAGAGGACCAAGTAGAAGAGTGGTCAGGTCAGCACACATGAATTCCCATTCCTTAAACAAACCTCTGGGCTTCTTTACACGTTATGGATATTGGCCCAGTTGTGCTCACTACTCCATTTGTGAGAATTCTGGGTATTTTTTTAAAAACTATGTATTAATAGAATTCATTCTTTTAGCTGCTGTTTATTGAAGACAACCTATGTGCCAGGAACTGTACCAAGGATTTTACAGATGTTCTTATTTAAACCCTGATGTGGTCCTGTAAGGGAGGAGCTGTTATCCCTGTTGTGCAGATGAGGACCAGAGGCTCATAGAGATGAAGTGACCTGCTCCAGGCTCTCACCTATAAGGATTAGAGCAGGGGTTCAAACCCAGGTTGTTTATCTCAGAGGGTGGGCTTGGAATCCCAATGCTTGAGCTTCAAAGAAAGAACAACATGGAGGTATTTAGTCTGTTTTGCGGGGGCTATTAATGGATCTTTTCAGAGTCCTTTGTGATTAATTTTAAGATAATGAAAGCATTATAGGATGTAGATGGTTATATCCCCTGAGGTGGTTGGCAACATAATTAGATGGTTTTGTGTGTGGTGTATTTTATGACAGATAATGTATAAAATGCCATACTATTCCACATCATCTCTACAATAAGACTTGTCTTAGTGAGAATGTAATTGATCCCCATCTTTCTGTGTGTAATTTTATTGTACCTGTCAAGAACTAAATTTTCTAGAACTCTTGCTTGAAGTCACATAATAAAAATAATAATTATACAGTAACCTTTCTCCTCTGGGCAGACCTGGTTGGAAAAATCCATGGTGAAGAGCCAGAGCTTAATGGAAAATGAGAGGAGATAATAAGAGACAACTCAGGCAGAGGTGAGTTTGAGGGGGCACCATAGTATAGCAGGAACATCATGATTATTGAAGCAGATGACAAGGAGAGGCAAACAAACCATTCAAATAATGGGGTGAACAAAATACTGAGTAAATTTTAGCATCAGATTAAAATCCAGGCTATCTCTGGTAGTATTATGGATGGACTAGTTATTCTGTAAAGCCTATCTAATGCAAAACCCTAGAATGCCGGATAAAATTAAAAGGAAAATATGTCATTTAAATTGCATGGCTGATCTGGCAGGAAAGTGAGAGGAATCCTTATAAGCCTGAAATGGAGAGAAAGCAAGCAGTCAGAGGGGAAAACCAGCATGGAAGCTGGTGGCCTCCCTTGGGAGAGCTGCTGAGTTTTGGCGACCTAGAACCTTGACTGCAAAGACTGCAATCTGTAGGCAAGAGATAAACCCTGGGTTTTTACAAAATGGGGAATGAGACTGAAGCTGCCACTCGAATTCAGGACCCTTGCAAGGATGCCCTGTAGGTGTGGGGACTTGCAGGGAGTTAGCAGGGAAATTTGCTTTTCTTAACCCTGGCACTGTATGGTGCAAAATCTCTCTTAAGGATTTGTAACCAGAAGCAGGCACTGATGAGGTTTAGGTTCAAGTTCATACTACTCCTGAGGTGTAAGGAAAACAAACAAAAAACCCCAAACTAGAATTTGGTATAAAGGGATTATGGATTAACAATGCTGCCCGGCCTGGGAGAAATGGATGCAAATGGTCTCTGGAGAAACACACGTTCATTATAGGCCTCAGAGAGTCCCTGCAGTTAAAGTCCCAGTAAGCCCAGGCTCACAATCACCACATCATAAAACTCCTCAGGAAACCAGGCACTACTATCAGACACTACTCACAGCCAATTGGGTCTGTAGACTTTAGATGTAATTATAAAATACTGAACCTCAGATACCCATGTTTACTGTTTTTAAAGAAGTAAAAGATGGAATCAAAAGTATGAGCAAGGAACAAAAACGATCAAAAATGACCAGGCAGATTTGCGGGAAAAGGAAATAAAATGCTCCAGGATGAGTATTAGAAAATTGTCCGAGCCTCAGATGAGCTCTTGGGAGCCTCAAGAACATGGAAAGGGGCAAGGGTTTGCCTTGTTTTGGAGGATCCTGGTTGAGTCTACTTGGCCATTCCAGGGCACTGTCATAGCTTTGTCAGAGTGCCTTTCCTCTGGAAGGATCCAGGCATCTCATTCCTTAATATCTAGGAAAGGTAATGGGGCATGATTCTAGGGAGTTAATTACTTAGGAAGTCAGTAATTCTAAAGACTTTTGGAGAGGTCTAGCATCATTATCATCACTCTCAGCATCACATGTCCACTGACCTTAAGCACATACTGAGCTTCATGCATTGTGCTAAGCACAGTAATACTATTATGACTTAACTGAACTTTAACTGAGCACAATAAATAATAGGGATTATTTAGTCTTGTTAAGTAAGATTTTACCTTACTTAACCATATTATAGAAATGCTGTCATTAACCCAATGTTATCAGTGAGATAATGAAGTCATAGGTTAAATGGCTCACTCAAGCTTATGAATAGAAGTCGGGTGTGACCCCAGTCAGACTGACTTCTGAACTCACATTCCTGACTTGACTGCTTCTAGAAGCTGCTCAGTGTCTTCTTGGAGAAGTAGAGTAGCCACTGTGGTATCCCGAGGAGGCTGGGGCATTGGGTGCATTGTCTCTTGCACCCAAGAGACAATGACTGTGGAATTGGAGGTGCCATGGATCAGCTAGTGCCAGTATCCAGGAGCCTCTCCAGGATATGGGAGAATCAGTCCTTGCTGTATTTGTGATGTCCCATGAGTGACAGGAAATCAGCCTCCCATGGGGGAACCAGAGCAGAGCCAGAGGTCAATGCTTGGTCCTGGAGTGCAGTCTGATCCAACTCAGGCAGAGGAGTGAGAGAGCCAAGGTCTGGCACCAAAGGAGAGTGTGCCCAGAGCAAGGAGCCTGGCTGGGGGAGTAATTCTTGTGTAAGGTGCAGATTGCGGCTTGACTGCTGTGTGCACTCACTGTGGCTGCAGGCAAAGTTATGCCAGGAACATTATAGTGGTCAAAGAACAGCAGAGAGAGGGCTTTTCCAAGCGAAATGCTGATTTTGATGGAGAAAACTTGACGCATAAATATTGCTTTTAAGTTGATGGAGAGAGAATTTAATTCTGATTCTCTGCTTATGAGAAAATAAAAGAAGAGGCCTTGTTATATAACAAGACAGAATGTTTGAAATAAGGACGTTTGAAATCAGATTTTTTTTCCTGGTAGAATCACACACGCTTTCTAGGAAAGTAAGATACTTATTTTCTCAGATTCTTATTTTCAGTTAAAAGATGAATAGATGCATTGTATTGACCATATAGTACTCTTCTGATGTCTTCTGGATTTTCTGTGGAATATGAGCTCAGTTTTCTCATTGTTTCCATAGGAGAATGTCTTAAGCTCTTCTTCTCTTTGAAAGATATATTTTAAAGCAAAACTCCAAAAAATTGGGGGCTTCCCTGGTGGCGCAGTGGTTGAGAGTCCGCCTGCAGATGCAGGGGACACGGGTTCGTGCCCCGGTCCGGGAGGATCCCACATGCCGCGGAGCGGCTGGGCCCGTGAGCCATGGCCGCTGAGCCTGTGCGTCCGGAGCCTGCGCTCCGCAAGGGGAGAGGCCACAGCAGTGAGAGGCCCGCATAACGCAAAAAAAAAAAAAAACTCCAAAAAATTGTGGCTCATTGGTTTGGCTTAAATTCCTTATTCTCACTATTCAGCTTTAAATAAAGGAGACATAATAGAGACATGTCCAATATATACAGTGAAGAGAAAAAAGCAGGTTGTAGAATTTGTAGGGTATGATCTCATTTATGTGAAAAGATTACATATCAACACGTCTGAATGCAGTATGTGCAGAGACTTTCTAGAAGAATACGCTATTATAGCGATTTCTTCTGAGAGTAGTATTGGGAATCTAGGGTAGAAATGGGCAAGGAGACTTTCACTTTTGAATTCATACCTTTTCATATTATTCAAAATTTTTGCTATGGGTCTCATATTACTTTCTAATATAAAAACTGAAAAAGGTTTCAAAATTTAAAATTTCAAGTCATATATGTCATAGATGTAAATATTTATTCCTTGTAAGGGAGTTTTGATTGTCCTTGTTTTCTTCTTCAAGAGTACCAGTGGTACTCTTAGGAAAGAGGGAGAAACTTCAGACATACGGAATCCCACAATGTTCTAGGCACTGGGCTCTGTCTGTCTCTCGCTGGGACAAACAACTACAGCACCACCTAAAAAACTAACCAAAAAAATCAGATAACTTCCCATAATTCCATTGGATTTTACTTCTTAGATTTACAAATGTAGGGAGCTTGATTTTGTCAGTCTTAGTGATGATTGACCTTCACACTAGACATGAGTCTGTTCCATTTCCCTGCGGCATTGTGCCTCTCACTATTCCTTCATACCCCCGAGCTGCTCTGTGTTTATTCACTTAACCCTTTATCACACATTGATGAATCCCCTACTATGTGCCCGTTCTATACCATGTACTGAATTCCATACTTGAATTTTTAAAAGACAAGTAAAATACCTTTGGAAGCATGCAACTTTGTGAGTAAGACGAATAATAACATGCTGTGACAAATATAATGATATCAGCACAGTTTCACTTAGCCTGGGTACCGGGCTGGAGGGTGAGGAATAAGTGATGGGAACGGAAGTTAACCAAGGTCCACTCTGAGGACCTAGAGTGTGGAGGTGGAAGAGAACATGGACTGTGTGGCAGGGATTAGCCTTGCTCACCAGTGTTTCCATTGTCCTCCTTTTGGACACGTGGTGGATTGACTTCCTGTCCCACTATGGTTAGTTAAGGCTACATAATATGCCATAGCCAGTGGAATGTGGGTGGAAGTGACAAGCATTCCTTCTGGGTGGGAACACTCATCTGTGGGTGTGGGGCTCCAGAGCACACTTCCCCTGCCACGGGGATGGTGGAAGCATGCCTTGACACAGAGATGCACCGCTTAGCCACCACTAAGGAGGAGAGCTGGCCTGGACTCATAGAAGATGTGACATGAGTGAAAAATAAACAACTGTTGTGATCTTAGGGTTGCTTTTGCTCAGAACATAACCCAGCTTCTTTCAACCAACACAGTATGTGAGAAACACAAAGCAGGTAGAGGGCAGGAGTGACCTGTGGTGAGGTTGGAGCAGAAGGCAGGGGTCAGATCACAGAGGGCCTTGGCTGTCGCTTGCTATTTCCTAGCTGGGATGTAACACTGGCCGCTTTCCAAAGACACAGCAGATTTTATTTCTTAGCAGACTCAGAAACGTAGAGAGTTTCATTTTGTCCTTTCTGATGATGTTAGTCCCTCTGCCCCTGTCAATTGTAACCCTCTTCTGTTCCAGCATTCTCTGCTCCAAAGGGGAAGGGAGAGGAAGAGAGCTTGCTGGAATTCTGGGTTTTTAAATTATTATTATTATTATTATTTACTGTTTTGGCTGTCTTGGGTCTTTGTTGCTGTGCGCGGGCTTCTCATTGCAGTGGCTTCTCTTGTTGCGGGGAACAGGCTCTAGGCACGCAATCTTCAGTAGTTGAAGTACGCGGGCTCAGTAGTTGCGGCACGCAAGCCCTAGAGCATGCGGGCTTTAGTAGTTGTGGCTCGTGGGCTCTAGAGCGCAGGCTCAGTAGTTGCGGTACATGGGCTTAGTTGCTCCACAGGATCTTCCCAGACCAGGGGTCAAACCCATGTCCCCTGCATTGGCAGGTGGATTCTTAACCACTGCACCTCTAGGGAAGTCCCTGGAATTCTTTTTATGAATCTTCAGGGGGCACACACATTTCCCCAGGGACCATGCTTGGGGGCTGTGCAAGACAACAGCGCCGTCAAGTGGCCCGTGTAAAATCCTCCCTCCCACTGGCACTTCACCAATGTTCCCAGCCAGGATTGGGGTGGCAGCTCTCCCACTTCCAAGTAGAAATTTAGGGGTGCCTGATCTCCTCTCTGACAGGTGGGACAACACCAGCTGCGGGTCACCCAGGAACAAGGCAAAGGTCAGGTTGCCTGGGGCTGGAGGGAGAGTGTTCTGAAGTCTGGAGGGATGTTGCAGTCAAAGCTGAAAAATCAGGTTCAGATTTGAGCCATGTTTAGATGGTGGAAGAAACAGGAAAGCCCTGTGTGAGAGGCAGTGGGTGCGGGCAAGTGGGAAGTGGCCTGGATTAATTATAGAGGTAGAAGGCGAATATCTAGCATATGTTTCTGTGGGGGGACCCCAGTTCGTTTAAAGGGGTCATGTTTGAGCATCCGGAGCCGTGAGACTTCTCTTTCATTTTAATATTACAGTCTCTGTTTTTAGGATAGTCAGGAGCCTCAGCATGTCCAGTGGTCTAGCCTGCTGGCTGACACGGCTGGCGTAGAAAGAGTCATGCCATTGTCCACATCCTTTGGGATCCGTGGTTCAGCTACTTAGAATCACCTTCAGGGGAATCAGAGGAGGAAAGAACAAGTAGGAATTGTACACTTGGGAGTGTCTGTCCTCGGAGGAATTTCCAACATCAAGTGAGGAGGAATTGATGAAGAGGCATGTGTGGACGTGAGGTGGCATTGTTACTTGTCGAAACAAACTGTGTCCTCTCATTACTGATCCTATTTGCTTCTCACTTCCTGTTCAGCTGCCACAAAACATAGGGGATTCAGGAGCCAACTCCCTGTTTCCCACAGTGGGAATTCCTTGTGTGCAACTGCCGATTGTGTTTTCCAACACATTCTACCATTTTTCTTTATTAACAAGACGCTGGTTGGTTTGGATGGCAATGCTTCCACTTGAACTACTAGCCTCCCAGCCTCTCTTGGCACTAGAGCGGTCATTTTACACAGTCCTGGCCAAAGAGACTGAGATGGAAGTTCTTGGGGGCAGCTCCTGGAGAAGGGCTTACAACTGGACAGTCTTGGTTGGCTTAATCTTTTGCCTTTTGACCTTTCTCCTGTCTTTTTGCCTGGAATGTGGAAGTTATGCCTCTCTTTGTAGGAGCTATCTTAAGGTCACAAAATAAGTCTGTTAAGAATGGGAATTTAGAAGGATAGGTCCCTGATGGCATTGCAGAGTCACCATACCTGTTTGGGACCCCTGACCTCCATGGGAAAACAAACCCCACTTTGGAGAGGTTATTGTGTTCAGCCCAAAGCATTCCTAACTGGTACACTCTCACTTACTCTATAAAATAATAGTTATTCTCATTTTGCCATGCTGTAGGGAATTCTGGCCAGACCTCAGCTAAACTAAGACCTTAAATAATTGGATTTTCTTTATATCGCTGTACAAGAATGGCTGTTATTCAGAATAATAACACCGAAGCTGCACAACTTCTGGAATCATCAAACAAAATTATGTTATAGTAAGTAGACTATACTTATTTAAGTGGAAGTCTGCCTAATATATTTTAGAAAGATTTTTCACAATAAGGAACAAACAGTAACTTTAGAATTCAATTAGCAAAACCATCTTATTCCCTAAGTATTCTGGTTAATCAGCATTTTTATACCTGATAATTTTATTTTACTCTGATTAAATGCTGCTTTTAAAATTAAAAAACGATGTTATGTTCTTTCAACCTATGAGAAGTTCTTTCAACCTATGAGGTGTGAAGTTTATGAAATTACTTACTTGACTAAATCAAATTTAGGTCATGAACTTAAAAGAAAGAAAAAATAATTCTGCTTTACATCTTTTCTAAGGTTAATAAAATGTATCCAGTTAATTACAGGACATAAAGATTGCCAGTATTCTACTTTTCTCAAGTAAATATCCTGAACTAGAGCTAGCCAGCCTACAACTATATGAGTGTGTTTTTTAATGAAAGTATTTGAGACTAAAAAGTTAATCTAAGGAGATAATAGAATGAGACAAGTTCCACCCAACAGATCTGAGTGATACTGGATATTAAAGTTAGCCAGACCTTTTAAAATTAAAATATTTATGAAGTTAAGTCCTCAAATATTAAAGGTATGATATAGCATAAGGGACACATTAGAAGGAATACAGAACAAGTGGAAACTATTGTCCCAAACTTCCAGGTCCAGTATGGTAAGCAGTAACTACATGTGGTTAGTGAGAATTATGATGGGGCTGTATGTGTAAAATATACATTAGATTTCAAAGGCTTTTATACAAGGAAAAGACTGTACAATATCTTATTAAAATTTTTATATTGGTTATATGTGGAAATTATATTTAGGAAATATGGGTTAAATAAAATATTAAATTCAAGCTCACCTATTTCTTTTTACTTCTTTTTTTTACTAGAAACTTTAAATCTGTGGCTCTCATTATATATTTCTCTTGGCCAGTGCCTGTCTACAATAAGGAATTGAAACAGACTCTCAGAGACGTAGGAGAAAGCTAGTGAATAGACAGCATTGTTCTTATAAATGAGGAAAAAATGACATTAAAAAGCTGTCAGTCGGCTTCCCTGGTGGCGCAGTGGTTGAGAGTCCGCCTGCAGATGCAGGGGACACAGGTTCGTGCCCTGGTCCAGGAGGATCCCACATGCCGCGGAGTGGCTGGGCCCATGAGCCATGGCCGCTGGGCCTGCACGTCCGGAGCCTGTGCTCCACAGCAGGAGAGGCCACAGCAGTGAGAGGCCCACGTACCACAAAAAAAAAAAAAAAAAAAAAAAAAAAGCTGTCAGAAATTCTTGAAAGAAGTCTGCTTACTAGAATTTTGTGTCCACAGAGTCTCTCATGCATAGAGCAGCTTGAGTGAATGTCACAAAATGTAAGTCAGGCCCTGTCTCCCCTGCTCAGCCCTCCAAGGGCTTCTCATCTCATTGAGAATAAAACTGAAGGACTCATAAGGGCCTGCCAGGCCCCACAAGGTCCGGCTCCTGGCCAGATGTGTCACTTACATCTCCCTTTCTTGCTTACCCGATGATGCTGGCCACTCTGGCCCTTCAGCTGGCTTTTGGACATGGCCGTGTGCTGCTCTCAGGGCCTCTGCATATAGGATTCACTTTCTCTGGATCCTCCTGTGACTCACTCTCACCTGTCTCAGGACTCTGCTCAGATAGGCCTGCCCTCACCTCACCACCTCTCCTCGCCCACTGCACTGTCCTCGCTCTCAATCCCTTTTTAATTCATCTACCCGGCACCTAACACTGCCTTGAAAAGCCATATCCAATTATTTCCTTGCCTTTATCACCACCATATCTCCATTGCCTAGAACAGTAGTGGGAAGCAGTTAGGTTCTCAATAAATATTTGTCAAGCAAATGAATGAATGAAAACATTTTAAGAGAAGCAACCAAAAAAGATGGAAAAAAACTTTGGAAGGAAATACACCACAGTATAAATCAGATCTGTTTCTGGGGTGGTGAGAGTATGATTGATTTTAACTCTTTTCTGCTACCTCCCCACGTATGTCCCCTCTTCTTCCTTGTTAAAAGAACCTTATTTTGTTCAGGCACCCCCTCTTCTACACGTGGTCATGTTTCACTCAACCACTCATGGTTATCTCGTGTTTCTATCTGTGATTGGTTTAGGGATAAATATATGATGTCATGCACAGCTGGAGAGCTTTGAGCAGAAGGCTGTGGAGAAGGCCATCTGGGAGGGTTTTATTGCTTACAAAGAGATGCTCATGAAGAGACGGTATGTCAGAGTCCCACTGGGTTTGGTTTGTGTGTGATGCTTGGAATGGCAGTTGCCATATCCTGTCCATGGAGCTGCCGGCCCCAACACTGAGGATGTCAGAGTGAAAAGATGGAAGGAAACCCAGTCCTGCATGATGTTCTTGGGCTGGCAAATTAAGTATCTCAGAGCCAGCCAACTTCATGTTTGGGGAGATAATAAATCATTCTCAGTGTTTAGGCCATTTTGAGCTGGTTTTTCTGAAAAAAAATTTTTTCCTAGCCAAATGTATCTAACTGATCCTCTGTTATAACAAAATTCAAGTGAAGCAGCCTCCAAATTATAACCCTGTCAGACAAAAGTGCAGAGGTCATAATAAGAGATACGGTTGTAGAGTCTCCCTAAGGAATAGGCTAGGGACACAATTAGCACAAAATGAGCGCTCAGTACTTGAGAGAAGAACAACTCCAACAAAGAAGAAACACCTTGAATTACCAATATAATCATATAAGCTTGAATTATAAATCTAACACACAAATGTGAAAAAATGATTCTGCTTTTCACATAATCTATGCTGGTTCAGGCACATTTGGAGTCCTGAGTTCAAGTCTGTAGTCATGTTATAAGATCACTGACAAATTCTACTGAAAAGAAGGATGATTTGTTTTCAGTAGAACTACTATTTTTGTCTGAGAAACGATCCCTACCCCTATTCTTACTCCATGTGTTTTGGTGAAGTGGATGCCCCAGTCCGGGGTGTTGGTTGTTTTTCCTGGCCTGCATGATTTGTTCAGGGATGGATGTGTGAACTGATCAGAGCCAACAAAACACGATAAGACATTTTCTGGCTGTGCTGGGGGAAAGCATACACTTTTGAATCAGATTGAACCTTGCAAAATATAACTCTGGAGCTGCTGGACACCATATTGCCATTCGCTGAGCTTGAGAATTAAGCCACATTGATGGGAATAGAGATGAGAATTGGAGAGAACCCAGATTCTGGTGACATCATTTTGGGCCCCTGGATTGAGACGTGCCTGAAGTGTAACCTCAACTTTTTTTATTTGTGAGCCCTTACACTTGCCTTCTTGCTTAATCTTGTCTGAGCGTGGAGTTCTGTCATTTCCAATGGAAAGGACCTAACTGAACAGATGTGAAAAGATCACAAATGACTGCAGTCATTTGAATAGTTGTCACATGGAAAAGATTAAGAATTAGTCTCAGTTGCTCTAAAAGAATAACACCCATGGAAGGGAATCCATTAAAAGGTTCAGTTGTCCTGGACTTAGCGTAGAACTTTTTAAACATTTGTGACGATCCAACAATGTAGCTGTTTGCTTCAAGCAGCTGTGACTTCTCTGTCAGTGTATGAATTTAACTAAAAGCTAGTCATGCTCTAAGTGGGAATTTCCATATTGAGTTAGAGTCAGGGCTTCTAAGCTCTTTCCAGCTAGATATTCAATGATTCTCCAATATAAATGGGAGACAGGGATTATACTAGACCAGGTATATGGATGTGCTTTGTAACTTATTCAGTAGAAAAGTGTGTATTGGTTAAGGGGAGGCTCTGGAGAAAAACCCATGTTTGAAACCCAGTTTTGAGCTTTATTAACTATGTGACATTGGGAGAGTAAGTTAACCTCTCTGAGCCTTAAATTCCCCATTTGTAAAATGGGGATAATACCTACCATTTAGGGTTGTAAGGACTGAATCCAATGCTGTGTATAAGCATTTATCACAGAGCCTGGCATGCTGTATGCTCAGTAGATATCAGCCGGTATTATTCAAATGCTATGAAAACATGAGGCAGAATTATTTTTGCTCTTCTTGTTCTTTTAGCATAATCATTCTGGGGATAAAAGGAAAAAATAAGCCATATTTCATTAAACTTACACAATGGAGGGTGGGTTTATGGGTAGACAAACGTATAAAAAGAACACAATTTTTCCCCCCATACATGTAGAAAGTAATTTTATCAGCTATGATTTTTAATTCTGGAAGGTTTTTGCTTTAGTGTAAAGACACATGTCGTGAAACAGGACAAAGGGAAGGAAGGGAAGAATAGAAATAGCCTCTGCACTAAAGCTGTAGTGTTTTTTTGTTTTTGTTTTTTTTTTGGTCATTGAATTTTTAATTCTGTTTCTTTTTCAATTAACTCATCCCATCTGATGACTTTCCTAGAAAGGGTGAGTATTACATGGACAAAGCACTTACATAAGCCAACATGAAAATTACAAAAGGAAAAAGGATAAAGAGATTGCAACATTTGATTGAAAAATATTAATAAAAGTCTTATTCCTTTGAAGTAGTTCCCCTCTCTCCTTGGGGGATAAATGTCCCTTTCATTGCCAGATAACCTTTAAATTAAAGTGGTAGTGGTTTTTTAGTGATTAGTGTGCCAAAGGAGGAAGGAAGAGGAGGGGAACGTCTCTCTCTTACTGATGTAGGTCGTGTGTCCTAGGAGAGGAAGACAGCTAAGCTATTAGACTCTGCGATGGCTCATATAGACTATTAATACTGAATATTATTTCAAACTGATAAGTAATGCCACTTTATGGGGAAATAGTTTTTAAAAATGCGAGAATAAAGGATTAAAATGAAAGACAAGAATAAGTAACCAAATACCTGATGCCTATTTGCTGTTTTAAAGTATTACATAGATAAGAATAAAATTGTGCTGCTATGATGTGGAGGTTTTGTTTTTAGGAATTTGTCTTAATATCCTCTGAACTTAGGAGGTTATTGAATTATTTGATGGTAATTTTGTCATCAGTTTTCAATTGAGATGCCTTCCTAAATACTATTTTTAAAGATATACTGATTTATGGTTCTTCCCAAGAGGTTTTTCTTAATTCTTTGTTGTATGTTTTAATTTACTTTGAAAATTATTGGTCTTTCTATATAATATTTTCTTTCTCTTTTTGTTTCTTTCCTCTTTTAATTTCTTTCTCATCTCACAGTCCACAAAAGGGATTTTCAATTTTACTCATTTTGTTCAAAGCACTGACTCTTGGCATTTGGTGTTTTGTCAACTGGTTCTGATGTTACTGTTGTATTTTTGCTTTGGTTTTTAGAACCTAATTTTTAAAATTCCTTTTGTAGGTTAGAATATATTATATCATTGATTTTCTAATTGTAAAACATGTTTTGTTCATTGTTCTCATAATTATTTAAAGTATGTATTTGGTTATAGTTAGTCGTGAGGTATAAAGCTGAGTATGTTTAAAACTTTAAACGAGAAAATGCATTTTGGTAAGTACATGCTGATTTATATTCTACTCTATTTCAGTGGAAATATGTGAACATTTGTGATGGGCCTAGGTCAGATAAGCAATTCAGTTCAGAAAGAAAATACGTTGGAATTATGTATTCATATGCATACATAATATGCTTTTGAAGATTAAATATACTTGCTAGTTGATTGCTTTGGGGGAAGATTAATGGAAATGGGCAAATTAATTATCAACAATCATGAATAAAAAAGAGAGTATAGAGTAAATTTCATTTGTAACTTTCCATACAATTCATTTAAGGGGAAATGGTGTTTTCAAAATATTAAATAGAAAGACATGTGTCTTTCCCAAAGCTATATATGCCATATTTTTCTATGCTTTTTAATAACTTGAATATCGATGAATTTAGACTGCTATGCATGATATTCTTAACGTAGGAGTAAAATGATGTTCATATTCCAATGGTGCAGCAACTTGGGGTACATTAAGGAAACTTGCCTTCTTGTCTTTTCTGCAAGGATGGCTCAAGTACACACACCTTCAGCCGTTGCAGGATTTTTGTGAACTGGGCCCTGGGCTCCAGATAATGGGAGTGTTCTTGGCTAATCAGAATAAACATCAGTTCTGTGCTGTGTGTCAGTGGGACCTTGAGTAGCTGAACACCAGCCTTTGCCAACCACATCCTTCCTTTTCTTCAAAGGCCAACCGAAGGACAGGTGGCCCCTAAGTTTTAGGGTTCATATCACCAAGATGTTGGAATTCTTTCATCCTTTATACGTCTGGGTGTTCACATCTGAAGTGTGGATGTCCTTGATTGGTGGATGGCGTAGGTAAAAATGTTGTTGATACCAGTTGAATTTATTTATCCTATTATTTATGGATTACTGGATAAATAAACAATGGCAAAGCCCTGCAATGGAATGCTATGCAGCTCTGAAAAAGCACGAGGGAGCTCTCAGTGCACTAGTGTAAAAGTATCTCCAGGATATATTGTTAAGTGAAAAATGCAAAATAGTGTGTCCAGTATGCTGTCTCATGTGTAAGACAGTGGACGTGAACACGTATTTCTATTTGCTTGCCTTTGTATAAAGAAAAGCTGGAGGAGTGCACAGGATTCTAATAAAAGGGATACATATATGAGGTGGGGGTGAGGAGGATGGAAATGGGATTTGAAGTAAGACTTCTCAATATACACCTAATTATATGTAAAATTTTGAAGTATGTGAAGATGTTACTTATCCAATGAAATAAGTTAACATTAAAAATTTTAAAAAGAAAATATCACCCTGGATGCATGAAGCGAATGGATTAGGAAAGAGAAGAAGAGATATGGAGGGCCGATTTAGAGGCTGTTGTGGTGATCCATGGAGAGAGAGTGATTCTAGAGTGGTAGCAGTGGAGACAGACAGAAGCGGGTAGGTTTTAGAGGCACTGAGGAGGTAAAATAGGCAGGGCTGTGTCGATAACGGGGAGGGGAATGATGAAAGAGGAGGAGTCAAGGATGACTCCCAGGTTTCTGGACCACACCCTTAGATGGATTCACGAATCAGGGGAATAGAAGAAGGCTCAGTTGGTGGGGACGATGATACATTTGCACATGTCGAGATGGGGCCAGACCCATACAAGGTGTTTAATAGAAGTCTGTTGAACAAAGGAGTGAATAAAATGTTTTAGAGATAGCAAAGTAGAGACGTGAAGGAGGCAGTTGGGTTTGTCAGTCCGGGGCTCCAAGGGGAGGTCCAGGCTAGGGATTCAAATTTTGGGGTCATCAGCCCATAGAGGTTTTTGAAGCACTGGCAATTGTGGAGGACAACTAGGAAATTAGAAATAGAAGAAAAGTGGCGTTGGGACCCAGCCTTGAGGAATTCCACAACATCAAGGCCCGCTAGTGGAGGACAAGGCAGCAAAGAAGACTGGGCAAGAGTGGGCAGAGGGGTGGGAAAACTGGGAGAGTGTGGCAATATTGGACCAAGGAAAGAGTTTCAGGAAGGAGGCAGTGAGTGCATACTGAGAGCTGCAGGGCTATCGGGTATGATGGGGATGGAGGAATGTCCTCGGGATCTAGAGCGGGCATCAGTCATCCCAGCGAGATCCGTCTCAGAGGCCTCTTGGGAGAAAGGTGGATTACAGTGGATTGAGAACTGCTTACTTCAGATACTGGCGCACCATCTTCCCTGTCATCCTGGCTTGAAAACAGATGAGCTTCTTCAATTCCTCCTGTATCTTTATCCCTATCCCTCATCCTTACTAAACCATTTTCAAGTTCTGTTTACTCTGTTTCAACATTACCTCTTGCTTCCGTCTTCTTTTCACCATTCGTACTGCCACTTCACCAATTCAGATCCAGCCAGCAGTCACAGCAGTGAATTCTACAAACACCTACTGTGTGCTGCTATACTCTGTTGTATGTAGAGATAACTCCCCTCTAGTCTTACTTCCTTTCTCAGATGCTTTGTATTACAGCCCTCTTACTCTCTTATTGGATCGACTCAGGTTACAGTTTTATTTGCCCATTCCTTTCTTTAAAAGGGGGTTTGGAGAAAAGGAAGTCAGCTATATATTTTGAGTGGCTGTTAGGTAGAGAGTGGGGCAAAAGCTTTAATTACATACATGTTCTCATGTAATCATCATAGTGAATCACAAGATAGATATTCTTTTCCTGTTGCTTTCTGTGTGAGTCAGAGAAAGCTCAGGAAGGTTGAGGATCTTTTTCAGAATACTTTAGTTAGTTAAAAGGACAGAGCTAGAATGCAAACCAGATCTGCCCAGTGCAAGGTTTAGATTGTTTTCATTTTCTCTTGAGGTTAAATATCATCTAGCCACTCCAGAGATGGCACCTCTCCATGCAGCCTAAGATAAGGAAGGGGGGAAGGCAGTGCCACAGAAGTTGAGGGTGGAGAGCATTTTGAGAAAGACTGGGCAGTCTGCAATCACACTTCAGGGAGGACAAAAGTCGAGAGTTACCAAAAATGAGAAAAAACAATTAGAATTGACTAAAAGGGAGGTAACCTTTTAGAGTAAACTGCTTTTGAGTGATGGGGGTGGAAACCAGATTATTGGGAGAATCAGAAGGAAGTGGGTGGGTAGGAAATAAAAGCAGCTGAGATAGACAAGGTGTTCCATAAAACTGGGGTGAAAAGGAATGAGAACTATGGAGGATTGAATGGAATATAATATAGACACACAGTAGAAACACATGCACCCACCCATACATTTATACCTTTAGGTGGAACAGAATAAGCCTGTAGACATGGAAAGTTAGAGAGAGAGGAAGAGAAATAATTTAGAAGCTGAGCCTTAGAGGAGGGAAGAAAGCACAGGCCCACAGTCAGTGTTCTTTCAATACGTCCTTGCATGGGGAAGGTTTAGATTCTGTTGAATAAAACTTGTGTAGGAAACTCCTGCTTGAGATAATGGGGATCTTCAACCCAAAGGGACATGCCAATCTCAAATTTCAAGGAAAAGTTGAGGTCCAGACACCTAGCCTGGCAGGTAGAGGTGAAAGAGGTTGTGATCATAATGCAAATCTGTGTTGCAGCTTGCCCCCAACCCCACCCTGAACTCCCTAGTCCCCTCCCCTGCCTTATTTTCCTCCATTGCACTCATAATTATCTGACCCTACTATATGCTTTTACTTATTTATTTATGAGTTTTCTCTCCACCCCACACCAGTTTGTCAGATTCATAGATTTTTGTCTGTTTCATTCACTACTGTATCTCCCCAGTCCTTAAAGCAGTACTGCAGATACTGAAGATATAGTCTTTGAATGAATAAATTAATCAGTCAAGATGGAGTCAAAGTCCCAGTGTAGGCATGGAATGGATTTTAGAGTTGCTTCAAACACTAGTGTTTGTGGCTCACTTTTTAGAGGATGCAGGTGTCAAGTTAAAACAGTAGGGTTGGACAGACTCATTCCTAGTGGTGTGGTGAAGTACTTGCCAGCGAATCCAATTTCTAAGGTCACGTGCTAGTTAGGAGAATAAGGCCTTGTTATGCTGTCTCAATTATCTACTGTTGCCTCATAAACCACCCTGTAACTTTATTTATTATTGCTTCTAATTTCCTGGGTCAGGAACTTGGGCAGAATTCATGTGGGGTGGTTTGTTGACTCCAAAAGGCATCATGTGGGATTACTCACTTGGCTGCACTCAGCTGGTATCTAGGCTGGAATGAAAGGTCCAAGAAGGCTTCATTTATATGTCTGACTCCTCAGTGCTTCCCCACGTGGCACTGTCTTTCTTAACAGGGTTAGCTTGGGCTTCCTTGCAGCATGGTTGACTCCTAAGAGGGAGTTTTCCAAGCAGTGAAGGTGGAAGCTGCAGATCTCTTAAGGCTCAGCCTCAGAAGTTACACAGTATCACTTGCCCCACTCTCTGTTGGTAAAGATAAGTCACAAGTTGAGTTTAGAATAAAGGAGAGGGGAAGAGTTTACCTCTCAAAGAGAGAGGGGACAAAGAATACATAGCCATCTTTAGTCCACCGCATCTCATTAGGAGATTATATTGTTAGGATGCTTAGAACTGGCTTTCTCTCCCAATTTACTTTGCAATCCAAGAAGTTAGTGAGAATTCAGAGAGCACAGATAATTTGCAAAATTTTCTGAGGAATTGAATACGGTTAAATTAACAGTTAATTCCACACTTGCCAAGTTCATGGAGAGATTTGTAAGGAACCAACTGGCAGGTGAGTTAAATGACTGGTTGAAATCATTATTTTTAAAAAGACCTTGCTATATTTTAGAGAAATAATTTAATTTTTGTGAAAATTAAATGTGCTCATTTAAAAAATTTCAAGCAATTGTAAAAAATACAAATAAAACCACAAATCATCTAAACTCTCCCTGTGCAGAGAAAAAAATCCATGATAGCATTTGGTGAGCATCATTTTAGTTGTCTCTTTGTGCTTATGTCCATTTAGAAGGATGGCTGGCTGTCTGGTTGGCTGACTCTACAGGCAGGTAGATAGAAAGTTGATAGATAAAAACTTATAAGAATATGATCACACTATACATGTTATTTTCATGAAATATTGAAACTGAATTTACTTGAATTTAAAAGAAGAAAATTGAAAAAGAAGGAAGAACTTCAAGTAAGAGCTATTAATTTTAGAGCTAGTAGTTCCTAAAAAATTGTATGAAGGTCATGGGGAAAATATGAAAACTGGTGAGAAATTGGATTTACATAAACTATATATTAAAATTTTAGACAGTATCAGTTGTTCCCCACTGTGAAAGTTTACATGGTTAGAATTCTAACACTGTGTCCTACACTGTTTCCCTCAGCTCCTGATTCTTGTGGTTTATATTGTTTTTACTTTGTGAAATTTACATAATGTTTTTCTAATATCATTCCCACAGGTGTTAGTTTCTACATTTAAACAGGTTCAGTGATAACCTTGGTTTAGAATCATGGTTCTAAATTCTTCAATTTGATTCATCTTTTGGTTGGATGAATTTTGGTTTCTGCCCCCCCAAAGGGATAAACCCATAAAGGGCACTATATCCTCCCAAATTCTTTCATGTTTGAAAAAGTCTCCTTGTTGATTTCATAACCTTAAATAGCAGGTATAATGTTATTGTACACTCACGTCTTTTTTTAAGTTTGTCCTGATACGGATTGATGCTGTTGAGAACCAGCTCGATTTTTTTCCCCCTTTCATATTCCTTGATTTCTTTTTTCATTTCAGATGTCTGCGTACACCTTTCCACGTTCTGAAGTTCAGTGACTTTACCTGGATAGATCTCATTGATAATAATTCTGTCATTCTTTCCCCCACTATGTTATATGTTCCTTGGATCATAACATTCAGCTCTTTCATTAAGGAAAATATCCTATATTATACTTTTTATGTATTGTACCTCTGTTTACCTCTGCACCTCTGTTTTCGATTTTGTTGTTTATGTTTGTTGGGTTCTTTCTTTTCTTTGGGAACACCAGTGATGTTTATGTTGCATTCTCTTTGTATGACTGTTATCTTCTTTTTAATTGCTTGAATGCATTTTTCCCTCTGTGTTTTATTTATTGTTATTACCTCAAGCCTTTACTTCATGACATTGATTTGCTTTTCAGGTGTGTCTGTTCTATTCCAAGCTGCTTCTAATTTATCTATTAAATCTGCACTGGTGGTGTTTTGGCCTCAGTTTATTTCCTTAACTCTACAGTCCCTTTTTTTTTTCTTTTATTTATTTATGTTTGGCTGCGTTGGGTCTTTGTCACCGCAAGCGGGTTTTCTCTAGTTGCAGAGAGTGGAGGCTACTCTTCGTTGTGGTGCGCGGGCCTCTCACTGTGATGGCTTCTCTTGCTGCGGAGCACAGGCTCTAGGCGCGTGGGCTTCAGTGATTGTGGCTCGCAGGCTCAGTTGCTCCGCGGCCTGTGGGATCTTCCCGGACCAGGACCAGGGCTCAAACCTGTGATTAGCAGGCAGATTTTTAACCACTGCGCCGCCAGGGAAGTCCCTACAGTCCCTTTTTGTGTCTTGTTCTGTTGTTTTAACATCTCATCTTTGAGCCTCTACTGTAGTGATAACATATACTTGTTAAGCTCCTTCACAGTGAAAAGTATTTGTAGGAAAACTGCTTCTCTTCTGAGGGTTGTGTTTTCTTTTTGAACTTTGTTCTTCAACAGTCTTATGCATATTCAGTTGCTTCTTTCACCAGGGTTATTTTTGTAGCATGTTGGTATAGTTACTATATCATTTTATTCCCATCTTGCTCATTCATGAGTTATTTAAAGCTTAATGTTTGTTCTGACATAGTGTGGTTGACTTCTCCTTGATATTCAGCCCTATTTGATATCGGTTAGTTTTATTCTTTAGACTACCGTTTATTGTATCTACTTCTCCGTAGCCTGAAGGGCTGGAAGAAGGGAAGGGAGTAGACTTCACTGCAGCTGAGTGTAGCCTTTAATGGAGGACTGTTCTTTTTTCTGAATTCTCATTCAATGTCCTGTACCGGAGTACTTTCCACTAAGCTGAGGGTTACCCCTTGTGGACCTTGGTGTATCCCGGTTCAGCCCAGTGTCCTAAAAGAGAGCAAATTCTGGTGGCCCTTCTTACCTTTGCTGAAATGATATGTTGGGGCTTCTGTTCACGACGGTTTTTCATTACTTTTTGTCAGGCTGGCTTCTTACCACCTCAGTTTGCTTCTCTCCAAATAAGAGGGTACTAGTCCGAATTTTAAGGATTTTACTCACTTACCCTCTTTCTTCAGTACTGCTTCTGGGGGTGAGGTGGGATTAGAAGCCCCTTAGTACAATCATACAACAGAATATATATATATATATATTTTTTTTTCCCTTCCTGTAATCTTTGAACTTTTTAGCTAAGCTTTTATGCCATTCCTTTTTTTTTATTGTTGTTGGTAAGTTTGGGGCTCACTCTTTGCCTTGCCATTTCTCTGTTTCTCTGAGTGGAAAAATTCTGTGGTGGGAAAATTCAGGGTCTGTTGTAAGTTCAGATACAACTGCAGTGATTAACACCAGGCATAATGTAGCGGTCACTAGTGATCTCCTATATTGTTCATTTTCATGACTTTCTGTAATTACCTAAAAACACTACTTTGGTAGTTTTTAATAGACATAAAGAGTTTTACGTAATAGGTGACTAAAAAACCAAGTGGACAGTAAGAGGACCCTTATGTTTTTGCATAAAATGACAGAAAAATTCAGCAGAAAAACCATTGCCTTATGATAGAGTGCAGACAACATTAGTCTCACTGGAAGGCTTGTCTCAACTTGAGTAGGTAGCAAATAGGTCTTTGCTGAGCTCCCTTGGTGGGATATTTTTTGTCTCCTTAGCTTCTGTTATAACCAAGTGTCTGTGGTAGGCAGAGTTCTAAGATGGCCCCAAGATTCCCCTTCCCGAGTGTGCATGCTCTGTATGCTTCCTTCCCCTTGAATGTCAATAGGCCTGATCTAATCAGGTGAGTGCTTTTCAAAGAGAGTCTAAAGATCAGAGAGGTTGAGAACTGCAGCCGATGCTTGAAGGTGGTAACCTCTGTGAGTTCTGTAGCTACAGGAAAATGAATTCTGCCAACAAACACACGTGCTTGGAAGAGTACTCTGAGCCTCATGTGACACCTCAGCCCTGGCCAACGCTTTGATTTCAGCCTGGTGAGACCCTGAGTAGAGAACTCAGTTGTGCTGTGTCCATACTTTTGACCTACAGAACTGTGAGGACACCTACAGGATTGGTGTCAAGTCACTAAATTGTGGTAATTAATTAGGTAGCAACAATATATGAATATTTTAAAAGTACTTTTAAGCGATTTGCTTTATTTTAATTAATTCTGATTCTCTCCCTAAAGGGAAAAGCTCATTTCTTGTTTCATAATTTACTTTTTCAAAGAGGTAGCTTTTGTTATGCTTTCCAAATTTTGTTACTTTTTTGTCCCCGCTCCTCTGCCCACTTTTCTACCTCAATACTGAGGTCAGAATAGGGATTTTAGATTGTTTACTGGTTTTAACTATAGTTACAGCTTGGACACACTGATGAAAATGGTTGAAAAGTATAGTGGAACCCCATTTTGAAAATAGTTTTATCCTACTTGATCATGCTGTATGATCCTTTTAATGTATTCTTGGGTTCTGTTTGCTAGCACTTCCTTGAGGATTTTTGCTTCAATGTTCATCAGTGATATTGACCTGTAATTTTTTTTGTGGTATCTTTGTCTGGTTTTGGTATCCGGGTGATGAAATAGATAACTTATAAGGACCTACTGTATAGCACAGGGAACTCTACTCAATACTCTGTAATGACCTATATGGGAATAGAATCTAAAAAAGAGTGGATATAGGCATATGTATAACTGATTCACTTTACTGTGCAACTGAAACTAACACGGCATTGTAAATCAACTATACTCCAATAAAATTTTTAAAAAAATAGCTTTAGAGAACAGGTCAACATCCAGTTCAGTGGCATATGTTAAGTCCATGGTGTTCTTTAAAATTTTATTTTAAAAATTAACTTTATTTATATATATTCTGAACACTACACAAGTCCTAACTGCACAGCTCACTTAACTTCTACAAAGTGAACATACCTATGTACACACCCAGATAAAGAAATAGAACATTTCCAGAACATGCCCTCCCCCATCAAGGCAATGACTCTTCTGGCTTCTATCACCATAGGTTAGTTTTGCCTGTTTTGGGGCATTGTGTTCTCTTTTGGTTTTGGCTTCTTTAGCTCAGTGTTATGTTTGTGAGAGTCATCCATGTTGATGCAGTAGTTGGTTCATTCTTGTTATTTTATAGAATTTGCTGTGTAAACATACCACAATTTATGTACCCATTCTACTGTTGCAGAATTGTACTTATTTTATTCTTGTAGAATGGGTTGGTTTTATTTGGGGTTATTACCATTAGCACTGCTTTGAACATTCTTATACATGTATTCTGATGAATGTTCATTGTATACATAGAAGAATTGCTGGGTCACAGAAAAAAATATATATGTAGTGGGGTTTTTTTTTTCAGCTTTAGTAGGTGTTAAGAAATGGTTTCCCAAAGTTACATCAGGTTACACTCCCACCAGCAGTGCATGACAATTACAGTTGCTCTGTATCTTTACAAAACACTTGGCATTATAATTTATTTTTCTTACTATTATTGTCAGCATCATCATTATTTAAAATTTTAACCAGTCTGATGTATGTTGGTATTATCTCAGTGTGTTTTAAATTTGCATTTCCCTCATGACTCATGATGTTTAATACCTTTCCATGTGTTTATTGAAAGCCAGTACTTTTCAAACTTTGGGTCGTGCTCCATTATTGGGTCATGAAATCAAATTAGTGCATTAAGACCAGCATTTAAAAAATCTGAAGTAGAATAGCATGCAGTAGAAGAGAGTGAATTGCAAGTTGTAATGGTAAGTATGGTGTATATTTATACATATGAAACTTTGTTTCAGTTTCATATGTATAAATATATGCATCTCTATCTATATACCTTCATAGATGTATACCCATATGTATGTATCAATTTCTTATTTGTATATATAAATATATATATTTGCACTGAGCGACTGTGGGAAATGTATTTCTTGTTGTAAAAATATTCTTATTTCTTATTGTCAGAAAGGTTTATGAAACCCTGCTGTGTATTACACATTTAAACAAATCTACAACTCAATGAAGACAAACACCATGCTTACCTCATTTGCATTTAGCACAGTTCTGAAAGATAGAACTCATAACTGAGATATTGGAAATATGATTTGTGACAATTTTGTTAGGCCAAACTGGAAGCACACCATTAAGATGAAATATGAAAAGTAAAAGTAAAGTCCTTCATACAGTAAGTGTAAAGTCTTTGTAACTGAATGAAGGAAAGTTACCCTAAAAGTGCATGGGGTAAAGAACCAGAATTATCAGTCCTAAATGCAGAACCCTGAGTCTCCAGACCTCGAAAGAGAATCTGTGGATGGTGGCCCCAGAGTCTGTATGTTTCAGAAGATTCTTGGTGAGTCTGATAATCTGATAATTTCGGGAACCACTGATGGAGGCTGGAGCTTGCAGTGAATCTCACCTACTGTAAGGGAGGAGGTCTCATGGAAGAGAGATTCTAAGTGTGCAAACCTTTATTAAGCCTAACATTCCCCAAAACACTGTATTTCAGAGTAATTCTACCCATATTCCTTTACCCTATAAAGTATTATTCTATAGCAACAAAACTCAGGAGAAGCCATTTAATTAAAGAACCATTATCTATAATTTCTATACACTTAGGATAGAAGACAGGCAGCGAGTTAATCTGCTTTCAAATCCCTCTCCATTTGTATTTTAACTCCCTAATCCTCTTTTTCTCTAAACCCCCACTATAATGGAACCCCTAATGTGAGCTGCATACATTTTTTCAATTATATAATACTTTGGTGCCTTTGTCTCTGAGATTTACTGTACTTTCACATTTGTATGCATTTTAAAGTAAAATTCTGAAGGCTTTATAAGCACACCACTTTCTAATTAACAGTGAGCATAAAATGCTAGTGTGACAAATGTTAACCATGCATATTAGGGAATATTTAGAATCAATCTAAGTTGCTTCCCCCCGCCTCGCCCCAAAAGGTCAGATTTATACTATCCAAGATTGGGGAGAATGAATTTGTAATTTGGACAAACACTTCCCTGAATAACCAATATTACTTTATGTAGTAATTATGGGATTTTAAATGCCAATGAGTTCTGTTTTCTTTGTGTGAACTTGTGAATGTAATAAAACACTTTTGAAAAGCTAATCGAATAAAACTATCTAAGATTTAATTATCAGCTTCTTACAGATTTTATGCACCAGATCATCTGTGTTGCCAAAATCACTTACGTGACTTAGGAATCACAGAATTCTCTTAAACCTTTCATTTTGTTCTTAGAATTAACATGGCTTTTAAAAAATTATATACAGTTTAAAAATTATGCATAAAAAAGCAAAGAGAAAAAATTTTAAACTAATCAAATCTCTACAACTCAGATAAAATTGCTATTAATATCTTGGTGGATATTTTTCGAGACATCTCAGTATATATACATGCACACACACTCATACAAACACCTAGTTTTACATAAACAGGTTAATAGAGTATATGATATTCTGTTACTTGTCCTTTAGGGCTAGTCATTGTTTTCTATCTACTTTTGGTTGGGTTGTTTTCATATCAGTAAATAGATATATACATCATAATTTTTAATGGTTACACGATATATACACACACACACTACACTTTAATCTGCTGATAGATATTTAGATTGCATCTCTTTTCTCCTCTATTTTATGTTTAGTTAACATCCTTCCTTGCACGTTAATCATTTTGCACCTGTACAATTATATTTCCAAGACAAATTCCTAGAAACCTGACTGAGCCAAAAGGCAAATGTTAATGTATATTAATTACCAAACTGCCCTCCAAAACCGTTATCTCAGTTGAAACTCCCGTCAGCAAAATGATAGAGCACTTGTCCTTATTTTAAAATTTGTATATCTTTAATTATTAATGAAGTTGTACATATTTCTGAGTGCTTATTGGATATTCTTTTTTCTTTTTTGTTTAATTGCTTCACTATTTTTGTTGAGATGGTTGTCTTTTTCTTACTGACTTGTAAGAGATCTGTGAACATTGAGATATTGTTATTTGGACTGCAAGTTTGTCATTTGACTTAATTCTGTATGTAGTGATTTTTAAATTAAACTAAATGTCATTTATTTATTTATTTAATAAAATTTTTGTCAAAAATTTATCAATGCATCATTTGATAGTTTCAAGCTTCTGTATCATGGTTTGGCCAGATTGCAGAAATACCTATATTTCTTCATAGTAGTCTTAATAGTCTTAGGGTTTAATTTTTTTACATGATAATCTTTGATCCATCTGGGATTTATTTTTGAATAAGGAGAAGGATAATTCAGATTTATTTTTACCCCAATTGCTGGCCAGTTGTCAGACTTCATGAATATCTAATCTTTTACTCTGATTTAAAATGACTTACTTTCTGATATTAAATTCCCTTATATATTTGAATATACTTCTGGGATCTATTTTGTTCTATTGATCTGTCTATTTCTGAATAATTATTATTGAATTTTTATTTCTGTGGCTTCATACTTTTTTTATAAGTATCCCTTCATTTTTCATCTTTTTCAGATTTTGTCTATTTTTGCTTATTTACTTGATGAACTTAAAAATCATTTGGTTGAACTAACAAAAGAAATGCTAAGATTTTCAGCTAGAGTTATATATTTTTATATTAAGGGAAAATTGGCACTTTTATAATACTATATTTTCTTATTAAAAAAATTTTTTTCTCATGGATTCAGGCATTCCTTTAGGTCTCTCGGTATCATTTTATGTTTTCTTCGTATAGGCTCTGGTCATTTTAAAAGATTTTTCTAGATATTTTAATTTTTTGCTTGTTGCTGTGAATGAAATTATTTTCTTCCATGCTATTTTCTGATTGTTAATCCTTTTTTAGAAAGTTGTTGACTTTTGTTTATTTATTTTATTTCCAGACACTTTAATGAGCACTCATATTTTTTTTCTGATCATCTTTTGGTTGATTTTAGCCTTTCAAAGTCCCAGGTGGTACCCAGGAGACTAAAGAAGAAAATATAATTCCTTTACTGTAAGACATTACTTGAGGCCGTTAGAGAATGGAGCCTAAAATAGGGAAGTTTATGGAATATAATTTGTATATCCAGGAAGGACTGAGTCCTCATCACTGAAATGTAAGTCAGACTAAATATATTAGGATGAATAAGTATGTTGTTCCTATGAGATTATTTAATACTCTGAGATGTCCTTTGATAATTAATTAATCTCTCAGGATTAATCTTTGTAGATTTGATATTACTTATGTGAGCAGGAGAGAGGCTAGATTTAATTAAGCCTGAAGATATAAGTCCCTATTTAAGTAATGAAAATGTGAAGGATGGAAGGGAAAACGGAACTGACTTCCTCAAGAATTGGAGTTTACCAGGTTGTGAGTTCCAGGCTTGCTAATTTTTTGTATGACCCCCCCCAATACAATATAATTTCTTTTCTTGTCATGAGTAATCCTCCTTCCTCCTTCCAACAAACACCTACAGTATTGCTCTAACTACCTACCATCCCAACCCCCCAGTAAGTAGATGTAAGATGGTCTGACAATGCCATCTGGTGGCCACCTTGGAAACTATATGAACTAATCCCTGTCATTGGACCTCCAACCTGGGTTGGTACAATATCCTGGAAGCCAGGTCCAGGCTTGGGAGCAAACAGCTTATGCCTGTGGCTACAGGCAAAGGGAGAAAATAATCAAAGTCCAAGCCCTGGCGAAGGCTGCCTGGGGAATCTGGGAAGGAGCCCAAAGGCTCCATTCACAGGAGTTGATAGAGAGCAAGGACTAGGTCCAAAAAGAGAGGTTTGCAAAGGAGTTCCAGCAGGAAAAACTTGGAGAGAGCTCCTGAACCAAAGCAAAGCAGGGGAGATTCCAGCCCCTGCCCCCCACCCCCCACCCCCGGGGAAACTCTGCATTCAGCCTCAGGGCAGGGATGAGCTTAATTGTGAGCGTGCAGTCAGTTCTAACACCTTTCTTCAGGGCTTTCCTCATCTACCTATTTTTTTTTTTCTTTTCCTTAAATTTTTCTTTCCCCATAGCTTAAAACTCAGATAATTTGACAATTCCACATAAGGTTGAGGCTACTTCACACTTCCCTTCCCTCTCTCTTTCCCCTCTTCTTCCCTTGCTCCCTCCTTCCCACTTCCTTTTCTCTTTTCCCTTCCTTTTCAGCTCTTACTCTTGAGTTCTCAGGAGAACCTCCCTCTTTCTCATCCTTCATTCTATCCAGGAACCAAAACATAATCCTAGTTACAGCTGAAAAACCTAGAGATAGTGCTTGTGAGTCAGCTTTATCAAGGACAAGGGAAGGCAGAGGTGAAATGAAGAACTGTTGCCACTAACGCCTGCACCCTTGGGAGGAGGGATCAGAAGTCCCTTCAACATTACCACGAGGCTCAGTCCTCCCATTCACCCCCTGCATGATTTCCCCATGTGCCTGCATTCACGATTTTTGCTTCTTTTATTCATATTCCCAACATTTAAAACGGCATCTGGCATATAGAAGGAACTCTATTGATATATGTTGAAGGATGGAATGAATATTCTCACTGAATAAGCAAATCTGGCTTATTCGTTTTTTACTGTATTTCAATTTTGCCTTGTAAGTGTTCCATTGATGCTAATTTTCATTGTGAAAGCATGATTTGCAACTTTTGTGAAATAATTCAAACGTAACATGTGAGGCTATTTCTATCACAAAATAATTATTTTTTAAATTCCAAACCACCAAGTGACCTACTTTCAGAAAATAACTTTTCATGTTTCACGAGTGTATCTTTTATGTACATAAATGAAGTAGAAAACCAACAAAATGGCCAGCTTTTACCTGTCTTAGCTTCTCAAGTGCTCTTTGAATCCTCCCTGAAATAGAAGCTAAGACTATTAAATACAGAGGAGAAAACAGATTTGGAAAGCGGAACACTACCAAGCATTTGACAGAACATCTTGCTGACTATGTTTTCTCTGTTTGCTGAGTCTCTTTTGCATTATAAATCCTTGATAACAGAGACAGAGAAATATCTATTCTCTATATAGAACTAAGCACAGAATTTGCCTAATATTTTTCAGAATTATGCCCTTCCTTGTGATCCTCCTTAGAACTGGAGAGACGAGGCAGGCTGCTTTTATTTTATAGATTGTTCCTCAGACATTACTCTTGCGTGAGAATTTTCTGGGGATAAAAAAATGATCACTTGCTACTTTCCATTCCAAAACCCTAGGATTTCCTAAATGTCTCACAGCTCTCTCTGATCTTAAAGAAGTGCTTTCATTTCAGTGCAAAGGGGAAGTGAAAATGAATTCAGAGCTGGCCTGAATTAAGACAACAGAGGAGATCAGTGGGTGTGTAATATCCGAGTGTGGTGGAGCTTGGCTAACTCGTGAGGATGCATCACAACATCCCATCAGGCTTGACATTTTGTTCCTGGCTGATTTCAGTGGCAGTGGTCATGGGGGGGAAGGCATATATTGAATCTATAGTTCATTGACTACACAGTCTGTGAGAAGCTACAAGGTATGAAAAGAGCATGGACTAGCATTACAGGCACAGGGCTCTTAGGCTGAATGCTGGCAGTGCCTTTGACTGACTGTGTGACCTGGAAAAAAATAGGTAACCTCTCAGAGTCTTAGTTTACTTTTCTATGAAATGGGAATAATGATGCCTACCAGGAAGGGCTGTGTGAAGAAGAGAGCTACTAGGTACACAGCCTAGTCCCTGGCTGGTGGTACTCCCCAGTTGATCTGCCGTGATCACGGCAGTCACGTGTTCTCTTTCCATTTCTCTCCCAGGTACCTTGGGATCACGAGGCCGCTGACGTACCCTGTGAGACAGAATGGGAAGTGCATGGCCAAGATGATCCTCTCTGTCTGGCTCCTGTCTGCCTCCATCACTTTACCACCACTCTTCGGCTGGGCTCAGAACGTAAATGATGACAAGGTGTGCTTGATCAGCCAGGATTTTGGCTACACGATCTACTCCACCGCAGTGGCATTTTATATCCCCATGTCCGTCATGCTTTTCATGTACTACCAGATTTACAAGGCTGCCAGGAAGAGCGCCGCCAAACACAAGTTCCCCGGCTTCCCGCGTCCCGAGGAGCCCGACAGCATCGTCTCCCTGAACGGCATGGTGAAGCTCCAGAAGGAGGTGGAGGAGTGTGCAAACCTTTCGAGACTCCTCAAACATGAACGGAAAAACATCTCCATCTTTAAGAGGGAACAGAAAGCAGCCACCACCTTGGGGATCATCGTCGGGGCCTTCACTGTGTGCTGGCTGCCATTTTTCCTCCTCTCGACGGCCAGACCCTTCATCTGTGGCACCGCATGCAGTTGCATCCCGCTGTGGGTGGAGAGGACATTTCTGTGGCTGGGCTATGCAAACTCTCTCATTAACCCCTTTATATATGCCTTCTTCAACCGGGACCTGAGGACCACCTACCGCAGCCTGCTCCAGTGCCAGTACCGGAATATCAACCGGAAGCTCTCGGCTGCAGGCATGCACGAGGCCCTGAAGCTTGCCGAGAGGCCTGAGAGACCTGAGCTTGTGCTGTAAGGTCATTTATCACTGTTTTCCTTCTATCCCCCCAACCCTTATATGGGACTCCTTTTTGAAGCACATCGTAGAAAGCTTCCGGAATCAGTAGCAAGCTTATTTTCTACTAAGCATATCAGATTTGAATTTAGAATACTGTAGACTCCAGTATTCCACCCAACAGAATCCCAAAAGCCAAAGATAGGTTTTTAGTTGGATTGGAAGAAGAGACTGATTCGCTGATGAATTGCAATTGATGTCAGTGCTGACAAGGAAGGTGATGTTTTTCATCCTTTCTCCATAAATAACATCCACATTAGGTCCTTATAGCTCTGATTCTTGTAACATTATCATTTTAGTTGCTATTACTCTTAGATCCAGTAAAACTGTTTTGATGACTTCATCCTTCACTGGTGGAAATCATGAAGGAGGTGATATTTGGGGTGGGCCTTGAATAAAGAGTAGGATTAAGGGATGGCAGGGGTGGAGGTGGGTTTGGGGCTACTCAAAGCAGAGGGGACAGCATGAACAGAGGGACACAAAACTGGATGGAAGTACATAAAGAATCTGGGGCATGTCTTCAGCAGGACCTAGAAGCTGGGTAGATTGGGGTCAGCTTGGAGGGCAGGTAGGCAAAGTGGGTGTGGGGAGAGCTGAAGGTTTTTGAGCCAGAGTGAGACAAGGTATGCAGTATAAATAGGGGTTCACAATAGGAGAAGGGAAATGGGTAGGAGACCAATGTAAAAGAGAGGTCTCCTGTCAGGAGGGCCTGCACGAGGAGGGTGGGAGAAGGGCCCGAGTAGGGCAGTATGGAGTGGTTTGTGTGGGGAGATGCCAGGATGGAGCAAAGTCTTGAAAACTACAGAGCTTTTAGAAAGTACTACCCATCTTTAGGGGTTGGGAATTGATAGAGAGTTGCTGAGTTTGTCTGGGAAGCACTAGTAGCTTTCCAAGAAGCAATTACAGTGGGCATTGGGATCCAAAAAAGGACCACAAAGGGCCAGTGGTGATAAGGAAATGGGTTTTACATGTAACACACATATGATTGAATTTGGCATTGTAAAGAAGGAAGGAGACAATATAGCAAAGTTGTCAGGTCCAGTGAAGACTTTGTTTTAAATTTGAGGTAGAGTAGACATCTTCATGTTTGAAAGCTGAGGGGAAGAAACTGGATTTAGGAAATAGAAGGTGTTGGTGAGAGAGAGAGCAGATCAGTGTTGGATGTGAGAGAAGAGTTATCCCTCTTCACTGAACATGGTTCTCTGGAATAGACCAGAGAACCATGGACGGTGGTAGCTTAGAGGGACCTCCTCAGTCATCTTGCCCAATCCTTTCATTTGACAGGAGAGGTAACTGAGTCCTGGCAAGTGAGATATCCCACAGTGATTAGCGTTACCACTGGGTCTAGATCCCACATCATGTGAGTCTTGCCTCTATATACCATACATATACTAGCCTGCCTTTATTTGTGATCAAGATGGCCAGGGAGACCTCTGTGCTCTCAGCTGTCTCAGGGGAACAGGGTCCCGAAGTGCCCTCATGGATTACAGTAGACTCTAGGGGCTCCCAACCTAGGATACACCCCAAATGACTCTGAAAACCTCAAGGAACTCAGCTTGTTCTCTAACTCATCACCAGGATGAAGGAGGCAGAAACATCTCCTTAATATGTATAAGGGAAACCAGAGATCATCATTTCCTGTCCTAGGAACTCAAAGTTGTAAGACTACAGATATGCTAATTCTTGAGCTGTGAAATAGCTTCACAGGTATTTATTTTTACTTCTATTACATACACTCTTTGGTACCTATGAAATTGTTCGTAGTAAAAAATTAAGAGTTTTTTTTTTTTAAGAAAGAATACAATCTTAGGTTTCAGAATATATGCAATGAGCAACCTATATCCCCAGGGATCTTTCCAGGCCTATAAGATTCTTACTGAATTGACCACTAGTGTTTGTTCACCAGGACCAGATTCTAAATTCCTTCAGGGAAGGAGCTATGTCTTAGTCAAATTTCTGTTTGCAGAATCTAGTACGGTGCCTGACACTGTACTAGATAATAAAGTAATAATTTCTAACAATTATTGAACACCTACTACATGCTATCATGATGTACATCATTCTACCCGTAAAGTAGGTGCTTCTGGCATCCCCAATTTTAAGAAGAATAACTGAGGCTCAGAGACGTAAAGTAACTTAGATCAAATAGCCCCTAAGTGGTAGGTATGGTATGAATCACTCCAATGCATGTGCTCTTAGCTATTATGCAACACTACTTGTCAAATGACTTGAGTCTGTAGGAGTGAAGAGCTATTGAATGTTTTGAGCTGTGGATTTTAGCCATCAGCTCTCTAAGAAGACATTTAGAAAAAATTTGTTAACAGAAGTAAGTTAAGTTTATTAGACTTACTGTAACTTAGGAGGACACCTCCTTGACAGAGACTTGATAGCTTCTCAGATGGAGGGAATAAGCAAAGGATACTGATAGAGTTTTAGAGCTGGGGCTGGGTCATGTTAAGGTAGGGAACTGGTAAGGACTGGGCAGAGATTATGACATGATAGCTTTGGATTGGTGAGTATAACTAATAACTAAGTGAGGGCCTTTTTTTTTAACTTTTTATTTTATATTGGATTATAGCTGATTAACATTGTTGTGATAGTTTTGGGTGCACAGCAAAGGGACTCAGCCATACATATACATGTATCCATTCTCCCCCCAAACTCCCCTCCCATCCAGGCACCTCGATGCCAGTATGAATGAGCAAACTATCAGTAAGTCTAATAGTCTTACTATTGATGAGTAAGCTTGTTTAGTTGGTGCCCAGTCTTATCTTTTGGAAACAACTATTTCCTGGAACAAGTACTGGGTGATTTTGCCTGGCCCCAGAGTTGTTTAGCACAGGAGCTGAAAAGCATGTTGGTTTCAGTTCCCAGGAGTAACATGCTGAAAGATGCGTTTGAAGAGAGTCTCCCTGGCAGCAGTGGGAAGGGCTGATAAAATAGAAAGACTGGTGGCAGGGGGTCCAGTTAAGTAGCCAGTATAGAAACTAGGAAAGAACCATTGAAATCCTGAACTAGGAAACACCACTCTGTTAGTTTTCCTCCTATACAGTCAAAGAACTTGAGAATAATTTTATTGATTATTTTAGCTAATAACTCACACATAATTCAGATAGTGTAGAAAATGCTAATTTTCAAATGTCACACAAACAGGCTTTCCAGTTTGAAATAATAGTCACCCACATATATTGATGATTCACTCTCACGTATTATGCTGAGCACTCCATGTGAATTATGTCACTTAATCCTTATGACTTTATGAGAGGTTGGGTTCCTTCATCTCCATTCTGTTGGGGAGGTCAAATAATTTTTTCAGTCATCCATGTGGAGCTGAATTTGAGCACAGGACATCTGTGTTTAAATGTACTTTTAACTTCCACACTACTATGACTTGTATAAAAGTAAATCAGCCAACATAACATCCAAGGATATTTGCCTCTGTGTCTTTAGCTAATGCGGAGTCTTGGGTATTATTTTCCTGTTAATCTAAGACAGGGGTCAGCAAACTTTTACTGTGAAGGGCCAGATGGTAAATATTTTAGGCTTTGCTAGCCATACGGTCTCCACTGAAACTACTTATTTCTGGCTTTGTAGTGAGCAAGCAGTCCCAGACACAAGTAACCAAATGAGTATGGTGGTGTACCAATAAAACTTTATTTACAAAAACAAGTAGCCAGCTGGGTTTGGCCCACGGGTCATAGTTTGCTCTCCCCTGGCCTCAGAAAATGACTGTGTCCTCATTACATCTCTCTGTTTGAATTTATAATTATTGATTTTATTTATAATTATGGAATGTTAAAATCATTTGGGATGAATGGCCTAAATATTTATTAAATATTTATTAACTCTAATTAGAAGTTTCTAATTAGAGAGTTGGAACAGCTGCTATTTAAAAAAATTCTATAGCAGGCTGCTTTCTTTTCAGTTCCAATGTGGGAGGACTCCTTTCTAAATTCTTGTTTATAACTGTGTCAGGCATTGAGGAGGATCCAGAAAACACATGATGTCTTTCCTGCCTTAGTGCATGTATTTCTATTGCACAGACTGTACATTAAACACGCACATGCTCATTCACTCTTTTGGTGTTGAGAACACAGGAAAAGTGGAGACAGGAAAAGCTATAGGATTCAAAGGAGAGGAAAGTAACTCAGTGATTTCCCTAACTCTGATCAGAGAAGACTTCCGGAAGGATATGGGCTTGAGTATATCTATGAAAGTTAAAGCATTTATAACTAAAGGAGACTAGAGATGGCATTCCACATGAAGGAGACATTTGCTATAGAGGCGTCAGTGTGGGATCTTATGCAAAGGACAGGCTGCCCAAAGCTAAGCATTATTGTAGGGGAGATTTAGAGATCATAATGGAAAGGTCAAATAAATTAAATTATGAAGGATCTTCCATTCCAGCCCCAGAAATTTGGGATTTTTAGTGTAGATAAGTGGTTCTCAACCTGGGGTGATTTTGCCCCCAGGGGACATTTGACAATGTCTGGAGACATTTTGGTTGTCACAACTGGGGGAGGGGAAGACCTCCTGGCATCTGGTGAGTAGAGGCTGAGGATGTTGCTAAACATCCTGGCTTACACAGGCAGCCCCCAGAGCAAAGAATCACCCAGCCCCAAATGTCCATAATGCTAAGGTTGAGAAACCCTAGTGTGGGCAGAAGGAAGCCATTAACTGAATCTCTGCAAGTAGGAAAATGGAATCACCAAAGCCATGAAGACTGATTTAGTGGCATCATGTGGAATGAATTAGAAGCTAGAGACTGGAAGTAAGGCATCTCTTCATTGGCTTGTTTTCTCCAGAAACATTTGAGGGCTTGTTGTGTACAAGGCATGGCCCCAGGAATGTCTGGGATATAAGGATGAATAAGTGACAGTCTTTGCCTCTGGAAGCTCACAGTCCAGTGGGCTGGGTAGCTGTAGATGTGGTGGTGGCTGGTAAAAGACTAGTAACCAGACCTCCCACCATGGTCCATGCTCTCCACAGCTGCATTCAGGTAAACACCAGTTGGATAACCCCAAGCAATCCTAACTCTCCTGGAGTCTCTGGAAGAATAATGTGGCATCCAGTCCATAGCTCACAGCAAACCTTAGAACCCTTTGTTCCCCTCCCTATCTCTCTTGCGCTCACACTTCTTGGCCAACCTAGAGACTCCGGGCTGCTCCCTCCAATCTCTCTAGCTCTTTTCTTCCCCTCTGGCTGCTTAGGTTCTAGTCTCTTTTACTTTTGTCCCTAATTCCACCTTCTTGGCTCTATTTTTTCTCCTATATAATAGTTTCCCTCCTTTCCTGTAAAAACAATCTACTGGATTGTGTATTGCTACTTCCAAATATTTCCCCATTTTCTTGATCAACGTAATGAGAGGCTCAGGAGTCTGGCAGGCACTCAGGAGTCTTCCTTGGGTAGGGAGTGAATAGAGGGAAAAGGCTATAAATACTTCACTGGTAATTGTAATTCACTAGTCTAAATTACAGTCTCTGTCACCTTTTCACAAGCATTCAAATACTGGTAATATAAAACCAAATGTGATAATGTGATAGAAGCAGGGATTTTTTTTTAATTTGATGGCTTTATTTATGGATTTGCTTTCAATCACCATAAATGGCTTTTAAGTGTCACATTTAGATGACTTTTGTTCTTTGACACCATTACTGTGAACAATATTGAATAGCAGTTTCTAAAATACTTCCATATAAAAGAATTTCATGAAATTGTTTTGAAGTAGCTGTGCCTTCCCTTCTCCTTTCTTTTCGTCAATGAGCCTCTTATAATCCCTGTCAATTGCAGTTCTAGTGGAATAACCTTGAGTTCCTGCCATGAATGTAGTCAATATGCTGCTCCCTGGTTTGTACTGAAGCTTTGGAGTTCAGGGTGATTCTACCTTTTCTTTACAGAAACCAGTGATTAAAAAAAAAAAAAAAACATGAAACGGGTCCCAGTGGAAATTAGGAAGAAGCATCAAGCACCTGGATATCTGTGGTGGGATGTTGTCTTAAAGACAGAAACAAACAAAAATTTGGCTGTTTCCCCAGAGTAGTATTTTCCTCATCATTAACTAGCTGGAATTCAGCTCTTTATTTTTATTAAATCATCAATTAGTACTAATAATAGCTTGTTTGCTTCATGCTTTGTAGTTGCCTACATTTTAACTTTGCAGTGTCTCTTTAAAGTAGGAAATGCAGGCAATTGACCTCTCTTGCTTTTTCTAATATTCTTGTTTGTTTGTTTTCTTAGTAGACAGTAAATACACATAGCACAAAATAAAATGAAGCAATACAAACATACCTACGAGAAAAATAAGCCTCGGGGGGGGATGTCTTAGAAAGAAAATATCCATGGTAGAAATCATGAAGGAGGTGATATTTGGGGTGGGTCTTAAATAAAAAGTAGGATTAAAGGATGGCAGGGGTGGAGGTGGGTTTGGGGCTACTCAAAGCAGAGGGGACAGTATGGACAGAGGGACACAGAAATGGATGGAGGTACATAAAGAACCTGGGGTATGTCTTCAGCAGGACCTAGAAGCTGGGTAGATTGGGGTCAGCTTGGAGGGCAGGTAGGCAAAGTGGGTGTGGGGAGAGAGGAAGGTTTTTGAGCTGGAGTGAGACAAGGTATGCAGTGTAAATAGGGGTTCACAGCAGAAGAAAGGAAATGGGTTGGAGACCAATGTAAAAGTGAGGCCTCCTGTCAGGAGGGCCTGCATGAGGAGGGTGGCATTGAGACTACGAAAGAGGTCAAGGATGTCTGGACATTTGGAAGTTGACTAGCAGGTGGATGGTGAGGAAAGGGAGACTTCAGAGATGGTGCTGGAGCCTGGAGAGATTCAGTAAAGTTCATGAGCCGTTGTGAGCTACAGAGGAAGTGCAGTCTCCTCTATGGGAGAAGAGGCAGAGACCGCAGGCTAAGAAGAAGTGTGGAGCCCCACTGGGGACACAGCCTTTTTCCAGTGCCTTCTCCTACGTACCCAGCAGCCTGGAACCATGGGTCCGAACTGAAGTGCGGTGCTTCTCCTCAGGCACCATCATGTGGGGTAAGGCACAAAGCGAGAGATGGTGTCTTATGGAGAAACTGATCCTGTCACCAGGGAAACCCATCTGACAAGTCTTGACAGCCAAGTGAGAGGGGCACTTTCAATGGGATGGGAAGGCAGAGGCCCTGGACCCTCTTAGACCTGGCTCTCATGCATATGGATATAGTTCGGTAAATTGAGTCCTGTGATGGTACAGAGGTAGGAGAGTGTGTATCTAGAGGGACTGTGGCTCTACACTAAGGAGAAAGAGACTTCCTCAGCTGTTGGCCAAAACTTCTCCATGATTCATGGCACTTCTGTGAATCTAGGAGGAAGGAAGTCAGGGAGGTGGGGTTTCCCGGTCTCTGCACACAGGGTTTACTATAGTGCACCCTCCTAGGTTTGACTGGGAGAACACTTGCACTGTAGTCAACATTATTATTTTCAAGTATGGCAAGTGCAGTAGTATTTTGCAGGGATTATTGAGAGTAGAGCCATTTTGGGCTAAAGCTATATTATAAAAGTGAATTTCTAAAGGGTTATCTGGAGCTGATTTGCAAATATATTAAGGCCCCGGCAACTTGTAGAAGCTACGAAATGTATGAAAAGAGCCATAGCACTTTTTCTTTCCCCTTAGATGCTCATAACCCCTTAGAAACCACAAATAATTCAAATTACTGAATGCAGTAAACATTAAATCCACCCACCACAAAATGAAAACTCACATTTACAGTTCTGCTAAATCATTTTCTTGCCTCCTTTCTCTCTCTCTCTCTCTCTCTCTCTTTCTCTTTATAGACAAAACTCTGACTACTGTAGAAAAAAAAGTCATGATTCATGATCAAAAGCAGAATAATGGAGATGAAATAAACAAGGCAAGACAGAGGTGGAGACAGAACGAAATCATTTGCTGAGACTTCGGAACGGAATGAGGCTTCTGTCCTTTCTTGGGATGGCTAAAATGTGACCAGCAAAGTATACCTGGTGTTCAAAGTATATTATGAGGGGGCTGGTGACCTCTGCTTTTTTACCTGTGGATCACTGCTATCGTGTGCAGATGAAAGCAGCCCAATGAGCTCAGCAGTAAGCACACGCACAGAACTGAGTTCCAGAAAGGAAAGTTTCTGGTGCTTTGCTTCTGTCCAAGTCCGTGCAAGTGAAGAAAGTTCCCATGTTTCTGAGTCTAGGCCTTGTGAATATTCAGGAATCATTTATGAGACATGTATTTTGTTGTGGGACAGAAGGGTGGTTTCCCCAGCAAACTGCCGTAAGCATAGTGATGAATACGTTGCATGTCCACGTTAGAAAACAGAAGCCCGTCATCAGCTACTACAAGTGATCTCCCAGAGCAGTGTCTGTTCAGCTTCTGTCAAACGGTTTGGCTTTTTTGCAGGGTCCCTGTGACGTCCCCACCAGCGTACTTTCTTTGTTAACTCGCTTCTCTCGTTATGGTGTTAACTCAGAAACATCTCAGGATGGAGAGAATAGTAAAACCTGAATAAAGGTTTTTCTCGCACTTGCTCTTCTTCTGGGGGATCCTGAGAGGTGAGGGCAATTCCTCCTGTGAGGGGTTTTCCCTGGATGAAGAGCGGGGGCTACGTCACCACACCATATAGTAACATGATTGTTGGCACAGAACTTGTGACTGTTGTTTACACCTGGGCGCAGTGGGCCCACAGGCTGGTCCCTAACTGTGAGGTTTGGGGGAGGAAGTATGGGAATAATGGGGTTTCCATGGAAGACTGTGATGCTTCTGGAGATGGAACATCCACATGTTAATTCTCATTGAGCAGCGTTTTATTAAACTGTGTGCATCGGAGGTCACCTGGGCCGGTGTTAGGAACCCTCCAGAATACCATTCTGTTCCTTCTGGAGGATTGGTTTTTGTGTTCTCTGTATCTTAAATCAAATGTGCGCCTGGCCAGTTCTGTTCTTCTCCTCTCCCTCTCCCCAAAGTGGTAGACATTCAGGGCAGGTCAGGAAACAGAAAAGATCCCTCTGTAGATAGTATATATTTTTTAAATGGTTCTGTGTAATATGTATGAGCTAGGGAGACAGAAAGACAGTAGATCAGAGAAGAGTACCTCTAAGGGGACAAAATGAATACCAACCTTCATTTGACAAAAGAGAACTGAAAGAGAATATTATTTTCCTATAATATATATAGCTGTTCTTTCACAGGATAATGTGGAATTCCTACGTGGATGGTGGATTTCTTCCAACTTTCACTGACATTGCTTCTTACAACACACGGGGAAGGGTCGGCCTTTCTGAAAGGGGAGGTGGGCACTGTCCTTTCCAACAAAGCTTGTACAAATTCCTGAACCGCAGATTTGCTAAAGTAACTGTAAATACTTATATTCATAATTTAAATGATTATTTCTGGTCAGATAAATGTTGTTAAATTTGAAAATGTTTTATTACATTACATCAAATAAAGTTTATTTGTAGCTGTAATAAAGCAACTTAAATGACTTTTAATTGAAGGTCTGACGTTATAAATGTCGCTCTACATGGAATAACAGAAGGGCAAACTTTATATATCTGCTACAATCCTAACAGGTAGTTAAGACAGTTCTGTAATTAACTGCATCCATTTTGTAACTTTTTAAAAAAAATAGTGACTCCTTGATTTGATTAATGAGCATTTATTGGGTTCCTGCTACATTCAGCGCTGTGGACATCGAGGGAACCAGAATGGATAAAGTAAGTCCTTCCTTTTGAGGAATTTGCCATCAGAAGGCAGACATTTCTCAGCTTGTCACCATATAGTATAGTAAGTGCTGTAGAGGTTTGTAGGGAACGACATTTTTCTTTCCTGTAGTTTAAGACAGGACATTATGGTTAATTGGGTTGATGCAGGTTTTCATATGTATTTAATTTTTTTATTAGGACCTTAGATTTTCATATTGGCTCTTTATCCTGCCTGACTTGAACGCCTGATCCTTGAATTCTCTGCTTCATTCTGGCTACAGAGGCTGGACATTGGACACTGTGATTTCCATGTATGGCAGCCAAAGGAAAGGAAAAGGTAGATATTGAGAGAGAATGAGAAAAAATGTCAAACAACTTATACTATTTCACCTATGATATAATTTGTGCCAAAGGTACGGCTTTTGTTTTAACTAAGAATTGGGAAGATCACTGAGATAAACATTTTACATATATTTTTGGATTGTTCAGCAAGAATTACTATTCTAAGCTCTCTTCTCACTCTAGGATATCAGCTATCATCTTTTGGTAAGACTGAATGTTGGGAAAGAATTACTGAGCAGTAATGTACTTGTAAGAGATAACATAGTGACTGTTGCCTTAGTTTGATTCTGTAAACATTAAACAGGAGGCACTCATAGAGCCTAGGTTTTCTGGAAATTGTTTCATAAATTCTTAAAGTGTTTACCATGGTGTCATGTGCTTGAGATGCCTGTATGTGGTTTTATTTTTTTCTGTTTTTCTTTTTTGGTTTATTTTTTTTTGAATTTTTGAATTATATTTTATTTATTTTTTTATACAGCAGGTTCTTATTAGTTATCCATTTTATATATATTAGTGTATATATGTCAATCCCAATCTCCCAATTCATCACACCACCACCGCTACCCCCCACCGCTTTCCCCCCTTGGTGTCCATATGTTTGCTCTCTACATCTGTGTCTCAATTAGTGCTCTGCAAACCGGTTAATCTATACCATTTTTCTAGGTTCCACATATATGCGTTAATATACGATATTTGTTTTTCTCTTTCTGACTTACTTCACTCTGTATGACAGTCTCTAGATTCATCCACGTCTCTACAAATGACCCAATTTTATTCCTTTTTATGTCTGAGTAATATTCCACAGTATATATGTACCACATCTTCTTTATCCATTCATCAGTCGATGGGCATTTAGGTTGCTTCCATGACCTGGCTATTGTAAATAGTGCTGCCGTGAACATTGGGATGCATGTGTCTTTTTGAATTATGGTTTTCTCTGGGTATATGCCCAGTAGTGGGATTGCTGGGTCATATGGTAACTCTATTTTTAGTTTTTTAAGGAACCTCCATACTGTTCTCCATAGTGGCTATATCAATTTACATTCCCACCAAGAGTGCAAGAGGGTTCCCTTTTCTCCATACCCTCTCCAGCATTTGTTGTTTGTAGATTTTCTGATGATGCCCATTCTGACTGGTGTGAGGTGATACCTCATTGTAGTTTTGATTTGCATTTCTCTAATAATTAGTGATGTTGAGCAGCTTTTCACGTGCTTCTTGGCCATCTGTATGTCTTCTCTGGAGAAATGTCTATTTAGGTCTTCCACCCATTTTTGGATTAGGTTATTTGTTTTTTTAATATTGAGCTGCATGAGCTGTTTATATATTTTGGACATTAATCCTTTGTCCATTGATTCATTTGCAAATATTTTCTCCCATTCTGAGGGTTGTCTTTTTGTCTTGTTTGTAGTTTCCTTTGCTTTGCAAAAGCTTTTAAGTTTCATTAGGTCCCATTTGTTTATTTTTGTTTTTATTTCCATTACTCTAGGAGGTGGATCAAAAAGATCTTGCTGTGATTTATGTCAAAGAGTGTTCTTCCTATGTTTTCCTCTAAGAATTTTATAGTGTCTGGTCTTACATTTAGGTCTCTAATCCATTTTGAGTTTATTTTTGTGTATGATGTTAGGGAGTGTTCTAATTTCATTCTTTTACATGTAGCTGTCCAGTTTTCCCAGCACCACTTATTGAAGAGACTGTCTTTTCTCCATTTTATATCCTTGCCTCCTTTGTCATAGATTAGTGGACCATAGGTGCATGGGTTTATCTCTGGGCTTTCTGTCCTGTTCCATTGATCTATATTTCTGTTTTTGTGCCAGTACCATATTGTTTTGATGACTGTAGCTTTGTAGTATAGTCTGAAGTCCGGGAGCCTGATTCCTCCAGCTCCATTTTTCGTTCTCAAGATTGCTTTGGCTATTCGGGGTCTTTTGTGTTTCCATACAATTTGTGAAATTTTTTGTTCTACTTCTGTGAAAAATGCCAGTGGTAGTTTGATAGGGATTGCATTGAATCTGTAGATTGCTTTGGGTAGTATAGTCATTTTCACAATGTTGATTCTTCCAATCCAAGAACATGGTATATCTCTGCATCTGTTTGTATCATCTTTAATTTCTTTCATCAGTGTCTTATAGGTTTCTGTGTACAGGTCTTTTGTCTCCCTAGGTAGGTTTATTCCTAGATATTTTATTCTTTTTGTTGCAATGGTAAATGGGAGTGTTTCCTCTCTTTCAGATTTTTCATCATTAGTGTATAGAAATGCAAGGGATTTCTGTGCATTAATTTTGTATCCTTCAACGTTACCAAATTCATTGATTAGCTGTAGTAGTTTTCTGGTGGCATCTTTAGGATTCTCTATGTATAGTATCATGTCATCTGCAAACAGTGACAGTTTTACTTCTTCTTTTCCAATTTGTATTCCTTTTATTTCTTTTTCTTCTCTGATTGCTGGGGCTAGGACTTCCAAAACTATGTTGAATAACAGTGGTGAGAGTGGACATCCTTGTCTTGTTCCTGATCTTTGAGGAAATGCTTTCCATTTTTCACCATTGAGAATGATGTTTGGTGTTGGTTTGTAGTATATGGCCTTTATTATGTTGAGGTAGGTTCCCTCTTTGCCCACTTTCTGGAGAGTTTTTATCATAAATGGGTGTTGAATTTTGTCAGAAGCTTTTTCTGCATCTGTTGAGATGATCATATGGTTTTTCTTCTTCAATTTGTTAATATGGTGTATCGCATTGATTTGCATATATTGAAGAATCCTTGCATCCCTGGGATAAATCCCACATGATCATGGTATATGATGCTTTTAATGTGTTGTTGGATTCTGCTTGCTAGTATTTTGTTGAACATCTTTGCATCTACATTCATCAGTGATTTTGGTCTGTAATTTTCTTTTTTTGTAGTATCTTTGTCTGATTTTGGTACCAGGGTGATGGTGGCCTCATAGAATGAGTTTGGTAGTGTTCCTTCCTCTGCAGTTTTTTGAAGAGTTTGAGAAGAATAGGAGCTAGCTCTTCTCTAAATGATTTATAGAATTCACCCATGAAACCATCTGGTCCTCGACTTTTGTTTGTTGGAAGATTTTTAATCACAGTTTCAATTTCAGTGCTTGTGATTGGTCTGTTTATATTTTCTATTTCTTCCTGGTTCAGTCTCAGAAGGTTGTGTTTTCTAAGAATTTGTCCATTTCTTCCACATTGTCCATTTTATTGGCATAGAGTTGCTTGTAGTAGTCTCTTAGGATGCTTTATATTTCTGTGGTGTCTGTTGTAACTTCTCCTTTTCCATTTCTAATTTTATTGATTTGAGTCCTCTCCCTCTTTTTCTTTATGAGTCTGGTAAATGGTTTATCAATTTTGTTTGTCTTCTCAAAGAACCAGCTTTTAGTTTTATTGATCTTTGCTATTGTTTTCTTTGTTTCTATTTCATTTATTTCTGCTCTGATATTCATGATTTCTTTCCTTCTGCTAACTTTGGGTTTTGTTTGTTCTTCTTTCTCTAGTTCCTTCTGGTGTAAGGTTACATTGTTTATTTGAAATTTTTCTTGTTTCTTGAGGTAGGCTTGTATTGCTATAAACTTCCCTCTTAGATCTGCTTTTGCTGTGTCCCATAGGTTTTGGATCATCAGGTTTTCATTGTCACTTGTCTCTAGGTATCTTTTGATTTCCCTTTGATTTCTGCAGTTATCTCTTGGTTATTTAGTATCGTATTGCTTAGCCTCCGTGTGTTTGTGTTTTTTTACGTTTTTTTCCCTGTAATTGATTTCTAATCTCATAGCATTGTGGTCAGAAAAGATGCTTGATATGATTTCAATTTTCTTAAATTTACTCAGGCTTGATTTGTGACCCAAGATGTGATCTATCCTGGAGAATGTTCCTTGCGCACTTGAGAAGAAAGTGTAATCTGCTGTTTTTGGATGGAATGTCCTATAAATATCCATTAAATCTATCTGGTCCATTGTGTCATTTAAAGCTTGTGTTTGCTTCTTAATTTTCTTTTTGGATAATCTGTCCATTGGTGTAGGTGAGGTGTTAAGGTCCCCCACTATTATTGTGTTACTGTCAATTTCCTCTTTTATAGCTGTTAGCAGTTGCTTTATGTATTGAGGTGCTCCTATATTGTGTGCATATATACTTATAATTGTTACATTTTCTTCTTGGATCGATCCCTTGATCATTGTGTAGTGTCCTTCCTTGTCTCTTGTAACATTTTTTATTTTAAAGTCTATTTTATCTGATATGAGTATGGCTACTCCAGCTTTCTTTTGATTTCCATTTTCATGGAATATCTTTTTCCATCCCCTCACTTTCAGTCTGTATGTGTCCCTAGGTCTGAAGTGGGTCTCTTATAGACAGCATATAGATGGGTCTTGTTTTTGTATCCATTCAGCAAGCCTGTGTCTTTTGGTTGGAGCATTTAATCCATTCATGTTTAAGGTAATTATCGATATGTATGTTCCTATTACCATTTTCTTAATTGTTTTGGGTTGTTTTTGTAGGTCCTTTTCTTCTCTTGTGTTACCCACTTATAGAAGTTCCTTTAGCATTTGTTGTAGAGCTGGTTTGGTGGTACTGAATTCTCTTAGCTTTTGCTTGTCTGTAAAGATTTTGATTTCTCCATCGAATCTTAATGAGATCCTTGCAGGTTAGAGTAATCTTGGTTGTAGTTTCTTCCCTTTCATCACTTTAAATATGTCATGCCACTCCCTTCTGGCCTGTAGACTTTTTTTCTGAGAAATAAGCTGTTAACCTTATGGGAGTTCCCTTGTATGTTATTTGTCATTTTTCCCTTGCTGCTTTCAATAATTTTTCTTGGTCTTTAATTTTTGTGAATTTGATTACTATGTGTCTCGGCATGTTTCTCCTTCTGTTTATCCTTCCTGGAACTCTCTGCACTTCCTGGACTTGGGTGGCTATTTCCTTTCCCATGTTAGGGAAGTTTTCGACTATAATCTCTTCAAATATTTTCTTGGGTCCTTTCTCTCTCTCCTCTCCTTCTGGGTCCCCTATAATGCGAATTTTGTTACATTTAGTGTTGTCCCAGAGGTCTCTTAGGCTGTCTTCATTTCTTTCCATTCTTTTTTCTTTATTCTGTTCCATGGCAGTGAATTCCACCTTTCTGTATTCCAAGTCACTTATCCGTTCTTCTGCCTCAGTTATTCTGCTATTGATTCCCTCTAGTGTATTTTTCATTTCAGTTATTGTATTGTTCAGCTCTGTTTGTTTGTTCTTTAATCTTCTAGGTCCTTGTTAAACATTTCTTGCATTTTCCCAATCTTTGCCTCCATTCTTTTTCCGAGGTCCTGGATCATCTTCACTATCATATTCTGAATTCTTTTTCTGGAAGGTTGCCTATCTCCACTTCATTTAGTTGTTTTTCTGGGGTTTTATCTTGTTCCTCCATCTGGTACATAGCCCTTTGCCTTTTCATCTTGTCTATGTTTCTGTGAATGTGGCTATTGTTCCACAGGCTGCAGGATTGTAGTTCTTCTTGCTTCTGCTGTCTGCCCTCTGGTGGATTAGGCTATCTAAGAGCCTTGTGCAGGTTTCCTGATGGGAGGGACTGGTGGTGGGTAGAGCTGGCTGTTGCTCTGGTAGCCATAGCTCAATAAAACTTTAATCCTCTTGCCTGATGATGGGTTGGGCTGGGTTCCCTCTCTTTTGGTTCTTTGGCCTGAGGCAACCCAACACTGGAGCCTACCTGGGCTCTTTGATGGGATAATGGCAGACTCTGGGAGGGCTCACACCAAGGAGTACTTCCCAAAACTTCTCCTGCCAGTGTCCTTGTCCTCACGATGAGACACAGCCACCCCCCGTCTGTGCAGGAGACCCTCCAACAGTAGCAGGTAGGTCTGGTTCAGTCTCCTATTGGGTCACTGCTCCTTCCTCTGGGTCCCGATGCAAACACTACTTTGTGTGTGCCCTCCAAGAGTGGAGTCTCTGTTTCTCTCAGTCCTGTCGAAGTCCTGCAATCAAATCCCGCTAGCCTTCAAAGTCTGATTCTCTAGGAATTCCTCCTCCAGTTGCTGGACCCCCAGGTTGGGAAGCCTGACGCAGGGCTCAGAACCTTCACTCCAGTGGGTGGATTTCTGTGGTATAAGTGTTCTCCAGTTTGTGAGTCACCCACCCAGCAGTTATGGGATTTGATTTTATTGTGATTGCACCTCTGCTACCATCTCATTGTGGATTCTCATTTGGCTTTGGGCGTGGGTTATCTTTTTTGGTGAGTTCCAGCATCTTCCTGTCTATGATTGTTCAGCAGTTAGCTGTGATTCCGGTGCTCTCACAAGAGGGAGTGAGAGCACATCCTTCTACTCCGCCATCTTGAACCAATCTCTGCAAATGGCATTATCTCATTCTTTTTTATGGTTGAGTAATAGTCTAGTGTGTGTGGGTGTGTATCACATCTTTATACATTCATCTGTTGGTGCACACTTAGGTTGCTTCCATGTCTTGGCTATTTTATATAGTGCTGCTGTGAACGTTGGGGTGGATGTATCTTTTCAAATTAGAGTTTTTGTCTTTTCCAGTTATGTGCTTAGGAGTGGGATTGGTGGATCATATAGTAGCTCTATTTTTAGTTTGGTAGCTATATTTTTACTTTCCTAAGGGATCTCCATACTGTTTTCCATAGTGGTTATATCAATTTACATTTCCACCAGCAGTGTAGGAGAATTTCCTTTTCTCCACACCCTCTCCAGCATTTATTCTTTGTAGACTTTTTTTTAAATTAATGTATTTTATTTGTTTATTTTTCGCTGCATTGGGTCTTCATTGCTGCATGTGGGCTTTCTCTAGTTGCGGCGAGTGGGGGCTACTCTTCATTGTGACCTGGCTTCTGACTGTGGTGGCTTCTCTTGTTGCAGAACACGGGCTCTAGGTGTCTGGGCTTCAGCAGTTGTGGCACACAGGCTCAGTAGTTGTGGTTCGTGGGCTCTAGAGTGCAGGCTCAGTAGTTGTGCCTCATGGGCTTAGTTACTCCGTGACATGTGGGATCTTCTTGGACCAGGGCGGGCTCGAACTTGTGTCCCCTGCATTGGCAGGCGGATTCTTTTTTTTTTTTTTTTTTCAGTACGTGGGCCTCTCACTGTTGTGGCCTCTCCCATTGCGGAGTACAGGCTCCGGACGCACAGTCTCAGTGGCCGTCGCTCACGGGCCTAGCCGCTCTGTGGCATGTGGGATCTTCCCGGACCGGGGCATGAACCCGTGTCCCCTGCATCGGCAGGCGGACTCTCAACCACTGTGCCACCAGGGAAGTCCCTCTTTGTAGACTTTTTGATGATGGCCGTTCTGACTGGTGTGAGATGATACCTCATTGTGGTTTTGATTTGCATTTCTCTAATAATTAGCAATGTTGAGCATCTTTTCATGTGCTTGCTGGCCATCTGTATGTCTTCCTTGGAGAAATGTCTAGTTAGGTCTTCTGCCCATTTTTTGATTGGGCTGTTTGGGTTTTTTTTTTTGTTTTTTTTTGTTTTTTTTTTACATTGAGTTGTGTAAGTTATTAGTATATTTTGGAAATTAACCCCTTGTCAGTTGCATTGTTTGCAAATACTTTCTCCCATTCTGTAGGTTGTTTTTTCTTTTTGTTGATAGTTTTCTTTGCTGTGCAAAAGCTTTTAAGTTTGAATAGGTACCATGTATTTTTTTTGTTTTTATTTCTTTTCCTTGGAGACTGATCTAAGAAAATATTGCTATGATTTATGTCCAAGAAAGTTTTGCCTATATTCTCTTCTAGGAGTTTTATGGTATCATGTATTATATTTAGGTCTTTAAACCATTTTGAGTTTATTTTTGTGTATGGTGTGAGGGTATGCACTAACTTCATTGAGTTACATGTGGCTCTCCAGCTTTCCCAATACCACTTGCTGAAGAGACAGTCTTTTCTCTATTGTATATTCTTGCCTTCTTTGTCTAAGATTGATTGACCATAGGTTTATAGGTTTCTTTCTGGGCTCTCTATTCTGTTCTGTTGAATCTATATGTCTTTTTTTTTGTGCCAATACCACACTGTTTTTTTTTTTTTTTAATTGGGTTATAGTTGTTTTACAGTGTTGTGTTAGTTTCTGGTGTACAGCGAAATGAAGTAGAGTTCACTGTGCTATACAGCAGGTTCTCATTAGTTATCTGTTTTATACATATTAGTACATATATGTCAATCCCAATCTCCCAATTCATCCCACCCCACCCTTTCCCCCCTTGGTGTCCATACATTTGTTCTCTACATCTGTGTCTCTATTTCTGCCTTGCAAACTGGTTCATCTGTACCATTTTTCTAGATTCCACATATATGTGTTAATATAGCATATTTGTTTTTCTCTTTCTGATTTACTTCACTCTGTATGACAGTCTCTAGGTCCATCCATGTCTTTACAAATGACCCAATTTTGTTCCTTTTTATGGCTGAGTAATATTCCATTATATATATGTACCACATCTTCTTTATCCATTTGTCTGTTGATGGGCATTTTGGTTGCTTCCATGACCTGGCTATTGCAAATAGTGCTGCAATGAACATTGGGGTGCATGTGTCTTTTTGAATTACTGTTTTCTCTAAGTATATGCCCTTTAGTACCACACTGCTTTGATTACTGTAGCTTTGTAGTATTGTCTGAAGCCTGGGAGGGTTATGGCTCTAGCTTTGTTCCCCACCCCCTCAGGATTGCTTTGGCAATTCTGGGTCTTTTGTGGTTCCATATAAATTTTAGGATTATTTGTTCTAGTTCTGTGAAAAACGTCATGGATGATTTGATAGGGATTGCATTAAATCCATAGATTGCTTTCGGTAGTATGACCATTTAAACAATATAAATTTTTCAATCCAAGGGAATGGGATATCTTTCCATTTCTTTGAATCATCTTCAACTTCCTTTATCAATGTTTCCTTTTTCAATGGAAGAACTTATACTTATCCTTCTCAAACTATTCCAAAAGATTGAAGTGGAGGAAACACTTCCAAAGTCATTTTATGAAGCCACCATCATCCTGATACCAAAACCAGACAGACACTACAAAAAAGGAAAATTACAGGCCAATATGTTTGATGAATATAGATGTAAATATCCTCAACAAAATTTTAGCAAACCGAATCCAACAATACATAAAAAGGATCATACACCATTATCAAGTTGGATTCATTTCAGGGCAGCAAGGATGGTTCAACATATACAGATCAATCAGTGTGATACATCACATTAACAAAAAAAAGACAAAACCACATGATCATTTCAATAGATGCAGGAAAAGCATTTGATAAAATTCAACATCTATTCATGACAAAAAGTCTCACCAAAGTAGGTATAGAGGGAACATATCTCAACATAATAAAAGCTATTTATGACAAACTCACAGGCAACATAATACTCAACAGTGAAAAGCTGAAAGCATTCCTGCTAAAATCTGAAACAATACAAGGCTGTCCACTCTTACCACTTCTATTCAACATAGTATTGGAAGTGCTAGTGACAGCAATAAGGCAAGAAAAAGAAATCAAAGGTATCCAAATTGGAAGGGAAGAGGTAAGTTGTCATTATCTGAAGATGACATGATACTGTATAGAGAAAACCCTAAAGACTCCGGACAAAACTATTAGAAATAATAAATGAATTCAGCAAGGTAGCAGGATACAAGATTAATATACAGAAATCTGTTGCATTTCTTTACACTAACAATGAAATATCAGAAAGAGAAAGTAAAAAACAATCTTGTTTAAAATCACTTCAAAAACAATAAAATACCGAGGAATAAACCTAAAAAAGGAGGTAAAAGACCCATGTGCTGAGAACTATAAAACATTGATAAATATTTCTTAATAGGAAGGAAGGAAGAAAAGGAGAGAGGGAAAGAAGGAGGGAAAGAGAAGGAGGAAAGCCAATGTTGACTTAGCATTCTTTTTAATTTTCAGATGAGGAAATCCAGGAGACTTGGTGTGATCAAGTGACACGTGCAGTGAGTGGGCAGGAAGTGGAATTAAGCTTTCCTATGTGCAACTTAGGGCAGGCCCTCCGCTACATGGTGCTGCATCTTTAGCATGAGTTTCTCGTGTCAGGAGAGCAACCTTTTCTTAATTTTCTGCACTTGTGAAGCAGTGCCATGTATGTGTTATGGTCCATATGTTGAAACTTGTCTATCTACAGCTAGCCAGATGGTCCCTAACAGCTTACAAAGAAGCCATTTGGAAACTTTCAGCAAGTCAGCACATTTTGAAAGCACTGGGAGTAATGCATATTGTGATGTCATTCCTTACTCTAAGCAGAGTAAATCCAAAAAGGAAGGCCTTGTTAGTATTACATGTGAAGCATGCAGACCTTGGGATCTCATGACCAGAGACAGAAGTTTATTTAATTGGGTCTCTCTTTCAACTTGCTTTGTCTACACTTTCTCTGGAGAAAAAAAGTAATTTCTTAACTTAAAACACTTTGCTTTTTAAGCTCCTGCTGGCTAAATACATTAAAAAAGGAAGACAAAACCAAAGCCCTGCTTATGCAATGCAAGCAAGAGAGATGTGATGTGATCATCAATAAAAATCTAAAAGCAAAATTTATGATGTCTAATCCAAAACAGAAAGGGAGAGAGGTTGATAACTTATCAGAAGTAGACTTAACAGATAACAGTTATTCTGGGCATTTGGCACTTTACAAAAACCTGAGAAGGAATTAAGACATCTTGTAACTATGGCTCCCTGAACAGACACATGAAATCTTAGATTCTATTCAAACTATATAATTTGTGCTCAGAGATTATGGAACAAAAGGAAGGTAATGGACAAGAAATACTCAGGAGACAATAAAGAAATGAAAGACTAATCCATATTTCTTCCTCTATGAAATTCATTTATTCATCCATTCACTCCTTCAATCACATAAATATTTATTAATATGTCAGAGGCTATCTAAACAGTAGAACTAAGTGGTGAGTAAGACAGAAATGCATTCCATTCTTGTGAAGCTAAATGTTTAGCAAGGAAGCTGAAATGTTACACAAATGATTATAATAAAATGTGATGTCTACTATGATAAGGCACATGCAGGGAGTTCAAAAAGAAATGCATACTTCAATACATTGATATAAATATTTAAATCTCAGTGGAGGAGAGAAGTGGTAATTCAAAATAGCAGATAGCAAGAACTACCTAGAATTCATTTTTGATATGTATTATATGATATTTTTGGTGCCAAATTACCTTTCTTAATTACATTTTGATTGGGCTATTATTAAAATGTTCTTTATTCTTTAGACCTACACAGTCTCACAGTGGGAGACATGGTGCAGAGCTATGAGGAGAGGCAGCAAAACGTCAGTGTAGATATAAAAGTTTGTCATGGAATAAGTGAATAATCCACCCATAGGAAAATGAGATATACTGTATACACAGAGAATTACAGACCTAGAGAATCTCATGGCTGATCTAGTACAACTCCCTCCTGATTAGCAAGTGAGAACATGGTAAATTAGAGCTGTTTTGTCTGAAGTTGTTTACAAAATGTGATATAGAGCAGTGCTTTGCAAACTATCTTTGGTGAAGGAATGTTTTTTAAATCTGTGACACAGCTATGCATTTAAAAATATAATAAAAATGATTATTACAAGAAAAGTGAAGTGAAAAAAACCTACAAAATATAAGTTCAATTTTTTCCTTATTAAGTTCAATAGATGTAAAACTGCATTTCAATAAATATGGTCAGAGCAAACATCACGTGGAGGAAAAGAAATGAATCACAAAAACTGACCATCATCCACTGAGAGTGTGCAGTTACTCAGGGAAAGCCTAGCACTTCCCCAGCTGAGAAATGACTGTAGCAAAACCATGACATGTGCAGAACACCAAGTGTGCAAGGCACCTATGCAAGGCAGGACACAGCACATGTGATGAGCGTGATATAGGGAGAGTGTACTGATGGGGCGGGTGAGGAACAGCTCACCCCTGAGAACTACCCCTGGGGTAGTAGAAGTGCAGAGAAGTTACCCATGGTCACAAATCACAGCCTTTAAACAACTGAACTCCCCCCCCCAACCGTGTTTCTGCTCTTTAATTATCTACAATTAAATTGAATCCAGAATGCTGACCCAAAGGCACGGAAAAGTGTTTAATTTTTTGAATGATTCTGTTAACTGAATTGTTCTTAAATAAGGCAAAGAAAGAGACTGAATTTTGATAGAATGTCAGCCACAGAGTTTGAAGGCAAAGGGCTCTGATATTAGAAATGTTAATTCTAACATTAGCCATACCACCTTATATCTTAAACCTAGTGTTTTCTGTACTTTGCTCTGAATAAGAATGATCCAGGGAGCTTATTAAACATAAAGATTCCTGGGCCCCATTTACAGAAATTCTGATTCATTATGCCCTGGAATGCAGTGGAGGGTGCCTAACAGGTGATTCTGGTACAGCTCAGCCGGGTTCCAAATGTTGAGAATCGCTGTTCCCACAGCTGCTGGAAAACTGAATCATCTAGCTGATTCTGTGTGCAATTAGTATGGAAAGCATGATTAGTGTGAAATAATATTTAAATCATTTGTATATGGTTACAGAATCTTGTCAGAGGAATACACAAGATTCTCACAAACTCTCTTGTAAGTACCCTTTAGGATTCCATGCTACTGTTGGTACCAAAAATCCAGCAAGCTTGTGGAAGGAAATAACCCACAGGTCATCTTAGATAGTTTTCAGTTATATTTAAAGACATATGGGTTTTAAGTTTAAGTGCAGACCTGGCTAATTCCTACATTATTGAGGAATTCCTGGCATAAACTAATTAATATTGGTGCTAGCACAGGGTCGGCTAAGAATCAGTGCATCATATTTCGGTCCCCATGGCCAAGCAGCTGATCAGAATGTTGTCAACAAAACAAAGAGTTGATCTTTGTCAAATATGTGTTGAATATTATCCATTGAGAATGAGATGTTGACCTTGGCCAAGATCCAGGCTTTCACCATCGTGTGTGTGTGTGTGTGTGTGTGTGTGTGTGTTATGGCAGCGATTGATACAGCTTACATTAATTGAGTGTTTTTTACTCACCAGTCATTCTGCTAATCCTCAAAACAACCTAAAAGGTCTTATCTCCATTTTTTGGGTAAGGGAACTGAGGTTTACGGAGCTCAAGGACATTAACTTGTAAGTAATAAATGTGAGCTTTCCAGCTGATGTGTACTTTTCCTGACATTCTCCCTTCCACAAAATGCATCTCACTGGTTACTGACTGTTTTTGTGGGCCTGGAAATATGCATCTGAACTCAGAGGGGACTCACTCTTGCTTCTCCAAATACTTCGTCTTACACTGAATACCCAAAAGCAGTTGTTCAAGGTTAAATCCCAGATCATGGTGAAGGGAACAAAGGTTCTGATTCCTGCTTCCAAATCCTTTTCTTGGATTCCTGCATTTCTAGGTACCTAGTATCTCAGTGCTTTCTTCTGGTTATCCCTTTCTATTGCAGCCTGCCTGTGATGGTTAATTTTCTGTATTAATTTGACTGGATCACGGGGTGTCCCTATATTTGGCTGAACGTTTTTTCTGGGTGTTTCTGTAAGGGTGTTTCTGGATGAAATTTGAAGCCATAGATTGAGTAAAGCAGATTGCCCTCCCCAATGTGGGTGGGCTTCATCCAATCCATTGAGGGCCTAAATAGAACAAAAAGATGGCGGGTGGGAAAATTCACTCTTTGCCTGACTACTTGAGCTGAGACATCAGTCTTCTCCTGCATTTGAAATGGGACCATCAGCCCTCTGGTTTTCAGGCCTTTGGACTCAGACTGAACTGCATCACCAGCTTTTCTGGGTTTCCAGCTTGCAGATGGTAGATCGAGGGACTTCTCCACCTCCGTAATCACGTGAGCAATTCCTTATAATAAATCTCTTTATATATGTATATGTATAAAACTGTCTCTATATATGTATAGATATTGACATAGATATCTATATATATGCACATATATATCTCAATAGACTATTGGTTGATATGTATGCAAATATATATATATGATGTATGTATATTAAAAACCTATATATAATATACATAAAATAACACTGGTTCTGTTTCTCTGTAGAACCCTAATACACTGTCCTAACTGCTATTGCCCTTTAATGTGTGCCCTTCTATAGTCTCCTTATTAAAACTTAACTCACCTATGTCCCATTCTCTCATCTTTTGCCATCTCCTTACGGTCAGCCAGTTGATCAAATACACTAATCCATTATTCAGAGGCAATGTCCCCTTCTTACAAGATACATTCCTTGGATCAATGTCTGAACCTGAGAGAGTGTTTATAGAAATTTCAGACAGTGTTGGCAATAGTAGCTCAACTCTGACCTTGTTCAGTTACTTACAGACCCCCCAGGGTCCCTTGCAGCTGAAAGCAAGCTGTTAACCAAATTCACCTATGCCATGGGCTAGGTCTCTCTCCCGCTCTATTGGAGCTGAGAACTGAGGGAATTCCCTAGCTTTTTAAAGCAAAGACAAATGAGGGTAATTAGGTAATAGCTGAGGTTTGTCAGGAAGATTTGGCCAGTTGCCCCCAGTCCTGGTCTTTGGGAGATCTGCTCCTGTGAGACACCTTTGACTGCCTTTTTCTGGCTCAAGAGAGCAATTCCAGTGAGGAATGTTGCCTCTTATTCCCATTACTCCATCGACTTTCTCATCAATGGCTCTGAATGGAATGTTAGAATATATTTTAGACGTGGAGATAAAATTAACACCTGAAACTATTTCTGGGTGCATAGCCAAAGATTACTCTTTTTACTTGTTTGCTTGGCTCTTAGAAATTTAATTGTAGCAAGCTTTTAAATATTGGCTTTTAACTTATCTGCAAAAGTAAAAAATTTAGTAAATTAAATCAATTAAGGGAAAATTTGGCCTAATTCCCAATCATCCATTTGGATCATGCAAAGCACAGATCTTTTGGATGTAAACTATCTCTTCAACATTATAACATGAACTGTAGTGGAGCGTGAGCTTTTATAGCAACACAACCTAATATAGGCTGAGGTAAAATGTTTTCATTTCCATTTCACCACAGCAAAGATAAAAAAGGGCACTAATTTATTTAATTTATCTACCATTGGTGAGGACAGCTGAGAAAAAGACATGTTTTCTTGAAAAGTATCTTAACCAGAGTTTTAGAACGATCTTATTAGACAAGTTTGAGTTTCTGAAAGAAGTTAGTTTGAATTGGGTTTCTGACATGAGCACCTAGAATAATCCTGCCTTATAGAGAACCTCTGCTGAAAGAATATTGCAGAGGCTCTCCCAGTCTATTTCTAGGGTCTCAAAGTTCAGATTTTTGAAAGCAAACATTTTGCCTCACCAGCCACATTGTATAATATTTTATATTTCTCTACCTACTAATTATGACATAGAATGTATGTATCAAACATGGCATATGTGGACAATTGGAATTCCTGGGACTATTTGCCCAGGGTTACTGTTGCAGGTAGGTTTTCTAGACCTGAATGATCTTAAGTCAGGGCCAAATGATATAAAGATAAACCTATTTTTTAATCTTCCATGTTTATTAATCCATTCACAAATGAAAGTAGACAACCCTCAGAATGGGATTGTTTTACAGATAATTCTCATTTTCAGTACACTTTCTTTTAAACTCTGAAACGTTAAAGAATTATCTTGCTGGAGGAGGTCTTGTTCGAGGGAGGTGGGCACCTTTGGCAAAATGGAACATCACAGCTAATCTTTAGGAGACACTGTAAATACCCTGAGGGAAGAAAGTTAAGTAACAACTGCTGCAGTTGTGGAAACAGAGATCTCTGCACATAGCGGATTCTTATAATATGGGAAAGAGACAAGTTAGTGGAGAAAGAGGGAGTTGCAAGAGCTCTTTCAGTATAAACAGTACGTGGTGCGCCAAAGCTCAGGCTCTCCTAATGATCCTTTTAATCCCTTTCTTGGGAATATAATCTATTTTTCCTTGACATTTCAATAATTAGAATTATTGAAAAAACAGGATTCGTAATTGTTGAAATTAACTTGACAGTCACCTTTGAAATAATTTTTTACTCAAAAAAGTGTTAACTGAATTTTTTATAAGGCAGTTTCCACAACCAATTAGAGTCTGCATGCTCTATTTTGGTAAGTTTCAGAAGAATCAGTAATGTGTCAAATGAAAGCAAGCACACGTCCCTTTACCCATTTCTACTCGCAAAGAATATGCCTTATTTTCAGTGCAGTGTACCACTGGTGTATCTGGCAGAATTGAAATGGCTAAAATTTTTAAGCAGATTTCAAGGTGATTTAGGAGGTTCTGGCTTGCTTCCCACCAGTAAGACACAGAGATATGGCTAAGAGTGGGCTCACGCCTAAAAGTGTTCAACAAATAGGCTCACCTAAATAGGTTTAAAACTATGAAACCTAGGTGCCCCCAGACTTCAGGGACCTCCCCTCTCCTTTGAGACCCTGAGTCACATACGGCAGCAGAGGTTCCCCAGGTATCTGAGACTCCATGAAGAAATCATCCACGTCCTAACCATTCTGATTCTTACTTATCCCTTCAGTCAGCTGTTTCTATGTGAGCATTCTCCATCCTTCTTAGGTCATTTCTTGCTTTGGCAACAGTCTCTCCTTCCTGCTGCTCTTGTATTTCTGCTACACAACAAGGGTAGGTTTGGGCCTTGCCTACGTCATAGATGAGATCAGGCTGTAACACCAAGCAAACATAACTGAAAGTGTGTTTGTAGCACGAGGGCATTACAACAGAAAATATTACAGTGGATCACGCCCATACAGCCCAGTGGCCATGCCTCTCTACAGGAGGGAATTTTCCTGATGTCTCTCCCCTTAGCTTCCAGCTTCACCAGCCTACCTCCCCACAGTGGGAAGGCCTTGGACAGGCCAGTCTCTGTTCACCCTGTTAACATGTAAAGTGAAGTCACTTCTAAGGCCGTGTTTAATCTATTCTAAGATGCCATTAGTTGTAAAACGCAGCATTATTCTATACACCTCTTGACCAGTCAGGGACTTATTTACAAAGGCACTAATTACAAAGGTGTAGGGGAACCAGAAAGGAAAGTGTAGAAACCTAGGGCTAACATCTGAGGAACTGTCACTACCTTAGTATAAAAGAAAGAGGGATGGGGGATGTTACATAAACCTGGAAGGGGAGCGAATTGTACAGCGACCACCTGAGTCAGGAGCTCACAGGCAGAGAACAGGTAAGTGAATGCTCCGTCTGCCTGCCCTCCCTCCCTCCCACCCTCCCACCCTCCCATCTCCTGCCGGGCCTCTCCACTGGTCCAACCCAACCTGAAGCCAGTGGGCACAGGAGCACATCCATCCGCCTCACAAGGAGAAGTGTGGGAAGTAGACCTGAACGGGCAAATGGAAGACATCTCTGCAATGGACACCAAGACAGAATAAATTCTGCCAATTAAACTATGAGACACTGCTCCCTTATCATTTGAAAGTTTTATTTTACACCTATTGAAAGAGTTCTGTTAGACATAAAGAAAGGGATTTGTTTTTATCATGTAGTACTTTTCTGGATTTAAGATAACTTTACATTTTAATGCTAAATGCAAGTATAATCTTTTTGAGAACATTTTGTGGCAGATATTTTTTTCCCCAAAGGTGATCATAATAATAGCTCTTGTCCCACATGTGCTTCTAGAAGCTTACTACTGCCGCATTAAGAGGGGAAGTCTAGTTTCTCATTCCTTGAATCTAGGCTAGTTTGTGACTTGCATGTAACCAGTGGAAAGCATCCGATGTGGCACTGCATGACTTCTGAAGCCAGGTCTGAAAAAGATGATACAAATTCCACCTTGGGCCTTCCCTGGTGGCGCAGTGGTTGAGAATCTGCCTGCTAATGCAGGAGACACGGGTTCGAGCCCTGGTCTGGGAGGATCCCCACATGCCGCGGAGCAACTGGGCCCGTGAGCCACAACTACTGAGCCTGCGCGTCTGGAGCCTGTGCTCCACAACAAGAGAGGCCGCGATAGTGAGAGGCCTGCGCACGGTGATGAAGAGTGGTCCCCGCTTGCCACAACTAGAGAAAGCCCTCGCACAGAAACGAAGACCCAACACAGCCAAAAATAAATAAATTAATTAATAAACTCCTACCCCCATCAACAACAACAAAAATTCCACCTTGTTTGCTGGAATATTTGCTCTAGAGCCCAGAGCTTCCATGTTAGCAGTCTGGCTGGTCTGTGGCCGCCATGCTGCAAGGAAGCCCAAACTATTCTAACTCAGAAGGATCACATGGAGAAGCCCTGAGACTAGCAAAGAGAGAAAGATGCTTTGCCAGTTTCCAGGTGCTCCTGCACCCTCAGCCTCTGCTGTTCTGATTCCAGCCGCTATGGGACTGCAGTCTCATGAGAGATTTCTTAACCAGAAGCATCCGGTCAAGTTCTTCCTGAATTCCTGGCCCACAGAAGCTGTGAGAGATAATAAAATGATGGTTGTTTTAAGCCATTAAGTCTTGAGGTGATTAGTTATGTAGCAACAGTAACCAAAGCAATTTTAAATGCCAGTTATACTCAACAGATGTAGTACCAGTGATGTCTGCAATTAACTTCAGTGATGACAATATGAATAACTATAACCAAGTTTGCACATACACAGGCACTGACAGCTATGTCATGTCAGCCTCCTGGCCAACAGCAATTGTGAGATGCCATATACTTTAAGATGGCTCCTAGTGAGAAAAAAATGTGCAGCTTAGTATTGAAGAAATGTGGTACTGTCGGTGTAGAGGGAGGGACAGAACCAAAAGGGTTGGGGAACTGGTTGGCAAGGTGACTTATTTTGGAAAAGCTTAATATTTTATAGTTAAGAGGGTACATGCCCATTTAGCAAGTAAATAAATAAATAAATAAAAATCAAATGAGAAAAAACCCATTAAGACCATAAAATCACCAAATCTCACCAGCCAGAGATAAACTTCCAGATTTCTAAATGTACATGGACACATGTATAGATATGTGGACATATGCTTTATAAATGAATTCATCCTTTACTGCAGCCTATTTTTTCCCACTCAGGAATGTGCTGATTTTGTGTTTCTACCTCAAAAGATAAAAAACTACAGCCTTAAATTTTAATGGTAGCCAAGTGTCTCATTTACTTGACCAATCACCTACTGATGGACATTTTGTCGTGTTTTGTTTTTTCAGTTTTGCTTTTATCATTATTAAAACAACGGGCATATTTACGCATTTTCCCCCCTATGCTATAACTATGTCTTTTTGGAGAATTTCTACATATGAGATCTTGGATTGAATGTGATATGCCATTATAATTGCTATATGGATTGATAAAAACGCCTTCCAGAAAGGTATCCATTCATACCCCCTATCAAAAGTTTTGGAAAAATGCCAGTTTTTTTCTCCTTTGCCAGTGAAGGAGTTCAGAGCATGCCACCCCAAAATACACAGATTTGGCATATTGCTTATTTTGCATTAAACGCACTTGAGAAGCAGCAGAGGCAAGATGGGCATTCAGACCCTCCTTTTTATTCCTGAAAGCAGGAGATAAAACTCCCATGTGAAAGGTGTGATCTCTCTGCCAGGAAAAAGGAAGACGTTCTTATCACCAGAGACACGGAACTGAGGCAGAAAGAACTCTGTACAAACAGACCTTGTTCAAATAATTCTTACCTTCCTTTAGCCTCTCTACAGTGTTTAGTTACTTTTCCACAATTGCTTCTTTTTTTCAACCTAATATAAAAGCATGTAGGTTCTGCCATTTCTTTGGATCTTCATTCCTTATGAGGGCTGCTGTGTCATGTAAAACTTAATTTAAATGTGTATACTTTTCTCCTGTTAACCTGTCTATGTCAGTTTAATCCTCAGGCCCAGCCAACAATAGTAAGAGGGTGGAGGTAAAAATTTGCCTCCTCTATACCAACATTTGATTCACCTGATGCCAATCTTATGGTTTAAAAAGATTTGTTTTTTATTATTTTTTTGTTTGTTTGTTTTAGAAAATAATGAAACTGAACATCTTTTCATACTTTTCATCCATTTTAATTTGTTCTTTCACGAATTGATTATTCATAGCCTTTGACCATTTTTCTTTTTACAGTTGATTTGTAAGAGCTATTCATCCTGTAGTAGTAATTCTTTGTCCATCCTGTGTGTTACTAGTTTTTTCTAAGTTTTTTACACTTCTATAATTGTGTTATTTTGTTTTTGTTTTTGCTGCCAGGAAGTACTTAATTTCTATGTAAGTGCATTTTCTTTTATGGTTTCTGGCTTTGGTGTCAAGTTAGGAAAGACTTGTTCCACTTTATTGTTATTAAAAGTGTGTACTCAGACTTTTGTTTCACTTTTGACATTTATTAAAAATTTTAATCTACCTGGAAATGAATTAATGACATGTAATTTTTCCCTTAAGGTGCCAGTTGCCCCAAATTATTTAGTGAATAGCAAATCTTTCCCCTGTGATTTGAAATAACACATTTATCATACACTTGTTGGAGGAGGTCACAGTGAGGACGTGACTACTAGTTGAACTGCAAGCTGGACCCCGGGCAATCAGAGACTTCGCCCCCTCCCCTATCCTCGGAATGTATGTACCACCTACTCTGCCTACCTAGAAGTCCTTCAAGGACACAGCTTTGAGAGAGTATTGTGTTGCTGAGACCATTTGGACTGTATGCATGACTGAACCCAGTTAAGGCCTCTGTATAAACTTTTAAACTCTGTATAAACTGGGGGGCAGGTGCAGAGAGCTACTCATCTTGCATCCACCCATGGCAAGCATCGTTAAGTTCCCTTCCTTATTAAACCTGCCACCCACCAATAGGGAGTGGCTTGTCTCCGCATGGAGGGGTGGGGGGGACAGTTTCAGATGTCACCCAGGAAACTCCTGAGTTTGCAAACCAAAAACACTAAGCTTTCATAATACTTGAGTCTGTTTTTGTGATTTTCTACCCTCTCACCCCACCACTTCACAGACTATATTTTCCTATGCCAATACCATCCATGTTGTTGCTGTTGTTGTTATTACTATTACTGCTAAATACAAGATGTTACTATCTAATAGGGAAAGTGTGTGTCCCCTCCCTACCTCTCCTTTGTTACAGTCTTTGCAGATGAACTTGAAAGTAATTTTTGTCATGTTGTAAAATAATCCTGTTGGATTTTTATTGAAATTTCATATAATTTGGAGTCTATTTTAAAGAGAAATGACATCTTTACAACACCAAATCTTTTTGTCCAGAAGCAAGGTATGTCTTTAAATTCATTTTATAGAGGTATAATTGATAAAGCATTATATTAGTTTCAGGTGTACAACATAATGATTTGATATTTGTATACATTATGAAATAATCACCACAGTTGTATGAATTCTTTATATATTTTGGATATTAAACCCTTATCAGATGTGTGATTTGCAAATATTTTCTCTCATGCAGTATGTTGCCTTTTTATTTTGTTGATTGCTGCATTTGTTGTGAGGAAGCTTTGTAATTTAATGTAGCCCCAGTTTATTTTTGCTTTTGTTACTCTTGCTTTTAGTATGAGATTTAAAAATCATTGCCAAGACCTATGTATTTCAAGAAGCTTACTGACTATGTTTTATTCCAGAAGCTTTATGGTTTCAGGTCTTATATTCAAGTCTTCAATCCACTTTGAGTTAATTTTTGTACACTGGTAGAGTTTTATAACTTGTATTACTATATATTTCTTTTTAGTTATTTTTCTATTTGATTTTCTTTGTTTTTAGTTGTTGTAAATGTGGTAGTTTTCTCACTAGTTATCACTGGTAAATGAAAAGACTGACTGTGTTTTTGTATATTTATTTTAAAACTAGCTACATTACTGATACTCTTAATAGTTCCAAAAGTTTTACAGTTTGTTTTCCTGGCGTTTATGAGTATAAAATTATATTAGCTGGAAATTATGATAATTTTGCATCCTCCCTTCAAGGATGTATACCTCTTATTTCATTTCCTTGATTAATTGCATTGTCTCAAATGTTCAGAATAGTACTAAATAATTGTGACGATCTAAGAAATCCTTATCTCTGACTTTAATGGAAACATTTCCAATATTTATCCACTAAATACTGGCCTTAAATTTTCAATATGTATTTATCTTATATATTCAGGCAATATCCATTCCATCCTGCTTCACAAATTTTTTAAAAAATCAGGAAAAGATTTGGAATTAAATGTTTTTGGCAGCTAAAATAGTATGTTAACTTATTTATTTATATCAAATTATCCTTGCAATCTAGAATGAATTACACTTATTCATGATCTACTATCCTTTCAGTGTCTTATCCAATTCTATCTACTAACATTTTGTTTAGGATATTTTTTGGTTGACATTCATAAGTGAGGTTGGTCAGTAGCTTTCTTTTAGTTTAGTAAGATTTGGCAATAGTGTAATGTTGTTTGTACCATGTATCTGGACTATTTCCTTTTTCTTTAAACTGTTCCAGGGCTCAGTAACAAAATTTATTCTGTATAGATGTTTAAAATTTGCTCACAAAATTATTCTACCAGATCTTTTTGATAAGTGGCTTTTAAAATCTTTTTCATTTTCTTCTGGCTTTGGTTTCAAGTTAAGAAAGACTTGTTTCAGTCTAATTTTATTAAAAGTGTTTACTCTTACTTTTGTATTGCTTTGTTAAATTTTCTATCATTAGTTAATTTTGTGCCTCTTTTTCTTTAAATATATATTATAGGGCTTCCCTGGTGGCGCAGAGGTTGAGAGTCCGCCTGCCGATGCAAGGGACACGGGTTCGTGCCCCAGTCCGGGAAGATCCCACGTGCTGCGGAGCGGCTGGGCCCGTGAGCCATGGCCACTGAGCCTGCGCATCCGGAGCCTGTGCTCTGCAATGGGAGAGGCCACAACAGTGAGAGGCCCGCGAACTGCAAAAAAAAAAAAAAAAAAAAAAAAAAAAAAATATATATATATATATATATATATATATATTATATTATATTATATTTTGGGTTAAATACTAATTAAACATTTTATGCTAACATTTTGATAAAGAATGTATTTCAAACAGCACAAGTTGGACAACAATAACAAAATACTTGGCTGAGGTGGCCACACCTGAGGTAAATTTTACCCAGTGACAGTTATTCCAATTTCACAGTTGTATATTATTGTATAAGAATTGCCCAAGGAAGGGAAAAACAACAAATAACACACAAGGGAATCCCCATAAGGTTAACAGCTGATCTTTCAGCAGAAACTCTGCAAGCCAGAAGGGAGTGGCAGGACATATTTAAAGTGATGGAGAAAAACCTACAACCAAGATTACTATATCCAGCAAAGATCTCATTCAGATTTGATGGAGAAATTAAAACCTTTACAGACAAGCAAACGCTAAGAGAATTCAGCACCACCAAACCAGCTTTACAACAAATGCTAAAGGAACTTCTCTAGGCAGGAAACACAAGAGAAGGAAAAGACCTACAATAACAAACCAAAAACAATTAAGAAAATGGTAATAGGAACATACATATCGATAATTACCTTAAATGTAAATGGATTAAATGCTCCAACCAAAAGACATAGACTGGCTGAATGGATACAAAAACAAGACCCATCTATATGCTGTCTACAAGAGACCCACTTCAGGCCTAGGGACACATACAGACAGAAAGTGAGGGGATGGAAAAAGATATGCCATGAAAATGGAAATCAAAAGAAAGCTGGAGTAGCCATACTCATATCAGATAAAATAGACTTTAAAATAAAAAATGTTACAAGAGACAAGGAAGGACACTACACAATGATCAAGGGATCGATCCAAGAAGAAAATGTAACAATTATAAATATATATGCACACAATATAGGAGCACCTCAATACATAAGGCAACTGCTAACAGCTATAAAAGAGGAAATCGACAGTAACACAATAATAGTGGGGGATTTTAACACCCCACTTTCACCAATGGACAGATCATCCAAAATGAAAATAAATAAGGAAACACAAGCTTTAAATGATACATTAAACAAGATGGACTTAATTGATATTTGTAGGACATTCCATCCAAAAACAACAGAATACACATTCTTCTCAAGTGCTCATGGAACATTCTCCAGGATAGATCATATCTTGGGTCACAAATCAAGCCTTGGTAAATTTAAGAAAATTGAAATCTTATCAAGTATCTTTTCCGACCACAACGCTATGAGACGAGGTTCCTCAAAAAACTAAAAATATAACTACCATACGACCCAGCAGTCCCACTACTGGGCATATACCCTGAGGAAACCATAATTCAAAAAGAGTCATGTACCACAATGTTCATTGCAGCACTATTTACAATAACCAGGACATGGAAGCAACCTAAGTGTCCATCGACAGATGAATGGATAAAGAAGATGTGGCACATATATACAATGGAATATTACTCAGCCATGAAAAGAAACGAAATTGAGTTATTTGTAGTGAGGTGGATGGATTTAGAGTCTGTCATACAGAGTGACGTATGTCAGAAAGAGAAAAGCAAATACCGTATGCCAACACATATATATGGAATCTAAGAAGAAAAAAAAAAGGTCATAAAGAACCTAGGGGCAAGATGGGAATAAAGACACAAACCTACTAGAGAATGGACCTGCGGACATGGGGAGGGGGAAGGGTAAGCTGTGACAAAGTGAGAGAGTGGCATGGACATATATACACTACCAAACGTAAAATAGATAGCTAGTGGGAAGCAGCTGCATAGCACAGGGAGATCAGCTCCGTGCTTTGTGACCACCTAGAAGGGTGGGATAGGGAGGGTGGGAGGGAGGGAGACGCAAGAGGGAAGAGATATGGGAACATATGTATATGTATAACTGAGTCACTTTGTTATAAAGCAGAAACTAACACACCATTGTAAAGCAATTATACTCTAATAAAGATGGTAAAAAAAAAAGGGCGAGATCTTTACAATGATAAAGTGTTATTAAAAGTTGGTTATTATAGGTCAATAAACTGTAATGCTGTAGATGAAAAAAAAAAAAAGAATTGCCCAAGGTATGCAGGGTTCAAAAAAGCTTTTCCTCTTTTTGGAAATTAAAAAGAAAAATTGTCTTTATCTTTCTTTTTGGGATACATGAATATCTGTATGCCAGATTTTCCCATTTTCTTTCCTAAACCAAGAAGACAAACCAACCCTCTATGAAAGAATTTGTCTTCATGCAACAGCAAAACCCCATGGGCAATTTCATAAAGACCTGACTGACTTATGTGGGCAGAACTTAGTGGCCTGGTGCTTCATGGAGGTTAAGAGACGTCCCAGTGTGGAGGAAAAGAGACAAAAATAAAAGAGAGGGGGCCAAGAATGGCTTCCACTGAAACTGAGATCTGAATTGACCATGACCAAAAGCAAATAAGCGACTGAAGGCTCACTAAGGATACGACACAACTTTTCTTGCCATCCTATTGCAACTGAGGACACAGTGTTCTAGAAAACTCACACTGTATCTAAAGTTTCTGGAAGGATTTCCTCACTTATGATTAGATTCATCAACCTAACTTTAACACTAGGCTGTGTGATGAATGCTTTCTTGTGTTTGCTATTACTTAGAATGATGAAAACACAATTTCTGAAGCTGAAATGGAATGTTTATGATATGAAAATATTTTGTATGGGTGTTTAAATGACTGAAATACATAATTAGGGTTAAAATGCTTTTTTTTTTTTTTTTTTTGCGTTATGTGGGCCTCTCACTGCTGTGGCCTCTCCCATTGCGGAGCACAGGCTCCGGACGCGCAGGCTCAGCGGCCATGGCTCACGGGCCCAGCTGCTCCGTGGCATGTGGGATCTTCCCAGACCGGGGCACAAACCTGTGTCCCCTGAATCGGCAGGCGGATTCTCAACCACTGCGCCACCAGGGAAGCCCATAAATGCTTTTTTAAAATATATTTGGTCTAGGCATTTGGTTTAGGGAAATGGAAATAAGGTAAAGATTTATGTACACATCAGTTTATCTCAACATTATTTCTGTAACATTTATAAAACCATCATCCAAAAGTGGTGCTATGAGTGAAGAAACACAGATTAGTAATAATAACAAAGGAACATAATTCAAAGAGAGTTCAAGTTCTGTATTAGTTAGGGTCCTTTGATTATAAGCAACAAAAAATAACTGTAGCTAACTTAGGCAGCAAAGGAATTTGTTGTAAGGATGTGGGTAGATTACGGATATGAAGGAAAAGTCGAATATCTAGTTCTTATAAAAGACAGTACCCAGGCTACGGTGGTCCCCCTTGCAGGAACAAAGGAATGGTTATTACAGAGCATTGTCATCAGAATGAACCAGCCCCAAATGTTTTCCATCTTTTTGTCACTTTACTCAAGATTCAAATAATTGGGAAGGAAGGAGATTCCAAATAGCCTTAGTTGGGCCCTGTCTACCATTTGGCCAAGAGGACACAGATACCTTGAGTAACAGTTTTATCAAGACTTCAGAGAATAGGAAGTGATAACAGAGACTAGCCATCTCTGGGACACAATAAACTACATTCTCAATTTCCCTTGCAGCTAGATGGGGGCTACCTGACTGAATTCTGGAAAACAGAACGGAGCAAAAGCGATGTACTCCACCTCCAGGTCTGGCCCATTAAACCTCCTGCAGAGTCCTTGGTGCTCTCTCTGCTTCCAGGCAGGATGTAGAAGGACCAGTGCGAGACTCAGGGACCCTGTGGGATGTCAGATTCACCATATGGAAGGAGTTGAGTTCCTGTGTCACTACCTGAAGTTCACCCACTGAACACCCCAATGGACAGTGACATGAGCGAGTCCTAAACTTTAATGATGTTAAACCACTGAGATTTGGGGGCTGTTTGTTTCAGAAGTTAGGATTCCCTAATCCTAAAGGATGAATGTTGGGCAGGCAAAGAAACCCACCTGATTCACTTCAATTTCTGTACTTACATTTTAAGAACACAGTGAAGAGGCTACATGGACCACTGCAACACTTTTTACCTCCCATCTAATTCTCTCACATAGCTACTCCCACATCTTGTCCTCCAAAATTCTCAGAAAATCCCTCTTCCACTCCTAGCGCCCACAAGCCTCTTGTTCTTCAACTTCAGCTTCACCTCTTTCCTTCTAAATCTGCATCACAAAAGCTCAAAGACTCAACAGGCAAAATAGAGCTCCCCTCTGAGGGTGGCAGAGAGATAGAAACAAAACAGCTGTCAAGTAAAGGGGAAAGACTGGGAAAAGTCATACATTAAGAATACTGGGGCTTCCCTGGTGGTGCAGTGGTTGGGAGTCCGCCTGCCGATGCAGGGGACACGGGTTTGTGCCCCGGTCTGGGAGGATCCCACATGCCGTGGAGCGGCTGGGCCCGTGAGCCAGGGCCGTTGAGCCTGCGCGTCCGGAGCCTGTGCTCCGCAACGGGAGAGGCCACAGCAGTGAGAGGCCCACATACCGCAAAAAAAAAAAAAAAAAGAATACTGTAATATTTATGTCAGTGAAAATTTGGAAACCACCTAAATGTCAAACAATAGGAAAATGGTTAAATAAATTATGTCATACTTGTTACTGGTTATACGAACAAGATAGTCCCTATGCTCATGGAGCTTATAGTCTAACAGCCATTAACAATAAACATGTTTTGGAAATATAGTTAATAATATGTTGGGCTGCACCCCGCAGGCCTACGAGGCCTGTGCTTGCCCAGCTTCAAAACCAAAGAAAGAGCCCGGAGTCAGCAACAGAGACATCAGTGGTTTAATGGAAGGGGCAGCTTACAGGTCTGAAGCAAGGTCCTGGAGCAGCACCCCACCACGTGCAGCGAATGATGGGCAGGACGCAGGACGCGGCGGCAGTCTTCGCTCCCGGGGAGGGGCCCCTTGTGGTGGAGGAGAGATTACCAGTTATAGGGAATTGACAACAGGTGGGCTCATTAGTTACTAGGGAAACCAGCAGAAGGGCACGCCCCTCCCGTCCCCTTTGATAAGAACAATCACCAGCTGGGGCCTGGGGCAAGTAGGAAGCTCAGTCAGTTGAGTAAGATATAGGAGAAGCAGGCACTGGTCGGGCAGGGGATGTTCTGAGAGCGAGAGAACAGCCATCCTGAGTGGCCTGACCGTACATAATACAAAAAGAAAATTAATGGCACAATATCAAGTGAAAACTTCCAAGAAGTTTTAAGAAGCTGCATTTGCATATATAGTAGTAAAAATCCCAATTGAAGAAAAGCTTATATGTGTAAGTCCTTGTGTATGTATGTATGCGTGTGTATACCAAACTGTTAAAGTGGTTATCACTGAATATTGACATTATAGACGATTTTTATTTCATTTTTTATACTATTCTATATTTTCAAAATGTTAATGAGGGCTTCCCTGGTGGCGCAGTGGTTGAGAGTCTGCCTGCCGATGCAGGGGACACGGGTTTGTGCCCCGGTCCGGGAAGATCACACATGCCGCGGAGCGGCTGGGCCCGTGAGCCATGGCCGCTGAGCCTGCGCGTCCGGAGCCTGTGCTCCGCAACGGGAGAGGCCACAACAGTGAGAGACCCGTGTACCGCAAAAAAAAAAAAAAAAAAAAAAGTTAATGATAAGTATATTTTTAATAGTAAATGCGATTTACAGCCTATTCTTTTCCCTTTCCTTATAATTTTCTGCATAGAATGTATAACTGGAAAAAAGCATCAATCAATTCACAGTATTGATATCACTGTGTACTGAGAGACTGTCTGCAGAAGTGGCTTCCTAATTTAGTAGACTTTTGCCTCCAATAGATCTGTAGAACTGAATATATGTGTATGTGTGTATGTGTGTGTGTGTATGTATTTATATCATAAATGGATTTTTACAACAAAGTGGATTATTTCCAAAGTGCAGTTTGAATATGCTTTCCTAGACTGTCACCATGGACTCTAATGAGATTGAGCTTACCTGCCCTTCAAAATACAGGCACTAGAATTTCATCAGATGGCTTTTAAGCAAGCAAATTCATGTCCTTAAAATATGGAGATGTAATAACACTAGGCCATCCCGTTCAGATTTATTTAGTAAATTTGCTCTACTTTCTTCTTGTCAATATGGAAATCTGTAGAGATATTGAAATGCAGTTTATGTTGTGCTTAAAGAAAATAACTGTTGCTCAATACAATACAAAGGCGTTGAATGCTAACACCATGCCCCTCCTTGAACTACCAGATACCATTGAGAGGAGTGAATTATCGGAGGTGATTTTAATTTAGATTACTAAAACATTTCCATAGACATAGAAGTCTGAGCTGATTAAACTTTAAACTTATCTGATTATAGCACTTATTATATTATGGTTGAAATTACAGGAAAGTACTTCAATTCATTGGATAATTATGAATGAATAAGGAAGGATATGACTTAGAAAATTTGTTTCAATTATTTAAGTGATTACTATATGAAGGAAATTAAGAAACTGAAGTTGTCTCAACATTGTATCAAATTGCCAGGCAGAAGCTTTGAAGATGAATGGCTTCATGGTGCCTATGATGCCTAATTATCTTCTGAGACATTGTTTTCTGAGTTTAAGAGATAAAAAGATAAAGATAAAAACATGCAAATTCAACTAATAGGCTGACCTATTGAATATTATGTGTCTCTAGCTTATTTCCTTAGCTGCTTTTAGAGAAGTCCCCCAGCAAAAGTGTCATTAGGTGTCCTAAACAGATCTTCCTCACTGAGAGCTTTTCCTTGTTTGCAGCTATTCTGTAGTTAGCCTTCCTGATTAATGAGCATGATTAGTGGACAGTTACACATTTAAAGCGCCGACCTCCACAGAGGATGTTTAATAGTGATCCCTGTTTTCAACTTAAACTCAATCTGGGAGTTATGTTTCTTTCCCCAAAGCTAAGAAATGAAACTTCCTTTATGCTGTAAAATGAATCAGAACAGGGATGTGGACTAACATGGGTAGAAGAGCTAGGGAGAGAGCATCTTTTGGGAGAAAACCCATTTAAATATTTTCTGCCTGTCCATGTGCTTAAGTTAACCATATTGTAAAACTGTACATGGATCTTGTTACAAATTGGGATTAGTCATTCTCATAAAATTGTTGGCATCTCCATAAAGGCATGTCTTAAAGAACTGTTCCATCTATTGTAACAGACAAATATCTGCTCTGGACGCTCACCCACTGTCTATAGACAGAGGAGAAGACAGTTATAAAGCTCTTTCTTTAATTCACAATCACTGCTTCCCTAGCCAGTCTCCCATCAGTGAAACAATGCTCGGCTCCCAATGATAGCCTGATATTGAGCAATTTGTATGCTTACATTCCTAATATCTCTTGCTGTCATCTCTTCAGGCTTCATCCTTTTTTCACATACCAGGGGGAAGTTAAGTTTGAAATCAATTGATAATGTCAAGCATGACTATAAGTTGCTTTCACAGAGATTGTAGGAAATAAAACTCTCAAATAATACAGGTCTGTGAGAGTATAAGAATGGCAACTTATATTCTTGGGGCAGAAGTAGCCTTCCTTCCTTCCTTCCTTCCTTCCTTCCTTTTCTTCCTTCTATACCTTACCTTATTCTATATAGGACTTGAGAAAATTTCTATTCACTCATTCTAAGCCTTCCTAAACTGCATGGCTATAAAGAGGAGAGGTGTGCTACCTCTGTCTATTTTGGTATTTTATTTTCTCCAATACCTGCGGGAGGCAGAGGATGACTCATGTTCCTTCTGCATCTCTCTGATGAGGGTCTATGGGTCAAAGTGAGGACAAAAAGAGAGAAGTTCCAAGTTGAAACCCTTACTGTGAGATCTCAGACAAGTCACTTCTATTCCTTATCTACATAGTGGTAATTATAATGTCTGACTCAGTGTGACTGCACCATCAAAGATAATAATGACTACACACTTGCCTTGTGAAGTGCCATGTGTGCTTCCATCACGGGTTGGTACTCTATCCCACTGATACATTTATGGGATAGAACTACAAGAAAGTGTCGCATATTATTCCTTCAGGGAAAAGAATGCTGTATTTTCTTACTTGGATGTACAATAGGTATAAATACCTGAGCATTAGTAGGGTCTATCCAAATTTAGGTTTGGCAAATCAACCAATACTTCATTGTTTCTTTAAACTGACACTTTTCAGGCAAATTTATAATAACAGTTAAGTAGTATTTTTTTGGTTCCCCTCCTATTTGCTCAATGTTTAAAATGAGTTATTTTATTTAAGCCCCCAAATAAGCTTATCATGAAGATTTTATTATCTCCATTTTTTTCCTATGGAGAAACTGAGGCATAGAGAGATTAAGTCACTGGTCCAAGATCTCATGAGTGATGGGGGCAGTGTTTAAACTGACTTGAAATTCAATGCTCTAAACCCCCAAACTCCCTCTGCACATACACTGTGAATTGTAATCAAAATGTGCTAAATATTTAAGCCAAACTTAGGGAGTTTCTGGTTAAATACTTGTAAAAGCATTTTTACTTCTCTTTCCTCCCTTAAAACTCACCTAAAGTGGCAAAAATAATGAAAAACAGGGGGGGGGGAAACCCTTATATTCAATGAAACAATAAAATGGCCCCAACTGCAACCTGCCCCAAACTGCCCCAGATTTCTCTCAAATGTCCCAAACCTAAAGACTCATCCTATAATTCTTTAGATTCCCAGGATATCTTGTATGCTATGACAGGACACAGGTCACTAAGTGAGGAATGCCCTATGGAGACCCAGGTTAATAGTTCTCACTGGCTGTGATGCCATCTCTAAAAGAAAAGCCTCACTGACATTCCTTTTTTTTTTTTTTTGCGAGTTTAATTCTCTTTTTTATTGAGATACAGTTGCTTTACAATATTATATAAATTTCAGGTGTACAAGATAGTGATTCACAATTTTTAAAGATTATACTCCATTTATAGTTATTATAAAATATTGGCCATATTCCCTGTACAGTCTATCCTTGGAGCCTATTTATTTTATACACAGTAGACTGTACCTCTCACATATGAGGAAACTGAGGTCCAGAGAGGATAAAGTGTCAAAGCTTACCCTGGGAGTAAGGAAGTAAAAGGTAGAGCTGAGATCAGAGTCTAGGATATTCCTCTTGTCTAAATCCATCCAAACAGCAGCAGGATAAAGGAGAGCAGGGGAACTGTTTTTCACCTACTCATAACCTAGAAAGGACTTGATGGACAGCGGCGCTAACCCTCAGAGACAAAGAGGAGACATCCTCCCAGGGCAAAGCATTAGGTCTCCCACCTCTGGACTTGCCCTCTGGCAGATTTCAGCAACCACATCCTCCTCCCTCCACCTTGATGTCCCTGTCCGCACCACCCCCCTCACCCAGCTTCTCAGCTCCTGGTCTGAATCAGTTGGGGCTTCTGAATTCCTAGGAATGGCAAGAGGAAGCACTTGGGAAGGAGCAGAGCAGTCAGGGCTGTGATTTGAACCCTTCTTCAGTTTTTGGCTTTTCCATGTAGGTACTAGAATTATGAGTCAGGAGGAAAAATGTGTGTAATCAGAGCTTAATTGCTTGTCTAACCAGTGGCACAGATCAGTTCTGAAATTCTGCAGTACTCAAGCTCTAAATCCCAATACTAGAGTTTCTTATACATTTAACTCTGCCCCCTGCATAATTCTGAGTATGTCATCCCCTTTCTCCCTCTCCCAAGCATCCCTTTCAGTTACACATCTTTTGGTTCTAACTCATTTTGCCCCTGCCTATCCCTGGGTTTATTATTCACCAGCAGTTTTCATTACCATTTCAGTATTTCACTGGGGATGAGAAAATAGTCCACTGTGATGCTGAACAACACTGAGCAGAAGTGTTAACCTCCGTGAATTTTCACTCCTAAGGAAGGCTGGAGAAAAACAGAGAGGGGTCTGTCTGTAGTTGAAAGTGACGGGTCCACAGCAGGGGCTGTATATCTTCCAATCTCTTTGGTAATCCATATGTTTCATCAGCCAGGAATGTTGGCGATGAGCACCCTTTCAAAGCGGATGAAGGTGTCCAGATGGCTGTTTCCTTTCATTCTGATTAAAACTGTTAGCTTAATATATGCACCAGAGCTCCTAGCCCACCATATAAATTGAGATAGACTCAGTGAGACTGTGTCCACAGCCATGAACCTGAATTGACTTTGTGGATTGCTCTAGATCACTCTCCCCTGTCCACATTATTCCTTAGCTAATAGTTGGCTCCGTTTAAAGAAGACTCACTATTTTCATTTTAAAGGGTAGAAAAGAATACATCACAAGAAGAATCAACCCCCAAAATTACCAACAAAAAGGAAGAGTTCAGACAAATAGGTGTACATATTTTTAAAGAAATTACATTATGTTTTCCAAGAGAGAGCTCAAAGCGTTCTGTGAAGAGACTATAATACATCAAGCAGGAAATGAATAGTGTGCCAGTAGAATTTAGGGAAGAACTGCAAGAAAACAAAATCGTTACAGAGATGAAGCACACTTCAGAAGTGACAAGAATAAAGGACACAGTGCTGAAAACACAGCCAGAGGTGAAAGTGGTGAATAGGCTTGAGGAATCACAAAGACAAAAAGGAAAAGACAGAGATATTAAAAAGGGTATATGGGAATTCCCTGGTGGTCCAGTGGTTAGGACTCAGTGCTTTTACTGCTGAGGGCCCAGGTTCAGTTCCTGGTAGAAGAACTGAGATCCTACAGTGTGGCCAAAAAAAAAAAAAAGAAAAGAAAAGAAAGGTATAAAAAAAGTGGTCAGATTGGAAGACAGAGAAAGCATAATCAACAAAAGTATAATTGATTTTCTGAAGAAGAGAACAATAAATGGAACAGAAAAAGTATTCCAACATATCATTTATGCATTCAAGGAGTATTGATTGCATACTTACATAACTCTAGACATAAGGGAAAAATTATCAAGTAAAAATATAATAGAAGAGGGCTTCCCTGGTGGCGCAGTGGTTGGGAGTCCGCCTGCCGATGCAGGGGACACGGGTTCGTGACCCAGTCCGGGAGGATCCCACATGCCGCGGAGCGGCTGGGCCCGTGAGCCATGGCCGCTGAGCCTGCACGTCCGGAGCCTGTGCTCCACAACGGGAGAGGCCACAACAGTGAGAGGCCCACGTATCGCAAAAAAAAACCCAAAAAATAGAAGACAACTTTTTTGAACTAAATAAAAACATGAAGTTACAGATAAAAAAGGCACAGTTTATCCTAGGAAGAAAAAAATAACAACCTTGATATAGAATAACTGAAGTTAAGGCACATCTAGGAGAAATTACTATATTTTAGGAATAAAGGAAATCCAGTGGTCAGAAAATTTAGATCTTATACAAGGGAAAAATACGTTTGATCCCAGCTTTCTTAACGGGATCAGTCAGTGTCTGAAGACAGTGGAACAGTATCTACCAATATCAAGTGGCTTGGTTATGCAAGTGGAAAGTTGTAAAACAGACATTCTAAATCATGTGGTATCTGTGATCCAATCTTGAAAAATCTACAGGATGACAAAATGTAGCACATCAAGGGATAGATGACAATGTCATGATTTGGGGAGTAGTGGTGAAACTCATGGAATTAGAGACCAAACAGCTATGAGGAATACGACCACAGAACAGACTGTAATATTATAAACTTTGACAGTGTAAAATAATTGTGTAACTAATAGAAGTGGGAATTGAGGGAGGGATGGTGGGAGAAAGTATGGTGTTAATTTCCGTATCTTTCAAGAAGGGAATGACTAGGCATTAACTAAACTTAAAATAAGTAATTAAAAAAGAATCTTAGCATAGTTAAAAAAAATAACTCTAGGGCTTCCCTGGTGGTGCAGTGGTTGAGAGTACGCCTGCCGATGCAGGGGACACGGGTTCGTGACCCGGTCCGGGAGGATCCCACATGCTGCGGAGCGACTGGGCCCGTGAGCCATGGCCTCTGAGCCTGCGCGTCCGGAGCCTGTGCTCCGCAATGGGAGGGGCCACAACAGTGAGAGGCCCGCGTACCGCCAAAAAAAAAAAAAATAATAATAATAACTCTGTCTTTTTGTTTGGGTTCCTTTTTATAAATTAACTCTCAGAAATATTGATTTGAGATTTAGTAATTTTTCAGGTGTTCTTTGGTAACTTCCGGCAAATTTCAAGAACACTGAATTTATAGTGAAAAATTTTATCTTGCTTAAGAGGTTTTAACATGATCCCAGAATATGAATATTACATGTAATCAAAATTTTCTTTGAAAATCTCCTCAGAAAGTGTGTGGCAGTGAAGGCCACTTTTGCTTAGTAAGTTCAGCACGGCCAATTTAATCTCCAGCTTTGGAAGAAATCATTGTTTCCTCATTAGAGTACTAGGTAAGGTAGTAAGTTTGTGTTTGGAGGCATATTATGCAAACAGTGTCTCCTCTTGAATGCCAAAGCTCGTATTCAGTTCAGCAAGATACTTGCACTACAGAGGTGCATTGTCATTGACTGTGAATGAGGAACAGATAGAAATGTCTCTCATGCTCCTTAAGTGAAAGGGAAGGTAAGTTGAAATGTCTGCACTATGTAAATTTTTAATTTTCCTGTCTCTTTCTCTCTCTCTTTATATAAGTGTATGGTTGTATATGTGTAAGTTAAAGAAATGCTTAGTGTTGACTTTAAAAAAAGCATAAGATTTATGAGTTTAAGTTTTATTCAGGGTCTTGCTGAGGACTAGAGCCTGAGAGACAGCTACTCAGTAGCTCTGAGGAAACTGCTCCAAGAAGGTAGGGGAGGAACCAGTTTATACATGATTTTTGGTTAGGAAATTCATGCAGTCAAGCATACATCTTAGTAAAAGATTGCTGCTAATTGCGGGGAACAGATATCTCAGATTAATGATTTTAGTGCTTTTCTGTGTATGGGAAGATGCGAGAATCTGGGGTCATTGAAATTCTTCCTGAAGTATGCATCTAACTATTTAAGGGCTTGCTTCTCAGGAAGCACAGAGTGCCTCATCCTGTTTTTCATCCTGAATTCCTTTCTGGGTTTGCTGTTGGTGGTCAGCTGCAGTGGGTTCTGACTTAACCCTTGTAGAACTGAGTGGTGAGTAATGTTCTTTGTCTTAGCAATCTTAATTTTTGCTGTATCCACATTAGATAATGTGGCTCCATGGAAATATTTTAATGAAAACAGCAGGTAGTGTAAGTTCATTTTGCAAAAGTTTTCTTTCTTTCTCTCTCTTCCTTCCCTCCCTCCCTCCCTTCTTTCCTTCCTTCCTTTGTCTTTTATTTTTGCTTGCTTGCTTCCTCTTTCTATCTTTTATCTGTTTGTTTTGTATCTCTCTGTGTACATCCTTCTGTTCATCCAACGATGCATACAATTATGTGTGTGACATATATGTGTATGTGTGTGTGTGTGTACTTAGACTGATGTGTGTGCTTGTATATATATATGTTTATATATATGTGTGTGTATATATAGATAGATATAGATATAGATATATTTATCTGATTTACCTGAAAAGATGTCTACCATGTGGTAGCAATGCTAATCTCCAGTAGGTGGGATTTGGGTACTTTTTATTGTCTTTTTTTCTACTATTCAGTATTTCTAGAATTGTTTCATGAGAATGTATACATTCATAGAACTATTAGTCATTCTTTTCTACTCTCTATACATAAAGAATTATACAAAACTGACTCCTAACATGTTATGCCATTATATCTACAGGCAGACCTGCACAAACACTGCATTTTGTACTTAGATCAATAGGGAGCTGGCAAAAGCTGATAAACCAAAGAAGAGGGTCGTGGTCTCTCTCTGTACTTCATCTCCTCACCTGTTAGCCATCTCTGTTGGTTTCTCCTATGGAGCAATCAGTTCCCAAAGATTTACTGATTGTGTTGCTCCTTGGGCCATCATCTTGGAGGTGACCTACTCTCACTGGGGACCATTCACTGTCTGCTTGTTGTTATCAGCTTTCTAATCATTTCTTCTCTTTGTTCCCTCACTTTCTTCTTTCACTTTGCTTTTATGCTGCTCTCTGCTTCTTTCCTCCCTGCTTTCCTTCCATTTCTCCCTACTCTTTCTGTGGTGCCATGCATTCTATGCTATGGCCTCGATTTATTTCATTTGGACTTGCTTTTCTATTTTCTCACTCATGGGGTGGGGCTCTTCATGGCACTCCTAAGGGTAGTTTGTTATTTTGCCCAGGAGGAGCTGATATAGTGGACTCTGGCATCAGAGTCTATCTCTTTCCAAAAAATCACTCTCTATCCTGGTTCTCAGGAACAACTGAAAGCATCTTTAGTAGAAGCTACAGGACATGGGATCAAGGAAGAAAGGCAAATAGATTCCCTAGAATGCTGCCAAACATTCTTATCCCAGGTGCAGGCATTGCCCAGGGAAAAGAGAATCAGATTTGAGAACAGCATTATGCTGTAGTCCTATTTCCTTCATCTTTCTTCTGAGGCATATACATATATATCTGAATCACTTTACTGTACACCTAAAACTAACACAACATTGTAAATCAACTATACTCCAATATAAAATAAAAATTCAAAAAACTAAACAAAACATTGTATCTTAAACATATTGTTTCTCCCTTCTGGTCTCTGTTCTCTCTTCCATGAATTCCCAACAGACATTTTTGGAACTCATGTAATTTTTCTTGCCTCTTTACTTTTCCATGTTTTTATCTCTTTATCTCTTTGTGCTGTTTTTTTTTTTTTTTTTTTCTTTTGAGGTACGCGGGCCTCTCACTGTTGTGGCCTCTCCCATTGTGGAGCACAGGCTCGGGACGCGCAGGACCAGCAGCCATGGCTCACGGGCCCAGCTGCTCCGCGACATGTGGGATCCCCCCGGACCGGGGCACGAACCCGTGTCCCCTGCATCTGCAGGCGGACTCCCAACCACTGCGCCACCAGGGAAGCCCTCTTTGTGCTGTTTTATGTGAGACTCATCTGGGGAAGCATCAGCATTCAAGCTAATGTGGTTTTGGGGAGTGTTCAGTTCCTCGTAGGCTGTGGGTCTGAGGGCCTCAATTTCTTTTCCGCTTTGGCCAGAGGCTACCTTCAGCTCCTTCTTGCCTGGCCCTTTCCATATGGCAGCTCACAATATGGCAGATTTCTTCTTCAAAGAAAGCAACAGAGAGAGAGACTCCTGGTAAGATGGGCTAGTTTTATGTACACACAGTCACCTACATTCTGTTACCTTTGGCATGTTCTCTTGATTAAAATCAAATCACAGGACCCACCCACAGAAAGCATGGGAATCATGGGCTCACCCTAGATTCTGTTTGTCACAGTGTACACAGTAAGGTGTATACCTCTGTAATTTAATGCAAAATGAACCCACATAACCACTAAAAATAGAATGTTGCCTGTACCCTTTAAGTTCTCTTTGTACCCCTTCCCAATCATTTTTTCCCTTCTCCCTAATGATAACTACTCTGTAAAACAACCTCATTTTTTAAAAGAAAACATATTTATTTATATTCCACCTAGGAATGCATCCCTAAACAGTATGGATTAGTATGGGCCATTTAATTTATTTTTTTGTTCGACTTCTGATTTATTTTAAGGATACAGAAAAAAAACTTAAAACTTTTATTCCCACTAGTCCCCTACTGCCAGGCATAACATCTTCCAGACACAACATGAGGGAATTCACTCATGCATAATAACTTTTTTTCATTATGACCACTTCATCTTCCTGACCCCAGCAGCTCTATGTGGCACATGGTACTGCAGCATGAGCAGTGTAATTTATTTCTTCCCCAAATTACATTGAGGTATATACACTCTTATCGGTCAGTTTGTCCTGTTGGTTTGTGTAGATGTTAAACTTCTCTGTGCTTTGTTCTCCTACAAGTGTTAACTAGAACACTTTTTATAGGGTCAGAACTCAATCTTTTTTTTTCTTTATTGAAGTATAGTTGATTTACAATGTTGTGTTAGTTTCAGGTGTACAGCAAAGTGATTCAGTTATATGTATGTATATATACTTTTTCAGACTCTTTTGAGTTATGGGTTATTACAAGGTATTGGATATAGTTCCCTGTGCTATTCAGTAGGTTCTTGATGTTTATCTGTTTTACATATAATAGTGTGTATCTGCTAATCCCAAACTCCTAATATACCCCCTCCCTTGTTTTCCCCTTTGGTAACTGTAAGATTTTTTTTCTATGTCTGTGAGTCTGTTCCTGTTTTGTAAATAAGTTCATTTGTATCATTTTTAAGATTCCACAAAGAAGTGATATCATATATTTATCTTTCTCCCTCTGACTTACTTCACTTAGCATGATATTACTCAGCCATAAAAAAGAATGAAATAATGCCATTTGCAGCAATATGGATGGACCTAGAAATTATCACACTAAATATCAGGTATTTTATTTATTTATTTATTTTTAATTTATTTATTTTTTTGCGTTACGTGGGCTTCTCACTGTTGTGGCCTCTCCCATTGCGGAGCACAGGCTCCGGACGCGCAGGCTCAGCGGCCATGGCTCACGGGCCCAGTCGCTCCATGGCATGGGGGATCTTCCCGGACCGGGGCACGAACCCGTGTCCCCTGTATCGGCAGGCGGACTCTCAACCACTGCACCACCAGGGGAGCCCCAATATCAGGTATTTTAAATGGAACCATCTTTTTTAAAGTGTTCCAGGTTTGCTTTATTTAGCTCAACATTAGGTTTGTGAGATTCACCTAGGTTCAGTGTGTAGCTTTATCTTGATCGTTTTTATTGTGTTATAATAGTTCATTGTATGAACACATCACACTTTATCAAGTTTACTATTGATGGACATTGGCTTATTCCAGTTTGAAGCAATTGTAAATAATGGTGCGAGGAACATTCTTGCACTATATATGCGCTTTCACTCATTTATGTGGGATATATATCTAGAAGTGGAATTCCTGGGTCATAAGGTCTGCATATTTTTCAATTTTAGTAGTTATGCCAAACTGTTTTCCAGAGTGGTTCTTCCAATTTACACCCTCCACCAGTAATGGGTGAGAATTCCTTTTGCTTCCCGTCCTGATCAATAGCTTGTATTGTCAAGTTTTTTTAAAAAATTGTTTTTAGCTTTAGCCCTTCTAGTAGGTATATAGTAGTACCTCATGTGACTTTAATTTGCATTTCTCTGATCATTGATGAGGTTTCACGTGTTTGTATATGGTTATCAGCATTTTGGATAGACTTTTCATATAGTACCTGTTCAAATTTCTTGTTCACTTTTCTGTTGAGTCGTCTGATGTTTTCTCATTCATTTGTAGGGATAATTTTCTTTTTAAATGTGCATGAGACATGAGCACTTTGTCAGTATAAATAATATTAATAACTTCTCCCACTCCATGGGTTATCTTCTTACTATCTTAAAGGTGTCTTGATTTTAACTTATTCAAATTTGTCAGAGTTTTCCTTGATAGTTACCATTTTGTGTGTCAGGTTTAAGAAGTCTTTCCTTTTCCTTAAACCACGAAAATATTCTCTTCATTACCTTCTAGGAGCTTTATTTTTGGCCTTTGCATTTAGATCTACAATTTACCTCAAAATCATTTTTCTGTATGGTGTGAATTAGGGGGTTATGTTTCTTTTATTATAAATGGATTTACAGTTGTGCTGGGGCCATTTATTGTAAGTAATATCCTTTCCCCACTACTCTGCCATGTTATCTTTGTCATAAATCAAATTTCCATAAGTGTATGGGTCTGTTTCTGGGCTCTCTATACTTATATTTTCTGATATTTCTATCTTTTTATCAATACTGCAGTCTAATTTTTTAAAATAAGCTTTATTTGTTAGAGCAGTTTTAGGTTCTTAGCACAACTGAGTGGAAAGAACAGAGATTTCCCATATACCCCTTGGCCCTCACACAAGCATAGCCTCCCCTATTATCAACATCTCCTACTAGAGTGGTACATTTGTTACAACTGATGAACCTACACTGATACATTTTTATTAACTAAAGTCCATAGTTTACACTAAGTTTCATTCTATGTGTTGTATAGGTCTATGGATTTTTGACAAATGCATAAAGTTATGTATCTACCCTATAGTATCATACAGAATAGTTTCACTGCCCTAAAGATTCCCTGTGCTCCACCTATTCATCCTTTTTTCCCTCCCACCCCAACCCCCAGGAAACCACTGATCCTTTTGCTGTCTCCGTAGTTTGACCTTTTCCAGAATATCATATGGTATGGAATCACACAGTATGTAGCCTTTTCAGACTGGCTTCTTTCATTTAGCAACATGCATTTAAGGTTCCTCTGTGTCTTTTCATGGTGTGATAGCTTATTCTTGTTTAGCACTGAATAATATTCCATTGTCTGGATGGACCACAGTTTATTTATCCATTCGCCTACTGAGGAACTTATTGGTTGCTTCCAAGTTCTGGCAATTATGAATGAAGCTGTTAGAACCATCCATGTGTAGGTTTTTGTGTGGACATAAGTTTTCAACTCCTTTGGGCAAATACCAAAAAGTGCAATTGCTGAATCATATGGTTAGGGTGTGTTTAGTTTTGTAAGAAACTGCCAAAGGGTCTTTTCAAAGTGTCTTTCAAAGTACCATTTTGTATTCCCACCAGAATAAGAGTCCCTGTTGCTTTACATCCTTGCTAGTATTTGCTGTTGTCAGTTTTCTGGATTTTGGCTATTCTAGTAGGTGTGTAGTGGTATTCCATTGTTGTTTCAATTTGCATTTCCCTGACGACATATGATGTGAAGCATCTTTTATATTGCTAATTTGCCATCTGTGTATCTTCTTCGACAAGGTGTCTGTTAAGGTCTTTGGCCCCATTTTTAATTGGGTCATTCATTTTCTTATTGTGCACAATCTAATTTAATGTAGCTTTCTATCTTCATAAATAAAGTCTCCTACCTTGTTTCTTGTATAAACCCCCTGCACCAAACCCAGCCGTTAAAAATAAGTTACTGGGTTTGTTTTGCCAATATATTGTTTAGGATTTCTTGTGTCTGTGTTCAGGACTGAGGTTTTGCTTGTAACTTTCCTTCTTGCAGTGTCTCTCAAGTTTTTATAATAAAGCTATTATGGAATTGTTACCGAAAGCAAGTTCACATGCCCGATGCACAGTGAGGCCAAACAAACTGAAACATTGAAGTTTCAAGCAGAGAAAAGTTTATTGCAGGGCCAAGAAAGGAGAATGGGTGGCTCATGCTCAAAAGACCTGAACTCCCCAGTGGGTTTCAGGGAAGAAGGTTTTATAGGCAAAATTTGGGAGGAGGGTTGCAGGGAGTGTAACTCTCCTCTGATTGGTTGGTGGTGAGGTAACAGGGTGGTGTTCCAGGAATCTCAGTCATTAGCCTTCTAGTTCCAACCAGTTTGGGGTCCATGTTCTTGTGTTTAGCCTGTAGTTACCATCCTCCACCTGGGTGGGGGGCCATAGTTCCTGTAAAAGAACTCAGAGGTATGTATCAGATTGCTATGAACATCCGCCAAAGAGGAACTAGGACCCTGCCCCATCGCTGCATTATCATTTTTCTGTGTTCCCTCACTCCTCTAATTAATTGCTAACTGTTTGAACATGCCCTTTGTAACTCAGAGAAGGTCTAGGAGGCTGAAGCCTTTTTCCTACAAACAAGAAATGGGGAACACAGAAAGGCCTTTATATATACTTGGGAGGTCCCCATAGGGTCCTACACGATTTCAGAATCATAAAATGAATTGGGTCATGTTCACACTTTGTGTATATTCTTTGGTAATATTTTCCTGTGAGCCAACTTTCTGTGAGCCTTGTGGGATTACAAGGTTTTTAATTACAGAGTCAGACTTTTAAACTGTTAGTAGACTGCAAATTTACTATACCTTCTGTATTAGTTTTTGTAAGTCTTATTTTTTAGGAATTTATTTAATTCATCTCTTTAAAAAAATTGTTTTTTTTTTAAATTTCTTTATTTTTTGGCTGTGTTGGGTTTTCATTGCTTGCTCTAGTTGTGGTGAGTGGGGGCTACTCTTCGCTGCAGTGCACAGGCTTCTCATTGCGGTGGCTTCTCTTGTTTCAGAGCACGGGCTCTAGGCGTGCGGGCTTCAGTAGTTGTGGCACACGGGCTTAGCTGCTCCGTGGCATGTAGGATCTTCCCGAACCAGGGCTCAAACCTGTGTCCCCTGCATTGGCAGGCAGACTCCTAACCACTGCACCATGAGGGAAGTCCCCATCTCTTTTTTTTTTTAGTTGACTAATATCTCCAAGAGTTGATAAGTTTATTCGTTTTTTTAAAGCACACACATTTTGGCTTGGTTGATATTTTCTATTGTATGTATTATTTCTAGTTCATTAATTTTGTTATCTTCCATCTTCCATTTATCTTCATTTGGTAGGTTTTTGTAATTTCTTGAGATAGATGTTAGGATGTTTATCTCATTGATTTTCAGTCTTTCCTCTTTTCTAACATATGCTTTAAAATTATAAATTTGCCTCTAGTTGTTTTTCATAAGTTTTGATATGTCATTTAAAAAACAATTTACATACCTTCTAATTTCCATTTGAATTTTTTTTCTTTGACTCCGAGGTTACTGAAAAGTGGTATTTCTGAAGTTGCAAACAAATGAGGATTCTCTCTTATCTTTTTGTGATTGATTTCTTTGTGGAAATAATTGTTTGCAAAAATAATATTAGGTGATAGTATCTTCCTCCAGTGAAGATCTAAGTTTGTTTTTGCTAGGCATCTGGGGACATAGGAATCCAGGATAAGCTTCAGAGGTTGATGTGATTCGAAGCTGAGCTGCAGGCTCTGTGAAAGCCTATTGATTTCTAGGAAACTCCTACTCCTTGAGTGTAGCTCTGCAGGCCCTGGAACAAAGCTAGGGGCGTTCACTGGTCTTCACCTTTGGCATGCCCTGGACTTACTATTTAGCTCTTTTAGACCATTTTGCTCCCACCACTCAGTTTTCTCCTGGAATGGGCAAACACTCCTAGCAGAACAGCATCCTCCAACACTCTTGGACTACCAATTATCCCAGAATCTTTACATCACACTCCTCAATATCCTATGAGCTCTCCAGTGTCCCTAAGCAGATGTGTTTGACATTCCACCCTGCTTCTCTAATTGTCCCCGGTGGAAAGGTTTGTCTGTTTTCCTTAGTCTGTAATTATTGGAAATTTTATTTAGTTCTATTTCATGTCAGGTCAATTCTGATAATAACTTGTTCTTATCTTATACTTAAAAAGAAGCCTCTTTTATTTCTTTAAATATATTAAACATACTTATTTTGTATTCTGTATCTGATAGTTCCAATACCTGAAGTTTTGTGGATTTCATTCTATAGGTTTTTTTTTTTCCCCCAGTTGTTGAATTTTTACTATAGTGTCTTCTTACTTCATAAGATTAGGGATCTTTTTCATTGTGTGCTCAATTTCCTGGGAACTTTATCTTAAATTCTTTGAGTCCTCTGCCTAAAATATGTTAATACAGAAAGGATTTTCTTTTGCTGCTGCCATGTTCCTGGGGGCATAACAAACCTAAACCACTTTAAACTAAAATTTTAGTTTAAGCTTTCCTGGGCCACACAGGCTACTTGAGTTTTAGCCCCAAATTTACCTAGTTATGAACTTACGATTAGAAATTCTAAGGAGCCTTTTCCCCAGCTCTTTCCATGGCCAAGGCCAAGAGAGTCAGGCATTCCTGTCCTCTCCTTCAAGGGTGAAAATCCTTGGTGGGGGGAGCGGTTCCAGGTTTAATTAGAGTTTCTGATTGACCTCTTATCTTATTCTCATAGGTTTGTTTCCAGCCTCCTTATGCCGGTTAAATCCCAGCTCTAGACCTCCCAGGATTAATGGTAGATTGGTGCTTACTTTTGACCCATATTTCTTCTTTCCCCACAAGCTCAGCTGTAAATTTTTAAAGGTTTTAAAAGATTTCATCCAGAATTTTAAGTTTTAGGGCTGTTTCAAGAGCGGTTTCCATAAAAATCTGCCCACTGATCAGAAGTCTCCCCCCCTTGTCATTCTGTACTTTGTGATTCTAAAATGACTTTGTTAATGATTATTACATTATGGTTATGCTTGTTACACAACACTCCTTCCCTATCTACATTTGCCTGGGGTCTATAGGAGTCCAATACCTTTTGACCAAATCGAGGGGGGATACAGCCATTAATCTGGATGTTTAGTATATTACATAGGTCAAACATTTAGGTAATTGATTAGATTCTTCATCACTAAAATGTGCAATGTTGTTTAGATACATCAATAGTTTGCATGTCCTGATTTGCTGCTTTCATTTTAGATATATCAATAACTATGAATAATTCATTTATTTTGATTTTGGCTCATCTTGTCATCTCACTGCTGCTCTTTCTTTTGTGTAAATATACCAAGATAGGAGGCATTATTTTAGAACTAGATGTTAGTATAAGAGTATGGCTAAGCTACAGTGGCATGAAATTCTAATTATAATCAATTCCTTTCTTGGCATATTCTCCTGAGGATGGGATTACGTAGCAGAGGACATTAGCATCACCACTTACACTGATGCATCTATTTTGGAACATTAAGAAAAATGCAGAGTCCAAAGAATAATTTGGAATTGTTAAGGAGGTTACTTACTGGGTGATTTCTGTTATAATGTTTTAATCCCATTTTATCCACAAGGAATCTCATACTAGTAATCAAATGATTTAATGATTTATTGAGAAGTACCATAAACTAAGAGAAAATAGAAGCAAACCCATTAGTTCTTATGGATCAACCAAGCTTCTCCCTAGAATTTTGTTCAGATAGTTTTTATTTTTTTTTTTTATTTTTTTTTTTTATTTTTTATTTTTTTTGCTGTACGCGGGCCTCTCACTGCTGTGGCCTCTCCCGTTGCGGAGCACAGGCTCCGGACACACAGGCTCCGCGGCCATGGCTCGCGGGCCCAGCCGCTGCGCGGCATGTGGGATCTTCCGGGATAGGGGCACGAACCCGTGTCCCCTGCATCGGCAGGCGGACTCTCAACCACTGCGCCACCAGGGAAGCCCCAGATAGTTTTTAAATAATGAGAGATGTGCTCAGTTCACAGCAGCGAGGCCCATAACGTGTATTGCTCTGCTTGTTCTACACGTTGAAATAAAATGGAGGACTTCCCTGGTGGTGCAGTGGTTAAGAATCCACCTGCTAACACAGAGGACATGGGTTCAAGCCCTGGTCTGGGAAGATCCCACATGCTGCAGAGCAAAAAAGTCCGTGTGCCACAACTACTGAAGCCCTCATGCCTAGAGCTCGTGCTCCGCAACGAGAGAAGCCATGACAATGAGAAGCCTGTGCCCCACAATGAAGAGTTGCCCCCACTCGCCACAACTGGAAAGCCCGCATGCAGCAAGGAAGAACAAACGCAGCTAAAAATAAAATATAAATAAATAAATAAATAAATAAATAAATAAATAAATAAATAAATAAAATGGAAACATATTCAGTAACATCCATCTGAGGTCAACAAAGCACAATGAGCAGAAGACCTAAACAGACATTTCTCCAAGGAAGATATACAGATGGCCAACAAACACATGAAAGGATGTTCAACATAACGAATCACTAGAGAAATGCAAATCAAAACCACAATAAGGTATCACCTCACACCAGTCAGAATGGCCATCATTAAAAAATCTACAAACAGTAAATGCTGGAGAGGGTGTGGAGAAAAGGGAACACTTTTGCACTCTTGGTGGGAATGTAAATTGATACAGCCACTATGGAGAACAGTATGGAGGTTCCTTAAAAAAACTAAAAATAGAACTACCATATGACCCAGCAATCCCACTACTGGGCATATACCCTGAGAAAACCATAATTCAAAAAGAGTCATGTACCACAATGTTCACTGCAGCACTATTTACAATAGCCAGGACATGGAAGCAACCTAAGTGTCCATCAACAGATGAATGGATAAAGAAGATGTGGCACATATATACAATGGACTATTACTCAGCCATAAAAAGAAATGAAATTGAGTTATTTGTAGTGAGGTGGATGGATTTAGAGTCTGTCATACAGAGTGAATTAAGTCAGAAAGAGAAAAACAAATACTGTATGCTAACACATATATATATGGAATCTAAAAATAAATAAATAAATAAATAAGGTTCTGAAGAACCTAGGGGCAGGACAGAAATAAAGACACAGACGTAGAGAATGGACTTGAGGACACAGGCAGGGGGAAGGGTAAGCTGGGACTAAGTGAGAGAGTAGCGTTGACATATAGACACTACCAAATGTAAAATAGCTAGCTAGTGGAAAGCAGCTGCATAGCACAGGGAGATCAGCTCAGTGCTTTGTGACCACGTAGAACGGTGGGATAGCGAGGGTGGGAGGGAGATGCAAGAGGGAGGGGATATGAGAATATATGTATACGTATAACTGATTCACTTTGTTATATAGCAGAAACTAACACAACATTGTAAAGCAGCTATACTCCAATAAAGATGTTAAAAAAGTCAACATTTAAAATAAAATTTTAAACAGGAAAAAAAAGCACAATGAGCACTAGAACAAATTTGTTATTGTTCTAAGCTCACTGGTTTCCACAAATATTATCCTCCTTATATGAAAATGAGAGACCATAGTAATTCACCTTAAGAAGGAGGTGAGGGTTTGGGGATTATATTCAAGAATGAAGATAGATTTGGCTCAAGCCACCCACGCTCTGCTGGTTGAACTAGCCCACACTTCCTCTGATGATGATAATAAGAAGAGTAACAATTAAACAGACTTATGTTACTGTAGCATTTTGTAATGTGCAAAGAAGTTTTTTTTTTTTTTTCTTGCAGTACGCGGGCCTCTCACTGTTGTGGCCTCTCCCGTTGCGGAGCACAGGCTCCGGACGTGCAAGCTCAGTGGCCATGGCTCATGGGCCCAGCTGCTCTGCGGCATATGGGATCTTCGCAGACCGGGGCACGAACCTGTGTCCCCTGCATCGGCAGGCAGACTCTCAACCACTGCGCCACCAGGGAAGCCCACGAAGAGGTTTTTATTTACCTTCTCTTAATCTGATCCTCCCAAGAGCCCCTTGAAGTTGAAGAGGCAAGGATTATGAATTCCTCCTTTTACAAAGGAGGAAACCAAGGCTTAGAGAGACTCCATGACAGACCTGAGACTGAAATCCAAATATACTGATTCTCAGCAGAGTGTCCTGTCCCTCCACCAGTCTAGTGATTTGGCAGGACTCTTGCTGCTGCAGGAGGAGAATCCAAACAAAACTAAGGCAGCATTTTGGCCACATGACCTTGATGTGGTCTGTGACATGATTCCCTGACACTCTTATGTTATGAATTTCCTGGGGATTCTCATGTTATAACCTCTCTGTGCTTCACCAATACCTTGAGCCTTAATTATTTTGGAATAAAACAAACACATCAACAACCTTTCGTAGAAGGTATTTGGTAAATGCAATGAGTGGAGGGTTTGGAAAAGTGAGAGGGAGGGATGCTTTGGAAGATTTTTCTTTTATCTTTTGTTTATTTCTGTTATTAATCCAGTTAATCTTGTTTCCTTGCTTCTCAATGGTATGAAGTTCTCTGGAATATTCCTCCTGTTTCTTGTCTCTCTCCCTCTTTTTTTCTTTTTATCCTGCTGTTGGTTGACAGTGGATGGAGGTGGCTGACATCCTGGAGCACAGTGAAGTGACAAATAGCATTTCCTGAAGAAACTTTAGCCAAGTGATGTGAGGGTTTGACATCTTTTCCTTCTCTTGTATGAAGATCTAAGCTCTCCTGTCATTGACTTTTCTAAGTCCTTTTTGGGTTTTGCCTTAGTGGTCTGTGTCTGAGAGGAGATTAGCTTCCTGAAACATTAATTTAGGAATTGTCCATTAGAGGGATTCAGAGTGGCAACAGAAGACAGCGCCCAGACACTCATCAGACTATTGATTTGGCATGTTTGAACCAAATGTTTTCAGTTCTCATTGAATTTTTTTTTTCTTTTCTCTTTCTTTTTTTTTTTTTTTTTTAAATAATGGGTTCTTCTCTTTTTCAACTACCATATCCAACCTGTATGGCCCATCTTTTCAAGGATGTATCTCCATTCCTGTCTCTGGAGCCCGCTGCCATTGCCCTGGTTCAGCCTTGTGCAGTTCTCAAATACATCAATCCATCAACGTTCTAACGGGTCTCTTTGCCTTCATTTTGGCTCCTTTCCCACCTGCCCTTCCCTGTGCTCTCCAAGAGGGACTGTTATAAAATGCAGTTCTTATCATGGTATTCCCTATTTAGACTCTTTCACCATTGTCTCCTTATAACACTAGTTTAGCACAGAAAACTTTCTGGATGTTGGCTCTTACATCCTTTAGAGCTTCGTTTCTCACTCAGGTACCCTGTGTCCAGGCAAACTAAATCACTTGCAGTTGCCTGAAGATGCCATGGTATTTGCTGCCTTTGACCTTCATATCTATGCAGTTCCATGTTCCTTACGTCCTTGTCCACCTCATGCACCTGGCTGGCTTTCCCACATCCTTGCAACTCCAGAGAAGCCTGGTTTTCTCTGGCTAGCTTCCCCTGCCTCTTCTCTCCCCCAGCCAGCTTAGATGCCCCACTTCCACCTGCCGTCCAGCCTCACTTGTCCCACAGCACATGTCGCCTGGGACTCTAGTCACCTGTGAACTTGTCTGCCTTTCCCATGAACCTGTAGATTCTTTTTTTTTAATATATATATATTTTTATTTATTTAATTACTTTATTTATTTTTGGCTGTATTGGCTCTTTTTTGTTGGGTCTTCGTTGCTGTGCACGGGCTTTCTCTAGTTGTGGTGAGTGGGAGCTATCCTTTGTTGTGGTGCACGGGCTTCACATTATGGTTGCTTCTCTTGTGGCAGAGCACAGGCTCTAAGCGCACGAGCTTCAGTAGTTGTGGCTCGCAGGCTCTAGAGCTCAGGCTCAGCAGTTGTGGCTCACAAGCTTAGTTGCTCCGTGGCATGTGGGATCTTCCCGGACCAGGGCTCGAACTCGTGTCCCCTGCATTGGCAGGCAGATTCTTAACCACTGCACCACCAGGGAAGTCCTGAACCTGTAGATTCTTGAAGGAAAGAACTGTGTCTTATTTGACTTGGCATCTCTAGTAACTCTCTAGGTTCTTTTACATGATAGGCATTTAAAGAATGAGAATGAGCAAGAATGAGCAAAAAAATGACCCCAGAGATATCCTGGAGAAGTTACTTTAATTGTGCCATGTTAGGGGTAACCCTGCTGCACACCCAGGTGCTGGACTGATTCTAGAACTTTCACAGTCAAGGATGATGTGGCAGTGCGGGCCTGAGAGCTGGTTCAGCTCCTGCCTGGTTATGTCAAGTGGCTGCCCACGTGTTATGACTCAGGGACAAGCAGGGTCTCTCTCCCTCCTGCTAGCTCCAGATGCCTGGAACTATGCTGTGAATGCAATATTTCCCCAGGGGAGTCATTGCCCCATTAAGATTTCGTCTTTAAGTGTCAAATACAACCAAAGTATGAGTGGCCATAAAGGTGTTCATACGGATTCTTTAGAAAACTGAACTGGAGAGAGACTCCTTGAAAAAGTAATCCCTAAGGCCACACAGCTAACAGCGACAACCTCAGTGTCTTGGCCTTCTGTTCGGATGTTCCCTATGATATGATTCTGCTGTCCTTCTCAGTTCTATGTGTGGAAGGACGACCTAGCATGGTGACTGCAGTGGGCTCCTGGGCCTACTCTTCGTACTTCTGAGTCAGGAGGTCTGTGCAGATTTGGGAATCTCCATTCAGCATCACGCTCTGGGGAATTTTGATGCAGGTCGGAGGTGTAAGACTAAGCTTATGAGAGTGAAGAAGTTCCCTCCCAGGTTTAATCCCCTCTCAGGTAGTTTGTGCATCTATTGGGTAACTTATGTCTGCCAGGTAAGCTTATAGGGGTGAAAATATGTGAGAAGGGCAAGGATTATCATCTGCTGCCTTGTGCTTTTTATGTAAAATGTTATTTATTTACTTTTTTAAAAAAGAACAGAATTGGGGCTTCCCTGGTGGCGCAGTGGTTGAGAGTCCGCTTGCCGATGCAGGGGACACGGGTTCATGCCCTGGCCCAGGAAGATCCCACATGCCACAGAGTGGCTGGGCCCGTGAGCCATGGCCACTGAGCCTGCACGTCCAAAGCCTGCGCTCCGCAACAGGAGAGGCCACAGCAGTGAGAAGCCCACGTACCACAAAAAAAAAAAAAAAAAAAAGAGCAGAATTGGGCTCTACCATCTACTTGGAAACAGTAAGTAGAAGTAAGTGGAATAGCAGTGCCCTCAGGGCTCGGCTTCCGGATGTTCTCTCGGGCCAGTCCCAGCCCGTGGAGTCTTGGGGAGCAGAAGTTGATCACTTTCCAAGCCTCTGTGGTTGGGGCTATTTTCAGCTTGCCTCTGGGTTTCCTGGTGTTTCATCCACATGTGCATCACAGAAGGGAGTGGTACCTTATCACTTGCCACAGGATTTGTAACCTTACTTCAGAGTTTCCCAATATTGTTGAAAATGGTTCCTCTTTCTTCTAACTAGAAGATTTTCTTTCAGAAAGGGAGGCTGGACTGGTTTCTTCTAAACATATGAAACTTTCAATTAAGTAGAAAGCTGTTTAAAATATCTTGGTTATAGACCAGAGGGAGCTCTTTTGAGCTCCACTCAGTATTGGTGTTGAGTGCAGTCTTTACAGGGTGATCATTTGGTTCTAACACTGAAGAGAGCATGAATTGATCACTTCAAGCTTCAGGGAACTTAATGAAAATCTGATCCAACCATTATATTTTATAAGTGAGGAAATGAAGGCCAAGCAGCAGAGGATAGAATAAAAGGGTATTAGGTGCCTATGAATGAAGGGTGCCCTGAATGGGAAGAAAGGCATCACGTTTTAAAAGGCATTTGTGATTCTCTGATTGACCAGTTTCACAGGCTTTCCTCCATCAGGATTGCAGCCCACCAGACAGTGACACATCACTGGACAGGTTGGTTCCGAGATTCTCCAGGGTTTTAAATCCAGGCGCTCTCTCGATGGCTCTCTGAGCATTTTAATTTGATCTTGTCTTTGTTCATAAACATGCGCTATAAAGAAAGGGAGGGCCTGTGATTTAGAAGGGCAGCAATTCTGGGCACATTCATAATTCACTTCTTCTGAGGGGAGGAGTTTGAGGTTTCAGCTAATAGTGGAATCATTTATCTGTGTCAGAGAAGGGAAGCCTTGTTTCAATTTACCCTGGGTCCCAGTGTTAGATATATGTATATATATTCCCACACACTATATGTATGATGTATATATATATATATACTATATGTATGCATACATATTAGTATATATATGCATACATATTAGCACATATATATATATATATATATATACATATATATATATATGTTTACACACACACACACAGTGTCTTTCTGGCCCTGAGGTTGTGCATGTTGCCTGATTTTATGGTGTCAGTGTCTCTTGTCATCTCACTTGAGGACACCCCACTCTGGATTTCAATCCAGTGGAAACTAGACTCTCTCTCTGCCTCTCAGTGACTTTTTAGGAAAGGACCGTGCTAAGGGAGCTCAATTAGACATGAGGGGAACTCAGACATGGATCACTTATTAAGTCTCCCAAAAGGATCATTTTGATATCCCACCCTTAGTATAAAATTTTATCTCCTTACCAAAAGCACAGGAATTTCAAAAACATTTCATCAACCATGTATTTAAAGGTGATAGTAAAAAAAAAAAAAAGCTTTTAGTGTAAACTAAATCTACGATAGCCTTTAATGCTTTTCTCTTTTTCCCTTCCTTTCCTTTTTTTTCTTTTAACATCTTTATTGGAGTATAATTGCTTCACAATGTTGTGTTAGTTTCTGCTGTAAAACAAAGTGAATCAGCTATATGTATACATCTATCCCCTCCCTCTTGTGTCTCCCTCCTACCCTCCCTATCCTACCCCTCTAGGTGGTCACAAGGCACCGAGCTGATCTCCCTGTGCTATGCAGCTGCTTCCCACTAGCTATCTGTTTTATATTTGGTAGTGTATATATGTTCATGCCACTCTCCCACTTCATCCCAGCTTACCCTTTCCCCTCCCCATGTCCTCAAGTCCATTCTCTACGTCTGCATCTTTATTCCTGTCCTGCCCCTAGGTTCTTCAGAACCATTTTTTTTTTTTTTAGATTCCATATATATGTGTTAGCATACGGTGTTTGTTTTTCTCTTTCTGACTTACTTCACTCTGTATGACAGACTCTAGGTCCATCCACCTCACTACAAATAACTCAATTTCATTTCTTTTTATGGCTGAGTAATAGTCCATTGTGTATATGTGCCACATCTTCTTTATTCATTCATCTATTGATGGACATTTAGGTTGCTTCCATATCCTGGCTATTGTAAATACTGCTGCAATGAACATTGTGGTACATGTCCCTTATTGAATTACGGTTTTCTCGGGGTATATGCCCAGTAGTGGGATTGCTGAGTCATATGGTAGTTCTATTTTTAGTTTGTTAAGGAACCTCCATAATGTTCTCCATAGTGGCTGTATCAATTTACATTCCCACCAACAGTGCAAGAGGGTTCCCCTTTCTCCACACCCTTTCCAGCATTTATTGTTTGTAGATTTTTTCATGATGGCCATTCTGACTGGTGTGAGGTGATACCTCATTGTGGTTTTGATTTGCATTCCTCTAATGACTCGTGATGTTGAGCATCCTTTCATGTTTTTGTTGGCAATATGTGTATGTTCTTTGGAGAAATGTGTATTTAGATCTTCTGCCCATTTTTGGATTGGCTTATTTGTTTTTTAGATGTTGAGCTGCATGACTGCTTGTATATTTTGGAGATTAATCCCTGTCAGTTTCTTCATTTGCAAATATTTTCTCCCATTCTGAGGGTTGTTTTTATATCTTATTTATGGTTTCCTTTGCTGTGCAAAAGGTTTTAAGTTTCATTAGGTCCCATTTGTTTATATTTGATTTCATTTCCACATCTCTAGGAGGTGGGTCAAAAACAATCTTGCTGGGCTTCCCTGGTGGCGCAGTGGTTGAGAGTCCGCCTGCCAATGCAGAGAACACGGGTTTGTGCCCCGGTCTGGGAAGATCCCACATGCCGCGGAGCAGCTGGGCCCGTGAGCCATGGCCACTGAGCCTGCGCATCCGGAGCCTGTGCTCCACAACAGGAGAGGCCACAACAGTGAGAGGCCCACGTAACACACACACACACACACAAAAAAAAAAAAACAGTCTTGCTGTGATTTATGTCATAGATGTTTCTGCCTATGTTTTCCTCTAATAGTTTTATAGTGTCGGCCTTACATTTAGGTCTTTAATCAATTTTGCATTTATTTTTGTGTATGGTGTTAGGAAGTGTTCTAATTCAATTCTTTTAACTGTAGCTGTCCAGTTTTCCCAGCACCACTTATTGAAGAGGCTGTCTTTTCTCCATTTTATATTCTTGCCTCCTTTGTCAAAGATAAGGTGACCATATGTGCATGGGTTTATATCTGGGCTTTCTATCCTGTTCCATTGATGTATATTTCTGTATTTGTGACAGCACCATACTGTCTTGATGACTGTAGCTTTGTAGTATAGTCTGAAGTCAGGGAGACTGATTCCTCCAGCTCCGTTTTTCTTTCTCAAGATTGCTTTGGCTATTCAGGGTCCTTTGTGTTTCCATAAAAATTGTAAAATTTTTTGTTCTAGTTCTGTGAAAAATGTCATTGGTTGTTTGATAGGGATTTCATTGAATCTGTAGATTGGTTTGGGTAGTATAGTCATTTTCACAATGTTGATTTTTCCAATCCAAGAACATGGTATATCTCTCCATCTGTTTGTATCATCTTTAATTTCTTTCATCAGTGTCTTATAGTTTTCTCCATACAGCTCTTTTGTCTCCCTAGGGAGGTTTATTCCTAGGTATTTTATTCTTTTTGTTGCAGTGGTAAATGGGAGTGTTTCCTTAATTTCTCTTTCAGATTTTTCATCATTACTGTATAGGAAGGCAAGAGATTTCTGTGCATTAATTTTATATCCTGCTACTTGACCAGATTCATTGATTAGGTCTAGTAGTTTTCTGGTGGCATCTTTAGGATTCTCTATGAATACTATCATGTCAACTGCAAAAGGTGACAGTTTTAATTCTTCTTTTCTGATTTGTATTCCTTTTTTTTCCTTTTCTTCTCTGGTTGCTGTGGCTAAAACTTCCAAAACTATGTTGAATAATAGTGGTGAGAGTGGGTAACCTTGTCTCGTTCCTGATCTTAGAGGAAATGGTTTCTGTTTTTCACCTTGAGAATGATGTTGGCTGTGGGTTTGTCATATATAGCCTTTATTATGTTGAGGTAGTTTCCCTCTATGCCCAGTTTCTGGAGAGTTTTTATCATAAATGGGTGTTGAATTTTGTCAAAAGCTTTTTCTGCATCTATTGAGATTATCATATGGTTTTTATCCTTCAGTTTGTTAATATGGTGTATCACATTGATTGATTTGCATATATTGAAGAATCCTTGCATTCCTGGGATAAACTCCTCTTGATCATGGTGTATGATCTTTTTAATGTGCTGTTGGATTCTGTTTGCTGTATTTTGTTGAGGATTTTTGCATATATGTTCATCAGTGATATTGGCCTGTAGTTTTCTTTTATTGTGACATCTTTGTCTGGTTTTGGTATCAGGGTGATGGTGGCATTGTAGAATAAGTTCAGAAGTATTACTCCCTCTGCTATATTTTGGAAGAGGTTGAGAAGGATAAGTGTTAGCTCTTCTCTAAATGTTTGATAGAATTCACCTGTGAAGCCATCTGGTCCTGGGCTTTTGTTTGTTGGAAGATTTTTAATCACAGTTTCAATTTCAGTGCTTGTGATTGGTCTATTCATATTTTCTATTTCTTGCTGGCTCAGTCTTTGAAGGTTGTACTTTTCTAAGAATTTGTCCATTTCTTCCAGGTTGTCCATTTTATTGGAATATAGTTGCTTATAGTAGTCTCTCATGATCCTTTGTATTTCTGCAGTGTTAGTTTTTACTTCTCATTTTTCATTTCTAATTCTGTTGATTTGAGTCTTGTCCCATTTTTTCTTGATGAGTCTGATAATGGTTTATCAATTTTGTTTATCTTCTTAAAGAACCAGCTTTTAGTTTTATTGATCTTTGCTATTGTTTCCTTCATTTCTTTTTCATTTATTTCCTATCTGATCATTATGATTACTTTCCTTCTGCTAACTTTGGGGGTTTTTTTGTTCTTTTTTCTCTAATTGCTTTAGGTGTAAGGTTAGGTTGTTTATTTGAGTTATTTCTTGTTTCTTGAAGTAGGATTGTATTGCTATAAACTTCCCTCTTAGAACTTCTTTTGCTGCATCCCATAGGTTTTGGGTTGTTATGTTTTCATTGTCATTTGTTTCTAGGTATTTTTTGATTTCTTCTTTGCTTTCTTCAGTGATTTCTTGGTTATTTAGTAGGGTATTGTTTAGCCTCCATGTGTTTGTATTTTTTACAGTTTTTTTTCCTGTAATTGATATCTAGTCTAATAGTGTTTTTGTCAGAAAAGATACTTGATATGATTTCAATTTTCTTAAATTTACCAAGGCTTGATTTGTGAACCAAGATGTGATGTGTCCTGGGGAATGTTCCATGAGCACTTGAGAAGAAAGTGTATTCTGTTGTTTTTGGATGGAATGTCCTATAAGCATCAAGTCTATCTGGTCTTTTGTGTCATTTAAACCTTGTGTTTCCTTATTTATTTTCATTTTGGATGACCTGTCCATTGGTGAAAGTGGGGTGTTAAAGTCCCCTACTATGATTGTGTTACTGTTGATTTCCCCTTTTATGGCTGTTAGCATTTACTTTATGTATTGAGGTGCTCCTATGCTGGGTGCATAAATATTTACAATTGTTATATGTTCTTCTTGGATTGATCCCTTGATCACTATGTAGTGTTCTTCTTTGTCTCTTGTAATAGTCTTTATTTTAAAGTCTATTTTGTCTGATATTGGAATTGCTACTCCAGCTTTCTTTTGATTTCCATTTACATGGAATATCTTTTTCGATCCCCTCACTTCCCATCTGTATGTGTCCCTAGGTCTGAAATGGGTCTCTTGTAGACAGCACATATATGGGTCTCATTTTTGTATCCATTCAGCCAGTCTATGTCTTTTGCTTGGAGCATTTAATCCATTTACCTTTAAGGTAGTTATCCATATGTATGTTCCTATTACCATTTTTTTAATTGGTTTGGATTTGTTATTGTAGGGCTTTTCCATCTCTTGTGTTTCCTGCCTAGAGAAGTTCCTTTAGCATTTGTTGTAAAGCTGGTTTGGTGATGCTGTATTCTCTTAGCTTTTGCTTCTCTGTAAAGGTTTTGATTTCTCCATCAAATCTGAATGAGATCCTTGCTGGGTAGAGTAATCTTGGTTGTAGGTTCTTCCCTTTCATCACTTTAAATATGTCCTGCCACTCCCTTCTGGCTTGCAGAGTTTCTGCTGAAAGATCAGCTGTTAACCTTATGGGGTTTCCCTTGTATGTTATTTGTTGCTTTTCCCTTGCTCCTTTTAATATTTTTTCTTTGAATTTAATTATTAATAGTTTGAGAATATGTGTCTTATTATTTTTCTACTTGTATTCATCCCGTTTGGGACTCTCTGTGCTTCCTGGACTTGATTGACTATTCCTTTTCCCATGTTAGGGAAGTTTTCAACTATAATCTCTTCAAATATTTTCTCAGGCTGTTTCTTTTTCTCCTCTTCTTCTGGAACCCCTATAATTCAAATGTTGGTGCATTTAATATTGTCCCAGACGTCTCTGAGATTGTCCTCAATTCTTTTCATCCTTTTTTCTTTATTCTGGTCTTATTACAGTTATTTCCACTATTTTATCTTCCAGGTCACTTATCCTTTCTTTTGTGTCAGTTATTCTGCTATTGATTCCTTCTAGAGTATTTTTGATTTACTTTATTATGTTGTTCATCATTGTTTGCTCTTTAGTTCTTCTAGGTTCTTGTTAAACGTTTCTTGTATTTTCTCCATTCTATTTCCGAGATTTTGGATCATGTTTACTATCATTACTCTCAATTCTTTTTCACTTAGACTGCCTATTTACTCTTCATTCATTTGGTCTGGTGGGTGTTTACCTTGCTCCTTCTTCTGCTGCATATTTCTCTGTCTTCTCATTTTGTTAATTTTCTGTGTTTGGGGTCTTCTTTTCACAGGCTGAAGGTCCATAGTTCCCTTATTTCTTGTATCTGCCCCCAGTGGGTGAGGTTTTTTCAGTGCCTTGTGCAGGCTTCCTGGTGGAGGGGACTGGTGCCTGTGTTCTGATGGGCGGGGCTGGATCTTGTCCTTCTGGTGGACAGGGTTGTGTCCGTGGTGTGTTTTGGAGTTTCTGTGAACTTAGTATGGTTTTAGGCAGCCTCTCTGCAAATTGGTTGTTTTGTGTTCCTTTTTAGCTAGTTGTTTGGCCTTGGGCGTCCAGCACTGGAGCTTGCTGGCCGTTAGGTGGAGCTGGGTCTTAATGTTGAGATGAAGATCTCTGGGAAAGCTCTCACGAATTGATATTATGTGGGGATGGGAGGTTTCTGGTGGTCCATTGTCCTGGACCCTCCCATCTCAGAGGGTCAGGCCTGACACCTAGCTGGAGCACCAAGGCCCTACCAGCCACATGGCTCAGAAGAAAAGGAAGAAAGAAAAAAAAATGAACAAACAAAACCCTAGGATAAATGGTAAAAGCAAGCCTAAACAGACAAAATCACACAAAGAAGCATACAGATACAAACTCACAAAAAGTGAAAAAGGAAAAACAATAAATAAAAAATATAAAATATAAAAAAATTAAAAATCCAAAAAAATAAAATAAAAGGGCAAGAGCAGCCAAACCAATAAACAAATCCACCAATTATAATAAGCATTAAAAACTAAACTAAGATAAACATAAAACCAGAAACAAATTAGATGCAGAAAGCAAACCCCTAGTCTACAGTTGCTCCCAAAGTCCACTGCCTCAATTTTGGGAACATTCATTGTCTATTCAGATATTCTGTAGATGCAGCATTTATCAAGTTGATTGTGGGGATTTAATCTGCTGCTTCTGAGGCTGCTGGGAGAAATTTCCCTTTCTCTTCTTTGTTCTCACAGCTCCTGGGGTTCAGCTTTGGTTTTGGCCCCACCTCTACATGTAGGCTGCCATCAGGAGTCTATTCCCTGCCCAGACAGGAGGAGGTTAAAGCAGCTGCTGATTAGGGCTCTCTTGCTCACTCAGGCTGGAAGAGGGAGGGGTATGTAGTATAGTTGGAATGCAGGGTGAGCCTGCAGCAGCAGAGGCTGGCATGACATTGCAATAGCCTGAGGCACACTGTTTTCTCCTGGGGAAGTTGTCCCTGGATCTCGGGACCTTGGCAGTGGCACGCTGCACAGGTCCCAGGGGGGTGTGGGTAGTGACCTGTGCTTGCGCATAGGATTCTTGGTGTCAGTGGCAGCAGCATTAGTGGTTCATGCCCATCTCTGGGGTCTGAGCTGATATCTGCAGCTCACGCCCATCTCTGGACCTCACTTAGGCAGTGCTCTGCCTTCTGTGGGCATGTGGGGAAGGAGTCCCCTTTCCTCATGCACCTGGAAACAATGGTCTCTTGCCTGTTTGGCTGGTCCAGACTTTTTCCTGGACTCCCTCCTGGCTAGCTGTGGTGCAGTAGCCCCCTCAGGGTGTCTTCACGCAGCCAACCCCAGTCCTCTCCCTGGGATCTGACCTCCGAAGCCTGAGCCTCAGCTCCCAGCCTCTGCCCCCCACGGCGGGTGAGCAGACAAGCCTCTCAGGCTGGTGAGTGTTGGTCGGCACCAATCCTCTCTGCGGGAATCTGTCCACCTTGCCCTCTGCACCCCTGTTGCTGCACTCTCCTCCATGGCTCCGAAGCTTCCCCCCCACTGCCCACCCCCTGTCTCCGCCAGTGAAGGGGCTTCCTAGTGTGTGGAAACTTTTCCTCCTTCACAGCTCCCTCCCAGAGGTGCGGGTCCCATCCCTATTCTTTTGTCTCTGTTTTTTCTTTTTTCTTTTGCCCTACCCAGGTACGTGGGGAGTTTCTTGCATTTTGGGAAGTCTGAGGTTCTCCAGCATTCAGTAGGTATCCTGTAGGAGTTGTTCCACATGTAGATATATTTTTGATGTATTTGTGGGGAGGAAGGTGATCTCCATGTCTTATTCCTCCACCATCTTGAAGGTCTCTCCTGCTTTCCTTCTTATTTAAAATTAATTGTCTTAGAGTCGAAGACTCTTTCCAGTGAATAGACAGCATGAGCTGACTTACTGTGCAGTGTCATGGCATTCCTCAGCTGTTCACCTCTATTAACCAATCGCATTCCCTCAGTGATCTGTGGTTTGCTCCTGTCTCTCCTTCAGGGCTCTGCTCAAACCTCCCCTTAAAAAGCAAGGCCTTCCCAGGCTGTTCTTAATAAAACAATGATCCCTGACTGCCCCTTCTCAGCACTCCCTATTCTCCTTCCCTCCTTGTGTTTTCTTATCGCCAACCACTCTATTTGTTGGTTTGATGGTTGTCAGCTGGCTCCACTAGAAATTGAACTCCCTAAGGATAGGGATTTTTGTGTTTTGTTCACTGCTGTGTCCTTAGCACTGAGACTCTCTGATGCATAGTAGTTGCTCAATGAATGTTTGTTGAATGAAATGTACAAGCAAATGAAATACTTAAATAAAGTACTGCTATTTAGTACTTTGCTTTAGTACTTCTACTTAATAGCAAATAAATAAATAAACACGTAAACAAAAGCTGAGCATATGCTATCTCCTGCTTCTAGCACTCCTGGATTCCATCTTCTAGGACAGAAGAAAAGAAAGTAAGTCACTTACCAGTGTGGGAACAGAGTCTGTGTTAGACAAATAGGTTACAGACAAAAAAGACAGGGAATACTATACTGTCTCCTGTAACTGGGAAACAGAAGGATGGGTCTGGGGATGCAAAACAGCCTAAGGACTGTGGCTCTCTCTCACTCTTCAGCTCTTTTCTGAGCTTCTACGGTACATCTTGGCCTCCTTCCTCTAGTGCCATCCCAGGGCAGAGGACATGGCTGCTGGGAGCTCTGGGATTATATCATTACATCTCTCAATCAAGAGGGGGGGGAAGGAGTATTTTTTTCACTGTCTGCATGTAAAACCCTAGAAAATAACTCGAACTGGTCTAATTTGGCCAGCTCCTCCAACTAGGATCTAAGCTCCAAGAAAGCAGGAACTTTTTCATTTTTTGCTCACTGTTGAATTCCAAGATCTTAGAATAGCACATGGCACAAAATAGGCACTCAATAAATAATTAATAGGCACTCAATAAATGATAAAATAATAAATAATTACTGGTGAATGAATCACTGTGACCAGGAGCAGGACACTGATTGGCAACTGTGCTCTAATCAGAGGATGGGGCAGGTGTTGTTCCCCCCATGCCCCACCAAAAATATTAACTCAAGGAAGGAAGGGATACTGGGCAGCTAAAATATTAGGTGCCCATTTTAGAGTATAAAGCCTTTTTTTTTCAGTCAGAAGTGGTGTTTTTCCATTAATCTTAGAGTCGCTTCCTGGGAGAGAATAGTCTTTGGTTGAAGGGATTAAGCATTAAGGTTGAAATGAACTGTGGGCTTCTTCCAGTTATAAGCATGATGGGACAAAATGCCATTTTTTCTAGTGCATAATTTTTACAGAAACAAAAGGATTAAAATGTAAAGGGACTGAAGGATGAATACATAGGCAAACAGATGAAGTTAGTTAACAATATTCACACTTGATTTTTAAAAATGTAAATGTAGGAAGGAATATATGCAGTACATTTTCATAGATTGAAAGAATGAAAAATCCTTCATGAGCAACTCCACAGCATTTACTGAAAATTTCTAAAATTGTTCATATTTTTTGACCAGCAAAACTAGGAATTTCTCTAATTTTTCTAAATTTTCAGAAATCTCTTCTAAGGAAATAATAAGAGATGTACAAAAAATTTATGTAAGGTCACAATTACATTTACTTATAATAGAAAAAACCTCACAACTGTTAAAAAATGGGAATTAAATAATCTATGGTGTATTTATATATAGAATAAGACAAAAATCATGTTTTAGGACACTAATAACACAGGAAATTGCTCACAGTATACTGTTAATTGAAAAATGCATGATTGTAGATCCTGATGTAGAGTATGATTCCATCTTTATAAAAAAGAAAACCATCATATTAACAGTGTGGTTCTCTTGACAGAGAATATTAAAGTATTACTGGTGGATTTTATTTTATTTTCTTCTTTGTGCTTTTTGTGAATTTTGAATATTTACAGTAAACATGTATTTGTTTTGTAACAACGTTAAACATAAAAATATTTGTTCTCCAATCTTCTTTGTATATAAAGCTTAAATAGCTAACCAATCTTATGAAGTACTCCTAGTTATATTCAACATCCTGACATTTATAGAGAGACATTTTAAAATGCATGTATCCTGTGGACCTTTTATTTATTTTTGGTTGGAGGAATTTGATCCTGCAGCATTTGTTTTTGCAATAATTGCCGATTTCTCCACTTTTTAAATGATCTGCACTGAAATTTCCTGCAAGAAAAAGATGTGTAGAAGTTACTGCAGGGAGCCCACAGTAAATATATCTGGATGTGAAACTTTAAATGTAACAAAAGTGTTGATTTGCTTTTGCTTATAAAATCGACCACCAAATGGGATGCTAGCAAGTACTGTGAACAGCTCAACAACGGGATCGATCTATGGATAGAATTAGAACAATGTGGGAGGAAAGTGAAAGGTGATTTCAAAAGGACTGGTTAATTAAAGGAGTAGCAGAATGGTGCCAGGCAGGTGGGAAATCAGGAACATTTCTTATTTTCATGCAAACAGACTTGGGGAAAAGAGACAAAAACTAAACAGAAACAGAGCAAATCCACTGGATTACTCAGGAAAATGTTTTCCTAAATCTGTCTTCAGTGCACCAGAGTGATTCCACAGGTCAAAATGTTGTACAGTTTAATTCAACCCAGAAAAAAATGCTTAGTGTCACTACTGATTCATTTTTTATGTTTAGTTCTTAAACATACCACAACTTTTATTTTAATTAGTGTGTTTTATTGATGGTAATGGTTTCGTGTTTTTATAACAAAACGTTGACAGAAAAAAAATATGTTGTTTACCTGGCAGAAGAATAAAGCAGGCAGAAAAAATTGTGGAGGACTAGTCATTCAAGAATGGATGTAGACTTAAATTAGTGAAAATTGCAGCAAAAATCTTCATTAAGATTTTAATCACCTTGGGCTTCCCTGGTGGCGCAGTGGTTGAGAGTCCACCTGCCGATGCAGGGGACACGGGTTCGTGCCCCGGTCTGGGAAGATCCCACATGACGCAGAGCGGCTAGGCCCGTGAGCCATGGCCGCTGAGCCTGCGCGTCCGGAGCCTGTGCTCCGCAATGGGAGAGGCCACAACAGTGAGAGCCCAGCGTACTGCAAAAAAAAAAAAAAAGATTTTAATCACCTTAATTTTGCAAGGACTTACCATAGTTTCAGCAAGAAAGCTTGAACTCAAAAGAAGATATATTACTCAAAATAGGTTTCCAAAAAAGAAAAAAAATGGTTTCTTGTAGGGAACTTAAGGAAACAACAATATGGGAGGACTATTTTGCTCAGAATAGTTGAGAAGTTGGAAAACTCTGTATGTTTAGTAATAGAGCAGTGGCTATATGGTACATTATGATATAGTCACTCACTGGAATATGATATAAGTATTAAAATGATGGTTAATAACACTCTGAGGGAGCATATAAATATTTACACCTTAATGTTAGTTAAAAATCAGAACATTAAATTATATATATAGATAGATATACATGTATATTTATAAATAGCATATAAGGAAACATTCTAGTACATACTAGAAAAATCAATGGAAGGAAACATTCTAGTATGTACTCAATTATTTTTTTCTTATCCATGCTAATAATATCAATTAGGATAGTGGTGTTTTATTTTTCATTTTCCAAACTTTCCATATTGTGATTAAATGAAAAAAAAACTTTAAAAAAATTTACTCATATTCATCTCTAAAATTAAAAAAAAATTGCTCTGAGTCAACTCCTCTACTTATCCTTCTAAGGTTAAGCTGACCTCATGTTAATTTTCTTATTTTGTAAAACATAACAAAAGGTATCAAGTTTATTATATTTTTAACATTGGCATGGAATATTATTGTTTCCCAAGGATTCTAAATTTATGTTAAGGCACAGACATTTTTTTTCTACTTAAGATTAGATGAGATAATGCATTTGGAGATTATTTTAAAAATAAAAACACTATACAAATGAAAGCTACTCTTACCATTATCTCTATTATTCATGGTATAAGATTGTGAATACACTAGACACATGCTCAATAAATGCTTATTTGATGGATGAGTGAACTCATGAAGGCTAATGGCAACCGAGCCAAAAGACGGTTTTTCCTGGGTGCTTAAGGACTGGGTAACGTTAAGTGATAATTGCATTACAAAGTTGTCTGTAGGGGGATACAAGGATCTTCCCAAATCCAAATTTATATCTGGTTTAACCTGAGTTGAAGGGAATGTCAAAGGAAGCTTGTATTGAACAAGTCCTTTAAAGACCGTCTAAGGGCAGCGTGGAAGGGTGGGAGGTTAGTTCTGTTCACCTACATAGAGGAGGGTAGGATGGAAAGAAGGATAGTGTGGGCTCATAGGAACTGCAATTCTTTAATTATTTTTATTTAGCAGTACTTGGAAGAGCCAAGTCTGTCTCCACAGGCCGTATCCATGAGAAGATGCCAGAGCTGTCCATCACGGCAACTTCTCCCTGCTCACCAGCAAAGGCTGCTGCCAAGATTGATGTCAAAGTCCCCAGTCTCTTAAGAGTGGAGTTGAGGTAACCACCTGGATAAGATGGATTTTAAATTTTGTTTATCTATTTAGGATAAAGAATCTACCTACCTTGATAGGATTTACTGGACTATTTGAAAACTGAGTCCGTCAGGTGAGGCCTAGACAGAAACCGGCCTATTTGAAAAACTTAGTTTAATGAGGAAAAGTATATCTCACATTAAGGAACAAAACTAGAATTTACAAGAGGTTACACATTTGTTACAGAAATGACCCTTCTTCAACAGGTGTGAGGTCACATTTCTCCATAGTGACCAAATTTGACTGCCTGTAGAAATTCCACTGTTTTCCAGGTTTCCCTAGGTTGGTATTTCTGGGGCTTCTGGGAAATGCTCACATTACAGACATTGGTCATGGTCCTTGTTGCCACCTCTGCCCTCTGTCTGTTCATTTCCTGCCAACTCGCCCCCAGCCTGCTGCTTCCCAGCCCTCTTTGTCCTGCAGCTGGATGGCCCTTGACTGTTTTCCCCAGGTGGGCACAGTCACTTCCCTTAACCCCCCATAACTGCCTGTTAGATGGTCTGAGGCTTTATGAAGACTTAGGGGTTTCAGAAGGGAATAACAGCAAAGAGAATGCAAAAAGGACTCCAGATGCGGCAGGGTTCAAAGTCCCTCCATGAGGTCATCTACAAGGTGTACCTTTTTCCCCAACTCCCCTTTCAGTGGAGTCCCCAGCCTGCTGCCTAACCATCCATAGTGCAGTGCCCTTGAGCACGTTCTTACCTAGAGTCTAGCCCCCCTGCCATAAAGACCTCCAAACATTCATGTTCCCTACCTCTCCTTCCAAGATGACTAGAAATATTCAATCCCTGTAGAGAAAACTCCACAGGAAGAAGGTTTTCTCTGAAGGCTCTAGAATAAACCAGAAGTCTGAAGTTTGAGCATATTCGTTTTCCTAATTCGGTTTTTCATGATACCAACTGTGCAATGAAGAACCCAGGCCCAGGATGGACGGCACCAGTCCTGGCCTGTTCCTTTTTACCTTCTCTCTTGCACTGTGGGTGAAGAGAGTATCAGGACTTCACTCAGGCTCCTCTGTGATGCTGGCTCTTCCATCCCATCTTTGCAACTCCTGGACACAAATGCTAACAGAGACACACTTTACTCTGCCACATGCACTCGTGTATATGAATACATTATAAATCACAGTTAGGGAAGAAATGTTTCTCTATTGGCTATGTAAACTATAGAAACATAGATATGTTCAAAGATCTGCCCAATTTACATTTCTAAACAGACCGCTTGGCTTCAGATGGAACAGATTGCTTCTGGGTTTACATTTAGGTCTTCCCCAGAGCCAATGGGTGGGCATTGCACAACCAAAGGACCCACTCAAGTGGGTTTTCACAGGACTAAGGAACAATCATCAAAAGCTCAAGCCACTACCCTTGAAGAGGGAGTCTGCCTGCAACTCTTCCAGCTTGAAAATAAAATATACTAAAGAAGAATTATGAGGAAAAACTAATCCTACCAAGTATTAAAATGCATAATAAAGTTAGAGTAATTAAGTCAGTTTATAATCAAGGTGTAAATAGAAAATCAATGAAACAGACTACAGATTCTAGAAATAGACCTGCATATATTTTCAGACTAAACATGCTGGATAATACTTGAAATCACTAAGGCAAAATTAGATTATATAATAAATTATTTTTTGACAACTGGAAATTTGGAAACGATCCTTATGTCATGTCTTATACCAAAATAAATTCCAAATTATTAAAACATTTATACTTAAAGAATTAAGTAATGAAAGGGCTAGAAGAAAATACCAATACTTAAAAAAATAATTTTGGAGTGGGGAAGCTCCCATGGTGTCTGACATAAAACCCAGAAGTTATGAAGCACAAAGTTGATAAATTGGGTTACGTTTAAAAATGTATAAAACTTTAGTATTTTATTTATTTATTTATTTTTGCTGTACGCGGGCCTCTCACTGTTGTGGCCTCTCCTGTTGTGGAGCACAGGCTCCGGACGCGCAGGCTCAGCGGCCATGGCTCACGGGCCCAGCCACTCCGCAGCATGTGGGATCTTCCTGGACCGGGGCACAAACCCGTGTCCCCTGCATAGGCAGGCGGACTCTCAACCACTGTGCCACCAGGGAATCCCAAATTTTAGTATTTTAATAATACTTGTAAATAAAGTAAAAAAATTCAAAGATCAAAGTGGGAAAAAATGTGGATGCAAATGATAAAGATATTGTCATTACCTATATATGTACATCATCTTACAAATCCAGAAGAGTAATTGAACAGTCCAAAAGAAAATGAGTCAAGGATATGAATAAGCAGTTCATGGAGGAAATGTGTTTCTGTAAAACTAAGGCATTATAAATGCACACTGAAGATTTATTGTGAGTAGGTATATTCCCAATTTTATTCATAATTAAAGAAATGGAGATTAAAACAATAAAATCCCATTTTCAGTTAGTGGTGAATCCTGGGCATGGGCCAAGCTGTGGAAAAGCAAACACTTTACCTTCAACTATTGTTGAGATCAATCTGACTTCATCTATCAGAATTTACAATGTACATACTTTTTAAGCCTAGGATTCCACTTCAAAGATCCGCTTGCACAGCTACACAAATATACGTGTACAAACAATTTAACGGCAGCATGGCTGGTAACAACAAACAACAGAAAGTCACCTAACAGTCTCTTATGAGAGGACTCATTAAATTACAGTCTGCCCAAACAATATTCAGTTCTTTTTTTTTTTTTTTTTTTTCTTTTTGCGGTATGTGGGCCTCTCACTGCCGTGGCCTCTCCCGTTGCGGAGCACAGGCTCCGGACTCGCAGGCCCAGCGGCCATGGCTCACGGGCCCAGCCGCTCCGCGGCACGTGGGATCCTCCCAGACCGGGGCACGAACCCGCGTCCCCTGCATCGGCAGGCGGACTCTCAACCACTGCGCCACCAGGGAGGCCCAATATTCAGTTCTTAAGAAGAACAAATTAGATCTGAGCATACCGATCTGGAAAAATGTCCAAATACATTAAGTTTAAAAAGCAAGCAATGGAACAGTATTCTCTGTGTGATCCCCATTTGAATATTTAAAAAATTATTATCTATAGAATCAGCTTCATATGTATAAATCATTTCTTAAAGGATATAAACTGTGAAATGTGATTACCTATGGTAAGGACACTTGGGGGAGTCAGGTGATAAGCAGAGGAATTTTACCTTTCATCATATACTATTCTGCATAATTGAAGATTTTACTCTGAATTTGTAATATTTTTACAATATTTAACGAATCTAATCTTTGGGACCAGTCTTGGCTAGGGCAGCTCATTATATAGAGGAGCTCTAGGTATTTGTGTTTGCCTGCAGGTTGATGAAGCTGGATGGGGTAAAAAGCACATGGGATCACTCCAGAAAGAATGACTTCTTACCGCCTGCCACCCTAAGGAATACAGTGTCACCAAGAACCTTTGGTTAGCACTGAGGTGAAATGGGACAGTCTCTAAGGCACACAATTCCCATCTTTCCTCTTCTCTCAGCTGTGGCGCGGTGCAGAGGGTGGTCCCTGGCACAGGTCTTCCTCTCTGGGTTCTCTGGGGAGCCAGCTCTGTCCTAGGTTTGTGCTACCTTGTCATCGTACCCTGGGTCTCCCCATCCTCTTGAAAAAAAAAAAAAAAGATGGTACAAGAGAGTAGTCATTGTAATTGAGAAGACTCCTCGGCTTCCTCTGCTAGGCTCCAGCATTAAGATTCTGGAAAGGTAAGAAGCCTCCCATGTCTAATTACTATAAATGTGCTTATGCTTTAGAAAACATTAGCTTAATGACAACAGCTTGAGAATTGCTCAGGGAGTGTTAGGAAAAATGAGAAATCCTTGACACAGCCCACATTTATTATCACTAGGGAAAGGAAGGACTTACAGAAGGAACTCTGGAATTTGACAGCTCTTGAATGTTTTTTTGTCTTTCTTCTTTCTCCTATCTTTTCTGGGAGGCCAGACATAATCCTTTCAGCTGAGTTTTTATAACTGCCTGAGGAGGTGGCTGTTGAATTTTTTTTTCAGCTTGCTTTCTTTTTCTTCTACACCCAAAGCAGCATTTAGGCCCCAGTCAATGGTGTGCAAATGATAGGATTCTCATGACAGGATGGAAGGCTAAGGACCTGGAAAATTTCATTAATGATAAGTCACTGACCTCAGGAAAAAGCTGGAAGGGAGCCCAGTTCAACTTGGCAAGAGAGGAGGGTAGCCTGAGCCCCACTGGGCAGAGCAGGCAGCTGCCTCTGGCCAGCACATTTCCTCATTCCAGAGGTATGTCCTGGAGAAGTCAGTCTTCAGAGCTGCAGTAATCATCCAAGGTGCACAGTTCCCACTGGGTGGGAAAATGCTAGGGTGTGCAAGCCAGATGCTGTGCGTGTGATAGGGGGTGTATATGTGGGCTGTGGACAGGAAAAACTGGGACCAATTGTATTATTTCTCCTTTGGACCTTCCAAGGAGGCTCCCTGTTCAGGTGGCTTGTCTGGGAAGGAGTAAATTCTCAGTCCCTCTCAATGTGATGCAGTGATGTACCTACATGGTCACCCTGCAGAGCGTGTGGTGTGTGAGTGTGTGTGTGTGTGTGTGTGTGTGTGTGTGAGAGAGAGAGAGAGAGAGAGAGGGAAAGGGAGAGGGAGAGGTACACACGGTAAAAGAAAACGATAGAGCTAGAGATACTCTGAGAAAAAGGCTTGAGCTTTATGTGAACTAGCTCAGACAAAGGAATTTTTGCCATATGTTTGTCAGGTAAGAGCTTCCATTTTATGCAAACTCTCTATTAATTAGGGTATAAGCTAACTTCGGATAAAATGGTTGTCTATATTTGTTTCTGAGCTCAAAGGGTATTCTCCTAACCATCTCATTGGTATGGCATAATTGGTGACAGTAGAGTGTCAGAGCCAAGGAATTGAGAACTTCTGCTTCTCACCTCAGTCCGAGTCCTCTCCTCCCTAGAAGGTTCTCTGGGAAGGGACAACCATATGGAACATGCAGAAAGTAAGCTGAGAAAGCTACGTGTTTGCAAGGGGGGGGTTTGGGCTTGAGCTCTCAGTTCATAGAACTCTGGGAAAACTAATGGGACTGTATCAGCCTAATTTTTAATCCCCCCCCCACCCCAGCTGGTTATACCCAGTCTATCACATCCGCAGCAGCAGGGGTACGGAACTACAGAGCAAGGGAGCAGAGAAAGACTGTAAGGAAAAATGCAGTTGTTTCACAATCCAAGGCCTAAAATAGCGGAGGCTGCAGATGAGCTTGAACTCTGCTGTGGACAGGGAACAAGGGAGGGCAGAGTGGTACAGAAAACAAACTTTGGGCCAACTTTCCACTTCATCTGCATGGCTAAGAGCAGGGAAGGGAGCTACGGCCAAGTGCATCCCACTCCCAAGTGTGCATCTGACTGCACGGAGACCCCGCCCAGCAGTGAAAGTGCCGCCATCAGTATCTTGGAGTCTGATCATCAGACCAGTCTGAGATGTCACTCCTGTTTCCAGTGGTGTTTGCAATGGGAAGGGAAGAAGCCAGTGTGTGTATGGGATGGGGGATGGGGAGGGTAGAAGAAGGAGCCTTAGAGCTTGAAGTTTGTGGAGGACCTCAGAAATCATCTCGTCCAAACCACACGTTTTGGAGATGAGGAAGTGTATTGAAATGAAGTGAATTCTACCAGCAGATCCAGGATTAGAACCAACGTCTTTGGCCTGGAAACCCTTCTAGTTGCCCTAAACCACTTGCAGCTGTGAAAGCCACTGAGGTGACTCTGCAAATCTCAGGAAGAAAGAGCCTTGTTGGGAAATCATATGCTGCACGAGTCCACCTCACACTCTGGACCACACTTTAGAGACCCATCATAAAAACAAATATCCCACTAATGGACAGACTACCCCACAGTTTAATAATCACAACATTGCTTTTATCATGTGAACTTATATGTTTATAAGGCTATTTTTTCTGAGCATGTCACATACTTCTGGATACTGTAGAGAAGAATTGTTATTAAAATAGAGCTAGTGATGGCTATTTTTCTTTTAAGTTTGGGCTTTGAGACCAGGCCCGCTGAAGTATGTAAGAAATCAACTACTGTATGAAATGTGGTGGTTTTAAAAGCTCACAGCTGCTTTTTCACAAACCACTGTCCTCATTTAGCAAACCCATGGAGATGGATAAGGTAGACTCTTCCCAACTTAATGACTGTTCTTCAGAATAATTTCGTAAAAATAGAACTAGTGCAGCCCAATTATTTCCACTCTTGTCTGAAAAGCAAGTGAGAGGTCTGAGGCATGCCTTCAGGAACTAGTCCTGGGGGGTGGAGTTAGCGTTGCTATGATTCTCTTGTATTTCTGATTATGAAACTTATTTATGAAAATACAGGCAGACCTCAGAGATACTGCAGGTTTGGTTTCAGGCTACCACAATAAAGCAAATATTGCAAAAAAGCAAGTCACGTGAATTTTTTAGTTTCCCAGTGTATATAAAATTATGTTTACACTATACTGTAGTCTATTACCTGTGAAATAGCATTGTGTCTAAAAAATGTATCTACCTTAATTAAAAAATCCTTTATTGCTAAAACATTAGACTATTATCTAAGCCTTCAGCAAGTCAAAATCTTTTTTGCTGGTGGAGGGTTTGAAATATTGTGAGAATTACCAAAATGTGATCGGATGCTGTTGGAACAATGGTGCTGATAGGCTTGCTCAATGCAGGATTGCCACAGACCTTCAGTTTGTAAGAAACACAGTATCTGTGAAGTGAAATGAAGTGAAACGCAATAAAGTGAGGTATGCCTGTAAACGGAAAAGGTGTTGGAGGAAAAGCCATGAGTTGGGAGAAGTTGGTGAGTGAGGAAAACTTACTATATGTAAGCAGTTGATCTAAAACTGGACCAAACACATGATACAAACACAACAAAATCATTATAAGTAGAGACTCCAGAATTTTAGAGTTCTGTTGGAACCAGTTGATCTCTAGAGAGATCAAGATCTAGCTTATTCCTCATTTGACAGACTATTTGGGATACACCTTCATTTTGTTGGTATAAATAGAGAGGTCATGAAGTTGTCCTCCTATATGATAATATCTGTTACTGTATATTAGTCAGAAAATGAGATCTTACACCCCTACTTGCCCCAATTGTAAGGGTCAAGATTTTACCATCTGCTGAAGTCAACAGTAGGAAACATGAAATGGTAGCATGAGAAATCTTAGACTTCAAATCCAGATTTCAGGGTTTAAGTTCTGAACTTGCCACTTCTTAGATAAGGAACCTTGGGCAAGTTAACTTTTGCCTTGTGGTTTTCCCAGTTGGAAAATAGGATCTGTTTTTACCAATGTCAGAGAATAGGTGTGATGATTAAATGAGAGAACATGGGCATAAACGTGCTTAACAAAGAGCTTGGCACATGGGAAACTCAGTGAGTGATGGTGGTTAAATATACTAGCTTCTGGGACATTATATGAATTTTACAATAGTAGCTTCATTTCTCTTCCTTTCCTCCTTGAATCCAAGGGTCTGCTTCTCTTAGGATCACATTGCTAGTGGTAGCAGTCATCATTGTACGCTTATTAAATGGTTTGATAGGCAAAACATGTTTTTCATATTTTATGGCCCATTATCACCATATAAGCACAAATATTTTCTGTGACTAAGTCAGATGCTCTCAGTACAGGAAACACATTTCCTGACGGGGACCAAGATAATCTAAGAAGCTTCTCCATGTGTTATCAGAATAACATGTTAGATTGAAATCTTCAGAATATGGAAAAGTCAAGAGTTCTTTTCTTTATTAAAGTTATTTGGGAAGGTGGTCTGAGAGTAACATCAATGAGGGCCCCAGCCTAGCAGCAAGCTAATTATTTCTGGAAACTACATAAATCCTTTCATTTAGTGAAATATATTCTCATTATGAGTGTAACACGACTGACTTGCCAGCGCCATGGTGATGAGCCCCACTCTTGCCAAAGCTCCCTTGGCACATTGCTAGAAGAGATCACAGTTCTTCTGAGAGGTTCAGTATCACATGGGAGATACACATAGACTGTTTGAAAGACAAATTTGTGGGCTTCCCGGGTGGTGCAGTGGTTGAGAATCCGCCTGCCAATGCAGGGGACACGGGTTCGAGCCCTGGTCTGGGAAGATCCCACGTGCCGCGGAGCAACTGGGCCCGTGGGCCATAACTACTGAGCCTGCACATCTGGAGCCTGTGCTCCGCAACAAGAGAGGGTGCGATAGTGAGAAGCCTGCACACCACGATGAAGAGTGGCCCCCGCTCGCCGCAACTCGAGAAAGCCCTCGCACAGAAATGGAGACCCAACACAGCAAAAATAAATAAATAAATAAATTTAAAAAGAGTAACAACCCAAGCCAAGCTGTAGGATGTTATTTGAAATTCAAAATAGATTAAGTCTCAGGAAGATAAATAAACCAAGTGCCCACTGTTTAAAAAAAAAGAAAGAAAGAAAGACAAATTGGTAATTATCTAATCCGTGTGCTGTGAGGCTTTTAGAAAATTACATGGAGAAGGTGTCTAGAATGAATAAGTATTCAGCCTCTTCCCATTCTACTCTTTCTAGACATTTATTAGGCATTTCCTGTATGCCAGGTACTCTGCTAGCCTTTAAAAAATATTATCTAATATAATTCTTACAACAACTCTGGTATGAATTATTCTCTTGAATTTAAAGATGAGGAAGCAAGAGGTTAAGAGAGGTTCAAAATGCAGCTCATAAATGGTGGAGTTCAGATTTGAATTTAAGTCTGACCGCAAAGACCAGTTACACTAAATTACTTTGCAAGTGGGTTTGCGGTACATGCCATGGGTGAGCAGAGGCCTTTATCTTTAACCTGTGGTCAGATGCTGGTCTTATAGTTAACAAGCCCTGTGGCTACTGAAATTGTCTTAGAGGTACGCGTTTGAACAAAGATTTTCCTTGGCTGCTATGTTTCAGGTTGCATATCCTGCAGAAGTTCTAGAATAAATTGGAATAGGAGTCTTACTTGGTTCCCTCAAAGCAGGAATGGAACCAGACTCACAGGGAACTCTTGTTGTCCCAGCTCATTCATTTACCAACGTTTAGTCAGTGTATTCAGTGCCTACTCTCTGCTAGGCAACTGCAACACATTTGTGAGCAAGATAAATAAGGCTCCAGCTCTCCTTACACTCTGGTTTATATTTTAGGCTCTGAAAGTTCCAGAATCGTGGTGGATTTCCAAAGAGGAATGGAGTTTGCCAGTTTGAAACTCTGTAGTGGAGATGGTCCAATGATTTGATTGCTTTTGTAGACTACAATATTTCTTCTCTATTCCTCGAGTCTAAGTAAATGTCAGGAGTACTGAAAAAGTTGAAACTGACATGTTTCTATCAACAAATCCATACTGGTTGGATGCAGAGGGATAAAACAGGCTTAGAAATCACCCACCCTCCAGGTATGCTGCTCTGCTTGTATCATTTGTGACCTATGTTGGTGCTTTTGGTATTCATTGGAGTCTTAATGTGTCAGAACTGTAAGTGCAAATGCAGGTCTCAACTCTTGTTTATTTCTGCCCTGGAAGGTCAGATAAACATGTCCAAAGGTTCTCTGCTAGACAAACATTATGATACTTTTGTTTCCTCCAGAAACAATGGCCCCCTCCAAAAAACAAACAAAAGCCCCCAGAACTGGGTTTTCTGAAATCTACCCTTCCCATGAACCCCCAGGCAGGTATGTAGCTGACCATTTCTTTCTTTATCTCTGAGGCCTGGAAGAGGAGGGCAGTCAGCATAAAACTTCTACTCTGAGAGGAGGCTGGAACACAGTGGCTAAACTCAGGAATTCTGAAGCTGGAATGCCTGAGTCCAAATGTTCGGCTCTGCCTCTAACCAGCTGTGTGACCTTGGCAAGTTACTTAACCTCTCTGTGCTTCAATATTCTCCTCTATAAAATGTGGATGATAAGAAGAACACCTACCTCATTGTTGCCCTGTGAAGACTAAACGAGTTAAAACATGTAAGTCATTTAGAAAGGTGCCTGGCACACAGTGCCAGGTAGCTATTATTGATTATGAGGTACATTGTGTTGTGAATCTTCTTAATGTGTCCTCCCAGACAAATACCTGTGAGTCCCTACAACAAGCCATGTAGTTAAGACTAGTCTGAGAATTCTCTGACCTGCTGTATTCAATAAACCACAGGATGTGTCCGTGAGATGCTTCCATCTGGAGGGTCAAGGGGCAGATGGAGGTAGGGGAAGGGAGAGAAATAGTGTGTTGCTTTCTGTTTCCAGCACTAAATGGACCATTGTTTTAAAAGCTTGGGAGTCTAGGATCCTTCGATATAGTAGCCTCATCGTTTGGGGAGGAAAGTAGGAAGTAAAACACAAGCTAAGGAGCTATACATTTCCCTTGTTGCATATATTGGAACCTGAGGACATTTGTTAGCTAGAATTTACCTAGGACTTAAAATGTGTCAAATTCTATTTTGGAAACCGAGGTCTGTATAGTGGTTTAGGTAAAAGTCTCACTTAAAATTCATAAGACATTTGCACCTAGTGAGGGGAGCAGTATGTAACTATATTTAAAAGCTACTGCTCTTTCTAAATTGTGCTTTTAAATGTTCCAGGAGCAAAGGCCCCAGTAAGTAATCATTTTTGCTAAGCACAGCTAAGCCAGAGAGGTCAAGTGGTGTAGCAGGCAACTCCTGGGCCCGGGGAGGAGGGCTATTCGAATGAACCAGCAACTTGGTTCCTTCATGAGTTTTTGGGTTGAGTCATGATAATGGCTAGAATAGTCATTTGGGGGAAACTCTTGGGGATTTCAAAAGTCTCAGTTTTCCTCTTTCTGATGCAGAAAAAGAAAGAGTATGGAATCACCACAGGCAACACAACCCCCAGGAACAGATAGCGGTTTTCTTTACCCATAGTATGAATATTTAGTGAGAACTAGACTCAGTTAAACTTTGTCAGCAGGAGGACACACTCTGTGTTATATAACACGCAAACTACAAATAGTTAGGAGGGGATCCCTGGCCTCAGGCATGGAATTATTTCTTTTTTCGAGAAAATAAAAATTTTCCTAAACCAAGGTTTCATTAAGTGACAATGGAAACAAAATTTAGTGGCAAGAGGCACTATTCTTCACCTATCTTTGTTTCAATATTATTTCAAAATACAGTCAGCCCTCCCTAACCACAGGTTCCGCGGATAAGGAGGGAGGCAGAACTGTACTAGGCCACTTTATAATATATCAGGCACTTGAACATGCATGGATTTGGGTATCCATGAGGGGCCCTGGAACTAATCCCCCACGGATACCGAGGGACAACTGTTCCTTCTCATCATGTGATCTTAGGTAAGTTACTTTCCTCTCAGTGCCTTAGTTTCTTAATATGTAAAATGAGATTAATAGTAGCATCTATTGCATGGGGGTCTTGTGAGGATTAAATGAACTGATACATGCAAAATGCTTAAAATAGTGCCTGCTCGCTCACAGTATTTGCTTTTATTGCTATTACAATATACATTTATGTTTAATAACTACTGTGTTTAGAGGACCAAATACATTATTCTTCTAATAGTTCCTCTGAAGACAAAAATCATCAAGCAGTGTGGAAGTACACTTTATCTCATGTTCCTCTGTTAACCATGCTGAATGGGGACCTACTTGGTCTGGTCCACACACCCACAGCAGACTAGGCTTTGGAGAGGAAGGGAGTAGTCTGTGTAGGGCTGATCTTTTACTTTTCAACCTATTAAGCAATGGCAAACATCTCTCACACACAAAGACAAACTCTAACTGAATGATGTGTTTTATTTATCAGCATCACTTATTCCCACAAGTATTTGGAGTGGCATTAGAAGACGACTCTAGCCTGTTATATATGTATACTGCTTGGGATTTTAGATGAGGATCTTAACTTTAGAAATTCAGTAGCACCATAAGGATAGATGCACAACTCACCTCTCCTGTATCTATAATAATTCTCTACTTATTGTTCCTGGAGAGACACACAGGTTACACTGTTCCTGTCACATTTGTCTTGAAAGAATGTTTGAAAGATGAAAATGGTAAAATAGCCGAGAAAATATCCAAGTGATATCCTGATTAAGCAGACCACTGAGCCCTTTTTTGTTTAATGGAAGCAGAAGTAGGCTCTTTTCTGCTTATATCAAGGCTTCCTATAAAGTGATCAAACATCCTTGTTTTCACCTTCTTGTCCCAGCTTCTTTGAGGTTTGGGCTCCTACCGAGAGCAGCATAACATAGGGAGAGGGAGTCCTGTTTTTCTCAGGAGAATGATGAAAGGAGAATAAGATGGTGAGTCAGCCGGCCAGCAGGCAGCTACTGCATAGGGAACACTCGGTACTGCTCGCCCTCTCCTCCACCTGGTATTCTGGCTGTTCCTGAATTAGTTCCTATTGCTGTGTACAATGCAACAGACTTGATAGAGGGGTTTAGGCTCACCCCACCTCCCTCATCTCCTGAAATTCTTGACATTGACTGTCCTCTATGGCTAACTCAGAAATATCAGAAACAGCATGAAGAACATGGCTACTCTAAGAAGGGGCTGGAAGCCTGGAACTCCCCCTGCCCAGGGCCCCATAATGATGCAGTAGAAAAGTTGACAAAGAGGCCTTTGACTTAGGAGAGAAGAGATGTTACCTCATAGTGATGCATTAAAACGACAGAGCTGAGTGTTCCTGCCACCAGTGCAGAATTAAAATGGTCAGAGTTAAATGGGATAGAGGGACGTGTAGGGAGATAGCCAAGAGTAAAGAGTAATTATGCACAGTTGGTCAGTGTAACTGCATTTATACAGTCTGGAAGGTTTGCCACCGAGCCGTGCGGGGTACCTCCACTCAGCCTTTCTCAACTGAACACAGAAAAGGGTTTGGGTGCCGATTTTCTCAGATTCCCTAAGGATAATATAGAACATTCTAGATGCATAAGAGAGACATTAATTTATGACATACAGTGGATGCCTTAGGGCAATAAATCTTAATTCTCTCAGGTTAAGAAAGTGTCCCCACTGTTCTTGGCATAGCATGTTTCATAGATGGGGCTAGTAATATAGACAGCCCATGGTTGGGGATGTCTCTTTGGTCAGGGTGTAGGATATGTTTTCTTCAACCCCTTGACTCAGGTCAGGTTTTGGCATATATATAATTGTGAAATGCCACTCATTCATTCATTCATTCAACAAGTAACTGAATCTCTTGCCCTTTTCTAGGCACTGTGCCAAGAGCAGTGATTAGCATGGTAAACAAGAAAGAGACAAACACAAGTAAATGATAATCCATGCTATGTTGAGGAAAAACTCCAAGGGACCAGGAGGGAGAAAAATAATGGGTTTGGGAGTGTGGATGGTGGGTGTGTCAGGAGGTAGGCATACTTTAAAGAGGGATGTTCCTAAACATACAAACATCGCCTCAGCTTGGTAGATTCACCTATCTGGCAGGTGGTGGTAGCCATTTATGTGATGTTTATGCATTTATGCAGAGAAAAAAATGTTATCTCACTGCTTCACAGTTACTTCATAAACACAAACAATTCCTTCTCAGGATCTCCGCCATGGTACTGGGAATCTCTGCATTGCCAGCACATAAGAGAGGGCCTGGGACATAGCAGGCATGCAATAATGTTCAATAACATTAATGGATAAATGAAAGGGACTTTTAGACCCATAGGATGTTGAATCTGTGGTGTCATAGAATAAGTCAATTCCGCACTTTCTCTACTTATTGTTGAATTTTTGGCAATAATAAAGCACTTTCATTTTTTTCTTGATATTTTCTGAAATCAAAAAAATCACAGAGAATGTAAACTCCTGAAAAATGTTGCATTTCTCTTCCATATAAAAGAGGACAAAAACCTCAGGTTTCTGGTGTAGTGAGTATTCTGTGTGTGTTGATTTTTGCCTGTGTTGCTTCAATTCCTGTCATGTACTTCTGTGGCGATATGGCATTGGATATCTGACCTTAGAATGCTTTCAAAAACATTCTACCAATTTATTTCTATATTTATAAAGAAGAACCTTGCAATATTTTAGAGCTTTTTCTTTATCTTTAAACAACTCTAAAGCTTACTTGTGACATAATTTTCTCCTTTACTACTAAAAGAGCTATGCCAAGTGTATGAAACAATCATTTTGACAATTCTTGAATTTCTTTTAGAACAAGAAAAGTTATATATTTATTACTCTGGTAGAATGATATGTAAATAATTAAATTCTAGAACATCAGTAGTTTGAGACATCAGTAGGACTGGGTGATGGTGAAATTTTATGTGCCAATTTGGCTAGACTATGGTGCCCAGTTGTTTGATCGAACACTGCTTTAGATACTGTTGTGAAGGTACTTTGTGGATGTGATTAACATGTACAGTTCCAGTTGACTTTAGGTAAAAGAGATTATCCTTTATAATGTGATTGGGACTCATCTAATCACTTAAGACCTTAAAAAACAGAAACTGAGGTTTCAAGAAAAGAAGGAATTCTGCCTCAAGACTGGAACATAGAAATCTTGCCAGAGTTTCCAGCCTGCTGGCCTGCCCTGTAGATTTTGGATTCAAGACTACAACATCACCTCTTGCCTGAATTTCTAGGTTGCTGGTCTGCCCTAGGGACTTCTTTTTAATTGAAGTATACTTCACTAACAATATTATATTAGGGATTTTAGGCTTACCAACTCACATAATTGAATAAGCCAATTCCTTAAAATAAATCTTTCCATATATATATAAAATAGGATATACCATATATAGGTATATACCACACATAGGATATATATATATGTGTGTGTGTATGTATCTCCTATATCTAAATCTGTCCATGTCTCTTCATGTATATGGATATACACATATACATATATTTATGGATTGATATACATATATTTATGGATACATATATATATATATGAATGATTCTGCTTCTCAGGAGAACTCTGACTGTTGCAGACTGTTAGGTTTGACTGTTTGATTCTTCTCTCCTGCAATCCAGTTGGACCAGGCAAAAATTGGTAACCGTTTCTAGATTTCTACTGCTCTGATGTGAGACCAGAGAGATTAAAAAGGAAGCCAAGGCAGTGTCCCACTCTTAAAGCTGCCCCCTCCCAAAAGGAAAAAAGCTTGGTGCTGGGGAGAGGAACACTGAGTACACCCATTCATTTGATTCATTTTGTTGTATATTTGGCAAAACAGAAAAATATGGGTAAGATTCTGAATCTTCATAAACCATCATATGGGTCTGGCAGGTATGCTGTGAGTCATGAGCCTGTCCTGGAGGGAGTGGCAGTGCTTCAGTACTTCTCTATATGTTGGGGCTCAAGGAGCACTGTCACTGGCAGCATTCATCTCATGACAGCATTTTTGTCATCTCTAATACATGACGTGAAATAATGTGAAGAGGAAAACTAGAGAAGATATAGTGGATATAGTTCTGGAGTCACAGATTCAAATATTTTGTAGCTAAGATTGATTTTGAGATATTTCTTGGTATTGGGGTATTGGTACTTGAGGTAACTTACTTTGTTCTATTGCCCTAGCTTGTATCTGTAATAGAACCAGCCAAACATCTGGAGATTCCAAAGGTTGATACCCAGCTGGTTGCATATATCATTGGTTGTATATCTCATTGTAGTACATACCATTTTTCACCACTGCCCATCACTTCACTCACTGATGGTAACAAAATGGCTCCTAAATAGCTAGAACCAAGATTCAGAAGCAGAGTTTCTGTTTCTCTCCCATCCTCTCATCAATTTCATGTCATCCCACCCTGGACCTACCATCCTGCAGCAGCATTTTTTCCTTTCTTGTCTCATGTTCTGTCAACCTAGGTGGCAGGGTTAGCTCCATTCTCTGTCCCTTTGTTCTTAGGATTTTATTTCCATTCCTCTTTCCCCAAGACCAACTTTACTCCACATTTCTAATAGCATACATCTTACCTACCTCTCGTGTAATTAGTTTTTCTTGTATTTATACAAGATCTAAATAGACCCTGAAATCTTGATCACTGAAAGTCTGGGTTGGGGAAGGATAGTGTAATTCAGGTCATGGAGTTTCATTCCAATTTTACAGAAGATAAATGGGGTTACATGTTTTTCCCAGGACACACAACTCCTACTACTTAAACTTATACCTGGTCACTACTCTTTAACTTGATTGCTGACATCAGCACAAGGAATGTTGATGTTTTATTATTCTAGAGTATGGAAGATTGCTTGAATTGTCTCTCCTAGATCCTTGGGGTAAAATGATTTATAGATAAGAATGAATAATAGAACTAAAATGAATCTGAAGACATCTAATAGGCCTCACTGCTTTCGGGTAGTTTCTAGAGCAGAAATGGCAAAACAAGTTTAGATCATATAAATAGTCTAATTAATTGCAGGTGACTGCCTGAAAGCCTATGTTGATATGAATTCTGTGATCAAATCCAGGCTCTGGATTTGCCATGATTGATTAGTGATGTCTGACACGGGTAAGGGATAAGAAAGTGCTGATACTCCTGATACATAGCTTCCATTCCTGGTTAAAATCAGCAGAGATGGAGAATTACTTCTTCAGTCGAAAATGACTTCACTTTAAAATGACACAATGAGAAAGGATTCCTGGTGAGCAAAGGCAGGGGAAAATTCATCTTGCTACAGAGGAAAGAGGGTATTGACAAATAGTCATATTTTTTGAGTATGATAACTTTTCCAAAAATGTGCTAAAATAGAACAGTACTCTTGAGATGATTATATGGACTGTGAGGGAAACTTTAAAGCCTAATAGAATGCCTTTGCTTGTTTTCCTAGCTCAGAAGGACACAATACTTAGAGTGAAAGTATGAAGTCAATGAAAACTGGCCTTCTTCACAACTGAGGGAAGATGATCTTTCCATGGTCAGAAAACATTCTTAAATTGGACTTTCAGTGCTCTAAATTTAAACATATAAATTTTAAAAAATACTGTTTTCCATTTAATGGAAAATCCATTTCCTCATAAAAACAGAACTTGCTGTTCTTGGTTCAGATAGCTTCAGAGACAGTCTTTTTGTTGTTTTGTTTTAAAATATGGTTACCCTATACTTAGCTTAGAAATAAACAGAAGCCAAAATAAATTTCTTTCAGAGTTGTTAGCCTTGAAATATGATTCTGTTGCGGCTAAGGTCCAACAAAACATCTGAAGGGCTAATGATGTCTTTGTAAATGCAGGCAAATGAATTTACAGCCCCCTTCATAAAACGTGCATAGTGACAGCAATAATATTCACACCTACTTTTTGAATAATAAGCCACCATTTATTATTATATGCCTGCTTGCTTCCTGACTTGCTTCTTTCCTTTCTTCCTCTCCCCTCCCCTCCCAGCTCTTCCTCTTCTTGTTTCCACAAATACTGAGTTCCTATTATGTTTCAGGAACTATGTAATACTAAGAATTTGATGACATTGGGTTTCCAGATAGACAAGGATTCTGACTTCACAGAATTTACTCTCTAGTGGGGAAAGCAGGGTATTCATTAAGTATTACAATGATGTGTTTTGTCAGGATGGGCTGAAATGTCTATCTGTATCCTTTTTGGTGGACAAAGGGGAAATTTGGGGACAAGAAAAGAGTGATTTTAGTGTGCAGCTATTTATTACTTACTACTATGAGGAAGGGAGAGGACAAATGTATCTTTACTATGAAATGACCTGGATATTGTTTTGCAAGGAATTGGGTGAAATTCATATTAATAAGAGAAATCAAACTTTAAAAAAGTATATAGACCACACATAGAGAACAGACTTGTAGTTGCCAAGTGTTGGGGTGGGGAGGGAGAGCAGTGGACTGGGAGTTTGGGGTTGGTAGATACAAACTATTACATTTGGAATGGATAAACAACAAGGTCCTACTGTATAGCACAGGGAACTATATTCAGTATCCTGTGATAAACGATATGGAGAAGAATATGAATAAAAGAATGTCTCTATGTGTTTAACTGAGTCACGGCTGTACAGCAGAGATTGCCACAACTTGTAAATCAACTCTACTTCAATTTAAAAAAAAAGAAAAAGATGTATATAGACCAGATATCTTGATCTTTAGAAAGAAATTTACCTTTATCGTGGTAAGTTCTGTCCTGTCAGCTGGGTTTGATTCTGCTGTAATGTGGGGACTTCCAGAAAGTGGCTCCAGACTTCCTCACTTTCTCTCTAATCCCTACGTATAGGTCCCTCTTGATTTCAGGAGGGTGGTTGAGGGTGATGAACGTTATTGTGCTATTGAATGTTAATTGTTATCAATATTTTTACTAAACAAATTAGTCTGTTATGAGTCTAGCTATAGCTTAAAGAGTTTTAATCAAAACAGCATACATTTGTGGTTTTTCAAAGCTGTATCTTAGTTTTAAAAACACAGTGGAGGACTATTACAACAATGAAGATGAACAATCAAAGCCCTTAGTTTCTTTAAAAAGGAAGAAGTGGTGGTCAATGATGAAACAATGAATACTTCTTGGATTAGTGCAATTTAAAAATATCCAAATATCTCAAGACATAAAACCTGTGTGCTTCTATCTTTTACTCCATGGACTTGTGTGAACTGGGATTTCTACATAATGCCATAGTGAAAATAAATATAAGAATAATCTTGGTACTGTACCAGAATCAGAAATATACCTAATAGTTAGAGGCTTTGTAATAAAGAAAAAAAAATCCACTTCTTTTAGTAAAATATTTTATATCCAAAATTTATAACAAAAATGTAAGATTAAATATATAATTTTGATCTTAATAAATTAAGATGATTTAAGTCTCTAATATTTTTGTTACTTCATAAGGTAAAATACACTGAACATTTCTAGCATCATTTAACACATCTGAATGACTTTTCTTCTTTTTTTTTTAAATTATGTTCATTCAATCATGGATTATGTCATATAAGTGCCTATCTCAATGTGTTCAATGAACTACTTTTTTTTTTTTTTTTTTGGCAGTACGCAGGCCTCTCACTGCTGTGGCCTCTCCCATTGCGGAGCACAGGCTCCGGACACGCAGGCTCAGCGGCCATGGCTCACGGGCCCAGCCGCTCCACAGCACGTGGGACCTTGCCGGGCCGGGGCACGAACCCATGTCCCCTGCATCAGCAGGTGGACTCTCAACCACTGTGCCACTAGGGAAGCCCAATGAACTACCTTTTAATCAAATACCATGGTCAGATGAGTGGTGGTGGCTAGTGGTGGGGAGGATGCTGCTTTACAATGAAGGCTCTTCAGTAGGAGAGTAAGACTACTAGTTTCATAAGTGTGATGCAGTGGGATTAGAAGAAGCTTAGAGAGAGTAAACAATTAAACATTTTAATCATGCAGTTATTGGAGCAGCAACATAGAGGAATGAAACCAGTCCTTGATGGGGCCCATTGGTGGAGAAATCTAACCAAGCAGCACATACCTGAGGTTGGCCGGTTCCTTCCCTCTTATGGCTAATGTATCACAGGTGGAAAGTTGCAACTCTATAGAAAGTTACAGAGAAAGATTATGCAGCAAAGTATGCCAGGGCCCTGGAAGGAGAGATGTTGGAGTTCAAATTTATGCTTCTTATGCTCTCGACCTGTGTCTCACCACCTCAAGTTGGAGTTGGGAAGGATGACCTCTTAATTCTTTCATTTTATACCTTCCTTTGGAACAGTGCAATCCATTGAAAATAAACAAATGCATCTTTTAAGAACCATTTTACTAATAAAATTAAAATCTGAACTTGTTACATATTTTTTGCATTTGTACTTCACCTGACATTTCCTTCCTGTTCTTCTTCCTTGATTCCATTCCCTGCCACATGGTAATGCAAAATGCTAACCTTGTATATATCTTTCCATGCTTAAGTAGCTCTCTCTTTCATGTTTCTTTTTGTCATTGTTTTAGAAAATGCTATGTTATTCCCATTTCAGTGCATTTGGATTTTATCAATTAATAATTCCTATGGAAATTTCTCTAGGATAATTGGGTTTTCTAGGTATAGAGACATATATCAGGAGTAACATATTATTTTTTTTTCTTTTTTAATGCTCACATTCATTGTTTTACTTTTTTTTACTTACTGGATTTTCTAGATGCTTCATGGAAATAATAAAGAATTTTGGTATTATATATCATTTCCTCTGTAATACTGATTAATTTAAAATACTGTATGACATTAGGATATCATATCAGCATCTGTTGATATGATATAAATATTTTGACGTGTCATCAAATTCTGTTTGCAAAAATTTAGTTTTGGCATCTATGTTCACGAGGAGAATTGGTTCATTATTCACTCAAATGTTGTTTATTGAGCACCTGCTTTATGTCATGTATCAGTCTGGGTACTAAGGTTGTAGTAGTTAAGCATAAACATCCCTGTCCTTATTGAGTTTATATCTAGGGGAAAGGGTTCCTTCTCGTTCTCCTCCCCCTCCCACTCCTCCTCCATCCCTTCTTCCTCCTCCTCCTCTTCCTCTTTTTCTTCTTCTTTTTTGTTTAATACCTTTATCAGTTTTGATGTTAGAATAATTTTATCTTCCAAAATTTAACTGAAGAAATTTTCATCTTCTTCCTAGGAATGGAATATATTAAATAAATATTTGTCTGTTCTTTAAAAGATAGCAATACATGGCTATGACCCCATCCGGTATTGATGCCTTTTTGAATGGTGGACTTTTAATCTCCTATCCAGTTTTATGATGAATGGAATATTTGAGTTTTCCATTTCTTCTTAGGTCAGTTTAAAGAATTTGTGTTTTCAGGAAAAGCATTTTCAAATGTGTTTTGAGTGCATCTTAAACAGTTTTGTGATATATTCTTGTAATTCTTTTAATTGCTCCTACATCTGTGGTTATATTTCTTTTCTCAACTCTAGTATTGCTTTACTTTTGCTCTTGTTTTTTCTTATTCAAGAGCCTGATGGAAAAAATTATCTATTTTTTTCTTCCAAAGAACTAGTTTGTGGATTTCTTTATCTTTTTTCAATCCTTTCTTTTTTTGTTTTCTATTTTGTTAGCTTCAGTTTTTATCTGTATTCTCTCTTCATTGCTTCTTGGTTCATTTTATGTTTCTTTTTTTCCAATTTCTTAAGATTAGTACTTAGCCCCTTTGCATTATTCTTCCTTACTCATTCTTCTTTAATAATAAAGGCATTTAAGGCTATAACATTTCTATGAAGTAGAGCTTTCCCTTTATCCCATAGATTCTGAATAAATGGTTCTCTCATTGCTTTCTAGATGATACTGATTTCTCTTTTATTGTACTGTTTTGATCTAAGACTTACTAGAAATATGTTTCTAAATTTTTCAATGGTAATTCTTGTCACTTATTTCAAGTTTCATTGGTGTATGATCAAAAAGACATAGTTTGTAAATATCTTCATTTTTGGAATCCATTAAGTTTTTTTTTTTATTATTAGTTTCTGCTTTATAACAAAGTGAATCAGTCATACATATACATCTGTTCCCACATCCCTTCCCTCATGCATCTCCCTCCCTCCCACTCTCCCCATCCCACCCCTCCAGGCAGTCACAAAGCACCGAGCTGAGCTGTGACAAAGCGAAAGAGAGGCATGGACATATATACACTACCAAATGTAAGGTAGATAGATAGTGGAACCATTAAGTTTTTGAATCGAGTACATGATTAACTTTTCAACGTGCTCCATTGATATACAAGAAAAATTGTATCCTCTATTTGAATGTAAATGTTCATGCAGAGACTCAGTGGTGTGCTGATAAATGTTTAACAACCAAATCTCTAGATACGACTTGTAGCACTTGTAGCATTTGTTTTCCATGGTGTATATACTCCCACCATGACCTATTTCTAGTTACTAATGTGACATCACTGAATATACAGATGGGAAGAGATACTCACAATTGGCTTCCAAAAGCTGGTACAAACTAGTTCCTCTACCCTACCACATAATTTATTAAATCAACCTTATTGACCGTATTATTAAATTTTTCTGTAACCTTAACTAACTTTTGACCACTGGGTTCTGAAAGAATTGTATTGAAGTCTCCTATTTCAATTGCATTTTTCAAGTTTTCTTTGTATATCTAATAGTTTTTGATTCACATATTTAGCTTCCATTTTTTTACTATGTAGTTTGTAGTGATTTAGCTAAATTCCTCAATTATACTTTTTATCACGACATAATGATTCTTTCAATCGTATATAATATTTTAGTCTTAAATTCCACCTTATATGTTATTAATGTTGCCATTTCTGTTTTCTTGTCTGGTATCTCCTTGCTGATCCTTTTATTTTCCATCTTCTTTACCACTTCAACTTAAATGTGAGTTTGAAAATAACAAAATGTATACAACGTAATCCAACAGTCATTATATTTTAATTGGAGACTTCAGTCTATTCACATTCAATGTAATGACTTTATTTCTTCAATCTTTGCATTTCATTAGTCATTTTCTTATTTCTTCTGTTTCCTTTTTCTTAACCTAGATGGTTTAAGTTTATATTCATTCTGTTTCTTTCCCCTTGTTAAATTGGAATTTCTTGTGTATTTTTCTCTTTTAGTATTGGTTGTCTTCCACCAGCTGAATAAACCCTGACTTGGTGTGCACTCATTGTTTGATGCTGTTTCTCCAGTTCTCCCTGCCCTACAGGATGAGACCATTAAAATACTTTCACTTCTCTCACCTTTCTTTCCCCTCTCGCTACCATTAATATTTTGGAATGCTTTTCGTTTTTCCAAATGCCTAGATTTTGTTATCACAATTTAGTACCTGTTAGAGTTTTCCTTAGAGTATGTCCCTGCTATTTCAAAAGCCTTCTTTACCCCTTAGGTAAGCAATATCATGTAGTTTATCCTCATCTTTTTATGTCTGTACCTTCAGCTCTATATCTGTATCCATCTTTATGTACAAATATATCATGTTTATTTTGTTCACTGCTCTTTTTCTCTTTTTCCATCTTTCGGTCAGTTTTTGGTTTCACTTATTATTTGGTTAATGTTCCTGAGTATTTTCCTTAGATGGAATATATAGGTGATTCACTCTCTGGGGTCTTGCACATCCTGAAAGGGCAATCATAGCTTGATAGGGCATAGAATTAAGTTGCAGTCTTTGCTTTTAGCTGTAGATTTGATTCTACTGTTTAACTTCCAATGTTATAAATGCTAGTCTGATTATTTTCTTCTAGTGTAGGTAGTAGTTGTTATTGTTGTTGGGAGTTTGTAAGATATCTCTCTTTATCCTTAAGAGATCAAAAACTTTATTACAGCATGCCTCAGTGTCTCTTTTTCTTATTCCTGTCCTTGAAATCAGAGAGCCCTTTCAATCTGCAGACTAAAGTCTTTCATTATCTCAGAAACATTTTTCCTTTTATTTGTCTAAATACTACCTCCTCTCATCTATTTCTCTTTATCCTTCTAAAATATCTGTTATTCATATATTAGGTCTCCTGGATATAGACTCTAAGTCTCTAAAATTTTTCTTCATGATTTCCATTTCTATAGTTTTTTCCTCAAGTGTTTGGGATATTTCTTGCAGGCCATTTTCTAGGCTACTAATTCTGGTTTCAATATTGATCCTCCACAAAAAAGTGAAATGCTACTTTTGTTTGATAAAATTTCTCCTTTAAATTTATCCAGAGTTCCAGAGCGTGGATGGATTTTGAAGTCACAGAACAGGTGTTGGAATCCTAGTTCATCCCTTATTAGCTTGTGACCTTGGACAATGTACTTGCTCTCTTAAAGCTCAGTTTCCTCATCTATGAGAAAGAGACTGATTTCACCCACTTAACTATAATAATGATTAAAAAATAGGAAATAAAGAGATTTTTTTCAAGGTATTGGAACCTAAAGTATGTTCCATAAATATTTCAGTGTATCATTTGATTAAGCATCCATATCAACTAATATAAAATTGAAGCATGTGGGAGGGAATCATAAGACTTTTCTCAACATTAAGTTTGTGTTTTTATGTATTTTTTGGTGGCCTTTGCATAAAAAAAACTTTTAAACTTTGCTAATAAATCATAATGTCTTACATTTGTATAGCACTTGACAGTTTATCTATAGACCTGTGCTTGAAAACTGGTATTATTATTATAATGCTACTGCTGTGGTAAATGATTTTCCAAAGATTACCTGGCTAACAGGTGGTATAGATTGCACTCATTCTCTGGTCTGAAAACATTTCTCCTGTTGAGAGTCAATGCCACAAATATCAATAACTGAGTTTTAAAAAATATAATCATCAGTTTCTGGTGGGATTTTATTCATTCAGTTATGTATACAATGAATAGAAATGAAAATATATGGGGCAGCATCTTACTATGTGCCATACATTGTTTTGAGTACTAAGGAGAAAATGGTGAACCAAAACAGATGTTTTTTTCTGCTCTCATGAAGTTTACAGTCTAGTGAGAGAGATATACATTAATCAAAGAATCATATACATACATGTAAACTTACCACTGAGAAGAAGTACATATGACAAGATGACTTTACATTTTTAGGAAGGTTAGAAAAGGCTCCCTGAGGAAATGATGATCAGGTGAGATCAGAAGGAAGAGTTCTGTTAGCCAGGCAAAGGAGGGTTGAGTGGGGAGAGGAGGCCTCAAGACAGAAGGAATAGTATACACAAAGGCCCTGTGTCAGGAGGAAGCCTTTCAGATTGAGAGACTGAAATCACACCAGTGTCACCAGAATGAGAGTGAAGGGGAGTGTGTGAAGGGAGGCTGCAGGGGACCAGAAGATACAGGATTCTGAGAAGCATGTTAAATACTTTGGTCTTTACCTTAGAGTGATAGGACACCAGCTAGAGTTTTAAGAGGAGTATGTGTGTGTGTGGTGTGTGTGTGTGTGTGTGTGTGTGTGTGTGTGAGCTGATTGGCACACATCTCTCTGGCTGAGGTGGGAAGAAGGGGTTGGAAGAAGGCCAGACACAGGTAAACCAACCACCTGACTGGTTTGAAGAAGTCCAAATGAGGGACAATGGTGACTTGGAACAGGAGGTGGCAGTGAAGACAGAGAGAAAGGGGCAGATTTGTGAAGTAATTAGGAGGTCAAAGAAATAGGACCTGATGATGAATTATATATAGAGGCTGAGGTAGAGAGGCTTGTCAGTATGAGCTCTAAATTTCTAGCTTGCATAGCTGGGGATGGTAAATGCACTTATTGTTTTAAGGAATTCCAAGAGAATGCCAGATTTGGGGGGATTAAGATTATGAATTTGGTTGAGTATATTCAACTTGACACCATATAGAGATATGAGTTTCACTTGGCTACATATATCAGATGCTCAAGGAGTAGTCTGGACTGAAGATAAAACATGTTGAGTCATCTACTGTAAATGGTTATTGGTGTTGTGGGTGTAGTTGGAATGATGAATAAGATTCCATCTCTTGTACTTTCTCAGGCATTTATTTCTGGAACTCTTTTGACCACTTTATTTAGGAGATTTAGGAGCAGGGGCCAGCATGACACCCTACATCACCAGGATTAGCTGCATCTACACAGACACTGGTAGAGAGTGCCTAGGAGCCTGTCTGCACCAACACTTGCATCGTAGAACTGTGAGGTAAGGAAAGCAGGTAGACTAGATGGCCCAGTCCTATGAGGAGAGGATGCATACTCAGATACTATACTGTGAAGAAGAAGGGAATAGGAGAACACTGAAATTGAAGAAAGAGGGAAAAACTGCTGAGAGGGAGTTTGAATAGACTATTTGCTCAAATGAAGTTGTTACACTGAAGGAGGCTTTTTAAAACTTGAAACTAAATAAACTTGAATTGTCATAGTTATTTCCTTTTTCCACTATTGGTGGGAATGAGAGCCCCATAAAGATGTGATTAGTTATGGGACAAAAAGGACTTTTGTTTGTTTTGTTTTCATTGCACGTGTAAATTGTATGGTGCATATCAGTGCCCTGCCTCACCATAATTTAAGCTTGTTATGGACCTCACTGGATCTTATAGGTTTACTGAGCTAGTTAGTGGCAGAGCTGGAGGAAAACCAAGCTCTTTCCACCATGTTTCCTCTCAAGAGCTATAATTAGATCAAGTTTGTATTCCTTTAAAATTTATTCTCCTGGGTATTTTATATCCATGCCATGTATTAATTCAGTCATATGAGTACTTGTTTTGATCTATAAATAGTTTTAACTCCTGTGTATTTTTGTGTATGTGCAGCTAGTAATTGGGCTTTGATATATGTATATATATATATATATATATACACATACACATATTAGGCATTATACAATGTCATATGAGATATTATATAATTTATACATTATAAATTATATAATTTATATAATGTATGTGTTGTATATGTATAATACTATGTATTCTATATGTATTACATAGGCTCTCTCTATATATATACTTTTTGGATTTAGTTCCCATGAGTCCAGAAGTGGTAGCTGGGCTACTCAGTCAGCAGTGTCTACCATCTAATAGCAGCAAAATCTAGAAGGGTGAGGTAATCTCAGCTGCATTTAGATAGCTGCATTTATTTTTATTTTTATTTTTTAATAGATCTTTATTGGAGTATAACTGCTTCGCAATACTGCACTAGCCTCTGTCACCCAACAAAGTGAATCAGCCACATGCACACATACATCCCCATGTCCACTCCCTCTCAAGCCTCCCTCCCACCCTCTCTATCCCACCCCTCTAGGTGGTCACAAAGCACCCAGCTGATCTCCCTGTGCTATGCGGCTGCTTCCCACTAGCTATCTATTTTACATATGGTAGTGTATATATGTCGATGCTACTCACACTTTGCCCCAGCTTCCCCCTCCCCCACAGTGTCCTCAAGTCCATTCTCTACGTCTATGTCTTTATTCCTGTCCTGCCACTAGGTTCATCGGGAATTTTTTTTTTTTTAGATTCCATATATATGTGTTAGCATACGGTATTTGTTTTTCTCTTTCTGACCAGTCTCTAGGTCCGTCCACCTCACTACAAATAACTCAGTTTCATTTCTTTTTATGGCTGAGTAATATTCCATTGTATATATGTGCCACATCTTCTTTATCCATTCATCTGTGAATGGACACTTAGATTGGACAGCTGCATTTAGATTGCAAACACAGCACAGCAAAAACCTGACTGTAGAGGACAGCTGTCTCTACTCCTTCCCTCGTGCGAAGGGACTGACCAGGAAATGAGTAGCTTCAAGAGGCCTGGCCTTGTGAACATAAATCTGTAAGTTTGTTGTTACCATTATTCTTCAAGTGTGCATCCAACTAGCTCATCAGTGTGCACCTGAAATATCCACTACATGACCTTTCAGCAGACTCTGGGGGCTGGTTCAGAGAATAATGATCCAGCCCGGCCTCAGCCAGCTGTCTGCACCCAACTCAGCTCTCTTCAGACTAACCGTGAAATATTGGAGAAGCAGAACCCCAGTGTTGAGATTCTTATTCCAGATCACACAGCCAGTGACTCAGGACATGTTTTACACTGAGGTTCTTACTCTAGCCATGGTCCACACCGCCTCTCTTGGGGCAGTGATTAAAAACCAGGGCATTGGAGTCACACAGTCCTGGATTCAAATCTTCTACTTCCAAGCTGCTTGGAAAAGCTAATTAGCATATTTGAACTTCAGTTTGCTTGTCTGGAAATCTGAGATGATAATACTTGTATCATGGAGTTATTATGAGGAATAAATGCGATAGTGGAGGCCACAGGCCCTTGACACTACATCTGAAATGTAGTTAGGACTCAATAAGTAGCACTTTATTGATGGTGCTGTTTTTGTTTTGTTTTTGTTTTTTTTTTGCTGTTATTTCCTTTAGAGGAATATTCCTCTGAAACTGCCATAAAAGTTCCAAATTCTTAAAGAAATCAACACCTGACCTACAGCTCTCTGTAAGTGACTTTTGGTGCTGATAGTAAGTATAAACCATGTGGGTTCTGCGTGAAGCACTTCAGTTGAAAGTTCTCCCTCAGATGGAGTTTAGCAAACCACTCTTTGGGTGCAACATGAATTTCCTCAGCTAGTTTAAACACTGACCTTTTAATATTTTCACTAAGGGAAATGGAGATAAATAACACAATTTGAATCTGATAAACCCCTGGGAGATCAAGGAGGGTAATATTGTTGCTGACAAGTTGGTAAAATCACAAGTACCCTGAGAAATTATATATGGGCTCTAATCCTCGTCCAGTGCTAATGTCCAGAATCTTCTGAAATAGGCATTGCATACTAAGGAAGCTTCTTGCTGCAACTCTTGTGGGGCATGGTGGTAGACACCATTGATCTGAATGTCTGTTCACGTCCTCTTTTCTGAGAACTGTGTACCCTACTCTGATGCAAGAAACCAGACACCTCAGTGAGGCTGTGTGGGTCAAAAACAATATGGGCTGTGCAAAGGAAGAGGCTACCTGGCTCAGAGATTGTCCCCTGGCTGCACTGGATAAAGGCTGTCTCCATGGTGCCTAGTGAGGAGGAACTGGATACTGACATCAGAACCCAAAGGGCCTTTCTGTTCCACTGTGTACCGGCTGGTATCATCACAAGCATATTTGTCTTTACTAAGACCATCATCTTCACCAAATCCTCATGAAGGTGAAAACAAAACCTAACCTTATCGGACCAAAGGAAATCGACTTAATTCCAGCATGGGTGCTGACACCCAATGTAGAAAACTCTGGTAAGTAGTTGCCCTGCCCTCTCACAGAAAACAGTTCCACGAGGCTTCCTTCTGTCTCTGTGTGGGAAGTATCACTCTTTTAAAGCAGAACCCAATCCTGGCTTAGTCTCAGAACCCTAAGGAGATTAGATTTCCCTTGATATTTCTGAAGCATGTTTGGAGTTTAATTTAATTGCATTTAATTGGGCCTCAGAGTAGCTCCAGATTTCTGGGACAGTCCTGGAGCCCACTTCGGCTTCTGCCCGCAGGAATTTCCTTAAACTGAGTCCCTTGTGGTTTCAGTCCAGAAGCTTCCTGGAATAACAGAGCCCACCAGAGCCATTTCTTTTCCTCCTAGAGATGATGAAAGGGCAGGCTGCCGAGAGAGGCTTTCCCCTCTCCAGTTTTCAGCGCCACCTTGTATCTAATACTGTGTTTCTCAACCCTATCAGACCCAACACCTAATTACAGCAAACATTTGGTAATGTCCTCTTTACTATCCTAAAGGAAGATACCTATTCACACAATTAAAACGTTAATATAACATTTTAGTGATAATATAAAGGAGAAATAAAAAGAAAACAATTTCTGCTAAAGTGATATATGTGTTTCAATATGTAAATTTGCAAACATAACCACAGTGGAAGACCTAATGAAGGCATTATATACCAGGCATTTATATATGGAACCTCTGTAAATGCACAGACTACAAGTGCAAGCTCACACAGTCTAAGATCCAAAAACTACCATCCGTGTTGCTCTAAGTCATGGTACTGTCCAGAATGGTGAACAGCTTGTGGAAGTTTCAAACAATGAAAACTCTTTGGTTTACCTGGCCGTTGTTGTTTCTGCAGAATTAATAGCTTGCAAAAGATACTTTGTGTTGCTATGTAACACAGAACTGTGTTCTAGGCTCTGATAAGTATGCCCAGATTTTGCTTGTCATGGCTCTCTGGAGTGATGTGTAAAAAACGTGTGGAATGGAGGATAATTGTTTGGTAGGTGGGACCCTGCCAGGTGTTGAGGAACATCTGGCAATTCCTGCCTCTCCCCATCACTGTGACAACCAAAAGTACTGGTTGGACGAATTCTCTTTGAGGATTTCAAACACTGGAATTTAAATCTGCACAACAACTCATAACCCACACTGCTCTTCTTAATGATGTAAGCAGTATGCTGGTAACTTTGCAAAAAGTGATAGAGATTTGTCTTCTTATTTTAATAGTCTTTCTAGGCTGCTGGCCTGTGTTCAGGTTGGAGTCCAATCCCCAGGGCATTTTCCTCAATTCTAGCCCCTTATAAAAGTGCATTTCCATTCCAACCCCCGGCCTAATGTCTGCCCCCTGCCCTCCCTGGTGGGGCTCTGTTTCACATGACCACACACAGGCTGAGATGGCTAACACCTGTCATCCAGGCCAAGCCTTAAGGACTGGGCCCTTCCGCTATTTGCTGTCTCCCTTCCAGGAGAAGCCTTCTGACTAATAATATTAAGTTCTTTTTCTCTAGTCATGAATCTTTCTCTAGAAAGAGCCTATTAGCCACCAATAAATTGAGCCCAATGGCATTAGCAGACAAATGGAATTAAAAGTAGGTCAGGCCTGGTATGTTTCAGCTGTCATTTCCGGCAGTGGAGGAATGACAGGCACTTGAATTTAAAGGGAATGGGGCGCCTGTCAGCAGTGTTTCCCGCTGCTTTGCCCTTCCAGCCATCCCCTTTTGGAAATAGCCTTGATGGGCCGGGCCTCCCTCTGAGTGCGGTCCAGTTCTTAGTCCAGCTGCCAGTTCCTTTCTGATCTGGCTCTTCCCACATCAGTGTCCTGTTTTGTGACACGTTTCCTGCCCACTTAATGCCCTGACAACACCAGAGGGCTCAATAGTATCCACATCTTTACGCAAGCTGTCCTGCTTAGGAGGCCTGCCCTCCCCAGCTCCTGATTCATTCCAGAAAATTGCAGCTCAGACAGTGCCTCCCTCCTAAAAGCCCACCTTTACCACCTGCAACATTGGCATTAACCCTTCTGTTTTCTGTGCAGGCTGCGCACATTTTACATGCATCCATCCTTACACATACCACACTGCATTACAATTTAATTACTTGTCTCCCCCGTTACTCTGGGAGTTCCTTGTGAACCTAACCCATATCTTTAAAAAACAAAAAACAAAAAAACACTTTATTTTCTAGAACAGTTTTATATTTGTAGATAAACTGCAAAGGTAGTACAGAAAATTCCCATATACCTCTGCAGTTTCCCCTATTATTAATGTCTTACGTTGGTACAGTACATTTGTTACAATGAAGGAACCAATATGGTATGGTATTATTACTAGATCCATACTTTACTTAGATTTCTTTTGTTTTCACCTAATATCCTTTTTTGTTCTAAGAGCCACCACATTACATTTAGTTTTCATGTCTCCTTAGACTCTTCTTGGCTATTACAGTTTTTCAGACCTTTCTTGTTTTTGATAACCTTGAAAGCTTTGAGGAGTACTGGTCAGGTATTTTGTTGAATGTCCCTCAACTGTGATGTATCTGATGTTCTTCTCATGAGTCGGCTGGGGTTGGGGTACATGCAGTTAACCTGACGCATCACTGTTGATGGTGACCTTGGTCATCTGGCTGAGGTAGTGTTTTGTCAGGTTTCTTAAAGTTGTTGGTCCCCTGCTACTTTCTACACTGCGCTCTTTGGAAGAGAGTCACCGCATGGGGCTCTCACTAACGAGTGGGGAGTTATGCTTGAGTGTCTACATAAATTATTTGGAATTCTTCTGCATAGCAGATTTGTCTCTTCTCCCCATTTATCCATATGTTTTTACATTATTGAATGGACCAGGGGAATGGTAGGCACTTAATATGTTTTATTGGTTCTTGTTTTCTGAGCATCCATTGTAAATCTCTCTCAATATGGAGATAACAGTACTAATAACAGCCTCAATAAGAATACTAAAATAGGGGGCTTCCCTGGTGGCGCAGTGGTTGAGAGTCCGCCTGCCGATGCAGGAGACACGGGTTCGTGCCCCAGTCCGGGAAGATCCCACATGCTGCGGAGCGGCTGGGCCCGTGAGCCATGGCCACTGGGCCTGTGCATCCGGAGCCTGTGCTCTGCAACGGGAGAGGCCACAGCAGTGAGAGGCCCGTGTACCACAAAAAAAAAAAAAAAAAAAAAAAAAAAAGAATACTAAAATAGGAAATACTATTTCAGAAGCACTCTTGTAGGTATTTTAGCTCATTTAATCCTCACAACAATACTATCAGGATGACACTGTTTTTATCACCAAAGAGGATTTTTTAACTTATCTGAGGTCACACAGCTAATAAGTGGTAAAGACAAGATCCAAATCCATGTCTTTGGATTCCAGAGTCCACACACTAAAGCTATAGAGGCTGGAGTGCTCTTTGGTCTCTTTTCCCATTACCTTGGGCTTGCTCTGTTGAGCTTATCCCCTTAAAGAACAGGGTCCAATATACAAATAGTCCCCAGCTGGAAGTCCTCTAGCGGAGTCTTCTTATTTACCCCAGACTCTCCTTTCAATCTGTGAGGTCTCCAAAACACACTGGAGCAGAAATTCTTAAGAAGTCATAAGACGCCTCCCTTCTGAATCTTTCTTCAGAACAGTAATCAAGTTCCCCAAGTTATGGAGGCCAGACCCCAACATTGTGTCCTGGAAACGGGCAGACAATACTCAGCTATTAGAAACAGGAGGAGCTGCCTAAGTTCATGGTCTTAATATTTTTCATCCTTAAAATGGAACACATGGCTCTTCAGGGTTATAGGGAAGTAATAAAAAAAACCACTTAGCTATTTGAATTTCCAGGATGATCTGAGAGTTTATGCTAAGAATAGGCCAAAATATTTAACATTGGAACTGGATTAGGAAATCAAGATATATTGTCAATATACTAATTAGGTATGAGTTGAGGGCATAAGTATCAGCCCCAAACATCTGGGTTTTTTTGTTTGTTTGTTTGTTTGTTTTACAGTGTATGAAATCTGATGATTACAGAGTAATTCCTTTGCGTCTTGAATATCCTGCTGCCGGGTTGAATAAAATGGATGGATTAATGCTTTTATAGTCTGTCCCATGTCTAGATTTCAGAGAGAAATCAGTCATTATAAGTGAGGAAAAGAGAAACTAAAGATAGAGAGGAAGCTGACATTTTTACAACAAGCAGCTGCTATTCTTTAGTAGCAAGGAATCATGGAATCTTGTACAATTTATCTTGGTACAGTTTGTTTACATACTGTATAATAATTTCCCAAAATAGAATCTATCCTAAGCCCAGAGTTTGAGAGATTTTAGCTATTTATTTTTAACTCCATTTAAAAACATAACAAACAACATTTCCCAAAGCATGATCTTATATTTTGATTTACAGCCGTAAGGAATTTAAGAATAAACCCATTGAGTCATGGAGTTCCTTTAAGCCAAAAATAGTGGAATTCCTTTAAACCAAGATATTCAAAGATTTCAGACTAAGCACTGAGCCTTTTAGATGCCCCTATGGGATGGGCCAACCTGTTTGTCATCAAATAATTGTGTTAAGCTCCCACATGTGCAGGCAGCTAGAATCTGCTCAGATGAAAGAAGACAATTCTTTATGCAAAACTGCTTCTTTCACCCATCCTTTAGAGATGATTTATTGAGAAGTCCATGTTCAGCAGGCTACAGATAGTGGTGACCCATAACCAGTAGCTCTATTACAGCACTCTTGGCAGCTGACATTGCTCAAAGATGAGAGAGGGAGGTATTTTCCCTCTTTTCCTCACCATTTCACATTGAGGTTCATGATTGTTTTCTTATCTGCATGCTTTCAGGATGAATTTAGGCCATCACGAAAGGGGTTTCACTTAGCTCTTCTATTTGGTTGAATGGCAGGCACCACTCTGAGTACTTTAGGTCTATTAACTCATTTCAGCCTCATAACATCCCTGTGAGGTAGATACTATTATTCCTCCCTTTGTACAGATGAAGAAACTGAAGCACAGAGAAGGTAAGCAATGGGCCCAAGATTGCACAGCTAATAACTAGATAGAGCTGGGATTTGAACCCAGGCAATCTAAACTCAGTCTAGGCTCATAACCAAGATACCATGCTGCCTTAGTGAATTCACTGGTATAAAATCATAAGCAATTAGGGCTTCTTTATTTACATCATCTGTCTTAAAGACCTCCACTCTCTATTTTCTGTGCTGGCAAAATGAATATGGTGGAAACTCCAGCTACTCTGTTTATTCAAGTTCTGTGTCAAAACCACCTCTTACAGAAGTCTGTGATGTTTATTATCCTGTCAGGAAAAAACGTGGGGCTGCATATGAACATCAAGACATATTTCAGAGGACTCCTGTATCCTAAGAATAGTCAGAAATATAGAATAAACCTAAAGAACAAGAAAGTTTGTCACAGTGTAATTTATGAGGGCAAAAAAGAGAACCAGTTGGGTGTTTCTCTGACCCTAGTTGGGAGATCAACTTAATTACATTTGACCCTTGAACGACACAGGCTTGAACTATTTGGGTCCACTTATTTGTGGATTTGTTTCAACAGTAAATACTGCAGTCCTACAGGATACTCGGTTGTTGAATACAAGGATGCAGAACCTTGGATATGGAGAACCTCAGATACAGAGGAACTTCTGACACGGAGGAATTGCATATAGGGAGGGTTGACCGTGACATTGTTCAGGTCAACTATATTTAATTGGAAAACACATGTATAATTTACCATTTGCTAGGCAGTGTTGTCAATAAATATTAACTTATTTGAAACTTAACAAAATACTGTGAAGTGGATACTATTTTCTCCAGTTGACAGATACAGTACCTGGTGAATAGGGAGATTAGGGAATCTGCCCAATGTGATGGAGTCATAAATGTAACCCGACAGGCTGGCTCCAGAGTACCAGCTTTAACCACTCTGCACCTGATTGCTTGGAGGCCACTATAGTTGTGCTTTTTGAAGAATTTTGTTTTCTGGTATTTTCATTTTTCTGTTATTTTTTCTTGCCTTCCTGAGGGCTACTTAAATTCAGTTTTGATTTATCTATAGCATTTTTTAGTGTTTCTTTTTGTATAGTTTTTTATAGTGGTATTTTGTTGTATATAAACACCTTATCGCAGTCTACAGGTGTCCACATTTACCAGTTTGACTTAAGTGTAGAAAGCTCACCCCTCTTTTCAATCCCTTTACTTTCTCTCATTATACTTGTCTTACATATTTCCTCTATATACATTGAGAACCACAGAAGACAGTGTCACAATTTTTGCTTCAACCATCCAACACAATTTAGAAAATTTAAGAGAAGGAAATATTTCTGCATTTACCCATTCTTTTGATTTTTCTGTGCTTTCTTCTATCCTGATTTTCCAAGATGTCTTCTTTCATCATTTTTCTTTCTGTTTAGAGAACTTCCTTTAGTCATTCTTTTCTAGTTGGTCTGCTGGCAACAATTTCTAGTTACCATTTGTCTGGAAATATCTTATTTCCTCTTTATTCGTCAAGGATATTTTTTGCTAATTATAGGATTCTGGATTCATGGTTCTTGTCTTTCAGCATTTGAAAATTGTTGTGCTCCTTTTTTCCAGGCTTTAGGGATTCCTAAAGCCTGAAGTCTGACTCATTCAAACTTTTTTTTTTTTTCCTATAGGTATGCATCATTTCTCAGGCTGCTTTCAAGATTTTTTTGTCTTCAGTTTTCAGAAGTTTAGCTATAGTATGTCTTGACATAGATTTCTTTGGGTTTCTCCTGTTTGAGTTTCTTTCAGCTTCTTGTATCTGTAGGCTTTATGTCTTGCCAAATTTGGTAAATTTTCAGCCATGATTTCTTTGAATACATTTTTTTCTTTCAATTAAAAAAAAACTTATTTGTTTTATTTATTTATTTTTGGCTGCATTGGATCTTCATTGCAGTGTGTGGGCTTCTCACTGCAGTAGCCTCCCCTGTTGCAGAGCACGGGCTGTAGGCACACAGGCTCAGTAGTTGTGGCTCACGGGCTCTAGAGTGCAGGCTCAGTAGTTGTGGTGCATGGGCTTAGTTGCTCCATGGCATGTGGGATCTTCCCGGACCAGGGCTTGAACCTGTGTCCTCTGCATTGACAAGTAGACTCTCAACCACTGCGCTACCAGGGAAGCCCTCTTTGAATACTTTTCCAGCCCACCCTCTTTCTCCCTTTTTCCCGGACTTCAGTGACATGAATGTTAACCTTTTTTCATAGTCCCCACGTCCCTGAGGCTCTATTAATTTTTTCTTTTTTCTTTTTTTCCTTTTTTTTACTGCTTTCTCTCTGTTGTATAGATTGGGTAATTTCTATCATTTTAATTTTCAACTTTATTGATTCTTCTCTGTCCTTTCCATTCTGCTGTTGAACTCATCAGCTGAGTTTTTTATTTCATTTATGGTGTGTGTTAGTTCTAAAATTTCCATTTGGTTCTTCTTCATATCTTCTGTTTCTTTTCTATGACTTTCTATGTTTTCATTTGGTTCAAGCTTGTTCATATGCTCACTGAAGCATTTTTTTAAGATGGTGCTTTAAAATCCAAGTCAGATGATTCCAACATTTGTGTCATATTTGTTGATTTTCTTTTCTCATTTGATTTGAGATCTTCTTTGTTCTTGGTATGAATGATTTTCAGTTGAAACTTGCACTTGTGATGTTATAAGACTGGATCTTATTTAAATAGCTTATTTTAGAAGACTTTTTTTAAAAAAAAAATATGGAGACTCAGGGCTCTAAGCAGGCAAAAACAAAAGCTGTAAATCCTCTTAAAGCCTAACATCATTATTTGTAAATGTCATTCTGCCACATTCTACTGGCAAACAAGCTGCGATGTCAGCCCAGATTCACAGGGAGGGAAAATCAAACTCCATCTCTAGATAAGAGGAGTGGCAGTCACATTGCAAAAGTGCATACAGGAGGGAGAGGTGGTTGTGGCCATCTATGTAAATGATTTACCACTTAAATGTTATTTTGTCTTATGAAATTATAGATTACTCTTGTTTCATCAGTTATTTGTGTGTGTGTATGTGTTTCCTAGTTTTCTATATTAGAACAATACTCCATTTACAGTTGACCCTTGAATAACACAGGTTTGAAATGTATGGGTGCACTTATATGCAGATTTTTTTCTATGAATGTATATCAGAGTACTACATGATCTGCCATTGGTTTAATCCCTGAATATGGAACTGTAGACATGGAGGGCTGACTGTAAAGTTATTCATGGATTTTTGACTGCATGGGGGGGTCAGTGCCCCCAACTCCTGTGTTGTTCAAGGGTCAACTGTAATACAAAAATGTACATCAAAAAACACCAAAAAATGTCATGTGTCAAATTATACTGTCAGGTCCTCTGCAGATGGAATTCAACAACCGTGATCTTTGCTCCTTAAAACTGTAAAATGTCTAAAGGTAATGCCTGGGATGATTTCAAACACCTGGAAGCAGTGACTTGCATGTGTGTCTTTTTCATCTGATCATCCAGTGTAAAACATGGGAAGATACTCGTTGTATACCTGTCATCTTTGCCTTTACACATGTTCAGGCAAAGGAGAAACTCTGCAGCCTTCTCACCCAGAGGGCTGCTGGGAGTGGGAAGATGCCAGATTTCGCTCAGAATCTCCCCCTCCCCATTCCTCCACTCATCTTATTGGCACAGGTGGGAACCATGCCTGGATCTCTGTCACCATGTAATTATAACGTCCATGAAAATAACAGCAACTCTATTTTCCTGGATATGCATTAGGGAGGGCAAAGAAATAGGAGAGATTCTCTAACTTCTCCTTAGGGGTAGATTAGGGATCTGTACATATGGGGTCAGAAGCTCCTTGAGGGTGGAGGCTGATAACACACAATAGTGGGTGCTGAACATGTATTACTGAATGCATTTTAAATTCAATAGAATTTAAATGAATTAGATTTTAAATTCTGTGATGAAAATGCACTACTTTAATCTTTGAAAGGAAGACTTGGGAAACATTATACTCCTTATCTTGAATAATTATAACACCTTATGCTAATGTACAGTTTTCAGAGCGTTTTCATGTTACTTTTACTCTTCACATGACTTTCAGTGTCTGATCTGTAAAATGGAAATAATGATATCTACAAGCCAGAATGTTGACACTTCGATAACATCTACCACTTTAGATAGAAGCTAAGAGTTTTGTTTAGAATTTTTTTTAACATCTTTATTGGAGTATAATTGCTTTACATTGTTGTGTTACCTTCTGCTGTACAAAAAAGTGAATCAGCTGTATGTATACATATATCCCCATATCCCCTCCCTCTTGCATCTCCCTCCCACCCTCCCTATCCCACCCCTCTAGTTGGTCACAAAGCACCAAGATGGTCTCCCTGTGCTATGCAGCTGCTTCCCACTAGCTATCTAGTTTACATTTGGTAATGTATATATGTCAATGCCACTCTCTCACTTAGTCCCAGCTTACCCTTTCCCTCCCTGGGTCCTCAAGTACATTCTCTAGGTCTGCGTCTTTATTTCTGTCCTGCCCCTAGGTTCATTAGAACCTTTTTTTTTTTTACGTTCCATATATATGTGTTGGCATATGGTATTTGTTTTTCTCTTTCTGACTTACTTCACTCTGTATGACAGACTCTAGGTCCATACACCTCACTACAAATAACTCAGTTTCATTTCTTTATATGGCTGAGTAATATTCCATTGTATATATGTGCCACATCTTCTTTATCCATTCATCTGTTGATGGACACTTAAGTTGCTTCCATGTCCTGGCTATTGCAAATAGTGCAATGAACATTGTGGTACATGACTCTTTTTGAATTATGGTTTTCTCAGGGTATATGCCCAGTAGTGGGATTGCTGGGTCATATGGTAGTTCTATTTTTAGTTTTTTAAGAAACCTCCATACTGTTCTCCATAGTGACTGTATCAATTCACATTCCCACCAACAGTGCAAGAGGGTTCCCTTTTCTCCACACCCTCTCCAGCATTTATTGTTTGTAGATTTTTTGATGATGGCCATTCTGACTGGTATGAGGTGATACCTCATTGTAGTTTGATTTGCATTTCTCTAATGATTAGTGATATTGAGCATCCTTTCATGTGTTTGTTGGCAATCTGTATATCTTCTTTGGAGAAATGTCTATTTAGGTCTTCTGCCCATTTTTGGATTGGGTTCTTTTTTTTTGTGATATTGAGCTTCATGAGCTGCTTGTATATTTTGGAGATTAATCCTTTGTCAGTTGCTTCATTTGCAAATATTTCCTCCCATTCTGAGGGTTGTCTTTTCGTCTTGTTTATGGTTTCCTTTGCTCTGCAAAAGCCTTTAAGTTTCATTAGGTCCAATTTGTTTATTTTTGTTTTTATTTCCATTTCTCTAGGAGGTGGGCCAAAAAGGATCTTGCTGTGATTTATGTCATAGAGTGTTCTGTCTATGTTTTCCTCTAAGAATTTTATAGTGTCTGACCTTACATGTAGGTCTTTAATCCATTTTGAGTTTATTTTTGTGTATGGTGTTAGGGAGTGTTCTAATTTCATTCTTTTACATGTAGCTGTCCAGTTTTCCCAGTACCACTTATTGAAGAGGCTGTCTTTTCTCTATTGTGTACTCTTGCCTCCTTTATCAAAGATAAGGTGACTATATGTGCGTGGGTTTATCTCTGGGCTTTCTATCATGTTCCATTGATCTATGTTTCTGTTTTTGTGTCAGTACCATACTGTCTTGATTACTATAGAATTAAATATGATGATAAATGTGAAAGGAGCATTTAAAATTTTATGATGACATTCAACTGTGAATAGTTACTATTCTTGTTCTTATTCCTTTAGGCACAGCATTTCCTTTTTTTCCACTTAAAAATGAAGAAACTGAGATTCACAGACATTAAACAATTTGCGAACTAGTTAAATGTTGGAATTTGTCTTTAACTTCCATGGTGTGGCTCCTATTTCAGTGATCTTCATGTTACTTTCATTATTTCAAGTTATTTTATAGCTTTGCAACATTCCCCCGACTCTGTCCATAAAATCTATCAGGCCTTGAATATCTCTGTAAAGATAAGACCATCACTTATATCAGGAGTCAGCAAACTGCAGCCCATGGGTCAAGTCCCCACCACATGTCTTTGTACTGGACACAGCCATACTCATTTATTTGTTGTCTGTGTCTGCTTTCACACTATAAAGGCAGGGTTGAATAGTTGCAACAGAGACTATAGGCCTGCATAGCCTAAAGTATTTATTATCTGACCTTTTACAGAAAAAGGTTGCTCACCCCTGACTTTTATTGTCATCCCAAATACTGTAGAACACTTGCCCACAAAGAATGATTTTCCAGAGTTCACAAGCAACATTAACAAGTGCCCTTTTCAGCTCTTCACCCCCGTTAGATCAAGGTGGGAAAATGGAGCCCTTTATTTTTCATGTATTTCCTCCCCAGGAGAAACCTGGGTTCTGTGTACACTGGAAGCATTTATTCCTAGGAATCCCTCAGACCCTAGCTTCATTGAACATTAAATCAGGAAGGAAGGGACCTTAGAAACATGTGGTTCAGCATCCTCACTCGAAGGATGAGAACACTGAGACCCACAGAAGGAAATCAACACCTCTTAAGTTAGGTAGTGGTTGGCAGTAGATGAAAACCCAGGTATCCTGACTTCTAGTGGTTCTGTTACATTGAAAACTGAGTAAGACTGAATTATGGTTCCTCACTTTTGGATTGCAGGTATGAATTTTTATCCAGGTATTTTGTGCTGGGTAGGAAAAGGCCACAGATTAAACGAATCACAAGACATCATCCAGAAAGTTCACACTAGGATCTGGAGCCCTTGAGCCTAAGTATATAGATCAAGCATCTCCTTGCTTTGCTAAGAAAAATTACAAAGAATAGCCTACACTATTCATTTTGGTCTGTTTTGCCCCTGATTTTCCTCATCTCCTAATTCCCTCCTGGCTAATTATAGTATTGATGTTACTGTCTGACCTGATGTCGTGGAGGGTTCAGAAGACCAGGCTGAGCCTGTGACAGCTGTTCAAATAGCATAAGGGAGTTCACAGAGGGAGGGAGTTCATGGAGAGGCTACATTTCTGCTCTGGTTTCTGAGTTTCTTTGTGTTGTTTCTGGGTGAAGATCACAGTTTTTAAGTTTTTTTGAGTCATCAATTTTGTGGAGTTTGTTTGCATCTCTAAGTGAGAAAACCAAGTCTTACATTTGGAGCACCTAGGCCTACCCATTGGATTGATGGTGTTTTATGGCCAGTTAACCCATAAAGAGCTTTGCCCCTAAAGGTAATTAAACTCAGCAGGACTTTCAATGGGAAATTGGCTGGAAGCACAAAAGGCCCAACAGGCAGGCAGGTTGGGGAGCAGGAAAGGTCATGGCAAGGACATAACCAGAGGTGATATCACTGAACAGGCCATTAAAAAAAACAACAACAAGAACCCAACAATGCCTTTTTAGAAGGATTTAACCTTGTGTAACATTGATGATGACTCTCGGGACTGGGTGTGGAATATGGTTTCTCTCTTCCCAGCAACATCTGTCTCTTATTCTGGTAACAGTACCTCCTCCCTTCAGGGATGTCACCCCTCTTCACTTCATACAGCTTGAACGGGGTTTTCCATCACACAGCTTTTTCCCTTTGACCAGATGTCGTCGTATGATCCAAGCTAAGCCAATTGGGTTATGTCTCCCAGCAATTTCCATCCTAAACACAGAAGGTGGATGGGGCAGAGACCCAGGTAGGAACGTTCACTCTACTGTGGGGATGCCCAAGTCTGCCCTGGGAGCAGTCCTTCCAAGGTCTGGTTGCTCTCTCTTCAGTTTTCTGAGCTCACTCAGTAGCATTCCAACTTATTATCATTTTTTTGCTTAAGTTAGTAGTTTTCTGTTTTTGTTGCCTATGGAGTGTTTAAATGATCCCAAGGGGCACAAAATAACTGGGCTTAACATATGTTATCTTATGTACTTAACAAAAATACCATCTATTATTATGTATATAGGTTAAATATATATTATTAGTTCTGTTGCACGCATGAGGAAATTAAAATTAGAGCTTAGGTAATTTGCCAAGGTTTATGCTGGTAATAAGGGAAAGAGCTAAGGCTGGAGCTCAGGACTGTCATACCCTGGATCCATGACATCACAGAGCCCAGGGGTGCAGTGTGCGGCTGACAGAAGGCACGACAAGTCTGGGTCTCAGGAAGCATTCAGGAGAGCTGCAGGGAAACCAGTTGTTCCTTTAGGAACAGGAGCCAAGCATCAATCCCACCCCTCCCACACCCTTTTTGATTTCCTGGAAGCAGTCACATTTTACCTGCTTGGTTTTTTCTCTTGGTATAAAAGGGTTAAGGCACATTTCTCAGAGTCAAAATCATTTTACAGGTGAGGGAACTGAGCTCCAGAGATGTCAAATGGATTTTGACACACAGCAAGGTCACATAGCTCTTGGTCACATAGCAAGTTAGTGCCAGATCAGGGATCAGGTCCAGGGGATCCTGATTCTTAGTCTGGCACCCTTTCCAGTTCTCCACATACTCTTACTTCCTTGATGACTCTGGAAGTGATGGCCTATTATGCTTTCCTGAAACAGTAGAGTGGAATTGCACCAAATACACATTTAACTTTTGTGAATTTAAGTGTTTAAACACTTGGCAATGGAAAGAGACAGGAACAGAGAAAGAGCAAATTTTAATATCCCAAGTGATTCCATCTGTCAGTCTGGCTTATGGGCCAAAGGAAAAATGAGATGGGAGAGATGAGTATAATGATCATTCAGTGGGTTTCAAATCTCATATATCTCTCGTAGTGTGAGCATCTAACCATTTATAAAATACATGGCCATGTGTGTATGTATTTTTCTTTTAAATTCAACCTAGACTCTGAAACTCAATCTATCTATTTATACTGACCTCTCTCCCTCCCAAACTCTAGCTGTCTGTTCAATACTGGAGGAAAAAACTGACTCTGGTGGACTTCCTGACAGCTGGTGTTGTAATTTATAGACAAAGACATTTTCAAGGATAATTTGAACTACGGTTATTATTGGCTTAGTGTACTGATGTTAGAATTTCAGCCCCATGTAAGTTGCAGCTTTACGCCTCACCATAGTGAGAGGCAGTAGAATATAATGAAACTGTAGGACATGGGCTCTTGTGTTAGAAAAATTCACATTCATAAACATTCCCTGTGTGATTCTGAGCAATCCTTCATTCCCCCAGATTATAGGGAAAAACCGATGTAAAATGTTTAGCATAATCATCTGTCTATATTAAGTGCCTAAGTGCTAGTTAGTAATATGTTTATTGTAATAGGACTGATCAAAGAAATTTTGTAATATTAGCTAAATGTAGTAAAGAAAAGAGCTGGTGCTTCTGACTCTTAGTTCATGTCCTTTATGCTTTTTTATCTTTACTTATATTCACAAACTAAGGAAATTAGACCCAGATTCTTCCCAAAGATCTATATCTCTGATGATGGCAATATGGATGCTCTCATCTATTTCTGTTTTAGTTATCTATTGCCTAGCAATTTGTATAAAACCAAATCTTAGTGGCTTAAAAATACAAGTATATTTAGTTTGCAAGTCTGTCAGCTAGGCAGTTCTGGTCTCCCATGGGCTCATTCTGTGTCTGTGAGCAGCTGAGGGTTGGATAAGCAACTCTGGTGATCATGACGAGGCTCTCTTACACATATGTGGATCAGCTGGTTGTAGGCTGGTCTAGGACAGTCTTGGCTAGTACAACTGAACTCTCCTCCAGCAGGCTACCTTGGGTTTGTTCATATGATTGTGGCAGGGTTCCAAGAAAGAAAGGGGAAGCACATAATGCCTCTTGAGACTTAGGCTCAGAACTGGCACAACATCACTTTATCCATATTGTATTAGCCAAAGCAAGTCATAGAACTGGCCTAAGTTCAAGAGGTGAATAAAGAGACTCATCAGGGGCTTCCCTGGTGGCACAGTGGTTAAGAATCCGCCTACCAATGTAGGGGACATGGGTTCGAGCCCTGGTCTGGGAAGATCCCACATGCTGCAGAGCAACTAAGCCCGTGCACCACAGCTACTGAAGCCCGTGTGCCACAGCTGCTGAAGCCTGCGTGTCTAGAGCCCATGCTCCACAACAAAAGAAGCCACGGCAATGAGCAGCCCACGTGCTGCAACGAAGAGTAGCCGCCATTCGCCACAATGAGAGAAAAGCCCGCACTCAGCAACAAAGACCCAACGCAGCCAAAAATAAATTAATTAATTAATTTTAAAAAAAGAGACATCATTTTCATAGGATAAGCTGCAAAGATATGTTTTTAAGGAGCGTGGATACAATAAGGGCTATAATTGGGACTATTTTTTAAACCAATTTTTCATAACTTCAGATGTCTTGGTATCTGTCAGTGAGCTCTGATGTGTTCTCCAGACAAATTTCTGTCTTCCCTGGGGGAGAATTCAGGTTCTCCAGTAGCTTATGGTGATTGACACATGTAGGCCATTAAGTTTTCCCTCAGTCTTTTCTCTCCCAACAGAATTCCTGAAGTTGAGACAAGGTTTTTAACAGAGATGGTTCTAGCCCTGTCAGAACTTGACCTGGAGAGGCAAACGTTTGTTTCAGATTTGGAATAAAATGTTATGCCTATTAACTCATAGAATTGTGACCATCTGGACATGGCCTGAGTTGACAAATGCATTTGTCAATTAGGATTGCTCAAAAAAGGCAATTATTGCCCCAAATAATGACAGAATAATCTACTTCATGATCTTCAGAAGAGGGGAACATAGGCAAACATATGGCAAAGAATGCTACTTTTGATAGCTACAATATAATTTTTGTTCTTTTCGTTAGCAATGGTAGAGATGGTGGTAGTATGTGTGTGTGTGTGTGTGTGTGTGTGTGTGTGTGTGTGTAAACTTAGAATGTCCAGCAAATGTTCTTTGAGTAGGACAGTGGCTCATTATCATTAGATGTCAGCCAAGTGGTATATAGTGTTCTTGTGGCTGCCGCTGGTGATGATACGGGTGTAGTATTTGTCACTGATGAAGATGAGGGTCACTAGCTCTAGAGTTCAAGAATAGAGAGTGTGACTCCTGATATCATGGTATAAGGTCCCTGAGGGCACAAAAAATACTAGTTCTACTATTTTTTTTTTTTTTTTGCGGTACGCGGGCCTCTCACTGTTGTGGCCTCTCCTGTTGCGGAGCACAGGCTCTGGATGCGCAGGCTCAGCAGCCATGGCTCACGGGCCCAGCCGCTCCGCGGCATATGGGATCCTCCCGGACCGGGGCACGAACCCATATCCCCTGCATCGGCAGGTGGACTCTCAACCACTGCACCACCAGGGAGGCCCCTAGTTCTACTATTAATTGCTCAAGGGAGTAGAAAATGCAAAGACTGTAGCCGTGTTTTTTTGTTTTATATTTTAAAATTTATATTAATTATATATACACATATATGCACATATCATTAATATTCAGCTTGATAAATTTTCTTTGTGTGAACACAACTTTGTAACTAACACCTACATCAAGAAATAAAAAACAATATGGGGACCAAGAAGCCTCTCTTTTCCCCTCACAGTCTCTACCACTCTGCAAATGTACCCACTCCACTGTCTTCTAACAGCATGATTGGTTTTGCCAGTTCTTCTGCTTTAAATAGGTGGAATCATCAGAATGTTTTCTTTTTCCCCCCTGATTTCTTTCATTCAACATAATGATGTATATATTCATCCAAATTGTTGCATCTATCAGTAATCCATTCCTTTTCATTGTTGAGTAGTACTCCATTGTGTGTGGATAATTCACAATTTGTTTTCTCATTCACCTCTTGATGGACTTTTGGGTTGTTTCCAGATTTTGTCTGTTATAATTAAGCAATAGATCAATTTGGTGAGAATTGCCAACTTTACAATATGAGTCTTCCAATCCATGAACATGGCATATTTTTCTATTTATTTAGGACTTCCTTAATTTCTCTCACAATTTTTTACAGCTTTAAATTTCAAGGTATTGGGTGCTTTTGTTAGATTTATTCTTAGGTATTTTATATTTTTGATACCACTCTAAAAGGAATTTTTAAAATTTCACTTTGCAATTATTTTTGCTAGTATATAAGAGTAGCATAGGTTTTACAAATAATAACCTTGTATCCTGCATCCTGGATAATGTTTTTATTGATTCTACTAGTTGTTCTGTAGACTCTTTGAAATTTCTATGTGAATAATTATATCATCTGCAAACAATGATGATTTTCTTTTCCTTTTCCAAGTTTTGTCTTTTTTGTCTTTTTCTTATCCTACTGAAATGACTAGAAGTGCCAGAACAATATAGGTTAGAAGTGGTGAAAACAAGCATTCTTCCGTTGTTCCTGATTTCTGGATAAAATAATTTGCACTTTCACCATTAAGTATGACATTAATGGTAGATTTTTAAAAATACTGTTTACCACTTTGAAGGTGTTCACTATTATTTCTAGTTTGTTCAGAGCTTTCATTATGAATAGTGTTAAATTTTTTCAAATGTTTTCTTCTGCATGTATTGAAAGTATTATATAGTTTTTCTGCTTTATTTTTTTAATATAGTAAATTACATTGATTGATTTTTGTATGTTAAGCTAACCTTGCATTCCTAGCATAAACCTTAGTTGGTCATTATCTATTATCTTTTTAATTTATTTAAAAAATTAGTTGCTTATATTTTCTTAAGGATTTTACTTCTGTATACATGAATAATATTTCTTTGTTCCTTCTCTATTTTTTAAAAAAGTTTGGGTAATGTTGGTGATATTTCTTCCTGGAATATTTGATATTCACTCTTAATATGAATTTTATTGGAATTTTCTTTTTGGGGATGTTTTTGATATAAAATTTAAATTATTTAGTATATATTTAACTATTCCTGTTTTCTGTTTCTTCCTGTGTCAGTTTTGGTAAATTGTGCCTTTCAAGAAGTTATCCATTTCTTCTATGTTGTTGAATTTGTTGTCACAAAGTTGTATATAATTTTCTCTTATTATCATTTTCATGTTCATGGTGATAACCTTCTTTTTGTTCCTACTAAGGGTGACTTTTGTTCTTTTTTTTTTATTGATCAGTTTATCTAGAGGTTTCTCAATACTACTGATATTTTCAAAAAAGCAGCCTTTTATTTTGAAAATTATCTATTATCTGTCCATTTTAAAATTTCATTAAACTCTGTTTTTTATTATTTTCTTCCTTCTAGTTTCTTTGGGGTTACTTTGCTCTTTTTCTAGTTTATTTTTAAGGGGGGACATTATATCATTAGTTTTAAATCTTTCTTCTTTTCAAATTTAGGCATTCAAAACTATAAATTTCTTTTTAAGCAATACCTTAGCATCATCTTGCACACTTTGATGTATTGTATCTGATGGTTAATTTTATGTGTCAACTTGTCTTGGCTATGGTGCCCAGTTGTTTGGTCAAATACTAGGTTAGATGTTACTGTGAATGTATGTGAGGATGTAGTTAACATTTACAATCAGCAGACTTTAACTAAAGCAGATTACCTTCCAAAATGTGGGTTGGCTTCATCCAATTAGTTGAACGCCTTAACAGCAAAAAATGGGGTTTCTTAAAGAAGAAATTCTGCCTCAACATTGCAACATAAAATCTTGACTGAATTTCCAGCCTGTTGTCTGCTTGCAGATTTCAGACTTAACACTGCAACATCAACCCTTACTTTGAATTTCCAGCCTGCTGGCCTGCCCTACAAAATATTTTCAAATTTCTTTGGTTATTTCATCTTTCAGTCACAAATATTTAGAAATATATTATTTAAATTCTATCTATTTAGAATTTTCCCAGATGTATTATTCTTAGTAAATATTTTAAAATCAAATACTATTGTGGTCAGAGGATATACTTTGTGTGATTTCAGTGCTATAAAATTATTGTGACTTGCTTTATTGTCTGTCTTGGTGTATGTACCATGTGAACTTGAAAAAAATTTGTATTTTGCATTTGTTGGATGTAGTGTTCTATGAATGTCAATTAAATTGAAATGTTTCAGGGTGTTGTTCAGATCTCTTTGTCCTTCCTGATATTTTAATGTTTAGTTTCTCTATCAATTATTGAAAAACGGATGTTAAAATCTTCTACTCTATTTGTATAGTAGTCTATCTCTCCCTTTAATTCTTCAATTTTTGATCCATGTAGTTTGAGATTCTGTCACTAGGTGAATACACATTCAAATTGTTATATCTTTTTTTTTCATCATTATGAAAAATCCTTCTGCATCTCAGATAATATTTTTTGTCTTAAAGTTTATTTATTTTGATATTTGAAATCTTTTCTTTTGATGTAAAAAGTCATTCTAGTCTTCTTATGCATATTGTTTGCATGGTATATCTTTATCCCTCCTCCCTCCCATTTCATTTCACCTATCTTTGCCTTTATATGTAAAGTTTGTCATTTTTAGGGAGCATATAGTAAGTTCTTGCTTTTTAAAATATATACTATTAATTTCTGCTTTTTTTAACTGTAGTGTTTTCTTTAGACCATTAATATTTAATGTAATTAATGATATGGTTGGATTTAAGTTGACCACTTTACGGTTGTCTCTCTGTATCCATGGGGGATTGCTCCCAGGACCCTGTGAATACCAAAATCCATGGATGCTCAAGTCTTCTATATAAAATAATGTAGTATTTGCCTATAATTTAGAGGCATCCTCCCATATACTTTAAATTATCTCTAGATTACTTATCTTTTATAAATTAAATGCTATGTAAATAGTTATAAGTACAATGTAATTGCTATGTAAATAGCTGCTGGAGTGCCACAAATTCAAGTTTTGCTTTTTGGAATTTTCTGGAATTTTGTTTTCAAATATTTTCAATCTGTGGTTGGTTGAATATGTGGATGCAGAACCCATGGATATGGAGGGCTGAGTGTATTTGTTTTCTGTTTAACTTTGGTTTTTATTCCCCTTTTCTTTCTTTCCTGACCTTTTAAAATTACTTGAATACATTTTTTAGTATACCATTTTAATTTTCTATTGGCTGTTTGGCTATATCTCTTTGTATTATTCTTTTTAGTGTTTGCCCTAAAGATTACACTACACATAGCCAATTTCTCACTGCCTGCTTAGATTCAACACTGTACCACTTCAAGTAAAATGTAGATTCTTTGCAACCATTTACTACCTTTCACTAACCTCTATGTTATAGATCCATATGAATTTAATCTACAATTATTGAAATCCATTGAGATCTTATAATGTTTGTTTTCATTGGTCATATATATTTTAAAGAACTCAAGGGGAAAAATAGATTTTTACATTCGCAAAGATATTTATCATTCTCTTGCTCTTTCTTCATTCCTGAAGATTTAACTTTTCCTCTGGCATCATTTCCCTTCAACCTGAAGAATATCCGTCATCGTTTATCAGTTCTTTTACAGTAGGTCTGTTGGTGACAAATTCTCTACGTTTTCCATGATCTGATAATGGTTAGTTTGCCTTCATTCCTGAAGGATATTTTCACTAAATATAAAATTCTGGATTGAGGGTTTTCTTCTTTCAGCATTTTAAAGGTGTAGTTCTACTATCTTCTGGTCTCTGCTAAGAATTCTGCCATCATTCATTTTGCTCTTCTCCTGTATGTAATGTATCACTTTACTCTAGCTATTGTAAAATATATTTTTTCCCTGTGGTTTTCTGCTATTTGATTATGATGTGTTCAATTGTAATTTTCTTTGAGTTAATTCTAAATGGGGTTCACTGTGCTTTTTTAAATCTGTAAATTTATTTCTTTCACCAACTTTGGGATGTTTTAGAACAGTGCTTATTGAAATTTTTTTTTTCTACCTGAATCTTTCTGTCCTCTCTTTCTAGGACTCAAATGACATGGAACTGAAGATCTTGCCCAACCTTCTGATTATGATTTGATTTTCCTTGTACACTTTCCTGTAGAGATACAAAGATCTATCCATACAGGCTTAAATATTTCAGTACTTACATATTATATTTCTCAAAATAAATTAACAAAAATGGAAAGTCTGGTCTTATACATCAGGCTTGTGCGTTTGTAAGTCTGCCCGAAGCAATGAATTCACATTCATGTGCCCTTAATGTCAGATTTCTGAACCTTGCAGGAGTAAAACCAACATATCCACATTCTAATTCCTGAATCTATGTTACCTTATATGGCAGAAGGGACTTTTCACATGCTACTAATTTAAAGATCTTGAGATGGGAAGGTTTGCATCCTCAATTATCTAAGTGGTCCCAATGTTATGACAGGCATCCTTAAAAGATGGAGGCAGGTGATTAGAATTGGAGAAGGCAGCGTGACAACAAAAGCAAAGACTGGAGTGGTGTGCCGACCATCCAAGGAATGCTGACAGCCACCAGAAGCTGGAAGAGGAAAAGAAGGGATTCCCCCCTTGGAGCCTTCAGAAAAAACCCAGGTGACACTTTGATTTTTAGCTTCACTTCAGACTCTCAATGTCCGGAACTAAAAGAGAATACATTTGTGTTGTTTTAAGCCACTTAGTTTATGGAAATTTGTTACATCAGCAATGGAAAACCACTAAGCAAGTCATCAAGAAAAAAGTCAGAAGGGTCCAATATTTAATGGAATTAGGCTAAGATGGTTTGGTTTATCCACCTAATAATAGGGATGTATAATTAAAGTCTATTGAACAAAACTTCATAAGGTGTGAGTGTGCACTACTATAAAATCATTTTGTGAAGTCTTTTAAATGCTCCATTGACTGACCTATCCATTCACAATTGTCACAGTCTTACTTTGGATATTTATTATATTCATATAGGTCTCAGGTAAGTTGTGCTTTTATGAGACTAATTATTTTCGTAGGTTTGATTTTGCATAATTTCACTTTGATCAATTCTCTGTTGATTTAAAATTTTACTGTCATAGGTCAAGCTAATTCCCATTATTACCAGTGATATGGCAGAGTCTCATTCTGGACTCCAAACACCATGCCTACTTATCAAGAAAGAGGTTTATATTCAAACAAACAAATCATTTCTTGGATTCTAAAGTCCCTTTTTCATCATGTAAAATAGAAAACTTGGTACCTACCTAATAATCATGTGGATAAGGCAGCAGTAAATGTTTATTTGGATAAGTCTTCAGATCATCCCTCCTCCTCTTATTTTTTTGCTCTTACAACATAATAAACTTTCCAATAAAAAACTACAATTTGCTGATATTCCTTAGTTTTACCTTTACAGTCGACTTACTATATTTGACGTCCTTAAATGAGGAGAAATGACAACAAGATTTTTCAGTGTGTAATACCACATATTGCAACTCACTAGTAATGCTCAATTCTATAACCCTCAATTATTGCACATAAAATATTGTGAAACATAAATTCCTAAGAAAGTTTACAGGAATAGATGATAAACTGTATAACCACATATGCCAAAGCTCTTTAGTGTGTGTGTGTATGTGCATTAGCAATCCAGATCAGACTCCATTTCTTCACTTTAATGCTAAAATTCTTTATTTCTTTGCATATCCTCTGAAGTACGGTTGTGTCCTGTTCAAAACATATTTTCATTTTAAAAACTTTTTCCAGAACAATTGAAAAAGAAAGCCCCTTTAAGCAGAGGGCTTCTAAGACTGGTAAAGCCGCCAGAGTAAGAGGCATAAGACCTTTCCTGGCATGATAAAGACTATTCTTGGAGAAGGAAGGTAAAATACTAAGTGATTGTCTGAGAAATCTTTTAAGTAATAATTTCTGATTAAATGTAGCAGTCTCAAACTCTCCAAGTTGGGAGACAGGTAAAAAGAACTTGAAAAACAGAGGCTTGGCCTCAGAAGGAATAACTGCAATTAGAGGGGGGACATTATTAGAAGCTCAACCAGGGAGCAAGCCAAGACAGGATGGAGAACGGAGGCAGGCAGTGCAGCCTGAAGGAAGGTTCTGAGGAACACCTGGGGGTGGGTAGAGTGGGTATGAAGAAGCCCATAGCCAGGTGCAGTAGGTTAGTTTCAGAGATAGTTTACCTAGAGGAGTCAAAATGATATCAAGATGATATTTAAAAGTAGTATGGGGGCTTCCCTGGTGGCGCAGTGGTTGAGAGTCCGCCTGCCAATGCAGGAGACACGGGTTCGTGCCCCGGTTCGTGAAGATCCCACATGCCGTGGAGCGGCCGGGCCCGTGAGCCATGGCCGCTGAGCCTGCGCGGCCGGAGCCTGTGCTCCGCAACGGGAGAGGTCACAACAGTGAGAGGCTGCATACCGCAAAAAAAAAAAAAAAAAAAAAAAAAAAAATGTAATATGTTGTCCATTACTAAAACAGATGGTGTTGGCAAGGCAGAGTAATTGGACCAAGGATTTTTAGCCAGAGGTTCATGAACTCTTCAAGAATCCATGGACAAACTAGGAAACATGCAATTTCCTGAAACTGTTTATGAAATGTGTACATGTGTGTTTGTGGACTTTTATGGGGATAGATGTCCCATAATTTATAACAAATTCTCACAGGGGCCATAGTCTACAAAATGTTAAGACTGCCAACTCTAGGCTCAGAGGTTATAAACTGGTGAGCTGTGTACCATTATTTGCCATTGTGTTCTGGCTGCAAAGCATGTTAAAAGGCATGATTAAGGCTGGTCTGAAGCTTAGTTCCAGCCCAACCAGCTTAGCACCCATTTTAAAATAAATCCAATTCAAGTATTTATATAACCACATGCTCCCAGCAGGCATTTGGGTTGTGACAACTCAGCTCACTGAATCAGTGTAAGGCTGGTGGTATAGAAACAGTCAGAAGGGGCTTGTTGACATTACAGATCTGCGAGAAGGTTTGGGGTAGTACTTTGTAATTTTATAAAGTTCTCTGTGAGGTCACTACTTAAAGGGGGAAGCATAGCAACAATGACATCACTTAGGGACTTATAAGAAATGCAGAATCCATGAGCTTCCCCCTTTGCCTATTCCCTTACCTACTAAACCAGAATCTGCATTTTAACACTATCCTTGAGTGCTTTGTATATGCATTAAAGTTTGAGAAACACTAGAGCAAGTTTTAGGAACTATCAGCCCAAGTCTTCTCTCTCTCTTTTTCTCTGTCTTCACTGATATAAAGGTATTCTAATTAGGGTAATAAAAATATTTTATTAGGTATGGCTAGTTGTTTCAAAGCATCTAATATTTTTTCACATTTGATTATTTTAAAAAACAAGCTATATTATAGGTTCTTAATAAAGTAACATTATGTATTAGTTAATGTCCTCCTAGGAGATGAATAGACACATTGAAATGTCATTAGAAGCAAGCCTGAATAAAAAGGGAAACATTTAGGTAAAACAAGTTTCCAGTACAGTATTAGAACTGTATTGATCTCTTTACAAATGTACTTTCAGTGTCACTTGATTCTTCTAGAAGCAGCAACTTGAACCTTCAAAACACAGCTCTATCTGTGTAGCAACCCTTGTAGGGTTTTTTTTTTTTTTTAATCAGAATGAGATATCAGGAGACTGTCCATCTCTCCTTAGGGCATTAAGTGAGTGGATGTTCTCCAAGTACCAATTCAAAGGAGAAACAAAACAAAAGCAAATACATTTCTGCATGGGCTTGCCCTACTCAGATTTTGCCAAGTTTTTGTTTGTTTGTTTGTTTGTTTTGTCTTTTGTTGGTTGGTTGGTATCCAGTCACATGTCGAGGACCTCTTAGCACTGCACACCTCTTCCATGGTTAGAAGACAAAACTTAAACCTGCTTATGGAGCACGTATTTTCTTGCCATGCCTGTTCTAATCAGAACATGATTAACTGACTTAATGATCAGTCAAGAAGCTGTAGGTTTTCCCCTCTCCTCCTTTAATCCTCTTTGTTCCTTCACTTATTCCTAGTGAACTGCTAACAGTAAATGAATTTATTTAACCACTTTCTGCATTTTATAATCTCTACCTTTTTTTCTGCTTGGTAACCCAGAGCCATACCAGTTACTGCACCCATGTGCTCCAGAAAGTTTTCACCCAGAAGAAAAAAAGAATCATTGTTTAGCCATGAAATTAAGCCCCAGTAAACCATAAATTAATTGGAAATTGGACACAGGTGATTACAGTAAAAGTTCGATTGCTTTCCAATTTAATTTAAAATTTTGTTTCAACTAAAAAAATGTCAGCGTTGGTAATTGTGGTGGACAGAATTATGGCCCAAATATGTCCATGTCCTAACCCCCAGAATCAGTGAATATGTTACCTTTCATGGCAAAAGAGTCTTTACTGATGTGATTAAATTAAGGGTCTTCAGGTGGGAAGATTATCTTGGGTTATCCAGGTGAGCCCAATGTCATCACAAGCGTCCTTATAAGAGTGGAGCAGGAGGCCCAGACTCAGTTGTTGATATGAAGATGGTAGTGAGAGGTTGTGGTGATGCCAGGAAGCAAGCGGGAGCTAAGGCATGCAGGAGGCCTTCAGAAGTTGAAAAGTCAGGGAAAGGATTTTTCCCTGAGAGCTTCCAGGAGGAGTCAGCCCTGCCAACACCTTGATTTTAGCTCAGTGAAACTGATTTTGGACTACCTACCTCCAGAACTGTAAGTGAACAAATTTGTTTTAAGTCACTAAGTTTGGTAGTTTTTTTTATAGCATTAACAAGAAAACTATTGCAGTTATATAGATATTTTACTAGTTATTCATTCTATAATTTTATACAAGTGCATTTTTATTTTAAAAATGGCTGTATTGTGGACATTGCTAGCTTTTTTCCCCTAGATATGTTGATTTTAAAAAATCTTTTATTTTGACACCGTTATCAACCTGGTGAATGTTTAGAAACAACCAGCCTGTAAGGGTTATGAGTAAATTATGATTTGGTCTGAGTTGACTGTGTCTCATCCCCCCACCTGGCACAGAGCGTTGCATTGTCATGGCAAGTTCTCAGAGTTTGTGGTTAACCGTTTGCTTTTGGGAGTCAGAAAGGTGTGTATTCAAATCCTCGTTCTGCAACTTCTTAGTTCATATCTTTGGGTAAGAACTTAACTTTTCTAAACTTTGGATTCCTTACATGTAAGATAGGGATAACAGGGGTGTTGTGAAAATTATGTGAAGTAATGCATGCAAAATGCTTAGCCAAGTTTCCAATAATGGCAACTGCTATTGGTTGGTTAAAACTGTAGTACGCTTGGACGTGGTACACCAACGTTTGTTAATTATGCTTGCATCTGGGCCACAATTGATATACTGTCATGGAGGAACCTAAAGAATCTAGGTAATGAGAAATCTCTGGTAATCTACCAGCTGCAAAGAATAATCTTAAGGGTGGAAAGAAACTGTATCTTAAGAGCACATATTCTCATTTGTAAACATGGTATCCTCCCAAGGGGGAAATGTGTAGCCAGCTCTGCTCTACATGTGGAAAAGAAATACTGCCTGATGTGCTTAGTGCATGGGAGGCCATTCTTTCTTACGGTGTATTAATCTCCTAGCAAAAGATGACATTCTGCTGTGGTTCCCATTAGAGAATCATATAACTAGGGAGTTGTAAATGCAAAAAAATAGTGTTGTTACAATGTTGAATGTAATTATGTTGTTGGCTAATTGGGGATCACTGCTTAATTTCAAAGCACATTTTTGTATTTTCTCATTTGTGAAATTGAGGCAAAACATTCACTATCCTGAAATAAGCTCACTTATTGATCTCCTTATTTCTGAAATGAAGCCCTAAATGTTCACATACAATCTAGAAGATGTAACAGGGAAGGAAGTCACTCTCAAAAATGCTGCACTAGAAAGTTTCCCAACTAGGTGTGAAGTAGGTGTAGTAGAACTGAACAGGATGTGTGAGCAAATTAAGGCCCACTATATTCTCTTTTATGTTGTCATATTCCTAATGGAATTATCGAACAGCATTTACTCGGGATTGACAGGACTGGTTCTTGTCTCGGCTTCACCATCAACCAGACATGTGACTGTGGACATCAGTATCATCATCAGGTCTCCAGGTGTCAATTTCTTCATTGGTAAAATCAGGGGTTGAATTTCAATTTGTATATTGCCTTGGCAAATTTTGCAACATGAATATATCTGTGTTCTAATTTATTTAATACTCTTTTAAGTTGACTCATTTAAAAAATTTTAAAGGAAATGTTCTATTGTGGCTGCAAATTAAAAAAATATTGATATGACATCACAAATAGCAGGTAACCATAAAATGAATAAATTAAAATAAAACCTTGTTAATCCAAGATAGATGGAGGTGGTCAGAAGATTCTGAGACAGAGGCTTCTCTATGTACAAGTCAGTTTAGGAAGCTCCAGAGAGGTGTTGAAGATATATTAGCACCAAACTGAAACCTTCTCCTAGGCCAATCAGGGTGGTTGGAAGAGAATTGAAAAGAGAATACTATCTTACCATGTGACTCACTGTTATTTAATGTTTTATGTATTCCCTACAATCTTGTCATTCTCTAGTGGAATGCATCCCCTGCTTTGGGAATCACTCAACTAGGTTATTTCAACAGTCCTTTCTAAAGGCAAACATTTTATAATTTTGTGTCCTGCTGGAAAGCATTTTGACCCCCAAATATGATCAAGTCATACACAAAGATAGACATGTAGATGGAAAGGGAATTCCTTTTAAGGGAATTCATAATGAGGATAGAGGCGGTTTCTCTGCCAGGGAAATGCAGACAGGGCTACATCTCCTCTTGGTGCAATGAAGCTCAGAAACATTACCCTGAGCAGTGGTAGTGGCTGGCTTCCTCCCTGGGAATTCAAAAGCCAGGAGCCCATTGTCTGAACAAATAAACATATAGACACTGAATAAATGAAGAAAAATTTGCAGCCCCTCACCGTTGACTTAGTTTTTGTGTAATATAAAGACCAAAAGAAGTTTGAGATATTTATAAACCATAGAAAATGGATTAAACTTAAAATTTTTGGCTCCTGATCTTTTGCTGCAGTCTATTTGCCATGGATTGTGTACTGACTTCTGTATTTGACATACGTATATTAAATGATTCTTAAATTAGACTGAAGTATCAAAGTAGAGATGGGAGCAAGAGGTGAAACCCACAAGTGCCAAAGAGATCAAAGCTTTGATCAGCAGGCAGGTGAGGGATAGAGTGTTTTGGAAGCAAAAGTGAATAAGATCCCGGTGTAAGCATGACTCTGTGGCACACTTGTAACTCTTAGCGAAGAGGAGGGAGCTGGCTGGATCAGTTTAACTCCTTCTCATTAGGGATGTGGGGACATGTACTAGGGCATGAGACTAATAGGTAGCCTGGCAACTGAATAGCAAGTTTGATAGCAAATTTGAGAGATGAGTCCCATGTAGGCTGAGGATAGTGGCTACTTGGGGAGAGGTCTGCTTTGAGGGAATGCTGTGAGTCATGTGTTGGAGGCGTGAAGAGGGATGGTGTTGCTCATAGATGTGATCTCCAGAGGGAAAGAGTTTGGGTGAATTAGGTGAAAGGTTCAAGCCCTCTAAGTAACTGGCTGGAGTCTAGGGCTCACTTCAGTCTTTGAGATGAACCAGAGAGAGATTGGGATCGGAAAGCAGTAGAGAGGGTGATGCAAGAACTTTAGACATGAAAGAAAGATGAGTCTACCACATAGGGCTGGGCCCATCTGCCACTAGTGGCGTGGTCAGCTCTGGGTGTGAGGTGGTTCCTCATGGGCCACCAGGCTGACTTCTCCCTGGCCGAGGTGTGCAGTGACTACGCTAATAGTTGGTACTCATGACAGGCAGCCCAGACTCTGATGGGACATGAGATGTCCTTAGTCACTAGTATAATCTAAAACACACGGACTTCCGGGTGGTACATTTACATTAAGAATAACTCACATTTACTTGAGCATTACTATGTGCTGAGCACTGTGCTAACCTCTCCACGTGCTTTAAATCCTATAATTATAAAGCAACTTTAACAGGCAAGCACTATCATTATCCCCTTTCTTAACTGAGCAAAATAAATGAGAGAGGTTAAGTAATTTGCCCAAAGTCACACAGGTGATACGTGGTAATGTTGGAATTCAAACTTGCATTGTTTCGTCTGGATAGCTTATGTTCTTAAACCATTCAGGTGTGCTACCCCTACAAGTCCCGAGACTCTCCGAATTGATCCCATTATTTACGGGAGACAGGAACTGGGGGAGAGGAAGGCTTTGGGCTTGGCTTCCTCCCACTGTAAAATGCTCCCTCTCTGTAGGGTCCAGGAAAGTTTTTTGCACTCCATCCCTGCCTCTTTGTGGGAGCCCATTTGGCATAAATCAGGCTGCTCCCCCTTTTGTAGCTGGGCTGCCTTAACCATAAGTGGAGAATCCATTGCCTCCTGCTGTGAGGAGTCCGCCATGCTACCACAGTATAATAAGCAAGCTGCACAATGTTACCCATTACTTGAAAAATCGGAGACAAACTCGGGTGAGAGAGGACCAAGCAATTGGATCAGACATTGGTATTTGGCTCTGTCATTGAGAACAGTGACACCAAGACTGAGAAAGAACAGAGCAAGAGGGAATAGTTCTAGCAAGAGGCTAACACACATGCATGAGCCACTGAATCTCAAACCAAAACCAGTTCTCAACAGTGACACTGGACTGATTTTTTTTTCCACTGACCCATTGGACCACTTAACCAGGGTGTCCAATCTTTACCATATTTCTCATCTTTACTGTATTTCTACCCCCAGCAAGAATGGTGTATATGATAGTGCAGACAAGTGAGCACTAAGTAATTATAATCAGGAGCCTAACATGTAGGACTGTGTAAATCAGTGTAACATCTGTGACCCTCGACCCTGGCTACAGAATCACTTTGGGAGCTTTTAAAAGCTATGAATGCTTTGGCTCCAACCCTAGATGTTCTAATTTAATCGGAGCTCAGGCATAAGTGGCTTTTAAAGCTCCCAGGGTGATTTTAAAAGTACAGCCAAGTTTGAGAATCTTTGAATCATTCCAAGTAAGCCTTCCTTTGATTTCTCTGGGAGGAAAGCGTTTCTCCCTAGCAGTATTGCCTAGAAATGAAAATCTGAGTGGAGAGTCCTGTCTGGGGGCTGGGATGGGGCATTTACATTCTGATTGTTTCCAGATCATGTCAGTGTTGCCCCAGCTCACCTGTCCCTTCTAGCTTGGGGGTGCCACCCACCACCTTGGTAGAATGTTAGACTCCATGAGAGAGAAAACAGAGGTAAGCAAGAGAATCCCGTAATGCCTGGCACATAGTACGTCCTTATGTGTTTGAATGAATCTAAGAGGATAGGGGATGATCTATTCACTTTGGACTTTTATATACTTAATGGGTTGGCCACAAAGTTCATTCAGGTTTTCATATCATCTTATGGAAAAACCTGAATGAACTTTTTTGGCCAATCCAATAATAGTTTCTATATGTCGACCTGATTGGGCACAGGGTGCCCAGATATTTGGAGAAACATTCTGGATGTGTCTGTGGGAGTGTTCTTGGATTAGTTTAACACAAGTCAAGGACCAAGTAAAGCAGATTGCCCTCTCTATGTGGGTGGCCTCATTCCATCAGTTGAAGACCTGAATAGAACAAAAAGCCTGACCCTCCCCTGAACAAGAGGGACTACTTGCTGGACTGCCTTTGAACTGGGATAGTGGCTTTTTCATGCCTTTAGACTCAAACTAAAACTTTGGAAACTCCTGGGTCTCAAGTCTGCTGGCATTTAGTCTAAAATTACACCACCAGCTCCCCTGGTCTCCACCTTGCCAAATGCAGAAATTGGGACTGTAGCCTTAATGATTGCTGGAACAAATTGCTTATAATAAATCTCCCACATGTACATGTATACATACACATACACCACTGGTTCTTTCTCTGGAGAACTCTAACACATTTAATTCTTCCTTGTCTATGAAAAATCAAAAGCCTACTCTTTTTGCATCAGTACTTTCTGTAATAACTAGTGGCTATTACATTTCTTTTCCCAACCTCTTCTAGAATGAATTTCAGGATGTAAAAATATTCAACAAATTGATTGAGGACCTCTTATGTGTCAAACAGTGAGGTAAATAGTTTGGATAGATAAATGAGACAAATTATCTGTCCCTCTTCCCCAGCGTTTCCTCTTCTAAAGGGGGACAGATAATCATTTAAAAAGTACAAAAGGTTAGGGGCATTACAGTAGAAGTGTATACAGGTTATAGTTGGATTGAAAGAAAAGTAGTTATTTCGCTTTGAGAGATCTGAGGGAGCCTTTACTGTGCAGAGTAAAACCCCAGTGTAAACTATTTTCCTCTTATTCTCTTGTGTGATTCAAGAAAGCAGCCACCTCAGAAGCTGCCATACCACTGAGCAGATTATATTTGGGACATGAGTGCTATACAGGCTCTTTTTTTCCCCCCAAGAAGGATGAACATAATAGAACTCACATTGCTGTTTCCCAATGGAGTGCCAGTGGCCACACTTGTCCTCCAGCTTGGAGAGGGCTGGTTAGATGACTGATACAGGGCAGTTTGGTGACATTCAGTCTAGAGGGCACTTGATAGTAGGGGAAAGAAAAGAGGAGTTTCTAATAGAAGAATTAGAAGTCGGAGAATCTGAGGGCCAGATTTGTTCAGCAATGGAGCTAAAAATCCAAGCAGCTCCAGGACAAATGCAATAGCCTCTACCCTGCATTTTCTTCTCCATCAGACAGTCACCAGACGAGAAGTAACATGCTCTTGGCTGATAAATGTTGAACTGTAGGTGGGAACTGTATAATCACTTACATTTGTTTGATCTGATTTGCTACAAGCACCAAGACGCTTGGAAAGCCCAGATCCTTTGGAGACACAAGACAGCAAGTGCGTACAGCAAAATACAGAAGGAGGACAATCTCTAATGGGAGGCCGATGTCTGCCACCTCTCCTAGCAGCACGCACCTGCTTCCGATCATATGATAAGGGGTTAATAAATTGGAATGGGGGCAAAACTGAGAGGGAATAGCAAAATAGTACACGCTTGTTCTAGGAGAAGAAACTCTGTGTTTTCCTGTCAGCCTGCAAACATCCATTTTTGGAGCTAGGCTGGAGATGCTCATGATCGCTCTTTCAGGATGTCTTGTTAGAAATCATAAGGTTCAGAAATTCTCCCAAGATTTCTCATCCAAAAATTTTCTATCCCCTCTTGATGATCAAGATGCTAATGGCTCTAATGGCTTATTACTAAGCACATAAGTATTCAGTGTCAATTCCTTTTTCCTTTACTGTCTTGCCTGTGCACCCAGGCAAATCTTCTAAGGGCCCAATGTCTTCATTACTTCCCGGTCTCTGTCTTTGTCACTGTGCCCGCCCTACTGCTGCCACAAGTGCCCACATATTCTATTGCAGCCAGGATATTTACTATTGAAAAAAATCTGCGTATAAGTGGACCTGCACAGTTCAAACCTGTTACTCCAGATCAAGTATAATGGAAGTGTACTGACAGACTGCCTTGGATAAGACAGTTGACAGTTCATTGTTTCACCAGTCATATTTGTTTGCCAAAATGGAATTGTGCTCAGAACAACTTACACTTGCTCAGGTGAAATTTGTATACTCATTACTAAACATTGCACAGGAATAATCTCTTTAATTTTAGCTAAACATTGACTTACTGGGAATATGACACAGGATGAGAGTTTTGAAGAGAGGAAGCAGCAAGAAATGAGGGCGAGGTTTGAGATAAACAAGAGGATTTGGAGGTTGATCTGACATTGTTGATGAAAAATTAGTTGACTTAAAAGAAATAGAAACTTTTATTCTAGCCAAATTGAAGATTGTAACCTGGGAACAGCATCTCAGAAAGCTCTGAGAACCATTCTGCCCATTAGAAGTCAAAGGCACAGTTGTATAAGCTTTTTGAAACAGAGGGCTGTACATTAAATGATGTATTATTGACAATTTACGCAGTCCACATCTAAACGTCATTGTGGCCCCTTACAAGATTAAGAAAGAATGTTACCTCTCTTTTTTTTTTTTTTTTTTTTTCTTCTGTACGTGGGCCTCTCACTGTTGTGGCCTCTCGCAGCATGCGGGATCTTCCCAGACCAGGGCACGAACCCGCGTTCCCTGCATCGGCAGGTGGACTCACAACCACTGCGCCACCAGGGAAGCCCAGAATGTTATCTTTTAAGGAGTTGTTGATGCTGGGAGAATGTTGCTCTTTATGGTTGAGCAGGTATTCCTGCTGATGGGGGAGGTTTGGTGGATGCATAATGTAGGTACACAATGCACAGTAGAGGGGAGAGAGGAGGCCAAAGGACAGAGAACATTTTTCTGTGTGTTTTAAATTTTTCTTGTCTTGCCATAAAATATAAATTTTATTTCACAATATAAAGAACATGACAAAAAACGAATTTCAGTAAAAATGACTTCATTGCAAACCTACTTCATCTTAACAGGCAGTTTCTCTTAAATTCCTAAAGAGTATTTGTGTAACAAAGGCTCTAAATGATTTTAGGGGTCAGCTCCCTGTCCATATGCATCGAGGGTGGTACTCTTAAACTGGTTTGGGGAAAAAGGTTCCAAATATCAATGCTTTTTTTTTTCTTAAGCCAGTCTGTTCACTGAGGTCGTATATTACCTCCATTATAAAAAATTGACTTGCTGAAGGTACCACAACTGGCAGATGGTACAGCCAAGGTCTTAACTATGATGACACCTGCCTCTATGAGAAGTAATGTTATCTGCTGATAGAGGTTTAACTTTTTCATCTTGACCAGAAGATCACTAGCTGTTTGATTTGGGCACCACTTTTTTTTTTTTTTTTTTTTTTTTTTTAAGAAAAAGTGCTGATGTTCTGAGTGCCTTTGTTTCTTTTAATTATTTTTTGATTTTGATTAAATCAGTTTTGATGAGTTGAAATCAAAGCCTCTGTACTACTGTTCTATGAAATCATTTTTTCAGAGGTAAGAAAGAAATGAATTGCAGAAACTTACCCCATACCATGTGGACCCCATCTTTCAATCCTGTGCAACTAAAGTGAATCTGCTTCCCAGGAAGTATAGAAACTTCAGTGAACAATGCTCCCGGAGCTCTTTTTTTTTTTTTTTAAACATCTTTAGTGGAGTATAATTGCCCCACAATGCTGTGCCAGTCTCCGCTGCACAACAAAGTGAATCAGCCACATGTATGCATATCCCCTCCCTCTTGCATCTCCCTCCCACCCTCCCTATCCTACCCCTCTAGGTGGTCACAAAGCACCGAGCTGATCTCCCTGTACTATGCAGCTGCTTCCCACTAGCTATCTATTTTACATTTGGTAGTGTATATATGTCAACGCTACTCTCTCACTTCGTCCCAGCTTACCCTTCCCCACTCGTGTCCTCAAGCCCATTCTCTACATCTGCGTCTTTATTCCTGTCCTGCCCATAGGTTCATCAGAACCTTTTTTTAGATTCCATATATATGTGTTAGCGTATGGTATTTGTTTTTCTGACTTACTTCACTCTATATGACAGATTGTAGGTCCACCCACCTCACTACAAATAACTCAGTTTCATTTCTTTTTATGGCTGAGTAATATTCCATTGTATGTATGTGCCACATCTTCTTTATCCATTCATCTGTTGATGGACACTTAAGTGGCTTCCATGTCCTGGCTATTGTAAATACTGCTGCAGTGAACACTGTGGTACATGTCTCTTTGAATTACGATTTTCTCAGGGTATATGCCCAGTAGTGTGATTGCTGGGTCATATGGTAGTTCTATTTTTAGTTTTTTTTAGAAACCTCCATACTGTTCTCCATAGTGGCTGTATCAATTTACATTCCCACCGACAGTGCAAGAGGGTTTCCTTTTCTCCACACCCTGTCCAGCATTTATTCTTTGTAGATTTTTTGATGATGGCCATTCTGACTGGTGTGAGGTGATACTTCATTGTAGTTTTGATTGGCATTTCTCTAATGATTAGTGCTGTTGAACATCCTTTCATGTGTTTGTTGGCAATCTATATATCTTCTTTGGAGAAATGTCTATTTAGGTCTTCTGCCCATTTTTGGATTGGGTTCTCTGCTTTTTTGATATTGAGCTGCATGAGCTGCTTGTTTATTTTGGAGGTTAATCCTTTGTCAGTTGCTTCATTTGCAAATATTTTCTCCCATTCTGAGGACTGTCTTTTCGTCTTGTTTATGGTTTCCTTTGCTGTACAAAAGCTTTTAAGTTTCATTAGGTCCCATTTGTTTTTATTTCCACTTCTCTAGGAGGTGGGTCAAAAAGGATATTGCTGTGATCTGTCACAGAGGAAAAACATAGGCAGAACACTCTCAGAGTTTTATAGTGTCTGACCTTACATGTAGGTCTTTAATCCATTTTGAGTTTATTTTTGTGTACAGTGTAAGGAACTGTTCTAATTTCATTCTTTTACATGTAGGTGTCCAGTTTTCCCAGCACCACTTATTGAAGAGGCTGTGTTTTCTCCATTGTATACTCTTGCCTCCTTTATCAAAGCTGAGGTGACCATATGTGTGTGAATTTATCTCTGGGCTTTCTGTCCTGTTCCATTTCTATTTTTGTGCCAGTACCATACTGTCTTGATTAGCTTTGTAGTATAGTCTACTACAAAGGTGGGCAACCTTGTCTTTTTCCTGATCTTAGAGGAAATGTTTTCAGTTTTTCACCATTAAGAATGATGTTGGCTGTGGGTTTGTCATATATGACCTTTATTATATTGAGGTAGTTTCTGTCTATGCCCAGTTTCTGGAGAGTTTTTATCGTAAATGGTTGAATTTTGTTGCAAGATTTTTCTGCATCTATTGAGATTATCATAGAGCTTTTATCCTTCAGTTTGTTAATATGCTGTATAACATTGACTGATTTGAGTATATTGAAGAATCCTTGTGTTCCTGGGATAAACACCACTTGATCATGTTGTATGATCCTTTTAATGTGTTGTTGGATTCTGTTTGTTAGTATTTTGTTAAAGATTTTTGCATCAATGTTCATCAGTGATATTGGCCTGTAGTTATCTTTTTTTGTGATATCTTTGTCTGGTTTTGCTATTAGGGTGATGGTGGCCTTGTAGAATGAGTTTGGGAGTGTTCCTTCCTCTGCAATTTTTTGGAAGAATTTGAGAAGGATGAGTGTTAGCTCTTCTCTAAATGTTTGATAGAATTCACCTGTGAAGCCATTTGGTCCTGGGCTTTTGTTTGTTGGAAGATTTTTAACCACAGTTTCAAGTTCAGTGCTTGTGATTGGTCTGTTTATATTTTCTATTTCTTCCTGGTTCAGTCTGGGAAGGTTGTGCTTTTCTAAGAATTTGTCCATTTCTTCCAGGTTGTCCATGTTATTGCCATATAGTTGCTTGTGGTAAGCTCATGATCCTTTGTATTTCTCCAGTGTCAGTTGTTACTTCTTTTTCATTTCTAATTCTATTGATTTGAATCTTCTCCCTTATTTTCTTGATGAGTCTGGCTAATGGTTTATCAATTCTGTTTATCTTCTCAAAGAACCAGCTTTTAGTTTTATTGATCTTTGCTATTGTTTCCTTCATTTCTTTTTCATTTATTTCCTATCTGATCTTTATGATTACTTTCCTTCTGCTAATTTTGGGGGGTTTTTTGTTCTTTTTTCTCTAATTGCTTTAGGTGTAAGGTTAGGTTGTTTATTTGAGTTATTTCTTGTTTCTTGAAGTAGGATTGTATTGCTTTAAACTTTCCTCTTAGAACAGCTTTTGCTGCATCCCATAGGTTTTGGGTCTCTGTGTTTTCCTTATCATTTGTTTTTCAGTATATTTTGATTTCCTCTTTGATTTCTTCAGTGATCTCTTGGTTATTTATTTATTTATTTATTTATTTATTTTTTGCGGTACGCGGGCCTCTCACTGTTGTGGCCTCTCCCATTGCGGAGCACAGGCTCCGGACGCGCAGGCTCAGCAGCCGTGGCTCACAGGCCCAGCCGCTCCGCGGCATGTGTGATCTTCCTGGACCTGGGCATGAACCCGTGTCCCCTGCATCAGCAGGCAGACTCTCAACCACTGCGCCACCAGGGAAGCCCTCTTGGTTATTTAGTAGCATATTGTTTAGTCTCCATGTGTTTGTATTTCTTACAGATTTTTTCCTGTAATTGATAGCTAGTCTCATAGCGTTGAGGTTGGAAAAGATACTTGATATGATTTCAATTTTCTTAAATTTACCAAGGCTTGATTTGTGACCCATGATATGATCTATCCTGGAGAATGTTCCATGAGCACTTGAGAAGAAAGTGTATTCTGTTGTTTTGGATGGAACATCCTATAAGCATCAATTAAGTCCATCTTGTCTAATGTGTCATTTAAAGCTTCTGTTTCCTAATTCACTTTCATTTTGTATGATCTGTCCATTGGTGAAAGTGGGGTGTTAATGTCCCCTACTGTTATTGTGTTACTGTCGATTTCCCTTTATGACTGTTAGGAGCACCTCAGTACATAAGGTAAATGCTATGTTGGGTGCATAAATATTTACAATTGTTATATCTTCTTCTTGGATTGATCCCTTGATCATTATGTAGTGTCCTTCTTTGTCTCTTGTAATAGTCTTTATTTTAAAGTCTCTTTTGTCTGATATGAGAATTGCTATTCCAGCTTTCTTTTGATTTCCCTTTGCATGGAATATCTTTTCCATCCCCCTCACTTTCAGTCCTATGTGTCCCTAGGTGTGAAATGCGTCTCTTGTAGACAGCATATATACAGGTCTTGTTTTTGCATCCATTCAGCCAGTCTATGTCTTTTGGTTGGAGCATTTAGTCCATTTACCTTTAAGGTAGTTATTGATATGTATGTTCCTATTACCATTTTCTTAATTGTTTTGGATTTGTTTTTGTAGGCCTTTTCCTTCTCTGTGTTTCCTACCTAGGAAAGTTCCTTTAGCATTTGTTGTAAAGCTGGTTTGGTGGTGCTGAATTCTCTTACCTTTGCTTGTCTGTAAAGGTTTTAATTTCTCCGTCAAATCTGAATGAGATCCTTGCTGGGTAGAGTAATCTTGGTTGTAGGTTTTTCCCTTTCATCACTTTAAATATATCCTGCCACTCCCTTCTGGCTTGCAGAGTTTCTGCTGAAAGATCAGCTGTTAACCTTATGGGGATTCCCTTTTATGTTATTTGTTGCATTTCCCTTGCTGCCTTTAATATATTTTTTTGTATTTAATTTTTGATAGTTTGATTAATGTGTCTTGGTGTGTTTCTCCTTGGATTTATCCTGTATGGGACTCTGCACTTCCTGGACTTGATTGGCTATTTCCTTTCCCATGGTAGGGAAACTTCCAACTGTAATCTCTTCAAATATTTTGTCAGAGCCTTTGTTTTTCTCTTCTTCTTCTGGGACCCCTATAATTTGAATGTTGGTACATTTAATGTTGTCCCAGAGGTCTCTGAGCCTGTTCTCAATTCTTTTCATTCTTTTTTCTTTGTTCTGCTCTGAGGTAGTTATTTTCCACTGTTTTATCTTCCAGGCCATTTATCCGTTCTTCTGCCTCAGTTATTCTGCTATTGATTCCTTCTAGAGAAATTTTAATTCCATTTATTGTGTTGTTCATCATTGTTTGTCTCCTATTTAGTTTTTCTAGGTCCTTGTTAAACGTTTCTTGTATTTTTTCCATTCTATTTCCATGATTGTGGATCATCTTTACTATCATTACTCTGAATTCTTTTTTAGGCAGACTGCATATTTCCTCTTCATTTGTTTGTTCTGGTGGGTGTTTTCCTTGCTCCTTCATCTGCTGCATATTTCTGTCTTCTCATTTTGCTGAACTTACTGTGTTTGGGGTCTCCATTTCACAGGCTGCAGGTTCATAGTTCCCATTATTTCTGGTGTCTGCCTCCAGTGGGTGAGGTTTGTTCAGTGGCTTGTGCAGGCTTCCTGGTGGAGAGGACTGGTGCCTGCATTCTGGTGGGTGGGACTGGATCTTATCTATCTTGTGGGCAGGGCCATGTCCGGTGGTGTGTTTTGGCATGTCTGAACTTAGTATGATTTTAGGCAGCCTCTCTGCTAATGGGTGGGATTGTGTTCCTGTCTTGCTAGTTGTTTGGCATGGGGCATCCAGCACTGGAGGTTGCTGGCCATTGGGTGGAGCTGGGTTTTAGTGTTGAAACAGATCTCTGGGAGAGCTCTTGCTGTTTGATATTACCTGGGGCTGGGAGGTCTCTGGTGGTGCAGTATCTTGAACTCAGCTCCCCCCACCAGAGTTTCAGGCCTGAAACCAGGCTGGAACACCAAAACTCTGTCAGCCACACGACCAGGAAATCAGATGTTTCCCAAAGGTCCCCATTGATAGTTTCTCTTGTGAAATCCAAAGTCCTCTGGATGTGGTTCTGTAGTATGAATTGATTGTACTAGGTTACCAGTTTATTACACAAGGATATAACTTGGGAACAGCCAGGTGGAAGAGATGCATAGAGAAACGAATGTGGGATGGGTCACGAAGCATCCATGCTCTTTCCAGGTGCCCAACTCTCCCCACATCTCCATGTGTTCACTACCAGGTCTCTTTAAAGACAGGACTCTGAGCCTGGTTATCTCTCAAGATTTTATCCAGTGGTAAAGCCTCATTTTATGACATACTGTCTTCAGTTTATAAAACACAATTATTTTTTATTTCCGTTACTCTAGGAGTTGGGTCAAAAAAGATCTTGCTGTGGTTTATGTCAGAGTGATTTTCCTACATTTTCCTCTAAGGGTTTTATAGTGTCTGGTCTTACATTTAGGTTTTTTTTGTTTTGTTTTTTTTTTTTTTGCGTTACGTGGGCCTCTCACTGTTGTGGCCTCTCCCGTTATGGAGCACAGGCTCCAGATGTGCAGGCTCAGCAGCCATGGCTCACGGGCCCAGCTGCTCCATGGCACGTGGGATCTTCCCAGACTGGGGCACAAATCTGTGTCCCCTGCATTGGCAGGCGGACTCTCAACCACTGCATCACCAGGGGAGCCCCTTACATTTAGGTCTTTAATCCATTTGGAATTTATTTTTGTGTATGGTGTTAGGGAGTGTTCTAATTTCATTCTTTTACATGTAGCTGTCCAGTTTTCCAGCACCACTTATTGAAGAGGCTGTCTCTTCTCCATTGTATGTTCTTTCCTCCCTTGTCGTAAATTGGGTGACCATATGTGCGTGGGTTTATCTCTGGGATTTCTATCCTGTACCATTGACCTATATTTCTGTTTTTGTGCCAGTACAATACTGTCTTGATTACTGTAGCTTTGTGGTATAGTTTGAAGTCGGGGAGCCTGATTCCCCCAACTCCATTTCTCTTAAGATTGCTTTGGCTATTCAGGGTCTTTTGTGTTTCCATACAAATTGTAAAATTTTTTGTTCTAATTCTGTGAAGAATGCCATTGGTAGTTTGATAGGGATTGCATTGAATCTGTAGATTGCTTTGGGTAGTATAGTCATTTTCACAATGTTGATTCTTCCAATCCAAGAACATGGTATATCTCTCCATGTGTTTGTGTCATCTTTGATTTCTTTCATCAGTGTCTTATAGTTTTCTGAGTACAAGTCTTTCACCTCCTTAGGCAGGTTTATTCTTAACTATTTTATCCTTTTGGTTGTGATGGTAGATGGGATTGTTTCCTTAATTTCTCTTTCTGATTTTTCGTTGTTTGTATATAGGATTGCCAGAGATTTCTGTGCATTAATTTTGTATCCTGCAACTTTACCAAAATCATTGATTAGTTCTGGCCATTTTCTGGTGGCATCTTTAGGATTTTCTCTGTATGGTATGTCATCCACAAATAGTGACAGTTCAACTTCTTTTCCAATTTGTACTCCTTTTATTTTTCTAAACAAATGGGACTTAATTAAACTTCAAAGCTTTTGCACAGCAAAGGAAACCATAAACAAGACAAAAAGACAACCCTCAGAATGGGAGAAAATATTTGCAAATGAAACAACAGACAAAAGATTAATCTCCAAAATATAAAAACAGCTCATGGAGCTTAACAGCAAAAAAAACAAACAAACAACCCAATCCAAAAATGGGCAGAAGACCTAAACAGACATTTCTCCAAAGAAAATATACAGATTGCCAACAAACACATGAAAGGATGCTCAACATCACTAATCATTAGAGAAAAGCAATCAAAACTACAAAGAGGTATCACCTCACACCGCTTAGCATGGGCATCATCAAAAAATCTACAAACAACAAATGCTGGAGAGGGTGTGGAGAAAAGGGAACCCTCTTGCACTACTGGTGGGAATGTAAATTGATACATCCACTACAGAAAATGGTATGGAGGTTCCTTAAAAAACTAAAAATACTGCTACCATATGACCCAGTAATCCCATTACTGGGTATATACCCTGAGAAAACCATAATTCAAAAAGAGACATGTACCACAGTGTTCATTGCAGCAGTATTTACAATAGCCAGGACATGGAAACAACCTAAGTGTCCACTCACAGATGAATGGATAAAGAAGATGTGGCATATATATACAATGAAATATTACTCAGCCATAAAAAGAAATGAAATTGAGTTATTTGTAGTGAGGTGGATGGACCTAGAGTCTGTCATACAGAGTGAAGTAAGTCAGAAAGCGAAAAACAAATACCATATGCTAATACATATATATGGAATGAAAAAGAAAAAAAAAACATGGTACTGATGAACCTAGTTGCAGGGCAGGAATAAAGATGTAGACATAGAGAATGGACTTGAGGACATGGGGTTGTAGGGGGAAGCTGAGGTGAAGTGAGTGGCATTGACATTTATATACTACCAAATGTAAAATAGATAGCTAGTGGGAAGCAGCAGCATAGCACCAGGAGATCAGCTTAGTGCTTTGCGATGACCTAGAGGGGTGGGATACATATGATGGGAGGGAGGCTCAAGAGGAAGGGGATATGCAGACATATGTATGCATATGGGTGATTCACTTTGGTGTACAACAGAAACTAACACAGTATTGTGAAGCAATCATACTCTAATAAAGATCTATTAAAAAAAACAATTACTGTGAGAAATAGTGGAAAGGGGGAGTTTTCTTAGGTGGAAAATATTTTGAATTTAGTAGTAGTAAAATATGCTGTTGAAGTGCTGTTGCTTTGGGTCATCCCTGTTACTTTATCTATTGTACATAGAATTTTTTACCCAAACGAGGATGTCTTTATATGTGAAGATCCTTCACAACAGAATGTCAACGTTAGTGTTTGGAACTGATGACTGAGACAACACACATTTTCTGTTGGAGGCAGTTGACCACAGTCATCCACCCAGAAAACCCAGAAAGAGTTGACAGGAAAGCAGAAAAGAAGTGAAATTCTGCTATACTTTGCTTGTGGTTGATGATGACCTTATTTTCAGCAGGAACAAATCAGGGTTATAAAGCAACAGATCTGTCTGAGAATCCAGATCTCAGTCCCATCAGTCTAGGCCTAGGTCTAGTATGGACGGTAGCCAAGGAGGATATCTCTGCCCTCAATCTGGAGACTTCTAAGTAATTCTAGTGGGCTTGAGGTGGCTTAAATATGACCTTTACTGAGAGCCAGGCTGGTTTGATGAATAGGCTGCTTTTTATCTTGTGGGAATTAGGGCTTGTGGCCAGGAATTTTCTTGAGGATGTTCTACGCCAAGACACAGGTCTGGCCAATCGTGGTTCTCCATTCTCATGACCACAGTAATGTGTTCACTGTGAGACACACAACTAGTGAAGGCCAGTCACTGAGGTTGGGGGATGGCATCCTGTTATTGGCATCCCCGATCAAGAATGCATGATTTTCCTGAGAGAAGAACATTAGCCAAGGAAAGAGGTGGTGTTAGGCAGACACAAATGGCAGGTCCCCACTCTAGGGGAAGTGGGATGACAAATGTGAGCCAGGAGAGGGGAAGAGAGAATGAGATTTCGGTTAAAGCAAAAGTAGAAGGGGGCCAGTCTGCAAGTGAGAAAATAATTCACCCAACAGTGCTTGTATTATGGGGGTGAGGGGTAATTTTGAGGAAATGATCACTTTTTAAATTATATAATTTTGTGGTATTTACATTTCCTGCCACACTTAGATATTTTTAAGATCAGAAAAACATACTAATTTCAGAAATATTTAGTGTCTACCTATGCATCTAACATTTGAGATATAATAGTGAATAAGACAGACATACCCCAAGGAACTTACTGCAGAAGACTTAAAGGGGATTTCTACCAGGCAACCCAGAAAGCTTTATGCTCTTCTGTGGAATAGCTAAGGTGCATGCAGTTTGGACTTAAGAGTTGACACTTCCCTGGTGGCACAGTTAAGAATCTGCCTGTCAGTTCAGGGGACATGGTTTTGAGCCCTGGTCCGGGAAGATCTCACATGTTTCAGAGCAGCTAAGCCTATGTGCTACAACTACTGAGCCTGTGCTCTAGAACCCGTGAGCCACAACTACTGAGCCCTCGTGCCACAACTACTGAAGCCCATGTGCCTAGAGCCCGTGCTCCTCAACAAGAGAAGCCACTGCAATGAGAAGCCCGTGCACCGCAATGAAGAGTAGCCCCAGCTCGACACAACTAGAGAAAGCCCGCACGCAGCAATGAAGACCCAATGCAGCCAAAAATAAATAAATTTATTTTTTAAAAGTTAAATTGTATAACATGCCTAGTGCAGCATGCAGGTGTCCAAAAGACGTTATACAATAAATACTAGCTCCCTTTCCTTTCCCTTACATTTTCAACATTCTTTGGACGTTGGTCATTCTTGAATTAAAAAACAAGTACTTAATTACCAGGAAAATTATCTTTTGGAGGATCAGTGATATTGTTTCTGTTTCTTAAGATAGAATTGAATTCATTAAACACACTTAGAAAATGATCTATGAGGAAGCGGAAGGTATTTTCTTCCTCAAAGGTTCAAGGACTTGGAGAAAAACAAAGGTGGAGAAGAGAAGAGTTAAGGTTGTCCTAGGTCCAGGCAAGAGAATGTACGTGAGACTAGAAGCAGCATGTGGAATTTCTGTTGCGCATAATTGATTTGGCAGCTTCTCTAAAGCTCATACCAAACTTCACTACACTGATAGTGGCTTTTGTATCAAAAATCATTATTGAGGGTAATGTCCTAAAAGCTCATGCCTGAACAAAATCATAAGAAATTCTGCAGGATCATGTCTCGCTTGCATTTCAGGGTGAGTTAGGTGGTAAGGTGGGGTCACTACCCACGAGGAAGCTCTAGGAATAAACTAAACCAGGAGAGGGTGTTAACCATTGAGAGGCAGGGGCAGAGCCCTGGTGGGAAAACAAAAGGCATGAGGCAAATCCAAAGTTAAAAAGAGGATAGAGAGGAGAGTTAGGGGCATCCTGAAGTCAGTCTAGTAGCATGGCCGGGGCAGCTAGTTCAGTTCTCAGGGTCTGTGTGGGCACCAGAGAATGCCCAGGGTGTGCTTGAGAAGACCATATTCCAGTAGTTCAAAGCTGCACTGTCCAACTCAGTGCCTGGGAATGAAGAAGGCATTGGGCCTGAGGGAGATAACTTAATTTTTACAGAGAAATTCAGCAAGACCATTAAAAGAGAATTAGAAAAATGCCCTGCCTGCAGTGTAGAAAATAAACTGGACTAGAGCAAGCCTAGAAGTATATAAAAGAAGTGTTTCTCCCTCATACATACTCCTTATAAGGAAGACAATGCAACCACTTTTCTGCCTTCCAGGCTTGAGGACCACAAGTTCTTCTCTTTCAGAAAGTCCTAATTATTTTCTCATAAAGTTTCTATCAGCTGCCAGATTTTAGGATTCTTGTTTGGAGAATGCTGGAAGCAGTGTGTTTTTGTTTTGTGAACCATTAGTTCCCAAGTCCAGTTCAAGGACATGCCTAAACATCCCTGTATTTTATTTCTAAAACAGTGATTCTGTAACATAAACATGCTTTGGCACCCAATTTCATGCCATTATGGCAAAGGTACTGGAAAGGAAACGTGATCTTTCTTAACCTCTTTCTCACACAGATGTTCTCTCTGTACCCTTGACTCTGGCTCTGCGACAAGTGTATATGCTTGTGAGGATTAAATCATGAAGTATTTCACCTAAATCCTGACACACAGTTAATCAACAAATGCTAGTTTAGCTGTCAGTTGTAATCAGCCACATCAGCGTCATTATTCTCACCAGCTGGATGCAAGTCTAGCATGCAAACATCATAGTAGTGAAGAATATTTCTTGAACCTACCCTTTCTATGTGGTGGAAAGTATATGGGGGGTGCTCCCATCTTGGGGGAGTGCTCATTGAAAGTACCCCTTGGAGGTATTCTGGAGAATTCTGATAGCACTGCCCTTGATTTGGCATTATTACAAAAGATAGATTAGCTTGCATTCCAGGGACAAAACCAGGGTGATGTATGGACTTTGGTTAGTGATTGGGTTAAGGCTGATACTTCTACAGCTTTGTCTTAAACCACTTTTTTTTAACATCTTTATTGGAGTTTAATTGCTTTACACTGGTGTGTTAGCTTCTGTTGTATAACAAAGTGAATCAGTTATACATATACATATATCCCCATATCTCCTCCCTCTTGCATCTCCCTCCCACCCTCCCTATCCCACCCCTCTAACCACATTTTTACCTCTTTACCCTGTTTCAGCTGCACTGATCTCCTTTGAGTTCCTTTAGTTTACAGGTCCTTTCCTCCCTTGGTACATCCTCTGCACTTGCCCTCAGTCTGGACTGTCCTGCCTCCAGCTCTTCACATGGCTGCCTGGCCCTTCTCATCTATCAGGTGTCAGTTTACTTTCCCTCCTCAACCAGGTCTTCCCTGAAAATCTCACCTAAGCTGGTCTCTATCCTCTGTCACAGGATTCTCTCTACCACATTCATAGCACTTTTCTGAATTTGTAATTCAATATGTGTATTGCTTATTAAAAATCTGTATTTACTATAATGTTTAATACAATGCTGATATTAAATATAAGTATTGCATATTGAATATTTTCAGCTGAAGGAGTTTGAGAAAATGACAGAGGCAGGAAGGTCACTGACATTCTACCCCCATCCCCTCTTTCCCTTCTCCCCTGAAGTAGGTCATAAAACCCTTGTGTGAGGATTGACTTCCCTATAACCTCCCTATAACATCCATATCTACAAAGACAAAGGGACACCCCAAGGGAATCCAAAGAGGCTTCCCTAAGTTTCCCCTTGTCTGCTACACTTACCTCATACTCTTGGCCCTATCATATTTCTCTGTGCCTGTCCATTCTTCATCAACCCTAGCATAAAAATACCCTATTTAACTATTACTTCAGGTTTTCAGTTCCTTATGAAGGTTCTCACTCATAAAACTTAAATAACGTAAGCTTTTCTTCTATTAATCTTTGTCAGACCCAGCCAGGAACCCTAAAAGGGTTGAGGAAAACTTTTTCTTCCCCTACAGTACCATAAACTGAGTGGCTTACAAACAACAGACATTTTTGTTTTGGAGACTTGAAGTCTGAGATCTGGGTGCCAGCATAGTCACGTTCTCATAAGAGCCCTTTTTGGGTAGTTGACTGCTTGTGTCCCCACGTGGTGGAGAGCAGAGAGCAACAAGCTCTCAGGACTTTTATAAGAGCACTAATCCCATTCACGCGGATTCCACTCTCATGAATTCATCTAATCCTAGCTACTTTGCAACGGACCCAACTCCCAATACCATCACACGGGAGGGTAGGCTTTCTGACATGAATTTTGGGGGAACACAAGCATTCAACCCATAACACACTATCTTTTTAGAGGGCAAAAATGAGAGCAGCTTCCTCAGTGGGGGAGTAATCAGATGATTTGGCCACCTGGCAGTCTGGATTTTAGTGCTGGCTATTTAAAGGAGTTGTCTGGGAAAGCCAAGTGATCAGTTCCTGAGGATCTTGCAGCCCATGGGAGGTTAGAGCATCCTCTACTGGAAAGGGAAGCCCCTGGTACCATAAGGAGTTAAGTTCATATATAACCCCTTCTGGGGAAGCAGACTCTTGTCTCAATTTGCTCATTGTCCAAACAACCTAGAATGAGTTCCCTGGATCACTTTTGGTTGATTCTGCTCATTGCATCAATGTATTAGAGTAACTGGGATATAAAATATTACACAAATATTTTTCCAATACATGAAACCACCAATGAAGGAGCCTGGAGACTGCACGGAAATTAGTTTTAGATTACTCATAAACCAACAACGTATTATTCCAGAGTATCCACTAAGTATGGGTCCTAATTTATATCTCTGCAGGAAGATCTGCTTATGGCACATATCCTGAACATGATGGAATTTCATGGTTTCCTGGGAACTCATGGTGTGACAATCTCTTTTCCCAGGGATCAGGAGGCATCCTGGAAGCCATGTTATGATACGGAATCTAGAGAAGTAGGGCCTTGAGATATTTGGCCCAAAGTATCCACACTTCCCAGAATGCATATGATGAAAAGGATGTGTCAAAGACCTCATTTACTTTCTGAATATTGCCTCTTTGGCCCTTAGAATCCACATGGCTTCCAGATCCTCTCAGGGCTGGCAGGATTTGTAGATAAGGCATGCTTTGCCTAAGGGCACCTCAGAAATGGTTTTTCTATTATGGCTCATCTCACCAATAACTAAGATACCTCCAGGATCACTGGAAACTTGGAGATGCATAGAATCCTTTCACCCTCAGCTCAGCCTCCTAAAGACAAAACAGCAGAGCTTCCCAGAGCTAATGATAGGATACTGCCAAGTTAGCACTTAGGAGGAACAGGAGATGGGGAGCCAGGGAACTAGAAAGACATGGGAGATAAGTATCCATGGTGAGGGAGGGGAGTAGAGAGGAGGGAGTAGGGGAGTGCATTTAGCCAAGGGGAGTGATTTCTAAGGAGGAGACAACAATTCTAGCCAACATGAACAAAAGGAGGAAGAGACGGGTGTTTCATGAACAGAAATGGCTGAAAATAGGAATTAGTAATTCAGCCAGGACTCTCTCCAGTTCATTCTCTGTACATCCTTTTTTCATTCTCCTCTCTTAGCTCATTAGCTTTCTCTACTTCCTAGTCTGCATGGAGGAGTAGGATTGTCCCGTGGTGACTTAGTTTTTGGTTTTTAACTTAACACTTCAAGCTACAGCTGAGACTGCCTAGCTCTTTAACTTGTTCTTCAGATCCCTTCAGTAGGATAGATGACTCGTCCACATTGGGTCAGAGGTCCAACTCCAGTCCAATCACAAAAGGTTAGAGATCTGGCTCATGTAGTAAACAGCTCCTAAAAGTCCATCCCTGTGGGTGGGCAATTGGGGTGTAGGGGGGTTGGTGGGGAATACTGGGGCTCATCAAGCCCTGGGCATCTACCTCTAGGAGTGTCATTTCAGGCAGGAGATAGACTTCTGCAGGGGTTGGGGTAGGAAAGGAGGGCAACTAGAGGGAACTTGATAGATATGAGCTGGTATGCTCCCCAAGTTCTAGCTGTCTTTATTTATCACCTGTTTTTTATAAGAGTTAGTGTTTGAGTGAAACTTTCCTGGAGACTAGGAGTAGGAAGCAACTGGAAATGGCTGGCTAGGGTGAAAAAGCTGGAGTAAGAGACTGGACAAGAGTTTCTCCCCCCCCCCCTTTTTTAAAGCTACTTTATTGAGGTATGAGTGACATAGAAAAAGCCGTACAGATTTTTTTAAATTTATTTATTTTAATTTATTTATTTTTGGTTGCATTGGGTCTTCGTTTCTGTGTGTGCGCTTACTCTAGTTGCGGTGAGCAAGGCCTTCTCTTCATTGTGGTACGTGGGCTACTCATTGCGGTGGCTTCCCTTGTTGCAGGGTACGGGCTCTAGGCACATGGGCTCAGTAGTTGTGGCTCATGGGCTTAGTTACTCCGTAGCGTGTGGGAACTTCCTGGACCAGGGCACGAACCCGTGTCTTCGGCATTGGCAGGCAGATTCTTAACCACAGTGCCACCAGGGAAGTCCTGTACAGATTTAATCTACACAACTTGATGAATGTAGAGAGAAGTATATACCTCTGAAACCATCACCACAATCTGTGCCATAAACGCATCCATCACCTCCAAAAGTTGCTTCCCACCCTCTTATTTTGTGATTAAAAACATCTAAAATAAGGATTATCCTGTTAGTAATTTTTTTGTAATACAACACAGTATTGTTAATTATCTGACGGCATTTTCTGATATAGATTCCTTTACTGGTTTAGGCCAGGACATGGTTTTAGACTGCCCTGTGTACCCTTTTTCATCCTTTCCTATCCTCTGTGACCAAAGGAACACACGTGAAGATGGTTTGGGTGGGATTAGAATCGTCTTCCCAGAAATAGAAATTGTTCCTTCAGGAGCTTGAATGCGATCTTTCTCCTGACCTCATTAAGGATGGGCTGAGCTGACCATGTTAGGCGAATCCTGGAGTTACATGGGACTTTCTTTAATCTCCTGGCCCTGAGTCTTTTCTACATAAAACTTTATTTTATCCTTTATTCTGTGACATTTGCTTTGGCTATTATCTCCAGAAGTTAAACTATGTCAAAAGGTTTTTGAAAAATGAATGTATTGCCCTCAATGACTCATTGTCATGAGAATAGACAACTTCAAAGGCTGCAGCAGGTATTAAGACAAGGCCTTTTTATTTTTCCCCCTGAATCTAGGCTGGTGAATCTTAATCAAAATGTTCTTTTTCATAACCTCCACCCATGTTTCTGAAGTGCCTTTCAAACAATTTATTTTAGAATCTTTGTGTTTTATTTAGGTCCCTATGGACAGCACACATTAAATTTAGAGAAGTACTCTTCTTTCATGCCCTCCACAAGGCAGTTTGAATTCCTCTCCTCATACTCAAATTTCCCCAACACAGTTTTCTCCATTTCCTTGTTTAGTGTTGTTTTCCACTAGAGTTTTCCCTTAAGACCTAAAGAAAATACGGGAGTAAGTGGATGTATTGGCTTGTTGGCTATTTAAGGGTGTAGGGAGTTCCCTAGAAGGTTTCATCTCTAGGAATAAAGATCTAGATGTGATGTCCACGTAATTTCTTCCTCTTAAACCATCTGAACTAGGCTTCCCTACTTTTGTGAGTAAAAAGGGGATTTATTATTAGAACAGAAAAAGATACAATAAAAAAGAAATAGGACATATGTAAACTGTAATCATAGTGATATTTGAACTTATCTGGTACTCATCTTGGCTTTCCTCGGAGGCTCTTTCCAGCCCTTGTGGTCTGGCACTTATCCTTGGGATGCAGTCAAAGTAGGATCAGAAGTAGAGTCCCTACTGGGCAAAGTGAAGGTATCTGTTCCCCAACCTTGGATCTTGCCTGAGGAATTTGTGGGGCACTGTTTCACAGTTAGAGATGTGAAGTTTTTGAGCCCATTACTGACTAGAGAGCTTGGACCATGTTTGCCTTAAGTGGAAAATAAATTGCAATTGCAACATATTTTGGTATCGCAAGCAGGAATGATGTAACAGAGGCATGTGGGTGTCAAAAGCAATCATCTTCAATGGCCAGGACATTTTTGCAAGGGAGGAAAATATATGGGAGGCACCAGGGGGCAAAATCAGAGGTGAGGTAGGCCTAAGGAAAAGTCTCAGGATGCATGGAATCTCCCTCCTCTAAGATTGCTGATTACTTTCTGTCTGATGTTGAGCTAGTTTTCCAGGTTTGATCTGGAACAAAGGAAGCTGTGATAATATTATGCTAACATGAACATATAAAATACGAAAGGTCTCCTTCCAAAACATCACTCATACTTCCTTAGACACCTTCCATGTTCCTCTCCCTTTTACACCTCCTTCCATAAGTTTATGGAGGTCTGTGCTTTCACACATCCCTATCAAATATTACTCCCAAGAAAGGAGCTTATCAACTTGATTATACTGAAGACAAAAGTCTTGCCTCCCCTCTATCCCCTACCCCAGGGCATTTGTCATTCTACAGAAAAATTTAAGTCAGAGAACCACAGAACGTTAGTCTCCATATTTCAAGTTTTCTTTGGCTGCCTTTTTCTGTTTTCCATGTGCCAATATGGAAAAATCTGCCGTCTAAAGTTTTAGCTTTTTTTCTTAGCAATTAACTTCTTTGGTCTACTTTTTTTTTTATCCCATTAGATTGCAACTAACAGTTTAATTAAAATAGACTACAAAGTTAGAATTTGATAGGTCAAAAAAAAAGCCTGCTTTTACACATAGTAGCAATTATTCTACACAGCTGCCACCCTAAAGATAATGAGCGCCTCTTTACATACCTAATGCCTCTTACTGCCGTATCTATCTGCTTGGTCTTGTGGGAGAGACTCAGCATCTCCTTGGGTTGTGTGGTCAGTGCCTTCTCCCAATTCCAGACCTCTCCCCTAGTGGCCTAGTATACTCTGCATTTCTAAGTAGGGAAATGTCAACAGGGCAGTGCTGTTTATAGGTAAATATTGGATAGCTCTCTCTTCTAGAAAGTGATTTGAGGGCTTCCCTGGTGGCGCAGTGGTTGAGAGTCCACCTGCCGATTCAGGGGACACGGGTTCGTGCCCTGGTCCGGGAGGATCCCACGTGCCACAGAGCGGCTGGGCCTGTGAGCCATGGCCGCTGAGCCTGCGCATCCGGAGCCTGTGCTCCACAACGGGAGAGGCCACAACAGTGAGAGGCCTGCGTACAGCAAAAAAAAAAAAAAAAAAAAAAAAGTGATTTGAGCGTTCTATGTTGTAAAGATAAAATACCAAAGAGGAGACAGGCATCCAAGATGGGTGGAGGCTGACTGATTACTAGGGTAATAGAAGGGAAGCAGCTAGATATTAATGGAAATTTAAAGGAATGATAGAATTTTCTGGTAGCTTAGTAAGTAAGGTAGAAACCAGTGGCCCTCATCTCTGGCTGCACTAAATCACCTGGTACTTCTTGAAATAGTTATGCCTGGGCCACATGCTCGGAGGTACTGATTTAAGTAATCTGAGTAGAGGCCTGAGCATCTGTATTATGAAATGTACAGCCAGAGTTGAGAAATACAGATCTAGGACCAGAAGAGTCTTCAGATTTTTCAGTGTTTTTAGAAATGGCTCCTCAAACTGAGGGATATAATAAGATTGTGTCTTCTGCTATACAAATCCAGACTCTCAATGGAGGGGGTCCTAGAACCTGATTTTTTTTTGTAGAAGCCTCTCTGATACTAATTCAGATGGTTCGTGGACCATCCTTAGAAAAATACTTTAGAATGGAAAGAGAAGAGAGTGTTTCCTTTCTATATACTAATTGTTTATGATGAATATGTTTTATTTCAGCTTCATAAGGATCCTATGAGGAAAGCAATATTATCCCATTTTACAGTTAAAGAACTGGTAAAGGAGATGAAGTAACTTGTCCAACAACACAGAGCTAGGAAATAGCAAAGTCTGAAATCACTCATGACTGTTAAGTTGAAGTGCTAAGGACAAGGAAAGCTTTAACCATGAATTTGTTTTCCTACACTTTGCCATGCTTCCTGTTGGTACACTAGCTGAGCCCCAAGGGTCATCAGCTCTTGGCTCAAAGAGGATGGATGACAGGACCTGGCTGAGAAGCAGAAGCACAGCTGTTGACATAACTTGGCCCAGGCAAGGAGAGGTTCTAGGGAAGTGCTAGGGTCAGAAAGATGTTCCAGTGCTGCAAATTCTGAGAAATTGTAAGCTTGGCCAGCCTTGCATGTAAGAAAAAGACAATAGTTTTAGAGAAAACTAGAAAGGCTGACTGCTTTAATTCTTGTTTTTTCCTGTTGTCTGTCAGATGTCAACTCTCTTCATCCCCGTAAGGAAATAAGCCCTCTACCAGTAAAGAAGGTCTGAAAGCTCTGTTGACAGCCATTTGTGTCTATAAATGTAATGGACAGAAGGTCAGCACTGTCAGAGCTGTGAAGGTTTATGAATGGAGAAGGGAGTGGACTCACGGTAGTGATCTGGTCTTTGCTGAATCTGGCTTCTGAGGAGGAGAGAAGCCCATTTTCTCTTATTCATTCCCTCTCCCTCATCAGAAGGGACCATCTTCCCTGAGTTCTACACATTTTAGCCTAAAACAAATACAGCTCAGATGTGGTTCAAGGTTCTCTGTATTCTGGATTCTGTATACCACTGCTTGCTCAATACTTCCATGTGGATTCCTCAGTCGGTTAAACATGTTCGTCTTCTAGCACATTCTCAATGTCAGAGACTCACTCCGTTGTCTTCCTAGTTACTCCAAGTGGAAACAGTGTCTCCCCCTCTCACCCGAGAGCTAATCTAGTGCCAAGTTTTAGGGCTATATCCTCACAAATAGGTCTTGGATCTGTCTACTTCTCACTATCCTCATTGTCACCTGCTCCTTCAAACTGCCATTATAACCCGCCTGGACCACGATAGGAGCCCTCCCTTTCACTGCTTTTCCTGCATCCATGCATGCCCCTTGAATCCATTCTTCCATTGTGTCAGATGAGTGATCTTTTCAAAATGTTAATTTTTATTTTAAACCTGTAGATTTTTAACATACTGTTGTTAGGAAAAAGATCACAACCTCTGACTTGGCTGGTCAGGCTTGGCCCCTTTCCACTTCCCCAGCTGCCTCCCCCTTGCTTTCTCAAGTCCCATTCATGCTCATCTCCTTTGGCCTCTTGAATGTTTCATATTTGTTCCTTTTTTTGGGGTCTTTGTACTACTGTTCCTGCTGCTGGGATTCCCTCCCCTTTGCATGTTAATGCTTTCTCACCCTTCAGATCTCTACTTTAAATATTATTTCCATGGGTGTCCTTTCCTGCCCCTGCTAATCCTCCAGCAGTGTACCTGCCTTCCTACATACACCTTCCAACTGCTTATATGAGCACGCAGGGCCAGGGCAGGGGCTCAGCCTGTTCTGTCTACACTCTATCCCCATAATAACTTGAGTGACTAGCACATAGCAAGTACTCTATTTGTAAGTGAAGAAATAAAGGCATAATAAATAATGGACGTGACAACACCCACCTTCCCCTATTCCCCCCAATTCTTTTTTTTTTTTTTTTTTTGCAGTACGCGGGTCTCTCACTATTGTGGCCTCTCCCGTTGCAGAGCACAGGCTCTGGACGCGCAGGCTCAGCGGCCATGGCTCACGGGCCCAGCCGCTCCGCAGCATGTGGGATCTTCCCGGACCGGGGCATGAACCCGTGTCCCCTGAATCGTCAGGCGGACTCTCAACCACTGCGCCACCAGGGAAGCCCTCCACCCCCATTCTTAGATAAACACTTACATTTCCACTATCTGAGCTACAGAGGATTCCAGGATTTCACTTCTAAAAAACTTCAGTTGCTCAACTCACATTTTTAATATCACCTGGCTAGAGTCGAAAAGACTATGATCAAAGACTATTTACTAAACATCCTCTACTCTTCTATCCCACTTGATCCTATTAAGGACTTGGCGAATTGGGTAGGGCTGCTGTAACTGTCTACAGAAGAGGAACCTGGAGCCCAGTGAGATGGACCGTTGGGCACAAGGTCAGACTTAGATGAGGCATGAAAGGGAAAAGAGTCCTTGTTAGGATTTCTTTCTAGCACAAGTGATGATGTTAGTAATAATACTAGCTAACTTACTGAGGGTTGGAAATATTTTGACACCGTGCTCATAGCTCTGTATAAAGTGTCTCATAGGTACCATAAAACCCTGTGAGGTCGTATGATGGAAGCTGGGCCTTAGAGGGGGTAAATGACCCACTGTCAGTGAGGTACAGAGAGAACTAGGCCCTGTGGCGCCAGCCCTCTGCTCCTGTGTCTCACCGACATTCACAGGGGCTCCTGGCTTCCTAGATGCCATTTCTATCATGTGAAAAAAAGCAAAAACAAAACCTTCAGTTAAAAAGTCTTGTTGTTTTTCTTTTTGCTGTTCATTGGTTCATTGGCCTTCCTTTTGTGGTTCCCTGTTTCCTTTGTACCACATCCTGTTTTCTCCTGGGACTCTTCATTCTCCATGGAATGTAGGAAGTTGGGTTGCTGCTGAAGTAGCAGTCACAACAACAAAAAAAAACCTTTCTGAAGAGTGCCTCCGAACTATACGTCCAAATATTTTTCTTGTTGAGGATGTGATGGTCTTTTGCCAAAAAAACAAACAAACAAAAAAATTGCTCTGTTTGTCTCATTTCCAATCTTGGGTGAGAGAAACTGCCAATGATGATATTATGTGTGCTGGGTTGAAGCCTTTGTAGTTGCTCAGGTAAACTCATTGGTGGAGTGAAAAATGTTCTGAATTTCAATTCAGAAGACTTGACTTTCAGGCCCTGCTTTGTCATTTAGTCGTGTGATACATGGCAAGTCACTTAACCTCTCTGAACCCAAGTCTCTTCATCTATAAAGTGAGATAATAGCTTTGTCTTGTGAACAGTCATCTTGAATTGTAAAGCATCTTTCTATAATGGAATTACTGTGTTGTACTTCTTTTAGGAAAAGGAAAGAACATGAAATAGAATACTTTCATTAATACTTTAGAGTGCTAAAGAAACACTCTTTTCTCAAATTAGCCAGCTGGTGCTATTGAATACACTGAGTAAGTTGCCAAATGGCCAACGTGTGATGGGGCTCAGGGAAAGGAGGGGTGGGGGTGGGGTGAGGGAGGAGGAAAAAGTGAATAATTTCTCTTTTTTAGGCTTTGAGTTGAACACGGCTGGCATGGCTAGAGTTGAGGGGTCACATAAAGATTGTTACTCTTTCTCCATTCTCAACAATCCTTAGGGTTAGGAAATTGATTGTTTTTCTTTCTTACGTTTCAATTTAATGCCTGCCAGTAACACTTTGTTGGGGCCATATCAGGGCTCTCTGGGAAATGGGCCACAATGAATCTGCAAGCTTAGGAGGGCAAGGTGGCCTCACTTAACACGAATTTGCTATCTCTTCCCTAGATCTAAGTTAGGATGACGGGAAAGATATCCAGTGTAAGGGGAATTAGAAATCTTAGCTTGGGGACTCTCCCTTCCCTCCTGTGTCTTATGCAGTACAAAGCGCCAGGGTTGAAAGATGGCTTTTCATGGTTAGGAGCAAAAGTTATAGCCAGCTGACTCACAATGCATACTCACCAGCTTATATTAGGTGTAGCAATTTGTAAAACAGGCCCTAGTCTTCACGATTATTTCTACACCTGCCTTTCAGGGGCTTATGGATTTTGGAACTCAGAAGCACCAAGGACCTTTGGAGATACCTTTGGAACTGTCGGATGTTGAACGAAATCTGGCTCCTTGGTCATCTTGGTGACCTGGCTGTCTGGGAATAGGCTGGACCCAGGTGAAGGTCTTTAGGACAGAGATGGACCTGCTAGTAAATTCTCCTGTGCACTAGTACAGATTTATTTTCAATTTATACCATGCACAGGCCTGTGAGACAGCCTCACTGGTAGCTGACATTTCTTTGTTTATTTCCATTCATCATCTAGTACTGTGATGCTTTCTTGCTCTGGGTCTAAGATGAAGGTTTGGTAGTTTGGAACTTGCTGCCTCTAAGACCAGATTCACGTTCATCTAACATTTGCTTAGCCTTTATAATGTCTTGGGCCCTTCCATAGGTATCAGCTCATTAAATTTGTTTCATTCAGTCCTGCAAGGTGCCTATTACCGTTTTGCTCTTTCTACTGAGAAAACTGAGGCATAAGGGGATTAACTAACTGCCTAAGCCCTCCAGCCGATGACTGGCTGATTGGGGCTTATGCCCAAGTGTTCTCAGGCTCATTCCTGTGCTCTCTCCTTAAGCCCCAACTGCCCAGTGGATGATGCTGCTGCCCTTGTCGCCAGGATGTCCTGTGCAATTCAACTTTGTGCAGCCGAAGATGGGGGGCTCTCCACTCTCATCTGAGTCCCTTTCTCAGGACTTGTTCACTGACCTTTTGACTATGAGTTGTCCTTGAGGTTGTCATCTCCCAGAGCCTGTCATCTCCTGGCCCTTTAAACATGCTGTTCTTGTGGGAAGTTACTTTCTATGCATCTGTTGCCTTCCGACTCCAGCACTGCACTGAGGATTGAACAGTGAACAGAAGTCAAAGTTCATGCTCTTGGGAAGCTTTTTCTAGTATAGGAGACAGCAAAGAAACACTATCATGTCAGATAGTGATAATCCCTCTAGGATAAGCAAAGTAGGACATGAGGATTATGAATAATGGGGATACTATGTTAGATGGAGAGATAGAGGAGACCTCTCAGAAGAGGCGGCATTTGAGATTAAACTTGAATAATATGAGCAGTGAGTGTTATGGATATCTGGAAGGAAAGTGTCAGAGGAAATAGGCAGTGCAAAGGTCCTGAGGTAGAAACACACTAGATGTGCTCATGGATGAACAAGAAGCCTGACTGACTAGGGTGGGTGAGGGAAGAGTGAAAGGAAATGATAGGATTGGTATCTGGGAGAAGTGGGCACAGCAGTTAGACTGTGGTAGGGGCTTTGGGTTTTCAGTGTGATGGGAATCTACTGGAGGGTTTTTGAGCTGGGATGTGATACACTGTTGTTGTTGTTTTTTGTTTTTTGTTTTTTTTTTTGTGGTACGCGGGCCTCTCACTGTTGTGGCCTCTCCCATTGCGGAGCACAGGCTCCGGACGCGCAGGCTCAGCGGCCATGGCTCACGGGCCCAGCCGCTCCGCAGCATGCAGGATCCTCCCGGACCGGGGCACGAACCTGTGTCCCCTGCATCGGCAGGCGGACTCTCAACCACTGTGCCACCAGGGAAGCCCTGATACACTGTTTTTAAAAGATGCTGTACTGGTAAAAGACTATGGGGTGGGGTGGGGGGACAGTAGAGCAGACAATCCAATTAGGAGGCTGCCACCAGGTTAGGCACGTTGGTGGACTTGGGTGGTCAGAAGTGGCTGAATTTAAAATGTATTTTGATGGCAGACAAGATAGAACTTGCATGTGTATTAGATGTTGGGGTTAGTTCACTCAATCTGGCCCAAGGCCAACACTCTCATATACATTCTTGGAACTGGTGGCTACCACCCGTGAGAACTGTCAAAGAGGCAGAATGGTGGGCACTTGTTCTCAGCCTCTTACCTTCATCCTGGAGTATTCGATCCTTCCATTATGGAGGGGTGTCCTCTAGAGGTACATGTAACTTTGCTGTGTCTTCTGTTACGCATTGCTGTCTCCTGTACCTGGGAAGCTGAGATGATTAAAATATACATCAACTGTTTACTGACCTCAAGGAGCTCTTAATCCAATGAGAGAGGTTACATTATAAGATGGAGTGAAAAAATGCTATAAAGAGGTAAAAAGTGCTGTGAGGGAACAGGGATGTGAGTGACTGATTCTAACTTTGGTCAGAAGACTAAAAATCAGGTTTGATAAGAGGAAGTGGCAAGGGATCTGGGCTGTAAAAGAGATCCTCCAATTTCATGTTCATGTCTGTTCATGGTCAGTTTCCTAAATTTTTCCCCTTACCCTTTCTCCCTCTGTGACTATTTGCTCCTTTGTATTTATTGTTCCATAAATGAATAATCCTCCTTCAGTCTGGAGGTGGGGTGGAAGAAGTGTGCATTTGTCTCAGTGATTAAGACCACGTGCCAAATTAGAATGGAGACCCAAGGCTATTTTGTCCTGTGGCCTAGTCATCAGGTTTCAGAGTGAGCCTTGATTGCCCAGTGACCCATCAAAACCAGGATAGTGAGGGAGCTTGTTAGAACTTTGTAACATGAAACATGAAATCCTCTAACCCAGGGAGATTGTGCCTCTGGGCCTAGAGAAGGTCTATGAACCTTGCTCTGTGGGCCACCTGATAGCTTTCTGACCTGCTAGGGAAGAGCATTTCCAGTCATTCCCCATCTCAGACTGAGGCAAGTTCTGTGAGGGTTTGCTTCGGTCCTGAAGAGCTCCTTTTCTCTGGCTTGACCAAGCATTCCTTCATAATACAGATGCAAACATCATCATGACAAAAGGCCTAAGGTTCCTGACGCTGTCAGGGCCCTGATAGATTCTCATGCAGAATTATTGTAGATCTGTTTATATTGTCCATGCTTCCTGAGGAGTATGAATATGTTGCTATATTGTCAAGTGTTATTAGCTGACACTGCTAGGAGAGACTCCTATTATTGGTGGCGGGGCGGTGGAGGGGGGGAAGCAGTCTATCTGCACTTTCTCTGGGGCACTTGCCAGCTAAGCTTGTGAGTTGTATACATGTGTCTCCCATACTGAACTCTTAGCTCTTGGAGGACTGTGTCTTACTCATTTTTTTTCCTTCCAGGATTAGAATAGTCATGAACAGACCATACTTCAAATTGAATATTAGTCAAGTTGTTGAAATCTTATGTGCCTTAGTTCCTTTAGGTAGGAAAGGGAAAGCATAAATAGTTACAAAGTTATTGAAATATTAAACAAGATGATGCAACTATAAACACACTTAGTACTGTGCTGAATTCACAGTAAGCAGTCCATAAACAGGACTACTGCTGTAGTATGGTAAGTGCTCAGTACTTTATACTGAATGGATGGAGGCTGTTGGAGACGAGAGGGGTCTGCTGGAGGAAGTGAAGTCCTATGACTGGCACAGGGAAACAGGCAAGAGCTAGTGGCCTTCGTCCCAGGCCCGCTCCTTTCCTAATAGGTCAGAGCTGGGACTGTGGTTGGTGAAAGATGTCAGAGTTTGTTTTGGGTGTGCCCTAGTAAACCAGGACACTAGCCTATGGAAGGCATTTGCCAAAGGTTGAGGACCCCCTCCTTCGAGTAGCATAAGGAATGTCAAAAGCTGGAACTGGACTCAGGTTTGGGCCACTTGTCTGGGAGGCAGCTCGACTCATGGGATGGAGCAGAATGGACTGACACCCAGTTCTAATCCATTTCTATTTCACTGACTTACACCTTCGTTTAATGTTGACTTTTGCTGAGTAATATCTATCTAATGACATGGGATGAAGTGTCAGGAACAACCGTATGGGGCGGAACACACCTCCTCTGGTGTGAGGGGTGGGTCTTCTTCAGGGTAGACCTCTAGTGACTCTGGGGTATGTTTGGGGAATACTGGATCAAAATAAACCAACTCCTGTGGTTACCTCTCTAAGCATCCCATGTTTTAAGTGTGTATGAGTGCTTGCCTTTCTTGACAGGACCAGAGTTTCCAGATAGCTTCTCATATCAGCTTTACTCTAGGCACAATTTAATTGGAGATAAAGATGATTCCCAATTGTAGATTTCCTTCTTGATACCTTATCTTGTTTAATCCTCACCAAAAGCCTGAAATAAGTATTATCTCCCTTATCCACATGAAAGTAGAGATTTAAGTAACTTTCCCAAGGTCATAGGATAGGAAGGATTTAAATCTAATCTTTTAAGCTTCAGCTATACCACTCACCTCCCAGTAGGTGTCTCACTTATTAAAAAGTGAGCTTGCAGTGTTACGTGAAAATAATTAACTTATTAGTAGACTGTTGAGCCTATTCTCGTGCTTTAACCATTCTCTGGTCACTAATTTAATAGCTTTTGTTAATAAAGGAAATAAAGTGTGAATAATTTCAGAACAATTTTCTTAGACTCATCTGGTAAACTGAGTATTTTTTTCTTTTGTACCGTGCAATACTGAAACATTCTCTAGTAATACAGGTACTTGTAGAAGTATTTTTAAAATGCAGTGCCTTTCACCCTTTTTGAGCTGTGATAAAAGAATTTTTATGTATGTGAGCATGTATTGTCCTTCAAAGTATACACTGTAGGAGGTCAAATATTTATTTCAACTTATGTCACCATTGGTCCCTCACTTTGGGAATTATTTTCAGACTGAGTTAACAAGCTGTGAAAGAATCTGTCCCATTTTAAAAATTTCTTCTACTATTGAGATTACAAACACATGTGTAACCTTCACTAAATTAAAGATCTGTTGCCCAGCTCATTTATATTCAAGATCATATGCTTTAGAGATGATGTGGGAAATTGAGATCTGTTTAAGATTTCTCCATTTACTACATATGGCATGCCCAATTAAAAATTGGAAGTATTTTTATCCATTGAAACCCACCCACCTTCCATTCTGCATGACATTGTCAAGGGTGCTTCACCTTCAGACATGTCTAAATATAGTTTAATTGGACCCAATGTGGAAATCTACAATCTGCACTACCACTTATGAGCAGTGCTCCAAATCCTACTTTTGCATTTTTATAAACATCGTTAATATTCAATTTTGTATTTGCTAAAAGACACACATATGGTTTTTCTCAAAATTGCAGTTCTTGAATTATTGAGAGAAATAAGATTTTTTCTTCTTTATAAAGATGAGATAAAGACAACTGTAGTATTGACAAATGTGAAGTCAGATGTCTTTAATTCCTGACTGTGCCACTACTGGTTATCAGTCTTTATGGAGCAGACCTGAACTCTCTGTGACTCAGGTTCCTCATCTCTTTCCTAGTGTCTGTTTTGCTGTTGAGAACTCTATCAGTGTATTCCTTTGCTGGGTAATCTGTCTTTTTCTCTTTTGGTAACTTCTAAGTTTTTATTTTCAATATCTTTGATATTCTGCTATTTCTCTACGATGAATGTAGATGTAGATATTTTGTTTAATTTGCTCAGGACTTCTGGTGCTTATTCAGTCTGAGGTTTCAATATTTTTATTAATTTGGGAAGTTTCACAGCCATTACCTCTTTGAATATTGCTCTCCTTCATTCTCATTTTCTAATATTCCTAATAGACAAATGTTGGATACTCTCCTTCTGTTCTCCATATCTTTAAACATTTCTTAAAATTGCATCACTATAACTCAGTGATACATCTTGGGTTATTTCCTCAGCTCTTTGTTAATTGATTCTCCCATTGACTATATTAGTTTTCTCAATCAATTGGATTTTAAATATCAATGAAAAATATATTCATTTCAAGAAGTCCCATCTTTCTAGATTTCTTGTATTTTTTTATGGTTCTTTACATTTCTTATTTCCATTCTTTTATCTCTTTAGGCATTTAAAATATTCTAAGCTGATTCAGATTATTTGTCATTCTTAGGGGCTATTAATCTTACTTATTCTGTCTGCTGATTATTTTCTAACATGTCTCATAATTTTTGACTGGGAACCTCTTGTATGTCATTTTTCCCTCTTTAGACATTTCACATGGCACTGGTTCAGCCCAGTTTTCCATTTTCTCATGCTGTGTGTCTCAGTGGTATCAGCTTGGATTTTCATCACTCATGGGCATTGTAAATTGAACTCAAAACCCTAGATGATGTAGGCTTGAGGTTTTGACTGAGGTAATTTTTTTTTCTGATCCAGAATCCAAGATAGTGAAAATATTATTGAGATCTCACCGTGAAAGTAAGCACATTTTTATCTGTTCCCCATTTTCTGAGGGTGTAGCACTTTGAGGGTCCTGGCTTTATCCAGGGATTTACATTTCAATTCTTGGTCTCACACAGGTCTGATCACCCACATGGGCATTAGGATCTGAACCCCTAGCAATCAGAGGAGACCTCCTGGGTTCTGTATCCTCCTGCATATCACTCATGTTGACCCCTGGCTATTGCAGTGTCAACTTGTGTACTTTCTACTATTTTAGTTCCTGATGCTCACGGCTTTTGCTTCTTTTTCTAGCTACCTCAATAATGTATTTAAACATGCTTTTTAAAAAATGCTTTTCTTTCATTCAGAATTTCTAAGCATTTGCAGTGGGAGTAGTTATTTATTAGTTCAGTCCATCAAGGTTACACCATATGGTTTCATTAATATGAAGATTAAATGAGATTTTGCATGTATGGAATTTAGTACCTGAGGGTAAACTTGACACTCTCAGTATTAGCAAACTGAAAGGACAATTTTCATAGAGTCAAAATGAACCTCAGGCTACTACTGAGAGGAGGAAGAAGTGACTTGAGCATATATTTTTGGTTATTTCTACATGAAATCCTTTGATAAATGATAGCATTTGGTATTGATAAGCATATGTCAATTTGCTAGCACTGTTCCTGGAAGATCTCCATTTCCTCATCATAGCCTCCCAATAGAGAGCTCTCTAGTGGCTTCTTGTTTTTGTCAGCCTTCTTTTAACCATTTCACCATTGTTTTCACAAGAGTTTTATGAGAACATGGTTTAATTCTTTGCTTATAATGATACATAATGCCAAGTATATCTTTCACTAGGCTACTAGTAAAAGTAACATGATTTACAAAGGTGACAGATTTTTTTTTCCAATAAAATGAAATCTGAGACCATCTCAGGGCAATGAACAAAGAAAAGCCCTTCTTGACCATGTCTGTCATTGACCACAGTTAGTGTCCCAGGCCTTTGATGCTAAACAGATGGTCATATTTTCTTTGGCAATTAATAAAAACATACTACAAATAACATGAAAATAATATTTAGCTCTGTAAGTCTGGGGGAATTAAGAAATGTATTCTAGAGTCTTTAGTGCAAATTGTCCTTTTAGCTTTTATGAATTTTTCTGGTTTTTATAATATGTATTACTATACCCACTAAAGTAGTATTTTTAACAAAATAGAATTATTTATAATTAACCAAAAAATTTGAACTAACCTACAAGCAAAACTGAGAATAGTTAATGTTTAGTCTTTTCAAAGCATAGAATATTTCATTGTCATTAAATAATTATGCAAAAATGATGTATCACCAAGCTATATTCAGAGCAATATGATTCACTGCAAATGTTTTATTAACAGCAAAGAATAAAAATCAGGTATTCTATTCAAGAATCCAGACAAACTATAAGCTAAGGAAAATAGGAGATGGAATCAATAAGGATAAAAACATCAAAATAAAGCCACAAATAGGCTTTTGGAAAGACCAGTAAATAGCTCAAACCCTGTCAATGCAAATAATGGAGAGACCACACATACATAGTATTTGAATGAGAGGATATAACCAGAAACCTTAAAGCAATTAAAAATGTAGGTAAAAAATTAGAAAATAGGTAAAATAGAAAATCTCAGTGAAATTTTAAAAACATCAACTAATAAAAATCTTGAGTAGAACATATAAACAGTGTAATGATCATGCTAGAATTTATAATTTATTAAGGATTCACTATTAGGCTTCAGACTGGAGTACCTCACAGGTTAGTTCCTTCAGATCATTCTTAAGCTGTTAAAACTATTCCAGATTTCTGGTAGAAATATTCAAGTTAAAACATGTTTATTCCCCTCATTTTCTTAAAACCTGCCAGAAACAGCAAGAAAAAAGCAAACTCATCTACAATGATAGAAGGCAATGATGTCTACTACAACCTCAAATTACAAAGCACTGGCCAGAGATACTCAAATATCTCAGGGAAGAGACTTTGCTGAGAGCTGAGAGGTGCTCTTGACCTTCTGCAAGATAAGGAAAGGAACACTCAAGGGAGATATAGAATGTCCCTGAAGAGACTTGGTTCAAAACCACAAAAAGTCAAGGAAGTACAATTGAACAATATACCTTGTTATGGCATTTCTACTGTCTCTAACCAGCCCTTTTAATTGAAGTGGGTACTTGGGGTAAGGTAGAGTGACCCAAGAAAAGGAAGGTAGCAGTTGCAGATTGAAGCAGAGAGGTCACAGAGCCATATAATAACGTTAATAACGTTAACATTTAATCTAGAGCAGCTCCTATCACATACTAATTATTATATAAAGATTATCTTGCTTAATTTTCATAACCTATCGAAGAGTTTACTATCCTCATTTTACAGATGAAAAAACAAAGACAGCTATAAAATTACTAGTTCTTGGATCTTAAGCTAGTAAGTGGCAGCACTGAGATTTTAATCCAGTGGGTGGCTTCAGAGCCTATGTTTTAAATTATAATCCTCTGTGCCTTGCCTCCTCCTCCCTGCCAATTTTACTACTTGTTTTTCCCTAGGTCAATAAAATATTTAGTGAGAAGGTAAAGGAGATCAAAGAGAAGGCTGCAGGTTGCCACACCACATCCTCTTCCTCCACAGAATGTTCTTCATCTGGAATGTGGCAGATAAATCATACAAAGATGGGTAAAAGTATTAAACAAAAGGAAATTAACAATACACGTTGTAAAATTGCCCAAAGAAACATAGGGTTCAGTTCAGTAATTCTCTATATTCTCTTTTGTTATTCCAACAAAGTATAGATAATATAATTCTAAAAATAAGAAAAGCTCAGGGAGAAGGTTATATGATAACAGGATAATCTGAAAAGCCAGTAGGAAAAGCTAAGAAAATAAATGGAAGTGAAACCTTAGTTATTACAGAATGAAAGCAACAAAAACTAGAAAAATAACAAACTCTAGCAAAGATACAATGGATGGCTTGGAAGATCATCTAAAATGAAAACTAAAAGAGTAAAGGTTTTATAATATATACAAAAGGTAAATAAGGGAAGGGGAGGTCTAATATATGTACAGCTGGTATTTTTGAAAATGAGAACAGACCAGATAGAACAGATTCAAACATTCAGTGCCAAGGAGGGTAAGTTTTAAGAATGCCAAGAGCTTCAATATTAGAAAAAATAGCTAGATGTTATATTATCAATAAAAATATATTGGTAGATGCTGAAAAGGCACTTGAGGTATGAAACGCATCTTGATTTAAATATTAAGTTTAGTAAAATAGGATTAGATGAAATTGATATGGTAAAAAGCTCAAACTACCAGACGTGTTTAGTTATTGGAAGACTAGATTTATTCTCATTAAAACCAGGCTAAGAATAAAGGTTCTGTTATTAATTACTATTTAACTTCACTCTTTAATGTTAGCCAATTCAATTAGATGAGAAAAATAAATACCTATATTAAAAATACGGAAGATAAAGGAGTAATATAAACTCATTTTTAAATGGTTACAATAACAAATAAGCATATCAATAAAAGTTAAGCCTAGAAATAGAAGAAAAATATAGTCAGTAGTTCTATGAAAAATTATTTAGCCTTGACAGTAATCAAAGGGATTCAAATTAAGACAATGAGAAATAATGTTTTTCCTACTGGATTAGAAAGCTAAACTTAGTAATGATAGTCCAAATTGCTAAGAGTATGTGAAACAAACATTCTTAGGTACTTTCAGTACAACTGCATATTCGTACAACCTTCCAGAAATCTTGGAAATAGTTTTTAAAATGTTACTACAGTTTGACTTGGCAATTTCACCTCTAGAAATTTCTCCTGAGGAAACAATTGGACACGTATCCAATATAAGCAAGGATATACCTTAAAACTTTTTTTTTTTTTTTTTTTTTTTTTTTTTAGCGGTATGCGGGCCTCTGACTGCTGTGGCCTCTCCCGTTGTGGAGCACAGGCTCCGGACGTGCAGGCTCAGCGGCCATGGCTCACGGGCCCAGCCGCTCTGCAGCATGTGGGATCCTCCCGGACCGGGGCACGAACCCGTGTCCCCTGCATCAGCAGGTGGACTCTCAACCACTGCGCCACCAGGGAAGCCCCACGTTAAAACATTTTAATTTCAGTTTTTTAATAACAAAAAATTAGAGATACCTAGGATGTTTATGATCTATTGTTAAATAAGAAACTGGGGCTTCCCTGGTGGTGCAGTGGTTGAGAGTCTGCCTGCCGATTCAGGGGACACGGGTTTGTGCCCCGATCTGGGAGGATCCCACATGCCGCAGAGCGGCTGGGCCCGTGAGCCATGGCCGCTGAGCCTGCGCGTCCGGAGCCTGTGCTCCACAACGGGAGAGGCCACAGCAGTCAGAGGTCCGCGTACCGCAAAAAAAAAAAACCCAAAAAACAAAAAAACAAGAAACTGTTCAGAAGGTTTTGTATAACTTTAAAACAGCTTGCATGTACATAGAACAAAAATTGTGTATACTAGGTGGCAGGATGAGTTTTTATTATTTCTTCAATGATCATCTATTTGTATAATATAAAAGTTCATAAGAACTTTTCAATATCACATTACATTGAGAAAATATAAATATTTCTTATTCAGTTTGATTCCAAGTGCTAACCAAAATGCTTAGAAAAAAACGTGAAATTAAAATGTTAATGACAGATGCCTCTGGGAAATGAAATTATGAATGATAATTTTTCCTCATGCATTTTCCTCTACTTTTCCAAAATTTTCTTTTTTGTAACTTATTAAAAAAAAAAAAGCAGAATGCCAAAAACAGAGCAAGAAACATGAAGGAAAGTAACCCTTATCCTATTGATCAAATTAAAATTTGCTCTTCCTTTGCCGTATTTCATAAGTGGCTTGTGTGGCCCCAGTAGGGGGCTTATCTGAATTGCACCGCTTTCGCATCCATATTTTACATTTCTTCCAGGCGGCTTCTTTTGAGGAAATATACAAATTAAGACTATAACTGAAGAAATGGAAGTAAAAAGAGCCCTACTTCATAGTCCCATGCTTCTGACCATTTCAATTTTCAGTTCTTTTGGCTCAGACACAGGACTGTCTCTGTCCATGGGTTTCATTTCATTACCTTGAGGTTGAAGTAATTAAATGGGGACAAAAAGATAATCTGTTTATACTGAAATAGAGCTTAAAGGAGCTCCACATTCTTTCTCTATTTTCTTCTTAAATTGTAATGTTATCACTTATCTTAGTTTTATAAAAATAAGCTTATTTAAAATTCAAGCAATAGAAAAATATGGGAGATGTAAAATATCATTTAAAATTCCAACACAGAAGTATATTGAGTGATGTTCACCAATTGTTAATGATACCTTTTCTGGATGTACTCAGAGAAGAAGATGACTAGATCAATAGCAAGAAGTAATTTAAGAATAAAAGCATCAGTCGATACTCCTTAAAAAAGTAAAAATAAATTACTGAATTTACCTTGAACTAAACCAAAAGAAGAAAATTAAATGGAGTTAATTTGTAGTTTAGAAATTATTATTTCACCAGTATAAGACATCATAGGTCCTTAAAAGACAATGCTAAAGTTAAGGAAAAACAGATTAAGAGAAACTTTATAAGAATAGTCACACATATATAAATATATTCATATATGTATGCATGAATATATATACACATTGTTTAAATATTTTTATATTTAAAATGTATATTTTAAAAATAACATTTTTCTTATGAGTGCCTTTTTATCCTTTGTTTATCTATCCCACTAAGATGTGTAGTTTGGAGTTGAGCTGAAGGAAGCCACTGTAATATTAACCATTGGAGGCCAACGGATTAATTTATATCAACAACGAAAAGGATGAAAAACAGGAAAGATGTACCCATCAGTACGCACCACCACTGCTGGTTTCCACTACCCCTGCTTCTGCAATTCACAGGGATACCAGTCAGCAACTCAGTGTTCACACCACACGTGACAGTTGTCAGGGCTGACCTTACAATACATCAGAGGTGGCTTACACTTATTTGCACATGAAATCCTAGGGAAAAGAAAAGTAAGAAATCTCCCATTCCTCTCACCCTCTTTCATGGTCTCAAGCTAGGCAAACAGATGTAGGTTTCCCACCCGCACCCCCAGTGTGGTCATTCATCACTTTCCAGGCAGACCCAGATTTCTCTAGTAATTCATAGTCAAGGACTGCTGTTTGTAAATGAAAGCTGGTAGGCTGGTGGAGCAATAATGGGAGACCTTGCCTGCATTCATGGAGTCTTTGTAAAAGGCAGAATTGAAGCATTGCCTAGATAGTAGTTTCTCATGTTAATACTTTGATGGACTGTGCTTCACATGATGCAATGTATACTGAGATTCTTTGCTGGTTCCTCTCATCACTTTCCCTCAGTACTGGAAATATGGCTTCAAATGGATCATAGCTATGCCCTCCACTGAAATTGCCCTCAGCTGCAGGAAACTGCCTCACCCAAGGTTATACTCCCTGGAAAACACGGCCTGTGGTCTATGACTGAGGCAGGACGTGAAGGACCAGCCCCAAGGCTCAATTTGGGATAATTCTGAAGAGTCATTCCAGATCCATAGCTCCTTGTAGGATTGAATGAGGTCAACTACAATCCTTTTTTTTTGGTCAGCAACTGGACTTTAACGAGTAAAAAAGTATTTTTGCAGATATGCAGGTATAAAACACATATTTAAAAAATGAACAAAAGTTCCTTCTCTCCTTAAATATGTCTTAGAACACCCATGACTAAGTTTAACGTGATGTATATTTCAGAGCTTAAAACCCAAGAAACTAATTTTTGCACAGTTTAACTTGAGGCACATGCATTTATTGTCCTAACACTGGAAATACTTTCTTGACATTTGATCTGATGCTCTTAATGGTAAGCTTTTGCCTTTTAAAAGTTTTCCTAGGAGAAAATACAAAAAAAAAAAATGAGGTCAGCATTGTAAGTCAATTTCACCTTTGACCCAGTCTTGCCTTCCTCACTTTATTACAGCTGTATCTTTTGAGAGTGTTCCCCAAGACACCTCTGCAGAAAATGTAAGACAACATTCTCACTACTGAGAGGCAAAAGGTGGAAAATACATATAATATATAGTAAGTTTTTCATAAAGCTAAAATTTAAAGAATATCTTTTATCCTTTCTGGTGTGGGTTAAAATGTTCTTGATAGAAAAACAAATCCATAGTGATGATAGATGGTAATTACAATGTATGACTTCAGCTCTGGAGTTTGCTTCCAAGCAGTAATGCCAACAGGCAGACAGGGAGTGCAATGAAATCATAAGTTCACATTTTTTTTGTCCTGGCTGTGACCATGCCAGAGGGAATAATGACAGGTAACTATGTGTCCAAGATGATCTCAGCACCCAGTCTAGGGGTTTCCCTCTGAGTGAGCAGCTAATCTCTTCCCCTTATGATTTTACTCTATGCCCCTCCCCCAAAGCTCATTAAAATGTCATCAGCATGGTAGAGTTACCATGTAAGCAGGGATGGGGAGGGCAAACTGGAGGGGTCCTGTGAATCTCTGTTCACCTGGCCAAATGCCAACTGAGTCGGTTGCACAGGTGACTATTAGAGCTGAATCCAGAACAGTCCCTTCTGCCCTGTGTCTTCATATATAATTGTGACTCAGGCATGCTCTACTAAAACACGTACTTCATACATTCTAGTTCAATTGACATAATGTGCAACGTATTTTCAAGCATATAAAGTAACAATTGAACACACAAATTTTTCAGTGACTGTATTTTATGCATATATTAACGAATACATTTCTTCCCAGGCCAACAGGTGGCCAGATCTGCTCCTTTCCACTAGACCACTGTCTCTGTGGAAACAGTCTCTTCCAAGCTCACCCCACCTCTCCCAGCCCAGGTCACCCTCACTTAGTCTGGGGAGTCAATGTCTTCCACTGTCTTTCCAATCTATTGTTCTACCCTGCCTCTTCAGAACTTTCTCTTTGATTCTTAAAGAGTTTTTACTCCTTTCAGCCAAGCCCTCTCGTGATTCAAAACTTTCACAACTATTGCTTCTGTTAATAGATAAGAAAATCTATTTTAGGAATACAAAAAATCTCAATATTTACTGTTTTTCTGGGTTATCTTGCTATAAGGAATTTAATGCTCCTAGAGACAGTGTGAATGCTTCTGACCCACTAGGAGAGAGACCATCGGATCTAAAGGAGTACAGAAAACAATTGTAAGATACGTTGGGCAGAACAAATCAAGCGTTTACAAGGCTATATTGTATCCCTGTTCTGATTGCTTTGTCTTCTGCTTGAGGAGACTGCTGCCAGGTGTTAAGCCACTACCTGTGATGCCACTACTCACCCCTCTCGTAGCTTATTTATCAAAATCTTTCCCAGTATCTTTCCCCATTGTGCCAAGACACATCTTCTCACAATCCCATTCTTTTCAGTCCCTATCATTTGATCAGTGTTAAGTTTAATCAAGATTAAATCTATTACCTGTCACCTTGGTCTTCTGGGTGTATGTTTTAAATAGGGTTTGGGAAGGGAAGCATGAATACAAATGCAAGCGCTCTCTTGGGATATCTCTCTCCAGTATTGCCTAGTGGTGGTGATTCGTGGAACCCACGGGTTTTGCAGAATGGATTCAAAATCACTATCTTCCTTAATTTAGCACATAGAGGGTTTAAAAAATATCTACAACAAAGGTGCAGATGAAGCTTTGTAACTAGCTACAGAAAGCCTTGTTCCAGCTAAGCTGCTTTCTATTTCTAATTAAACCCTAATTAGAACTCATAATTTAACTGAGCTGCATTAACATTCCCTAAGATATGAAAGCTTACTGTGGCTGTTTAAAACCCATGGGTCTTGAAATAACAGCAAAGCTGTCTCACCTGGTTGTGGGGAGATTTATATATAGAATAAACCCCTCCATTTGGTAGTAATTTCAAGACATGTTTCATAAAATGTGCTTCCCATAGGCTATCAGTTCTTTCCCCTCTTTAATCCATCTTTCACTCTGTTCAGTTACCATTTTAACATATAGCTCTGATCTCACACCTTTGCCTCCATCTATGTCTTAAAACCTCTGTTGGCTACAAGATATGTGTATTGTCCAAAGTTGTCACCTGACACATGGGACCCTACCTAACCTCCCAACCACTCCTCTCACAAACGCCCTCACTCTACATATCTCCCTCCACCAAACTTACTCTTGGACCACATGTAAACGTTTGCCATGCCAGGAACCCAGAGATACAGTTTCTTTGTGTTTTCACACACGTTGTTTTCTTGTTGGGCTGTTCTTCCTCCCTTTTCTGTACTAAAACTACTAATCATCTTGAAGATGACATAGCAATGAAGTGTGGACTCTGGATTTAGACAGTATTGGTTGGGTTTGAATGTTGCATGCTGCTTACTAGCTGGATGACATTCTACAAGTTACATCATTCTCTCCTACCCCGTGAGAAAACTAGTTCTTATGTTCTGCTCAGATGAAAAATAAAAGCAAAATAGAGGCAATTACATGTTTATCATCATGATCAAAGGGGAGGAAATTGTGTGAAACTGGAGACTATTACTTAGTTTTGATGTGGGGTAGTAGTCAGTATTTCAGCTTCCTTTTCTGTACTTCAAAGTGGTAGGCATAACTCTTTGAACAGCTTGAGAAACTGATTTCACTTCAACAGGTAATTGGCTTATTTGAAGATAGGTGATGGCAAGTGTCAATGCCCTCCAGCCAAACACAACCTAGGAGTATACCTGTAGTTGAAGTTGGGTTTATTACTCATTGCAGTGAGAGAAATCACACACATAAGGAATTGTGGGGCCTCTCAGTAAGAGGGTGTTAGAAAGATCTATTATAAGATTTGGGCTTTGATTGGGTGATTTTTAGATGGGTCTAAGGAAGTGAAGGTTGCTCTATATTGGGTGCTGTCAAAAAGCAGAGCAAGCCTATGATAAGATTGATTGAGATAGGCTATCTGTAGGACCAGCAGAAGAGAGCAAGGATAATGCTGTAATAGATAAAGAAAAGCAGTCACTCATACCAGCCAGGAGATGGGTATATTTGGTCTTTAGTAGGTTACACAGTGATTGTACATTTTCCTGTGCTTAGACAAAGTTATGAAGTGGCTTTGTTTTGTCTCAATTTATCATGGACTCAGAGTGATCATATCTAATATTGGTGTTCCATAAGATTGTTTATGTCCAACTTGAGAATAACAGCTTAGCTTGAAAGCCAGGCCAGCTTCAAACAACACAGAAGCCTTAGTTGCAAGTGTCAGACCAGTTCCCAGATAGTAGTGTTTGGTGGTGGTGGTTGTTTTTGTTTTTTTTCTTTTCATGAGACAGAAAAGTGAGAGATCCTATAAAAAGTACCTCTGTAGTTTATGGCCTTTTTGGATCCTCTGTATGGGAATCACGTAGAAATATGATCAACTGTCTGGAGCCTTCTGGATGAGACTTGAATTCAAAGATGATTGGAGGCAGCGGGTAGGAGCTGAAATTTGACACAAGTTTTACCCTCCCAAGTGAGAGTGAGAGCTGTCTTTGCTGCAAGTGTTGCCAGAGGATGTCAGCCTGGAGGGACCAATAGTAAGAGTCCAGGCAAGTGGTCATTTCCTCTGTTTTGTCCATTGACTTCCAATCTCCCCCCATCTGTGTATTTCTTGGTAGTGCTCTGAGTCTGGGTCTCCATGGATGACTGCAAGACTCCAGGTAGGCATGCTTCTGTTCCTTAGTGTCATTTTCAGTGCTGACTTTTCTCTCTGTGTCAGGTCTTGCTTATGTCTTTGAAAATGTCAAATTTATTATACAGTATTAAGACACCTGAAAGTCTAAAAAAATATATATAACAAATATTAACATACCTACTACTATTTTATTTTGACAACCCAGATTCCACTTCTATAGCCCTCTCTGATCACCCTACCTTTCCCCTTCCCTGAGGTAACCATTATCCTGAATTTGGTGTTTCTTTCTCATACACTTATTTATACTTCTATGCCTATTTATATCTCAGAAAGCAATGTATTGTGCTGCTTTGAATAGTTTTAAATTTCATATGAAGAGCTTCATATATATTCAACTTATATCTTTTGTTCTACATGTTTGAGATTCATCCATGTTGAAGAACATACAGCTCTAGTTCACCCAGTTTTTTGTTATGTATCAATTATTTTTTTGAATATGCTATAATTACTGACTTTCCTGTTTTGGATATTATAGTTTTCAACAACAACAAGAAAACTATTTTGTTATGAATATTTTCATATGCATTTCCTGCTATATAGGTAGGTGAAATTCTCCAGAATGTACATGTAGGAGTGGAATTTCTGACTCATAGATTGTGTCTCCAGCTTTAATTCTTAAAATTGATCACATCACTTTACCCACCCACTAGCAGTGTAGGAAAGTTCCCCAGTCTCCTTTTACTGCCAGTGTTTGTTATTGGACTTTAAAGTTTTTGTGATGTAATAGAGTGAAATGGTATCATTTTGATTTTCATTTATATTTTCCTATTTATTGGCTAGATTAGATAATTATTCACATGGTATTTGCCATTCTAGTGGTATTGGTCACCTGAATTGCCTGTTCATATCATTTGCCTATCTTCTACTTGGTTGTTTGCTTTTTTATTAATTGGAGAAGTTCTTTGCCTGCACTGCATATGATGTTTGGTATGGTTGCAAGTATTATTTTGTAATCTGCAGATTATCTTTCCATTCTTTATGATATTTTGAATGACTGGAAGTTTTTCAATTTGAATATAGCCAGACTGTTCCAGTTTTTAGTGCCGTATAAAGAGCATCCCATAGCTTCGTGGCTTAAAACATTAACAGTTATGTTATTACATCCCATGGTTTTTCTGGATTGGAATTTGGTAAGGGCTCAGCTGAGTGCTCTGACTCAAGATCTTTTGTGTAGTTGCAAAGGGATGGTGATTGGATCCAGAACAGTGGGAAGCTGACTGGGCATTTATTTTTTCATGTAGTCCCAGAAATTCTCTATGTGATGCATCTGTAGGATCTTGTGTGGGTTTCTTCATGGCATGACAGTGTAAGGTAGTTGGGCTGCTTGCTTGGCAATTCAAGGCTCCAGGGTGTATGCTTCAATCAAGAAGGAAGCTGTTGTGCCTTTAATGACTTAGCCTTGGGATTTTGTTCTCAATTCTGCTGTATTCTTTTGTCAAAACAGTTACAGAATCCCACCCATTTTCAAAGAGAGGAGACATAGACCTCATCTCTTAATGGGAGGAGTGTCGAGGTCACATTGTAAGAAGAGCATATGGAATGGAAAATATCATTGTGATCATCTTTGGAAAACATCTGCCACATAGATTTATCAGTATTTCCCCTTACAGATTATTTTTAACATCTTGATTGAGAAATCCTTCACTAACTGAAAGACAAATTTTCTCCTATGTTTGTCTTTATAAGTTTGAGTTTGCTTTATACAATTATGTCTTGAATACATCTGGAATTCTGTGCATTATGTGAGGAAATAACCTAACTAAATTCTAATTATTTTAACATGTATTAATTATTTTTCTTCTTACCATTGATCTGAAATGCTAGATTTGGTATAAGTTTTTCACGTATGCATGATTCTACCTCAGAGCTTCTGATTCTGTCACACTGAATTTTTATTAATTGCTATAGCTTTAAAAAAAATTCTCCCCACGTTGGTCTTAAAAACTATTGTGTGTTCATTGTCTTTTATTTTTTCATAAAATTTGAGTCAGTTTAAGAACCCAAAACACCCTGTTTTCTTTGTAACGGAATGGAATTTATAAAATAGTTTGGGCAGAATTGTCATCTTTATAATATCTTGTCCTGTTATATGAGGACTATAACTATATATATTTATTCTATAATTCAAACCATTCTATATTTCTCCTTGAAGATCAGACATATCAAATTATTTCTAAATTGTTTATTTTTAAAATGTTCTATTTGTTCTAGGAAACAGAAATGCAAATTATTCTTTTAAGTTGATCTTGTATACAAGATCTTTGCTGAACTCAATTTCTAATAAGTCTAAAATGTCTATGTGAAGATAAATACTGCATGATACCACTTTTATGTGGAGTCTAAAGAATAATACAAATGAATGTATAGGCAAAATAGAAACAGACTCACAGATATAGAAAACTAGTGGTTAACGAAGGGGAGAGGGAAGGAGGAAGGGGCAACTTAGGGATTAAGAGATACAAACTACTATGTATAAAATGGGTGAGCAACAAGGATATATTGTATAGCACAAGAAATTACAGCCATTACCTTGTAATAACTTTTAATGGAGTATAACCTGTAAAAAAAAAACAAACAACAAAACAACAACAAAAAGAAAACAACACCTCAATCACTATGCTGTACACCTGAACCTAATAGATATTGTAAATCATCTGTATTTCAGTAAAAAAAAAAAAAAAAAAAAAAAAGTCTATACATTCTCTTGGGGGTTCTAGTGAAAAATGAAAGTTTCTTTTCCTTTTCACTGTATACATCCTCTTATTTTTCTTGTCCTATCTCAGTGACAGAAATCTCTAATAATATTGGAAAGAAGAGGTAATGATGGGCATTCTTGACTTGTTCTTGATTTTTAAAGCAATTGGCTCTAAACAGTTCCCCATTAAGTAAGGTAGTTGACATAGGTTTTTGGTGCATACTCCTTATTTGGTAAAAGGAGTTTCCTTCTATGCATAGAGTATTAAGAGCTATTAATTGTGATATTGGCTTGTATGGAATTCTTTTCCAGCATCTATTGTATTGATGGGATGATTTTTCTTAGTGGCAGTTTATATTACTCAGCTTTCTGTATTTAATCTCACCCTGTATTTATGTCTGTTATAAATACAAATTTATTTTAGTGTGTATATTTATTGCTATCTTTTACAAACTAGTATTTCATTTAGGTTGTTTGAGTTCATGTCACTGAGATTGATTGGGCTACAATTACCCCTTCTCGTGTTGTTCTTACTTGGTTTTGTTTTTAAGATTATACTGTGATCATAAAATTATGTGAGGAGGGTGATGTCAGCGAAAATAGCAGAATAAGGAACCCCAAAGTACATTCCTCTATAAAAGCAAAGCAAGAAACTAGCAAAAATGGCCAGAATCAAAATTTTCAGAACTCTAGAAAGTAACCAAAGTATTTCAGCAATCAGAGGAACACTTAATGAAGAAAACCTAATAAATCTTGGTAAGAACAGTGCTTTGTGGTCTTTTAACTTATCTGGGTCCCATTCTTCACTCCCTAGATTCGGAGTGGCATTGAAGATAATACCCCTGTGCAGATATCTGTACCAGAATGAACTTTATTTACAAACAATTGTGGTTTTATCTGTGTTTTTCAGGAAATGTGTCCATTTGATATAAATTGTCTAATTTATTGGCTTAAGTTTATAACATTCCTTTTTTACCTTTTATTATCTGTAGTAATATCACCTCAGTCAATGCTGATATTTTTACTTTATGTATCATCTTTTTTCTTTAGTACCCCACCTAGAGGTTTATCAATTTTTTTGATCTTCTCAGTGAACTAACATTTGGTGTCATTGACTTTTCTCTACCATTTTTCTGTTTTCTATTTCACTGATTTCTATTCTGATTTTTATTTTCTTGTTCTTTCTGGCTTAATGTGCTCTCTTCTTGTTTATAAAGGTGAATATGAAATTGCTGCTTTGAGATCTTTCTTACGATACGTATTTGGTGTTATAAATTTTCCTCAATGCACTGCTTTAGCTACATCTTGCAGATATTATGTTGTATTTTATTTTTATTCAGTTTAAAATTCCTGAATTCCTTTTTTCCCTAAGCTTTGAGATATAACTGAGATATAACATTGTGTAAGTTTAAGGTGTATAACATCATTATTTGCTACACATATATATTGTGAAATTATTACCATAATGTCAGTCAGTATCTCCATCTCACATAATTACCATGTGTGTGTGTGTAGAGAACATTTGAGACCTACTCTCTCAGCAATTTTCAAGTACATAATACAGTACTATAAATGATACTTACTGTGCTGTACATTAAATCCCTAGAACTTATTTATCTTATAACTTGAAGTTTGTACTCTTTAGCAACATCTCTCCATTCTCCCCCACAACCAGCCCCTGGAAACCACTATTTTACTCTGTTTCTGTGAGTTCAGTTTTTTAAAATTTCACATACAAGTGAGATCATAAATATTTGTTTTTCTCTGTCTACCTTATTTTACTTAATGTACTGTCTACCTTATTTTACTTAATGTACTGTCTACCTTATTTTACTTAATGTAATGTCCTCAATTTCCATCCATGCTGTCACAGAAGGCAGGGTTTCCTTCTTTATTATGGCTGAATAATATTCCATTGTGTATATATAACACAATTTCTTTTATTTGTCCATATTTAGAATGATATAATTGACATACAGCATTGTATAACTTTAAGGTGTATAGAATGACGACTTACATACACCATAAACTAATTACTACAGTAAGTTTGGTGCACATCCCTCTCATATAGATACAAAATTAAAGAAATAGAAAATTTTTTCCTTGTGTTGAGAACTCTTAGGATTTACTCTCATCAACTTTCATATATAATATACAACAGTGTTTATTATATTTATCATGTACACTATATACCTAGTACTTATCTATTTTATACCTGGAAGTTTGTAACTTTGACTGCCTTTGGACAATTTGCCCTCCCCCCACTCCCTGCCTCTGTTAACCACAAATCTGGTCTCTTTTTCTATGAGTTCATTTTTGAAATATAATTGACCTACAACACTATGTTAGTTTGTGTTACACAACATAGCGATCCAATATTTCTGTGTTTCTTCAGAATGATTACCATGATAAGTCTAATGATCTGTCAACATACAAAGATACTACGTAATTACTGACTATATTGCCCATGCTGTACATTTCATACCTGTGACTAATTTATTTTGCTATTGAAATTTGTACCTCTTATCTCCATCACCTATTTCTTCCTCCCCTCTGGCAATCACCTGTTTTTTCTCTGTATCTATAACTCTGTTTTGTTATGTTCATTTGTTTGTTTTTTTAGATTCCACATATAATGTGGAATCACATTGTGAAATCATACAGTATTTATCTCTCTATTCATGACTTATTTTACTTAGCGTTAATACCATCTAGGTCCAACCATGTTGTTACAAATACCAAGACTGTATTCTTTTTTATGGTGGAGTAATATTCTATTATATATATACACACAAACATATATACACATGTGTATGTATGTGTGTATATACATACATTTATATATATTTTCATTTTTATCCACATCATCTTTATCCATTCATCTGTTGATGGACACTTTGGTTGCTTCCATATCTTAGCATACTGTAAATAATGCTGCAATGAAAGTAGGAGTGCATATATCTTTTCTAATTAGTGTTTTCGTTTTCTTCTGATGAATACCTAGGAATGGAATTGCTGGATAATATGGTAGTTTTATTTTTAATTTTTTGAGGAGTCTCCACACTGTTTTCCACAGTGGCTGCACCAATTTACATTTCCATCAGCCATGCACTAGGTGTCCCTTTTCTCCACATCCTTGCCAACACTTGATATGTGTTGTCTTTTTGATTATAGCCATTGTGACAGATGTGAGATGATAATCTCATTGTGGTTTTGATTTACATTTCCCTGATTAGTGATATTGAGCATCTTTTCATGTGCCTGTTCGCCATCTGTATGTCTTCTTTGGAAATATATCTATTCAAGTCCCCTGCCCAGTTTTAAAATCAGTTTGTCTTTTTTGATGTTGAGTTGTATGAGTTCTTTGTATATTTTGGATATTATCCCCTTGTCAGATAGCATTTTCAAATACCTTCTCTCATTCAATAGGTGGCCTTTTCATTTTGTTGATAGGTTCTGTCACTGTACAAAAGGTTTTCAGCTTGAAGTCCCATTTGTTTGTTTTTGCTTTTGTTTTCCTTTCTTGAGACATATCCAAAAACATATTGCTAAGACTAATGTCAAAGAGTGTACTGCTTAGGTTTTCTTCAAGTTTTATGGTTTCGGTTTTACATTTAAATCTTTAATCCGTTTTAAGTTTATTTTTGTATATGATGTGAGAGAGTAGTCCAGCTTGATTCTTTTGCATGTAGCTGTCTAGTTTTCCCAACACAATTTATTGAAGAGGTTGTATTTTCCCTGTTGTATATTCTTGCCTCCTTTACTGTAGATAAATTGACCATATAAGTGTGGATTTATTTCTGGACTCTGTTCTGTTCCATTGATCTATGTGTCTGTTTTGTGCCAGTACCATACAGTTTTGATTTCTGTCACTTTGTAGTATAGTTTGAAATCAGGGAGCATGATAGCTCCAGTTTTCTTCTTCTTAAGATTGTGTTGGCTATTTGGGGGTTTTGTGTTTTCATACAAATTTAGAATTATTCTAGGCCTCTGAAAAATGCTGTTGAATCTATAGATGACCTGGGTAGTAAGGTAGTGAGGTCATTTTAACACTATTAATTCTTCCAATCCATGAGCATTGTATATCTTTCTATTTGTCTTTTCTTTAATTTCTTTCATCAGTGTCTTATACTTTTCTGAGTACAGGTCTTTTACATACTTAGTTAGATTTATGCCCAGGTATTCTATTCTTTTTTGATGTGATTGTGAATGGGATTATTTACTTAATTTCTCTTTCCGATACTTCATTGTTAGTATATAGACATGCAACTGATTTCTGTGTATTAACGTTGTATCCTGCAACTTTACCAAATTCATTGCATTCTAGTAGTTCTGTGGTAGCATCTTTAGGCTTTTCTGTGTATAGTACCATGTCATCTAGAAACAGTTGACAGTTTTACTTCTTCCTTTGGATTCCTTTTGTTTCTTTTTCTTGCCTGATCATTGTGGCTGGGACTTCCAATACTATGTTAAATTAAAATGGCAAGAGTGGGCATCCTTGTCGTGTTCCTGATCTTAGAGGAAATGCTTTCCGCTTTTCGCCATTGAATATGATGTTAGCTATGGGCTTATCACATATGGTCTTTATTATGTTGATGTATGTTCCCTCTATACCCACTTGGAGAATTTTATCATAAACGGATGTTGAATTTTGTCAGTAGCTTTTTCTGTGTCTGTTGAGATGATCATATGATTTTTATTCAATTTGTTAAAGTGGTGTATCACACTGATTGGTTTTGCAGATATTGAGCCATCTTTGCATGTCTGGGATAAATCCCACTTGATCATGGTGTATGATCATTTTAGTGTTTTGAATTCAGTGCAAAATAACTTGCAATTATTTTGTTGAGGGTTTTTGCGTCTATGTTCATCAGTGATATTGGCCTATAATTTTCTTTTATTGTGATATCTTTATCTGGTTTGGGTATCAAGGTGATGCTGGCCTTGTAGAAAGAGTTCAGAAGCATTCTTTCCTCTGTAATTTTTTGCAATAGTTTGAGAAAGATAAATTTTAACTTTAATGTCAAAATTTAACAAAAATATTTGATAGAATTTACCTGTGAAGCCGTCTGGTCACAGAGTTCTGTTTTTTGGGAGTTCTTAAATTACTGATTCAATTTTGTTTCTGGTGATTGGTCTATTCATGTTTTCTATTTCTTCATGGTTCAGTCTTGGGAGATTGTACATTTCTAAGAGTTCATTCATTTCTTGTAGGTTATTCATTTTATTGGCATAAAATTGTGTATAATAATCTTACAATCCCTTATATTTCTCTGTGTTAGTTTACCTTTCCCATTTCTGATTTTATTTATTTGGGCCCTCTTTTTGAGTCTGGCTAAATGTTTATCAATTTTGTTTATATTTACAAAGAAACAGCTTTTAGTTTCATTGATCTTTTTCTAATTTTTTGTTCTGTATTTTATTTATTTCTGCTCTGATCTTTATGACTTATTTCTACTCACTTTGAGTTTGTGTGTTCTTTTTCTAGTTCCTTTAGGTATAAGGTTAGGCTTTTTCAGATTTTTCTTATTTCCTGAAGTAGGCTTGTATGCTATAAACTTTCTCCTTTGGACTGCTTTTGCTGCATCCCATAGATTTTGGATTGCTGTGTTTTCATTTTCATTTGTCTTCAGGTATTTTCTAATTTCTTTGATTTCTTCAGTGATCAGTTGGTTGTTTAGTAGCATATTGTTTAGCTTCTCTTTGCATTTTTTTTTTGCAGTTTTTTCTTGCAACACTTCTAGTCTCATAGCATTGTGCTTGGAAAAGATGCCTGAAATTATTTCAATTTTCTTAAATTTACTGAGACTTGTTTTGTTGCCTACCATGTGATCTATCCTGAAGAATGTTCCATATGCACTTGAAAATGTATATTCTGCTGCTTTTGGATGGAATCATTTATATATATATATATATATATATATATGTGTATATATATATATATATTTATATATATAATCTATCTCCATGTGGTCTAATGTGTCCTTTCAGTTCAGTGTTTGCTTATGGATTTTATGTCTGGATTATCTGTTCATTTATGTAAGTGGGAGTGTTAAGGTCCCCTCTTATTATACTGTCAGTTTCTCCCTTTACGTTGGTTAATGTTTGCTTTATGTATTTAGGTGCTTCTATGTTGGATGCATGTATATGTACAATTGTTATCTCTTCTACTTGGATCCCTTGATCATTATGTGATGTCCTTCTTTGTCTCTTGTACAGTCTTATTTTTAAATCTATTTTGTCTGATTGTTGCCTGGGCTTTCTTTTTGTTTCCATTTGATTGGAAAACATTTTCCATCCCCTCACTTTGTCTGTGTGTCTTTAGATCTGAAGTGATTCTTTTATAGGCAGCATATATATGGGTCTTGGTTTTGTACCCATTCTGCCACTCTTTTTTTTTTTTTTTTTTTTATAATGTGGGCCTCTCACTGTTGTGGCCTCTCCCGTTGCGGAGCACAGGCTCCGGACGTGCAGGCTCAGTGGCCATGGCTCACAGGCCCAGCCACTCCGCGGCATGTGGGATCTTCCCTGACTGGGGCACGAACCCGTGTCCCCTGCATTGACAGGTGGACTCTCAACCACTACGCCACCAGGGGAGCCCTCTGCCACTCTTTTGATTGGAGCATTTATTCCATTGATATTTAAAGTAATTCTTGATAGGCATGTACTTATTGTCATTTTGTTAATTGTTTTGGGGTTGTTTTTGTAGGTCTTTCTGTTCCTTTCTTCTTTTGCTCTTTTTCATTGTGATTTGATGACTGTATTTAGTGTTATGTTTTTCTATTACAGATTCTTGGTTCGTGGTTACCATGATATAGATATATAGATTCAGCTGCTGATGTTTGCATTTTAAATGCACTTTAACCACCCTGCATTTTTACACCCTCCCATGTTTACTATTTTTGACATTTTTTACATCTTTTGTGTATCTCTTAGCTACTTATTGTGGATATAAATGATTTTTACTGCTTTTGTCTTTAAACCCTCCTACTAGCTATATACATGGTTGATTTACTACCTTTACTATATAATTGTTTTTACCAGTAAGATTTCTTTCATATTTGTTTATATTTCTAGTTGTGGTCTTTTCTGCTTAGACAAGTCCCTTTAACATTTCTTGTAAAGCTGGTTTTGTAGTGTAGTGATAAATTTTTTTTTTTTTTTTTGCGGTACGTGGGCCTCTCACTGTTGTGGCCTCTCCCGTTGCGGAGCACAGGCTCTGGACACGCAGGCTCAGCGGCCATGGCTCACAGGCCCAGCCGCTCTGTGGCATGAGGGATCTTTCTGGACTGGGGCACGAACCTGCATCCCCTGCATTGGCAGGTGGACTCTCAACCACTGCACCACCGGGGAAGCCCTGTAGTGATAAACTCTTAGCTTTGGCTTGTCTGTAAAACTTTGATCTCTCTTTCAAATTTGAATGAAAGCCTTGCTGGGTATTCTTGGTTTTAGGTTTTTCCCTTTCATCACTTTATATATTTTGTGCCACTCCCTTCTTGCCTACTGAGTTTCTGCTGAAAAGTCAGGTGATAGCCTTATGGGAGTTCCCTTGTATGTAATTTGTTACTTTTACCTTGCTGCTTTTAATATTGTATCTTTATTTTTTTCCATTTCCATTACAATGTGTTTTGGTGTGGTTCTCTGTGGGTTGTTTGGACTTTCTGTGCTTTTTGGACCTGGATATCTGTTTCTTTCCCAGGTTAGGGAAGTTTTCAGCTATTAGGTCTTCAAGTAAGTTCTCTGCCCCATTCTGTCTTATTTTTCTGGAACCTCTAAAATGTGATTGGTAGTATGCTTGATGTTGTCCCAGATGTCTCTCATACTGCTCTCAGTATTTTTTTTTCTGTTCAGCATTACTTATTTCCACTACTGTCTTCCAGTTCACTGATCCATTCCTCTGTATCATTTAATCTACTGTTGAGTGCTTCTAATGTATTTTTTCAGTTTAGTTGTTTCCTTCATCTCTCTTTGGTTCTTCTTTATATTTTCTAACTTTTTGTTAAAAATGTCTAACTTCTCACTCTGTTCATCCATTCTTCTAAGTTCTTTGAGCATCTTTACAGTCATTACCTAATTCTTCTTCTGGGGGTTTTGTCTTTTTCCTTCATTTAGTACATATTCCTCTGTTGCCTCATTTTGCCTAATTAGCTATTTTCTGTTTTAATTTCTATGTACTTAGGTTTATAATGTTTCTAGTGTTGAAGAAGTGGCCGTTTGTAGGAGATGTTGTATTCATCCCAACAGTGTACTCCCTCTGGTCACCAGAGCTATAAGCTATATGGGTGCCGCCTATGTGGGCTGTGTGGACCCTTCTGTTGTAGTGGGAAGTCTGCTAGGTGTGGCTGGCCCCTGGTCTGGTTGGTTTCCAGGCTTTTCCTTGTGCAGAGCTTGATGTCCACAGATGGGTGGACCCTGGTTCACGAGGTGGCTGGCTGCTGAGCCCTGGGGGTTCCTGGGACTAGTACTGGCCCACTAGTGGGCAGAGCCATGTTCTGGGGTAGGTGGTTGTAGGCCAGTAGTCTGAGATCTAGTGTCAGCCTGGTGGTGGGTGGGGCCAGTTTCTGACGTGGCTGGCTATGGGGTCTGGGGTGTCTAAATACTGATGTTGGCCCACTGCTGAGTGGGGCCACATTCTGGGTCATCTGGCTGAGGGGTCCAATGGCTGAGGATTCCCAAAATGGCACTTGCCAGCACCAGTATACTTGTGGTAGAGTAAGCTCTCCCAAATAGCTGCTGTGTACCCAGAGTGAGCTCTGATTGCCTCCTGCTTTTCTGGGAGGCTAAGATCAGCAAGTGGGTTTGACTCAGGCTTCTTTCCAACTACTGCTTCTGCCCTGGATCCGGTGAGATTTTGTGTGCCCTTTAAAAGTGGAGTGTCTATTTCCTGTGGTCCTCTGACTCCCCCAAAAGTAAGCTCTGCTGGCCTTCAAAACCAAATGTTCTGGGGGCTCATCTTCCCCATGCAGGACCTCTGGCATGAACCCTATGTGAGTCTCAGACCCCTTGATCCTTGGGGAGAACATCCACAATGTTATTACCTTCCCATTTGTGAGTTACTCACCCAGGAATATGGGTCTCGATTATACTGTATCTCTACCCTCTCACTCATCTGCAAGTTGTAGAAGATCTTTTCTGCTAGTCTGCAGGTCATTCTCATCATTAGTTGCTCTGTAAATAGTTGTGATTTTGGAGTGCCCGTGGGAGGAGGTGAGCCAAATTTCTTCCTACTCTGCCATCTTGGCCACTCCCTAATAACACATTTTCTTTATCTATTGAACTGTTGATGGACACTTAGGTTGTTTCCATGTCTTGTCTATTATGAATAAGGCTGCAAAGAACATAGGTGTGTAGGCATCTCTTTGAGACACTTATTTCATTTCCTTTAGATACATACCCAGATGAAATTACTGGATCATATGGTCATTTTGTCTTTTACCTTTTGAGGAACCTCTGTACTGTTTTCCATAATGGCTGTAAAATTTACATTCCCACCAAAAGTGCACCAAGTTTCCCTTTTTCTTCACATCCTTGCTAACACTTGTGTTGGAGGAGGTCATTGAGAGGATGTGACCACCAGCTGACTCTTGAGCAGGACCTGGGCAATCGGAGACTCCTTAGCCCATCCCCTTGGGGAAGATATCTTTTTGCCCTAGGCTGCCTAGGTTTGGGGGAGGTATGACAAGTAATTGGAAACCATCTTTCCTATGCTCTTCAGTGTGTCTTTTATTTGTTTCACCCAAGTGCTGTAATCCCACACCTGGAATCCTTAACTCTTGTGAAGGTATTTTTGTGTGTGGATAGTTATTCAAACTGATTTTTCTGGGAGGGGCTGAGTGCTAGAAACTCCTATACCATCATCTTGCTGACATCACTCCTGAATTCCCTTTTGACTTTGACCCATGGGTTATTGAGAACAGTTTTAGTTTCCAAATATTTGGAATTTTCCCAGATATCTTTCCATTCTCTATCTCAAATTATTTTTGTGGTTTAAAAAGAAAAAAAAACCTTCTATGACTTGAATCTTTTAAAATTTATTCAGAATTTCGAATGGTTTATCTTGATAAATGTGCCAGATATACTTGAAAAGAATGTATCTTCTTCAGTTTTTAGGTATTCTAATAAATGTCAATTGTTTATTGTTCAAATGTATGTCCTTACTGACTTTATTATATTAATCGGACAGCGGTGTTAATCTGTGAATTTGTCTATCATTCTTTGTAGTTTTACAAGTTTTTCATGTATTTTGAAACTCAGTTGTTAGGTGAATGAACATTTTGAATTATCTCCCCCATATTCTGAATTATTGTGTTCATGCCTTATAATTCTATGTTTTAAGTCTGTTTAAACCACACATTATGTAGACATTATGTTTTCATTTATGTGTACTCACATATTTCCTTTCCACTGCTTTTCATACTTTCTTACATTCCCATCTTTCCCTCTGGGATCACTTTCCTTCTCCCTGAACAACTCTTTAGAATTTGTTTTAGAGCAACTCTGCTCAAGATAAATTATTTCAGATTTTGATTTCTGAAAATATGTATGTGAATGATATTTTCACTCACTATAGAATTCTTGATTAGTAGTTATTTTCTTTCATAAATTTAAAGATGTCATTTCATTGTTTTCTGGCTCCCACTGTTTCTTTTAATTCAGGTGTAAGTCTTATTGCTACTCCTGTGAGGATAATGTGACTTTGTAATCTGGATGCTTTAAAAATCTTAATTTATGTCCTTGGTTTTCAGTAGTTTTACTAGGATGTGTCAAGGTGTGGTGATTCTTCATATTTATTTTGCTTGGGGTTTGCAGAGCTTCTTTTGTCTGTGGGCCTTTTATTAGTTTTAGAAAATTCTCTTCAAATATTGTTTTTGCTCCATTCCCCTCTCCTTCTGGGATTCTAATAAAAAATATTTACGTAATACATGTATATATATATACTGCATATTTCTTTTTCTTTCATTTCAAATATCTTCTATTGACCTGTCTTACATCTCACTAACCCTATATTCTGCTATGCATAATCTGCTATAAACCTAACATTGTGTTATTAATTTCAGATGTAGTAATTTTCATTCCAATATATATTATAAATTTCAGTCTGTCATAATTCTCCATGTTTTCTTCTATTTCTCTGCTTAAAACACTCTAAGTCACTTATTTAAAAATACTTTCTGCTAACTCCAATATATTGGTTTCTGTCTTTCTTCTTCTGCTTTTATGGTTCTGCCCCTAGGCATGCCTAGAAATTTTTATTAAATATAGGACATTGTGTATAAAAATTATGAAGCCTCTAGATGAACTTCTGGTTAAGTTCCATAAGACAGGGTTCACTCTTTTGTTAGATACAGACAGAATATGAAATGATTTAATGTAATCAAGGGCTGAATAACATTGACCATGACCTTGGATTAGAGTTTAGGTAAGGCTCAGTTAGTTTCTGTTTAAACTCCCATTCTTTGGGTATAGGTATCCAGTGTTTTCAACTGATAGAATGGTGTTTATTCTGAGGACCCCTTCTGGTGAAGATTCCCCTTCCCTGTCTTGAAAAGTTGGCAAATGTCTTGAGAGGAAAACCATCTGTGCCTGAGGCATTAATTTTCTCTCTGCAGAATCTCAAACTGCTGAAAGTTCTTCTGGTTTCTTACTAGCCTCAGAAAATTTTATGTTCTGTGCACAATATCATCAATAACCCCAGTAAAAAGTGTCTTTATGTTGTCACTCATCTCTTTGAAGCTCTCCTTTGCCCCAAATGTTTACCTCTCTACGTCTCAATTTTTTTTGTAGCTCTAATACTATTAGTTACGTGATTTTTAAAATTTATCTAGAATTTTTAGTTCTTAAAGAGAGCACTGGCCTGCTGCAAGTTGTTCCCATCCTTTGAGCTTTCAATTTCAATTACTATTTTCTTTTCACAAGTTCTTTATTAGATCTATCTGGCCATTATTTATAGACTCTTGATTCTTCTTATCAAATTTCTCCTTTATTTTCTATGAACATTTTAACCATACTATTTTTTTTCCTGTTCTGTACTCAATAATTCCATAATCTGAAGTTCTTGGGGGTATAATTGTTACTTGTTACTCCACCTGACACTTACTGATGGGGGCTTGTTTCCTCCTGAAGTGGGTAAATATTGTTAGTGAGCCTATGCTTACCTGATTATGTTAAAACTTAATAGGCCTATGCATTGAGGAGCTTATATTGAAGGTGTATTCTTCCAGAGAGGATTCATGGTGGCTTCTGTCACTTTAAGTTCCTGACTCACTGTCCCCTGGGCCATTCTAAATTCAACCCTCAGATCCAACTCAAGGCTAACGTACTGGCTTAATAATAGTCCCCAAAGATGTAAACATCCTAATCCTTAGAATCTGTGAATATGCTACCTTATGTGGCAAAAGTGACCTTGCAGATAAGATTCAGTTGGGGAATGTGAGATGTAGAGAATTGTAAATAACCAGGTGGCCCTGAGAGAATCACAATATTCCTATTAAAAGGGAGTCCGGAGACCAAAACGAAGAGATGATGCTGGCTTTTAAGGTGAAGAAAGCCATTAGGAGTGGTGCCTGGAAGCTGGCAGAGGCAAGTAATGAGTTCTTCCCTGCAGCCTCCAGAAGGAACACATTCTTGGTCTTAGTTTGATTTTAGCCCCAAAAGACCCATTTTAGATTTTGGACTTCCAGAACTCTATGAGAATAACTTTGTGTCTTAAGCCACACAATTCATGACAATTTCTTATGGTAGCAATAAACTAATACAGCTAGCTTGTGATTACAGATTTTCTAGGAGATCCCTAATTTTTTTCCCCAAGCAGAGGCCTGGGATGGACAGTCTTCTTGCCATTCCTCCTCCTATGGTCCTGGATGCTTACAGAAGTTTCATTCTAACACCTCAACTTGTGAAGGCCCAAGATTTTGTCTTCTGTTCCCCTGTTACTGTTAAAACAAAATATTTAGGATTTTTTTGTTTCAGCAGATACTCCCAGGCAGCCTGGCAATCCCATGTTCACTTCTCTCTTGTGTTTTTAATTGTGTCTTCTCCAGAATTTCTAGGTATTGGTAGAAGGAGAGAGTCAGATTCTAAGATAAATTGCTTTGTGCTGTTATTTTTTTTAAAACCTATAAAATGAATATTGTCATAGAAATTACATAATAGAGTTGAAACATTCAATAAATACTTCAGTGATGATAGAGATTATTATGATGACTTACGGCTGATCCAAGCAAACTGAATTAACCAATTTTTCCTTTGCTTCCATAACCAATTTATACAAATATATAACTCTATTTGTGACAATATATGACACACTCTGACAGGCATTGCATTAAAGACTATATTTTGTATGGAGTGTTTTCAAATTGGTCTGGCTTCGTGAGGAACAAAAACTTAATTGAAACTACTATTTGAGGTATGTCTATTTCAGGTTTCTACCTTTTAAACATATCTGAAGCAACTGCTTCCTTAATTTGAGATTTTAGAACACAAGAACAAAAGATTGATTTAGAAGGATGGAACCTGCATTTTATTTATTTATTTATTTTTCCTTTCACAGTATACTTTTTTTTTTAAAACATCTTTATTGGAGTATAATTGTTTTACAATGGTGTGTTAGTTTCTGCTTTATAACAAAGTGAATCAGTTATGCATATACACATGTCCCCATATCTCTTCCATCTTGTATCTCCCTCCCTCCCACCATCCCTATCCCAAACCCTTTAGATGGTCACAAAGCACCGAGCTGATCTCCCAGTGCTATGCGGCTTCTTCCCACTAGCTATCTATTTTACATTTGGTAGCGCATATACGTCTATGCCACTCTCTCACTTTGTCCCAGCTTACCCTTCCCCCTCCCCGTATCCTCAAGTCCATTCTCTAGTAGGTCTCTGTCTTTACTCCCATCTTGCCCCTAGGTTATTCATGAACATTTTTTTTTTTAGATTCCATATATATGTGTTAGCATACTGTATTGTTTTTCTCTTTCTGACTTACTTCACTCTGTATGACAGACTCCTAGGTCCACCCACCTCACTACAAATAATTCAATTTCGTTTCTTTTTATGGTTGAGTAATATTCCATTGTATATATGTGCCACATCTTCTTTATCCATTCATCTGTTGATGGACACTTAGGTTGCTTCCATGTCCTGACTATTGTAAATAGAGCTGAAATGAACATTTTGGTACATGACTCTTTTTGAATTATGGTTTTCTCAGGATATATGCCCAGTAGTGGGATTGCTGGGTTGTATGTTAGTTCTATTTTTAGTTTTTTAAGGAACCTCCAAATTGTTCTCCATAGTGGCTGTATCAATTTACATTCCCACCAACAGTGCAAGAGTGTTCCCTTTTCTCCGCACCCTCTCCAGCATTTACTGGTTGTAGATTTTTTGATGATGGCCATTCTTACCAGTGTGAGATGATATCTCATTGTAGTTTTGATTTGCATTTCTCTAATGATCAGTGACGTTGAGCATTCTTTCATGTGTTTGTTGGCAATCTGTATATCTTCTTTGGAGAAATGTCAATTTAGGTCTTCTGCCCATTTTTGGATTAGGTTGTTTGTTTTTTTGATATTGAGCTGCATGAGCTGTTTGTAAATTTTGGAGATTAATCCTTTGTCAGTTGCTTCATTTGCAAATATTTTCTCCCATTCTGGGGGTTCTCTTTACGTCTTGTTTATGGTTTCCTTTGCTGTACAAAAGCTTTTAAGTTTCATTAGGTCCCATTTGTTTATTTTTGTTCTTATTTCCATTTCTCTAGGAGGTGAATCAAAAAGGATCTTGCTGTGTTTTATGTCATAGAGTGTTCTGCCTATGTTTTCCTCTAAGAGTTTGATAGTGTCTGGCCTTACATTTGGTCTTTAATCCATTTTGCATATATTTTTGTGTATGGTGTTAGGGAGTGTTCTAATTTCATTCTTTTACATGTAGCTGTCCAGTTTTCCCAGCACCACTTATTGAAGAGGCTGTCTTTTCTACACTGTATATTCTTGCCTCCTTTATCAAAGATAAGGTGACCATATGTGCGTGGGTTTATCTCTGGGCTTTCTATCCTGTTCCATTGATCGATATTTCTGTTTTTGTGCCAGTACCATACTGTTTTGGTTACTGTAGCATTTGTAGTATAGTCTGAAGTCTGGGAGCCTGATTCCTCCATCTCCATTCTTCTTTCTGAAAATTGCTTTGGCTATTCAGGGTCTTTTGTGTCTCCATACAAATTGTGAAATATTTTGACCTAGTTGTGTGAAAAATGCCATTGGTAGTTTGATAGGGATTGCATTGAATCTGTAGATTGCTTTGGGTAGTATAGACATTTTCACAATGTTGATTCTTCCAATCTAAGAACATGGTATATCTCTCCATCTGTTTCTATCATCTTTAATTTCTTTCATCAGTGTCTTATAATTTTCTGCATACAGGTCTTTTGTCTCCTTAGATAGGTTTATTCCTAGGTATTTTATTCTTTTTGTTGCAGTGGTAAATGGGAGTGTTTTCTTCATTTCACTGTCAGATTTTTCATCATTAGTGTATAGGAATGCAAGAGATTTCTGTGCATTAATTTTGTATCCTGCTACTTTACCAAATTCATCAATTAGCTCTAGTCGTTTTCTGATAGCATCTTTAGGATTCTCTATGTATAGTATCATGTCATCTGCAAACAGTGACAGCTTTACTTCTTCTTTTCCAATTTGGATTCTTTTTATTTCTTCTTCTTCTCTAAATGCTGTGGCTAAAACTTCCAAAACTATGTTGAATAATAGTGGTGAGATTGGGCAACCTTGTCTTGTTCCTGATCTTAGAAGAAATGGTTTCTGTTTTTCACCATTGAGAACGATGTTGGCTGTGGGTTTGTCATATATGGTCTTTCTTATGTTGATGTAAGTTCCCTCTATACCTACTTTCTGGAGGGTTTTTTATTATAAATGGGTGTTGAATTTTGTGGAAACATTTCTCTGCATCTATTGAGATGATCATATGGTTTTTCTCCTTCAATTTGTTAATATGTTGTATTACATTGATCGATTTGTGTATATTGAAGAATGCTTGCATTCCTGAGTAAACCCCACTTGATCATGGTGTATGATCCTTTTAATGTGCTGTTGGATTCTGTTTGCTAGTATTTTGTTGAGGGTTTTTGCATCTGTGTTCATCAGTGATATTGGCCTGTAGTTTTCTTTCTTTGTGACATCTTTGTCTGGTTTTGGTATCAGCATGATGGTGGCCTCATAGAATGAGTTTGGGAGTGTTCCTCCCTCTGTTATATTTTGGAAGACTTTGAGAGGATAGGTGTTAGCTCTTCTCTAAATGTTTGATAGAATTCGCCTGTGAAGCCATCTGGTCCTGGGCTTTTGTTTGTTGGAAGATTTTTAATCACAGTTTCAATTTCAGTGCTGGTGATTGGTCTGTTCTTATTTTCTATTTCTTCCTGGTTCAGTCTCAGAAGGTTGTGCTTTTCTAAGAATGTGTCCATTTCATCCAGGTTGTCCATTTTATTGCCATATATTTGCTTGTAGTAATCTCTCACGATACTTTGTATTTTTGCAGTGTCATTTGTTACTTCTCCTTTTTCATTTCTACTTCTATTGATTTGAGTCTTCTCCCTTTTTTTCTTGATGCATCTGGCTAATGGTTTAACAATTTTGTTTATCTTAAAGAACCAGCTTTTAGTTTTATTGATCTTTGCTATCGTTTCCTTCATTTCTTTTTCATTTATTTCTGATGTTATCTTTATTACTTCCTTTCTTCTGCTAAATTTGGGGTTTTTTTGTTCTTTCTCTAATTGCTTTAGGTGTAAGGTTAAGTTGTTTATTTGAGATTTTTTTGTTTCTTTAGGTAGGATTGTAGTGCTCTAAACTTCCCTCTTAGAACTGCTTTTGCTGCATCCCATAGGTTTTGGGTCATCGTGTTTTCATTGTCCTTTGTTTCTAGGTATTATTTGATTTCTTCAGTGATCTCTTGGTTATTAAGTAGTATTTTTTAGCCTCCATGTGTTTGTATTTTTTACAGATTTTTTTCCTGTAATTGATATCTAGTCTCATAGCGTTGTGGTCAGAAAAGATACTTGATACAATTTCAATTTTCTTAAATTTACCAAGGCTTGACTTGTGACCCAAATATGATTATCCTGGAGAATGTTCCATGAGCACTTGAGAAGAATGTGTATTCTGTTGTTTTTGGATGGAATGTCCTGTAAATATCAATTAAGTCCATCTTGTTTAATGTATCATTTAAAGCTTGTGTTTCCTTATTTATTTTCATTTTGGATGATCTGTCCATTGGTGAAAGTGGGGTGTAAAAGTTCCCTACTATGATAGTGTTACTGTCGATTTCCCCTTTTATGGCTGTTAGCATTTACCTCATGTATTAGAGGTGCTCCTATGTTGGGTGCATAAATATTTACAGTTGTTATATCTTCTTCTTGGGTTGATCCCTTGATCATTATGTAGTGTCCTTGTCTCTTGTAATAGTCTTGTTTTAAAGTCTATTTTGTCTGATATGAGAATTGCTACTCCATCTTTCTTTTGATTTCCATTTACATGGAATATCTTTTTTCATACCCTTACTTTCAATCTGTATGTGTCCCTAGGTCTGAAGTGGGTCTCTTGTAGACAGCATATATACGGGTCTTGTTTTTGTATCCATTCAGCCAGTCTATGTCTTTTGTTTGGAGCATTTAATCCATTTACCTTTAAGGTAATTATCGATATGTATGTTCCTGTGAAGCTGGTTTGGTGGTGCTGAATTCTCTTAGCTTTTACTTCTTTGTAAAGATTTTAATTTCTCCGTGAAATCTGAATGAGATCCTTGATGGGGAGAGTAACCTTGGTTGTAGGTTTTTCTCCTTCATCACTTTAATTATGTCCTGCCACTCCCTTCTGGCTTGCAGAGCTTCTGCTGAAAGTTCAGCTGTTAATACAGAAGGGAATCTCCATAGTTTATTTGTTGTTTTTCCCTTGCTGCTTTTAATAATTTTTCTTTGTATTTAATTTTTGATAGTTTGATTAATATGTGTCTTGACATGTTTCTCCTTGGATTTATCCTGTATGGGACTCTCTGTGCTTCCTGGACTTGATTAACTATTTCCTTTCCCATGTTAGGCAAGTTTTCAACTGTAAGCTCTTTAAATATTTTCTCAGTCCCTTTTTCTCTTCTTCTTCTGGGACCCCTATAATTCGAATGTTGGTGCATTTAATGTTGTCCCAGAGGTCTCTGAGACTGTCCTCAATTCTTTTTATTCTTTTTTCTTCATTCTGCTCTGCAGTAGTTATTTCCAATATTTTATCTTCCAGGTCACTTATCTGTTCTTCTGCCTCAGCTATTCTGCTATTGAGCCCTTCTAGAGAATTTGTAATTTCATTTATTGTGTTGTTCATCACTGTTTGTTTGCTCTTTAGTTCTTCTAGGTCCTTGTTGAACGTTTCTTGTATTTCCTCTATTCTATTTCCAAGATTTTGGATCATCTTTACTATCATTATTCTGAATTCTTTTTCAGGTAGACTGCCTGTTTCCTCTTCATTTGTTAAGTCTGGTGGGTTTTTGCCTTGCTCCTTCATCTGCTGTGAATTTCTGTCTTCTTATTTTGCTTAACTTACTGTATTAGGGGTTTCCTTTTCGCAGGCTGCAGGTTTGTAGTTCCTGTTGTTTTTGGTATCTGTCCCCAGTGGCTAAGTTTGGTTCAGTGGGTTGTGTAGGCTTCCTGTTGGAGTGGACTAGTGCCTATGTTCTGGTGGATGATGCTGGATCTTATCTTTCTGGTGGGAAGGTCCATGTCTGGTGGTGTGTTTTGGGGTGTCTGTGGCCTTATTATGATTTTAGGCAGCCTCTCTGCTAATGGATGGGGTTGTGTTCCTGTCTTCCTAGTTATTTAGCATAGGGTATCCAGCAGTGTAGCTTGCTGGTCATTGAGTGGAGCTGGGTTTTGGTGTTGAGATGGAGATCTCTGGGACATTTTCGCTGTTTGATATTACGTGGAGCTGGGAGGTCTCATGTGGATGAGTGTCCTGAACTTCGCTCTCCCTCCTCAGAGGCACAGCCCTGATGCCTGGCTGGAACACAATGAGCCTGTCCTCCACATGGTTCAGAATAAAAAGGAGAAAAAAAAGAAAGAAGAAGATAAAATAAAATAAAGTAAAATAAAATAAAGTTATTAAATAAAAATAATTATTAAAAAAAAATTTTAAGTAGTAAAAAAAAAAAAAAAAAGATGAGAGCAACCAAACCAAAAAACAAATCCACCAATGATAACAAGTGCTAAAAACTATACTAAAAAAGAAAGAAACAAACAACAGAACTCTAGGACAAACGGTAAAAGCAAAGCTATACAGACAAAATCACACACAGAAGCATACCCATACACACTCACAAAAAGAGAAAAAGGGAAAAAAAAATATCTGTCGTTGCTCCCAAAGTCAACCTCCTCAACTGGGGATGGTTCGTTGTCTATTCGGGTATTCCACAGATGCAGGGTACATCAGGTTGACTGTGGAGATTTAATCCGCTGCTCCTGAGGCTGCTGGGAGAGGTTTCCCTTTCTCTTCTTTGTTCTCACAGCTCCTGGGTCTCAGCTTTGGATTTGGCCCCGCCTCTGCGTGTAGGTCGCCTGAGGGCGTCTGTTCTTCACTCAGACATGTCGGGATTAAAGAAGCCACTGATTCGGGGGCTCTGGCTCACTCAGGCTGGGCGGAGGGAGGGGTACAGATGCGGGGTGAGCCTGCGGCGGCGGAGGCCGGCATGACATTGCACCACCCTGCGGCACGCAGTGTGTTCTCCCGGGGAAGTTGTTCCTGGATCGCGGGACCCTGGCAGTGGCGGGCTGCACAGGCTCCCGGGAGGGGTGGTGTTGATAGTGACCTGTGCTTGCACACAGGCTTCTTGGTGGTGGCGGCAGCAGCAACCTTAGCATCTCATGCCCGTCTCTGGGGTCCGCGCTGTTAGCCGCGGCTCGTGCCCATTTCTGGAGCTCCTTTAAGCGGCGCTCTTAATGCCCTCTCCTTGCGCACCAGGAAACAGAGAGGCAAGAAAAAGTCTCTTGCCTCTTCAGCAGCTCCAGAACTTTTTCCGGACTCCTCCCATCTAGCCGTGGCGCACTAACCCCCTTCAGGCTGTGTTCACGCAGGCAACCCCAGTCCTCTCCCTGCGCTCTGACCAAAGCCCGAGCCTCAGCTCCCAGCCCCGCCCGCCCCGGCAGGTGAGCAGACAAGCCTCTCAGGCTGATGAGTGCTGGTCGGCACCGATCCTCTATGTGGGAATCTCTCCGCTTTGCCCTCTGTACCCCGGTGACTGCGCTCTCCTCTGCAGCTCTGAAGCTTCCCCCCTCCGCCACCTACAGTCTCCGCCCGCAAAGGGGCTTCCTAGTGTGTGGAAACCTTTCCTCCTTCACAGCTCCCTCCCAGTGGTGCAGGTCCTGTCCCTATTCTTTTGTCTCTGTTTTTTCTTTTTTCTTTTGCCCTACCCAGGTACGTGGGGAGTTTCTTGCCTTTTGGGAGGTCTGAGGTCTTCTGCCAGCGTTCAGTAGGTGTTCTGTAGGAGCTGTTCCACCTGTAGATGTATTTCTGATGTATTTGTGTGGAGGAAGATGATCTCCATGTCTTACTCTTCTGCCATCTTCGAACCTGGCTTTTAGAATTAAAATTTTGTTGAAACTGATTTGTAATCTTCACCTTAAGACTAAACTCAGGATTAAAAGGGTATTAAATCAGAGTCAAGACATCAGTGAGGGTAAATGAGCTTTCCAGTACACTGGAAATCTGAAGGCAGAGACATGAATCAGGGACCTGTGGAGAATGACTAATTTCTATTGGAGCGTATAGCATAATTTCTGTTAAAGCACCTATTAGGGCATAGGTTTGATTCTGAATTTTTTTTAACTTGCTAATCTTTTACTTTCTTTTTTCAAATTTATCATGAATATTCTTTTTTATCCAAGTATAGTTGACTTACAAGGTTGTGTTTCTGGTGTACAGCAAAATGACTCAGTTATATATATATATTTTTTTCAGATTCTTTTCCCATATAGGTTATTACAAAATATTGAGTATAGTTCCCTGTTCTATACAGTAGGCCCTTGTTGGTTATCTATTTTATATATAGTAGTATGTTTATGTTAATCCTAAACTCCTAATTTATCCCTCCCTCACCGTTTCCCCTTCAGTAACCATAAATTTGTTTTCTATGTCTGTGGGTCTATTTCTGTTTTGTATATAAGTTCGTTTGTATCATTTTTTTTTAGATGACGCTGAATTTTAAGAACAAAGGAGCCTTCTGTAATTCTCTAAAACAAAAATGATACTTGGTGTTCTTTCTGAAAAGATAATTCTAGAGTAAACGATGGCAATGGGATAGCAAAAATTGGATTTCTTACATTTGGGGAGATCCTAGCTTGTAAGAACAATGTGACTAGCTACTGAATATCTTATGAGGGATGAGGCCACCCATGACTAGAAATGCTGCTTCCATTCCTGTCCTGTATTGCCACCATACGTTTGGTATGTTTCTGTATTCTTGGTTAAACAAATTGGAAATTTAATCTTATGGTAATCTTTGGTCTATGAGAAGAGCTGCAGAGATTTATCTAGCATTCTATACAATTACATTAGCTATAATTACATAAAGAATAGCATCTGGCTACTATAAATTATAGTTCTGTATTTTTCTACTATGGGATTGACTTCAAGTCTCCCTTGAAAATAATTGATAAAACCCTAAGCAGTGTGGGCAAATGAATTTTAACTTTTCTCATGTGGTATTTTTATTTTCTATTGCTTTTCAGATATTGCTGTCTAACTCAGGGCTAATATTTGCATCTCATGCTGTATCATTTCTGTTTCAAATAATATACGTGGACCTCAAACTAAATTTTGCAGCTGGAAAGTCCATGACCAAACAAGACGTAGGCATGGCTGCATCTGTGTGCTCAGATGAGTTTGCCCAGCAATTCCCTCCTCTTCCTCTCTCCCTCCATTTGTTTCCTTCCTCTCTGGTTTCTCTCTCCTCTTTTCCTGATTCCCTCCCTCTTTGTCTTTCCTTTTTCTCAGTATGGACTTTGTTTTTATGAGCTCCTTTTTCCCAGATAGCAGGAATGATAGTGACCAGAAACTCAAGATTTAGATGGTACCTAGATCTCTTGACTCCAGAACAAGACTGATGCTCTCTCTTCAATTACCTACATGGCAAGCCTTAGAGATGATCTAATGGGGCCACAGTGATCTGATCAGCGTGGTCAGGTGCGTGAAGTACTCTTTGGCTAATCCCAGGATGAATAACCTGTGGAAAGGTGAGAGGCAAAGTCAACCACACTGAAACTACAAGGAAGGTGTTCGCCACAGCCAAGGGAAGGTCTTTTATAAGAAGATAGAGAGTCATGATAGCTCACACATAAGCTACACAATTCTGTGCATCCCATACTCTTCTGTGCTGAAGTAGCTTTTATATCAGGGCCTTAATCAAATATGTAGTTTTCAGCATCTTGGTCTGTATTTGTTTAAAGTTCAGACTTTAAATGCTGTCTCTAATACTCTCATTATTTTCACTAATGTTAGCTCTATAAATATGTCTCTGACTGCGTAGAAGGTAAGAAGGGCATTTCTCCTCTAAAGTACTTTGCAGAAATATCTGCTGATAATTATTGAGGGACATCTCGCTCTTCCCATTTGTGGGAGGTGAAGTTTGCTGGATGCTTCTCTAGCTAAGTAATTTTTGGCCATCAATTAAAGGTAGATGCAGCTTGAGGACCAGTGGGCTCTTTGCCATCAATTGATCTGAGGCAAATTGTAATCTTCCCAAGTAGAGTTCGGCTTTCTGCATAATCTCATTCAAATTGTATACCTTTGTCTTACCTCCATTTAGAGACATTTTTAATTAGTATTAGTCACAGTAATTACTGGTAATTCTCTTTTTCGATTGATTTCTACTGCTTATAAAGTGAGTCATTAAGTGCCACCACAGTTCAGTCTCTCAATTCTGAGGGTGGGCAGAAATAAGCATCTCTGTGCACGAGCAGCATATCGTGGGGGAATTGCTAATTTCTGATTGGTCATATTCAGTTTTGGTTCAGAATTCAATCAGTGATATACATTCATAAGTTGTAAATTTTGATAACCTTTTAAAAATAAAGTTTAATCCTTATAATTTATGCAGTGATTCTTACTTTGAATAGCCAACAAAGTTAGCTCCTGAAACAGTCTTTTCACTCTTAAGCTCACTGCGAAAGACGTGCACAACGTGTGTGTGAATCAGTGGGTACATGTTTGTGTGTAGTAAGCTGCAGTTGAGGGTTGAGACAAGTGGTCCCACTGAGGTGGTGGGAGTGAAGTGGGGTGAAGGGGGAGTCCTATCATTGCCGCTGGCTCACCGTGTTGCCCCCTCAGCCTCTCTGTTCAGCTTCTTATCATTGCACGGGTGTAAGATCCAGTCCTTTTGAGAAAAGGATTACTTTTGTAGTAAGCCAAACTATCATACTACTTATCGTTTCATGCCTTCTATTCTGTGGACTACAGTAGCACTTGTAATTCTAATACTATTGGACTTTTTATTCATGAAAAATATAATTTTGATTATATGTTTTCGATTATACATTATTTGATATAATTCATATGTTATATAAAAATGCAAAGGAGGGCTTCTCTGGTGGCGCAGTGGTTGAGAGTCCGCCTGCCGATGCAGGGGACGCGGGTTCGTGCCCCGGTCCGGGAAGATCCCACATGCCGCGGAGCGGCTGCGCCCGTGAGCCATGGCTACTTGGCCTGCGCATCTGGAGCCTGTGCTCTGCAACGGGAGAGGCCACAGTGGTGTACCGCAAAAAAAAAAAAAAGTAAAGGAAGCATAAATCTCCTTTTCAGGTTATCTTGAGAAAACTACCTTTAAGATTTTGATGAGGATTTTTTTCTCATTCTTTTCTTTCCTTCCTTCCTTCCCATAGTTTTTCATAAATGGGGTGATAAATGCTGATTTTTGTCATTATCTGAAAATATCATGAACCTATTCAGTTCATCTACTAAACTTTTTTATGATAAAAATCATGTTTCATAGATTCAGTAAGTTATTTGTGTTGTGATCAAATGTCATTTATTAATCTTTTTAACCAACTGCCATCTATTTCAGTAATTTTGTTTTCCCAAGAGTTTCCTGCTCTAGATTATCTCTACATCTCTCTATTTTTCTCCACTCAAGCTGAGTTAGTGAGTGACACAAAGGAAAATGACCTGAGGCTCAGGTAAACAGTTTGATCAGTCATGCTAGTGATGCTACTAAGCCCAGCAGAATCTGCGCCTTGGGGCTGGCTGCCTATTGGACAGTACCAGCTGCATTAGCAAGCATTCTGTTCTGTTAGTCTCCTCTCAAGGCATCTGACACAGGCCTCTTTGCTTCCCTTCCCATCAGCTATAAAGTCCTGCATTCTCCCAGGTTTATTATATAGAGAACTCAACTTACTTCCTATTTGCTTTGAAGGTCCCCAAAGACCAGAATTCTTTCCAGAGTGTTCATGTAGGCCAGCTCTGCCCTTCCTCCCTGGAATCCTCAGAGTTTACAGGACAAGTTCTTTCCAGGGAACTCTTGCTGATCACCCCAGGTCTCGCTTGCACTGGGGTCCACGCTCTCCTGCAGCACAGAGGTGGGAAAGCTCGACCTCTATGTCTGGATCGTGTACCCTGAACCCTCCCTCCAAGCCATACTCAATTTCCAACTCCAGCAACTGTCTGCTGTAGTAGAAGCAATCCACTGGAGTTGTCCTGAGAGGGTGGCTGGGCTTCAAGTCTACAAAATTCCCAGAATGTCCCTGCACCCAAATACAGGGGCATTTTCTTGTTTAATCTTTACAACAACTCTATGAGAAAACATTTTATCATCACTAATTTAGTTAGTTGTTTATGAATCTCCTCCTTCAGAACTTTGAACTCAAAAAAAAATGCTGAAGGAAGCAAGAAAGAATAGCAGTGATAGAAGATATTTCTTCATTTGGAAGCTGAGTTGAAGTGCCACGATGATGTAATTTCATTAGAAGGTTAAAACCTAATGTCCAGTGTCTACTTCCCAAATGATGAGAATAGGTGAAGTTTCAAAGTTGTTTATAGAACTCTGAATGAGTTCTGTTGACGTGCTCTAGCTAGAAGGCTTCTTTCTTTCTTGAATTTTCCTTCAATAGTCTCTCTCCTGAAAGTAGGAATGTGCCATCATTCTGTTCTAGATATCCTAATACATCACAAAATTCTTTCCTACTGAGTTTCCATAGTGCTATATAATAATTCTCAATACACAACTGGAAGCAGCTGCTACTGTCAGAGTCTGGGTTTGGCATTAGACTCTGCTGTCCTTGAGGTCTGGTCTCTCAGTCATTCAGCTCACTTGAGTATCAGTTTCATAAATGGTGAGCGTAGACCTGTATGTCCCAGTTTTACTATGAAGATCAAATGAGAGTCCATATATGAAATCATCTTGAAAACTAGGCTTCTTTGGCTGAAGAACACATATAACCCTTCCATTCCTTATAGACTTTCTCCTGCCTCTCTAGGCTTTAGTGTTACTTTGTATTACATTATATAGCTTTGTCTCCTCCAATAGACTTTGAAGTTCCCCTGGGCAGGGAATATATCCTACTGTTACCTGAAAGCCTAAAACTATGCTTGCTTATAAAATGAATGAGTGGATGAGTGACTCAAATTAGTTATGTCATGCTTCTGCCAAAACTCCTCCAGTGACCTGAACTGTACTTAGAAAAACAATCCAACCTCCCAGTTGTGGTCTACAATGCACCTGGTGACCAGGACACAACTTATTTTTCCAGCCACATCTTGCCATTTCTTGGCCCACATCACTCTACACCAATTCCTATTCTTTGACCACACCAAGCAGATACCAATCTGTTTACTTATGTGGAAGTTGTATACATTATATACAAATCTTTCCTCCTGAACATCCCAGAATGCTGATCTATGGCTCAAACAAAATCAGCTCCAGACAGCATACAACCATGTCATGAGTTTTGAAATGTGCTTGGCAACAGAGATTCATTTCATGCTTTAAGACCAAGAAAGCACAATATCACCCAAGTCTTCCCTGGAAATTTTGGTTTCTTATCTATAAAATGAATAGATGATCTCCAAAAGTCCTTTCTGAGTCCATGATTCAAATTCATTTTTGAAGGATAATAATACTTTATCCTTACTGATTAATTCTAGGCAGTATGGAACTAAGGGATAATAAGATTATACAGTGAGTTAATTATACAGGCCATTTCTTTTTAGTTGACTGAGGCAACCACAGTGCCTTGCATTTAACCTCACAATTGTAATGAAGCTCATCTTATCATATTCTCCATCTTTAGGGGAACTTCAAGGCTCAGAGAAATCAATAATAAAGAGCTTATCAGCAACTAATCTCCTCCTTGGCAGTGAAAATACATACGCCAGCTGGGAGAGTGAGTTGCCTTGGGTCAGTCTTGTGCATTACGGCCTTCTGAAGTGCCTGCTTGATCATTCACAGAAGCTCTAAATAAGCACCCATCTCATTCTTAAACTTCGTCTTGCCTGGAATGACTAGGGTGTTTTGTTTTTATTTGTTCTGTTATGGATAACATAGCACAAAGAAGCTTGGCTTGGGGTAACAAAGATCTGAGTTTCATTGACGATTTCTGTGACCTTGAGCAACTAACTTAATTTTCCTGAATCTCATTTTCCAATTTAAAAAGTCTTATAGGTAGTTACGAAAACAAGTATTCTGTTCCCTTTCTAGCACCTGGTAAGGACACAATGATTTCAGGTTCCCCATTTCTTAAAGTCCCTCTCCCACCCTCCTTTTATAAATTATGAATTCTCAGGCTTCATTTTATCACTTTGAACTTTTACCATGCTTTGCATTTCTTTTTTTCCAAATAGATTATCCCAATTCAAATAATATTTCTATAATTAAAAATCTTTAAGCTATTTCTAAGTCTGAAGGTAAGATATACAATAAAAAGGACATTTTATTTAAAAGAAAACAAATTGCTATTTATCATATATTCCTAACCCTAACCACCACTTGTCAATATTTTGGGGTTAAGCTATTGTTTACTCCTGTTTTAAAAAAAAAAATAAGTTTGAGGAGGATTGACTATAAGTTTGCTCTCAGTCAAAATGAAACAGCTGTGATCTACCAAGAGGGAATCTAATAGATGGTTAAGAGCAGAGATGCTAGTGCTGAATGACTAGTGTCTAAATCCCGGTTCTATCACTCTTTTGGTATGACCTTGGAAAAGTTACCTAACCACTGGGCCTCAGTTTCCTCATCTGCCAAGTGGGAATAAAAAATAGTAATTCATAGAATTATCATGAGCATGAAATGTGTGCATATATGTAATACACACACATACCTAGAAGAGTCCTAGAATGTAGTAAGCACCATATAAGTGTTAACTGTTTTCATCATCAGCATTATTCCTATTACTATTTCTAGTTTACTGCCCACTGTAATTGATAAAATAGTGTATTAAACAATATAGAAAGTTTATTTCTGGTTCACATAAAAATCCAAGCTGGTAGGTAGTCAGAGGGGAAGAGATCTCTCTGCTCTAGGATGTTGTCCAAAGACCCAGATTTCATCTGTTTCACTGATCTATTACCTACGGCAGGGTCCAGTAAGCTTTATCTGTAAAGGGCTAATGATAAATAGCTTAGTCCTTGTAGAGCCTGTGTTTTTTGTTGCAGTTACTCTACTCTGCTGTTGCCATGATGGTATATAAATGAATATGTGTGGCTGTGTTGTTGAGCACCCTGACCCAGCATGATGCTCTCATTGATATGATGAGTGCTGTCTTCGTGCTGCCACAGCCATTCCAGCCTATGGGAACAGGAAAGGAAGAGGCAGAGGGCAACATCCTCCTTTTAAGGGAATCAGCTAAAACTTGCATACTTCAGTTGTCACTGATGTCCCATGGGTTAGAATGTAGCCACATGACCATCCCTGACTACAAAGGAAGCTGGAGTGTGTGGCTTGATTGCCATAGTCCCAGCTGAAAGCGGGGAGATTGTAGTACAGCAGCAGAAAGAAAGAATGGATATTGGGAGACAATTATTTCTCCTATAAGTTGGACTATATATGTTATAGTGGAAATAAATATTTTCTTGGAGAAAAAAGTAATGAGCAGTATCGTTCTTTATATAATATATAATGTATATAATATATATATAAATATATATAAAGCATGTTCTTATGCCTTTTGAAATCTGATATTTTCAACTCTTCTCTAAAATAAGCAAGTCTTATTATTCTCAGTATCTGAGATAATATTAAACCTCAGAAAAGTTGAGAGTTTTCTCAAGGTCACATTGCTACTTGTTGAGTCATGGCTTCAGCTACAAACTTCATGTCCTTCCTGCTTCATCTAAACTTCTTTAAAAGCTTAAACTATTTTGTTGATTATTATTGGGAAGTTACCAGCCCCTGCTACTCTGTGATGAAACAGGAACACTCATGGACAGGAAAGATACTGGATGTTTTAGTTTTCTATTGCTGTTATAACAGATCACAACAATCTCAGTGGCTTCATTATACAAACTTAGCACCTTACTGTTCTGTAGGGCAGGAGTTCAACGCAGATCTCACTCAACTAAAATCAAGATGTTGCCTGGGCTGCATTCTTTTCTAAGCGCTCTACCAGAGAATCCATTTACTTGCCTTTTCCATTTTCTAGGTGTGGCCTGCATTCTTGACTTGCCGTCCCTTTCTTCTACTTTCAAAGCTAGCAATGGCAGATGATTGAGCCCTTCTCCTGTAACATCTTTCTGATCAATTCAGATGGGAAAAGTTACGGACTTTTAAGAACTCATGTGAAAGATTGGGCCCATCAGATAATCCAGGGTAATTTTACCATCTCAGGCCCATACCCTTAATCACATTCTCATAATTCCTTTGCCGTGCAAAATGATATGGTCTTTCATGGGTTCCAGGGATTAAGGTGTATGCATATTTGAGGGCCATTATTCTCACCAGTTTGGACAAACTTTTCTTTCCACCTTATTTTCTTCACATCTTAATAATAGTGTCCTAAAAATTGATAAGACGAAGTATAATATGTGGTTCACGTATTTTGAAAAATTCTGAAAGAACAGGTAGAGTAATAAGACAGTCATCATTAGGGTATGATATTAGCATAAAGAAACTAGAAAGGAAAAGAAAATCAGTAGCCTGATGTAGACTCAGATGTAGTTATAAACGTCAGCGTAACTTTATATTACCCATCACCAAACATTAATGAATCAAGGCTTTTTATTGGCTGAAGTGTATTTTGCCTTATGAATATAAAACTTGTTTTTTTGTGGATATAGGCTAAAAAATAGAGTTGCAAAAAATACAACTGCAGGCCTATCTCTCATTTTTCCATCCAAACTGTGAACATTCTCTTTAGGCTAAAACCAATTTTTCTGTTTCTGGGTACCTCCAAGCTCCTAGTCTATGTGCTCAGTCCCCAGCATGGGGCCAACTGCATGCTTTCTTCCTAAAATTGAAATTTCATATAAATCTCTCTGGTATATAGACTGTAACCTGTGCCTTTATGTTACATATGTTGTCTACACCAGGACCTGCAATCACAGCAAAAATCCTGATACTTATCATAGTGTAACAAATCTGGATTTTAGCTGTAAATTTGATAAAATAATAATCTTGAGTCACTGATTATAACACCAGTAATAAAACCTGTTTGGCTGAGCGGAACAACAAATACAAACATTTATCAACCCTTCAAGGGCAAGCATACAAGAGCACTGGATTTGGTATTTGTGCAGAGGATAAATCCCCAGACACCATCCAGATGCGCTAATTTACCACAAAGGAAAAGAAAAAAAAAAGAAAATCTTAAAATGCCTTTCTTATAGGAACAGCTCAACATTCTTTTCTGTATTCTATTGGCCTGTAAATCCTCTACAGGAATAAAAAAATTACCTCAGGATGCTATAGTCATGAATTCTTCATCTGAAAGAATGCCTTCAGTTAGAATATCCTTGGAACCAGTTACTATTACCACAAAATAGTAACTGATAACCAGATTCCTTTCAAATAAGGTAACAGAATAACATCCCAGTTTACAGCCTGTGATTTCTCAAGTACCTGTATTCACCTGAAGGTAACATTTGAATTCCTGTACTAGAAGTGTGTGGCACGTACAACTGTATTAGTCCTAAAGGTCTAGATTCAAGGACTTAAAAATATGCAGGGCTGGAAATGATCTTAGACATTGTAGTCAAGTGTCCCTAAGTCCAGCCGTACCTCACAATCTATGTGGAAGAATTTAAAAAACATGGAATCCTGGGACCAACCAGAGAACCACTGAATCAGAATCTTTGGAAATGAGGCCAGTGGATTAAAATATGCAGCAAGGTCTGCAGATTACTGGTCAAAACCAGTTTCATCTACAACATTCCTGACAGTAGTTTATCTGGTGTCTGCTTGTACATCTCCAGTGATGGGAACTCACTAGCTCCTGAAACAGCTGCTTGCATTATCAGAACATACCAGTGCAAGATATTGTTTCTAGTATTCAACATTCTGTCTTAATCTCTTCTATATGCTCATCTGTATCACTGAAGTTAGGAAGCTAAAACCTGCCTTCCCAAGATTTCCTTGCAATTAAGGATCCGGGCTTCACATAGATTTCACCAAATGTCCCTTCTATGGGATTTGAAGAGAGAATGGAAGAAGAGGCTTCTTATCTCTAGCTTCTGGTTGTATGTACTAGCCAACAAGAATGTGATTTTTCCAACAGAAGTCTCCAGAGTTCATTTTCTAGTCTTTTGGCTGTCAATAATTAGTGAGTTTAGGGGCATCTGACTGCAATCTCTGGATTGCTGGTCTGGGTGTCAGTTATGCAGCTTGGCCAGTATTCATAGGCTGCTGTGCAGTGAGTGAATGCTTCACAGTGAGATGCAGGCCAGCATAACTCCAGTGGTGGCCTCAGAGGTAGCAGCTTCTTTAGGGGGTTAGTTCTGTGCTAGTCTGGAAACTTTCCAAGAGGCTGACCTGGAGCCTGCTCCTTCAGCCTTCCAACAGCAATGTCAACACTTAATTTCTTGTGCTAAATCCATTTCATTTTATAAGGAAACTAGAGCCCAGGGAGAGAACTGACTTGCTCAGAATTATACATCTTTATAGTAGAAGAGTTAAGACAAGGATCCAAGCCTTCTCACTCCCATTCGAGTGCTTTTCTACTCAAGCCTGCATAGCTAAAGGAGAAAGAGTTCATGCGGGGCTCCAGTGTCACTGCATGGGTGTGAGTGGTGTGTATGTATGTTTCTGTTGACATGCCCAGAGCATTTGTATGTATCAGAAAATGGGAGGAAGTGAGTTTGAGTGTATGTGAGTGCACATCATTGTCTATACCTTTTATAGATCAGTTACCTTCTGATATCTTCCTTTAATATAAAAGCCTTGTGGTGGTAGAGCATTCAGTCCTCAACATCTTAGTATTATAAATTTATCAGATTAGTATTTTTTCTATGCAGATACCAGGGTAGCAAAGGGTGATGGGGATGCTGCTGGGATTTGACTCAGAAGGGATGCAAGCAAAAGATCAAGGAAAGAGAGAGCTCCCAGTTTTGACCTCTAGCATCTACTTCATTGCTTCCCTTGACCTGTTTCAGTCTTCTCAAAGGCAAAATGGATAGATGAAACCAATCCTGTAATTATCCCAGGTGCACCATAGTACTTTAATTTCAACAAAGGGTTAGCACTCCTGGCAGGTAAGAAGAAATGTGTGCCTTAAGGTAGAGGAACATGGATTAATAAAAGAAAGGGAAAAAATCACAAAAAATGTTGGAAGAAAAATGGTTCAGTTAATACTCTTTGCAAGCATTTGCCCAATACATTTTCATGAAGTATCTATTATATGCAGGATACTGTCAATAAAGATATCATATGAGCCCTTGTTCAATGCCTTGCAGAAATTGAAAGTTTCTGGTGGTTTTCTAAAATGTTTACTAACCCTAGACAAGAAAATCTGGCTGCCCAGCAAGAGCATTTCTAGGTGAACCCCTGATGACCCCTATTGATCACAGCTCTCCGTTCAGTTATTCAGCATAGAATTTGGCCTGAGATCAACAACAGAATACATCAGTGAACGATTTACCAAATATTTCTGCTACTTTTGTAAAAATCAGGCAATTGTCTGCTCTCTATCTTTTCCTTTTCTAATCCTCTGATTTTTAATGTTCCCTTTGCATGGATCAGTATACTAATTTGCAAGTTTTCTTAGTACCCTGATTTGTAGTTAAGGAATTAATAAAACACATTTATTGGGAACTTTGTGGTAGGATAGGCACTGAGACTTCAACAGTGAACAGAGAGTACAATGCTTATGCTCAAAGTTTTGACCTTCTAAATGAGCAGTAATTAATTACAATAAATTGTGGTGTTACAACAAGGTAACCCAGCATGTCATGTATACCTAAAGCCAGATGGAAGTCCTCCCAGAAACAGCAATAGAGTCACTGAAGCCAGACCTCATGTAGAGCAACCAGAACTCTTTTAAATCCTTCTCACTTACTTTCCTTTTCAGTGTCCTTATTTCAGTGCTATTTCTACCTTTTCTCACTATCAGCCTTTAAAGAAGACAGTAGTGAGGTAACAAGTGAGAAGTTTTGATTTTTTTTTCTTATCATCTAACCCTGTACTATCTTAATCAGTGGCCTATCAAATTTTTATCTCCTTGCTCTGAATATAGTTTACCTCTCCCCACGTCCCTTTTTTGATGTTGTTGCTTTAAGCATTTTTACAATTCTTGCTCATTAGGGAATCTATTTTCCTTGACTCTTGCTACTGGTCTGAGCCATTCCTTTATAGTTGGTTGTTCTGCAGATATTTTTTGAACATCAGTTGTGTAAGGTCAGTCACTGTTCTAGGAACCACCAAGGAAGTAGCAGTGAACAAAACCAAGTCCCTGCCCTCCAGGAGCTGACCTATGGGGATAAAAGGTAAAAACAAAATAAAAAATAAAAATATTACATGTTAGATGGTATGATAGGAAGTGCTGTGGAGATAAGCATGAAGGGAAGACTGAGTGTCAAGGGTGGAGGTGGCAATTTTAAAAAGAGAGCCAGGGAAGCTGACATTGATTAGGTGACATTTGAGAATGACCTCAAGGAGGTGAAGTATTTTACTCACACTCTCATTTTTATCCTTGTTGCTATGCTTTTTCTTTCATCATTTATACCTAAACTAAAAGACAATTAAAAATCATTGTTTATTACAAAACCTTATTATAGAAAACAATAGAAAATACATACAAAAGAAAATTGGAAATACTCATATTCCCACCCTATACCTAGGTGTGTGTGTGTGTGCGTGTATGTGTCTGTGTGTACAGATGTAAAAATGGGATCAAAATGTACTTCCCCTTTGGAATCTGTGCTTTTCACTGACATTATGCCATGGACATTTGTAACAACATTTTGAATAAGTAAATAATCCTCTATTGTTGGGCATTAAAAATAACTCAGAGGAACAACCTTGTAACTAAATCTTTGAATATATCCATCACTAAACATTTTCCTACCAGAAATTTTTAGAATTGTTGAGACAAGTATATACAGTTGACCCTTGAATGACATGGATTGAAACTGTGTGGGTCCACTTATATGCGGAGTTTTTTCAATAATACTACAGTACTACATGATCTGCAGTTGTTTGAATTTACTGATGGGGAACAACATATCTAGGAACTTTGGATATGGATGTTCTGACTAAGTTATACACGGATTTAAAAAAATTTTTTTTCCATTATGGTTTATTGCAGTATATTGAATATAGTTCCCTGTGTTATACAGTAGGACCTTGTTTATCCATTCTATAGATAATAGTTTGCATCTGCTCATCCCCAACTTCCACTCCATCCCTCCCCCAGCCCCCTCCCCCTTGGCAACCACAAGTTTGTTCTCTATGTCTGTGAGTCTGAACTTATCTATGAAACTAACATTTGTGTCATATTTAATGTTCCACATATAAGGGATGTAATGGTATTTGTCTTTCTCTGTCTGACTGACTTCACTTAGTATGATAATCTCTAGGTCCATCCAAGTAGCTGCAAATGGCATTATTTCATTCTTTTTTATGGCTGAGTAGTATTCCATTGTATATATGTACCACATCTTCTGTATCCATTCATCTATCGATGGTCATTTTGGATAAAGAAGTTATACACAGACTTTTGACTACACAGAATGTAGGTGCTCCCAACGTCCACATCGTTCAAGCACCAATTGTATTTTAGCAGCTGATACATACTTTTTAAATTGCTCTCCCTGAGATGAAAGAGTGCTCAGACGTAGTTTCCGAGAAACATCAACAGGTGGAGCTAGAGCTGCTATGGCCATATGGACTCCACTTCAAAATGAAGGTGAGCCTTTAATTGGGACAGGCAGCTGGAGGTTGAGGACAGACTGTACATAGCTAAGGAGGCTCAGGCAAATACCTGGAGTTAGGGAAAGGCCAGCAGTTCCTTTAGTCATGTCCTTTGTCTTCTCGTGGTCAGCGAGGCACACTCTGCCTTCATGAGGGCATTTTCCAGGATTTTAGGATATAGAAATAATAATCTTTGTAGCTGATCTACATACTTATAGATGCATATTCCCAAAGGCCAAAACCTCCCTGTTCAATCACCTCACTTAAGCCAATATAATTTCGAATATACTTAGCTTTATGATGTCTTTTAAAAGAAACTTATGTATTATTCTGAAATGCCTTTGCCATAAAGATGTGAGTAGATTGAAAGTCTTTAAGCCTCAAGAAGGACTTACTTAGAAAGTCTATAATAAGTAATTCATATGGTTCTTGAAATTGCAAACCAAAGCTATCCTGAAAAAGTGCCTTTCAGAAAAATAGTGTATGTCTCTTTTCTACTATCCTGCTGCCCAGTGAACATAAAAAGGATGAGGCCTCAGTGCAGAGAATTTGTTGTCATGGTCACTACAGATGGATTTCTATTTGTGAGGACCTGACAAACAGGAGACTGACAAAGCAATATAAATGTCTTAAAAATGACCTTCTCTAAGTACATTGAACAGGCACTTGCTAAAAAAACCTAACTTCTAAGGGGTTTGGGGAATATAAATAAACTAATGTGTGTGAAGTGCCTGGCACATGGAAATACTCAAATATATTGGTTGTTATTACCATTGTTATGAAGTTGTCATTATTAAGATATGAATGTGAGCCAGTGTTAGCGATGATGTCTAAATTCAGAACAGACTATTCTGATGACTCTTTTGCAAATTTTTTTTCCCCTCTTGAATTTCCATCTCCTCGATAAGAAAATATGAGGGTTGGTCAAGATGGCCTCTGAAACATCTCCCAGCTCCAAATTTTGTCTTCCATTAGCTCTACAATGTAAGAAATGTTTTATGGTGTTTTACATTCACTTTTTTAGATAAGCTTTATGTCATTTTAATTTGGGCCTGTTGGAGGTGAGTGATCCCTCTGTATTACTCTGTATTATTTATTTCTTCTTGACTGTGTATGTGCGTGTATTCATTGCCTGCTTCAGAGAGAAAGGGATGGAGTTATCTATAACCAACCACAGAATACCATTTTCATCATAAAATATTGTGTGAAGAAGCTGCCATATTGGAAACAACAATTCCATGTTTTTTTCAGGAAATTAAAAAGACAAAAGATTTGGATGCAAAATAGTAGGTAGCAAAGTTTGTGTGGAAGGTGAGACAGGGGCACTTAGAACAAGTGTTTTGAGCCCAAGGAGTTTTGTTTCAAGCCCCGATCCTTCTTCATCTAACAGTCCCCATTACTTTAGCCTTGAGGAGCTTTAACCATCAGCTTCAGGAAGGCATAGGGTGTCTTAGTGTCATGATCTTTGAGCTGAGTGGAAGAACTTGAAACAAATGTTTTAGTGGAAAGTACTCCTTTGATTTTTTTTTTCTCAGCACAAAGTTGTTTGTCTTTGTTTTACTTTTACTTTTTTTTAAACGAGAGAGAGAGAGAGAGAGAGAGAGTGTGTGTGTGTGTGTGAATATATATGAAAAGTACTATCTTCATTTTTCCTCCTTTCTCTGTATTTCATCAACAAATGTAGTGGTTTTTTTTTTAACCTGTGCATAGTCAACTCTATCAATTCCAAATTAGAAGAGATCCAAATCCAAATAATAATGTTTGCAGGTTTCTGGGTTAATATGAAGAAAATTAGTACAAACTGTATATCTTGATCTGCATAGAGAATCTCCAATATATTCTACCATTCTCTAGTTTCTTCTTGAAATTTTTTTCCTTAGGTAACAAAAACTTCTAGACCTTTCTAACGACTGACTCTGAATGCAGATCACCTGGGTTCAAACAGACACCACTTGGTAGATTTAAAATTTGGGATAAGTCACTTTTCTGTGCCTATTTCCTCATCTGTAAAATATGTGTCATTGTAGGGAATCACTGCATAGGGAACATGGTAAACACTTAATAAATGTTAGTTATTACTGTTACTTTATGCACAAGAGCAATCTTAACTGTATCTGAAGGTGCTGTTCTCCTATCAGGGACTATAAGTTTGCATTCTCATTTAACCACATGCATGTTAAATACAACCACTATCTTAGACAATAGCTCCATGTTTTTTATATTATTTAAAATACCTAAGTATTTAATGAGAGTATGCTGCTCAAAAATCTTAGTACAATGTTCATTAAATATTTATCCATTTTTAAAATTTGATCTCATTTGTATCTATGAGGTTCAAATAAAGATGTTTCTAAGAACAATTATTTGAAATATGTATATTAGTAGATTAAAAATATAAAATTATAGCAGAATAGAATGTTCTTATGTGATTGAGTTTTGTCTGAAACCACCTTGAGAACTCCCTAAATGTACTTTTACTCCAATTACCTTCCTTACTGCCAGGGTTTCTATCTGACAGCTCCAATCAATGTGTCTTGTAGGCAGAATAATAAATGCCCCCCACCCCCCGAAAGATGTCCATGTCCTAATCCCCAGAACCCATGAATATGTTACCTTACATGGAAAAAGGGGCTTTGCTGATTAAATTAAGAGCCTTGAGATGGGGAGATTATTTTGGATTATCTGGGTGGGCCAGTGTTATCACAAGGCTCCATAACAGGGAGGTAGGAGGATCAGAGTCCTAGAGAGAGTGGATGATGCTATACTGCTGGCTTTAAAGATGGAGGAAGGGGTCTATGAGCTAGGTATGGAAGGGACCTAAGCAGCTGGATAAAAGAATGGAATGGATTTTCCCTTAGAGCATCCAGAAGGAAAGCAGCTCTACAAATACCTTGATTTTAGGACTTCTGACTTCAACAGATGCAAGATAATAAATTAGTGTTGTTTTAAGCCCTGAATATTCTTACAGCAATGGAAACTAACACAATGTTGAGTAGCTTTGTTCACCTGTATGGAAAAGGATGTTCTAGAGGATTCCTAAGTATTATGAGGAACATAATCTTATGGTCAATAATTGCATTTTGTGGGCCATTGAATGCCTCAAGAGATTTTGTTCTTACAATTGCAACCTTTTCATCTTCTCTAGGGCAGTTTATGAAGCTATTTATATTTTGGATGATAGGGCATGTTTAAAAGTCTTTCTCACCAAAGGATAAAATGCATATTTTATGGTCTAAAGTGTCACTATTTTCCTATAACACTGAAGTAAAAATTTGCATCTCTTAGAAGTAATGTATTTTCATTAATCTCCAGAAATGAGACCATACCCTAAAGAATACTTTGACTTTTGAAAGGAACAAAAGTGGTGAAGTATAGGAGTTGGTTTCTTGTGGACCATTCCTTTTGGATTTTCTCACTGAGCTCATGCCTTCTTCATTGCCTGGGGATAAATGAACCACCCATTTTGTTTGCCAGGGCAGAATAGAGCATCAGATTGTATCCCCTGAAACACATCCTTGAATGATGGCTTTTGCACTAGAAATTCAGCTCTGTGACACTGTGGCCCAGTCACCACCTGTATCCAGGTACTGGTCTACCTAGATATGCAGAGAGTTTTAATTAAATGCATGGTATTTACCATTCTGCCTTAGTTTCCTGGCTGATGGTTTAAAAAAAAAAAAAAAGCCATATGCAAGCTAGTTAGAACTGAAGTTACTGAAGAAGAAAAATTGGAGATGTATCCCTCCTTTCCTGTTAATTTTCATTATTCCTCCTTCAATCCTTAAATCTCCTAACACAAGTCCTTTTTTCTTCATCTCACCTTTGATCTCACATTGTCAACATAAACATGGAGATTTTTCTATCTCAGTCTCTGTTCAGGGTTGCAAGTTCACATGCTTACAGGGGTCTAGTGGGCAGCACAAATAAGTGAGTCAGGCAGTGGCCACTGAGTGGTGGAGATTATGGTGAACTGAGGCCCATATGCCCTCTCAAAGGGGTTAGCTGCTCCCCAGTTAATTTTTGGCATGTTGAAGCATAGGAGGAGTGTTGCCAGATGTTCTGACTTTTTAAAAAAGAGAAGCCAGAAATCTTTATTTAATGTCACCCAACTTTTATACTCTGTGGATCAGACCTAACTTCCCTAGAATGGATTCAGCTTGTGGAAGGATAAGACCTTGGTTTATAATATTTCTATTTTATTTTAATTATAGAAATGCAGTGTTTTCTGTGTTATTTTCTCTTCCTAGGACCTCATTTATTAATTCTCGAAGGATTAGAGTATGCAGTGGCAGTCCCTAGGAATGTCATTTAAAGAGAATCTAAGAGCATCAAGAAAGGAGTCTTTAAAAAAACTGTAGCTAAACTGAGATCTGAGGGACAGATAGGAACTGGCTCAGTAAAATAGGGGAAGGTATATATGTGAGATGTAGGAGAGTTCTAAGAGCAATTAGTAAAACAAAGTCACAGAAAAGAGGGTACAATACTTGAGAAGGAGCCGAAGATATTCAGTTTGGCTGGAATTTAGTGTGAGAAAAAGGGAATCATAACAAATGACCCTGCCCTGGTAGGTAGGTGCCAAAATGGGGGAAATCTCCTGTGCTGTAATGGAATTTAGCTTTAACCTGAGGCGATAAGGGACCCATCCAGTTCTCTCCTGAAGCTACCATTCTTCTCCATCCCAGCAATGCTTCTCTAATTTATTTGTTTGGCTCAAGGTTACCCAATTCTCATGTAATGGTGAGCAAAGAGACAACTGGGGCTTGGGGTGGAAGGCAACCTGAGAAAAGTCACTTGTTGGGCCAGGGATTTCCCTGGAGCTAGAGACTCAGTCACTGGACCAAATTAAAGTGGTCTAGAGGCCCTGTTGCATGAAATGTAGAAGAGCTCTTCCTTAGAGCAAAAACTGATTTAGGCATGTTAGTTTTCATGGCATTTCCAATGGCCGTTAGAGTATCAACACAAGGAATGTGAACTCTCTGATGGTATCTGTGGTTTTGGACTTATGCTTGGTGTGGCTCAAAGAAGGGACCATGTAGACATTAACTATGGGCATTGAGAGGGGGCAGACATATTGAAACTTTTCTGACCTATTTCCTAAGGCAAAGGAGAATGGCCTCAAGCCTTTGTAGTGACCAGACATCTAGGAAAAAAGATGAAGGAAACAGCAAATGAGAAGACCATCTGAAATATGGCAAACCAAGTCAAGCAGCAGTTTGGTCATGTAGAAGTAGGTCATTCTATTAACAAAATACATAATTTTATGTTATTTCACTGTTTCAAGATGTGTTATGCATAATAATATCCTAATGGTTATTTTCTGGGCTGTAGTCTAATCATTTTCCCAGACTGAAATTGTTAGAAAAATGATGACACCAAGTGAGAAAGGTTTTGCCTTTATCATTGAACAAGGCAGCTAACTGCTCTTTTTCATAAATGAGAAACATTGGGTGTAAATTAGTTTGAAATTAGCATAATTTGCTGTGTTTTTATTTTCAATATGCAGGAAATAGTATACCAAGCTCCATTATGAGTTGCAGAATGATTTCATTAGCATAACTGAAGCAGATGCTATTTCTTGAGGTAATACGTAAATGTGTGTGCTACTACCATTTTTGGATTTTTCTTGTGTTTCGCTGTTTGTAAACAGACACCTCAACAATGAAGTCCAGAAACATACAGTCAACAGAATAAAAGAAATTAAAAAATTGCAGCCAAGTTAGACTTTCCTTGGGAAGCATCGGTTTGGAAAATTAGTCATTTTTCTTGGCAAATTAGCATGATATAATTGGAATAAATTGTTTCCTTGAATATCTTAGCACAGTGACTACATATCTGTAAATATCTAGACTTTATCCCACTACTATATACATACTTATGTATGTATTTTCTTACATATTTTCTTTACATATGAAAAGGTACATATTCCTCTAATTAAAATGGCATGGAGTCCTCTGTCCTTAATTATATTCAAACTTATCTTTAGGTACTTACGTGTCTAAATCTGATTCCTTACCCTAACTTTCAATGTCTTTTTTTTTTTTTTTTTTTTTTGGTGCTACGCGGGCCTCTCACTGTTGTGGCCTCTCCCGTTGCGGAGCACAGGCTCCTGACGCGCAGGCTCAGCGACTATGGCTCACGGGCCCACCCGCTCCACGGCATGTGGGATCTTCCCAGACTGGGGCACGAACCCATGTCCCCTGCATCAGCAGGCAGACTCTCAACAACTGCGCCACCAGGGAAGCCCCTCAATGTCTTTTATAAATTACTCCTCTCATCATATATAAAGCTAAGTAGCCTTGGGACTTCCCTGGTGATGCAGTGGTTAAGAATCTGCCTGCCAATGCAGGGGACACGGGTTTGATCCCTGGTCTGGGAAGACCTCTACACGCGTGGAACAACTAAGCCTGTGTGCCACAGCTACTGAGCCTGCACGCTAGAGCCCATGAGCCACAACTACTGAGCCTGAGTGCCACAACTACTGAAGTCCACGTGCCTAGAACCCGTGCTCTGCAAAAAGAGAAGCCACTTCAATGAGAAGCCCATGCACTGCAACAAAGAGTAACCCCCGCTAGGCGCAACTATAGAAAGCCATGCACAGCAACGAAGACCCAACACAGCCAAAAATAAAAAATTAATTAACTAAAAAACAAAACTAAACTAAATAGCCTTCTCACTCATTTCCAGAAAAATATCATTGAAAAAAGTAAATTGGGGCTTCCCTGGTGGCGCAGTGGTTGAGAATCTGCCTGTTAATGCAGGGGACACGGGTTCGAGCCCTGGTCTGGGAGGATCCCACATGCCACGGAGCAACTAGGCCCGTGAGCCACAACTACTGAGCCTGCGCGTCTGAAGCCTGTGCTCCGCAACAAGAGAGGCCGCGATAGTGAGAGGCCCGCGCACCGCGATGAAGAGTGGCCCCTGCTTGCCACAACTAGAGAAAGCCCTCGCACAGAAACGAAGACCCAACACAGCAAAAATTAATTAATTAATTAATTAACTCCTACCCCCAACATCTTAAAAAAAAAAAGTTAAAAAAAGTAAATTGGTCACCTCAAATTAATCCCACAATGATTTGCCTATTTATATTTGTAGCTTAGTTCACAATTTTTAATAACTACTGATTTTGATCACTTTTGTGTCAACCATTATATGCACATTATCTCATCACAACAACCCTGAAAAATAGGTATCATTTCCCATTTTATGAATGGAAAAAGTGCGACTTAAGTTTAAAAGTGTGCTCAAGGTCACATAGCTAATAAATACCACTGCCAGAGTTTGAGCTAATGTTGACCTCACATCCAAACTTGGGCTTTTAATCTCAAATGCTACATAATCTCAGCTAGAAGTTCCCTAGTCTTTCCCCACCTTTTGGAATCCTACTTTTAAGGCTCGACACAAGCCCCAATATCTTCCAGATGCTTTCCTCTATAAAGTCAATAGACATGATGCCTTCCTGAGTGTCAAGGACAGTGGATCTCAAACTTGTCCTCATGGTGCACAACCTTGGAGGTTCTGACACCCTTTGTAAACACTAGGGAGTATTACTATGTTTAATTACATCATAGCAATTAGAAGCACATTTGTAAGTATAAAATATGATTCTATTAATTGCAATATGAATATAGGTCTCCTTATCAAGCAGAAATCCTCAGCAAACTGATGACATAGGTTTAAGAAATCAGACTTCTAAATATTCGCATTAAAATCTGAGTCTTGTTTTACTGTGATATTTGTTAGCATATTCAAGCAAGCTGTTAAAAGCAAGAACATATGTTTTGAAAATGTATTGGAGAAAAAACTAAATTTGAGAATTTTACAAGCTTATCTTCATTCCTTTGACTTGGGACAAATCCACCATATTGTATTTTTTTTAATACACTGCCTTAGTGTTGCCCAGAGTACCCTGGAGAACCAAATGAGAAATTCTCTGGCATACTGTGTGAATTATCTGAGACAGTGATTGTAAGGCCATTATAAGTAGAATTCTTGCGTTGATAGCTTTTGTTTTTATGTCTGTAGCATGTGTATATGTCATTTTTCTATGAGGCTGTCTTTTACTTTCAGTACTGCTTTCGCTTTCAGTTTTCTTTAAAATCTACATTCAGTGAAATGCACAAATTTAATGTGTACTCAATGAGTTTTCTCAAATACATACACCAGTGTAACTGCTAACCATATCAAGAGGTAGAACATTTTTGTCATTCCAGAGAATTCCTTCTCAGTCAATGACTCGTGCCCCCAGAGGCAACCCTTTTCTCATCTTTTTTTCAATGTAGATTAACCTTGTTCTAGACTTTCATATAAACAGAATCGTACAATATGTGTGCTCTTTAGTGTCTGGCTTCTTCTGCTCTGTGATTCCTCCATGTTGTTATATGTATCAGTAATGCATTTTTTTTTTATTGTGGAGTAGTGTTCCTTTTACAAAAATGCTGCAATTTGTTAATCCATTTTCCTACTGGTGGGTATCTGTGTTAATGAAGGAAGTCATCTAGAGGACGTGACTGCTAGTTGATCTGCAAGCTGGACCTGGGCCATCAGTCCCTGAAGGTACTCTCTGCCTGCCAGTCCCATGGTGGGAGCTGTTTTCAGAGACACAGGCTTGAGAGAGCAATGTGTTGTTGAGACCAATGGGACTGAATACATGATTAAACATGGTTAAGGGGTCTATATAAACTTTTAAGATTCTGGTTGTCAGGTGTGAAGTTCTACTTATCTTGCAGCTGCCTGACACAAACCTGGTACTTATTTTCCTTGCTTATTAAAATTGTCACCTACCAACCTGGAGGGGCTACCGCTTTCTTTGGTCATTCCTTGCCCTCTGTATATGGAGGCCAATTTGCAAACCAGGTGTTGTTTACAAGGTTTTTTTTTTGCAGTATGAATATATGCTACGAACAGTCTGGAACAAGGCTTTTCATGGACATGTGTTTTCATTCTTCTTGGAAAACAGGGATGGTATATGTTTAACTTTATAAGAAACAGTTAGACTGTTTTTCCAAGTGGTTGTACTATTTTACATTTCCACCCGCAGTATACGAGAGTTCCAGTTTCTCTATGTTATCCCAACATTTGATTTTATTACCGAACTCAGGTTCGGCTGCTCGCCACTAGAAAGCCAATAATTGAGAGACTAGTGTTGGTTGGAAAGGAAAGGTTGCTTTATTTAGGAGGTCGGCCACCTGGGGAGAAGACAGACTCATGTTCAAAAACCTACTCTGAAGATTCTGCTTGACCACGAAAGTTTTTAAAGGGAGAATCGTTTGGGGAGGAGGTCAGAATCTTTGTTACCTTCCACTGTGTGCAGACTTCTTTCTGATTGGTTGGTGGTGAGGTAAGAGGGTGCTGTTCCAGGAATCTTGTGTTCAGCCTGAAGTTACCATCCTCCACCTGGGTGGGAGCCTTAGTTCCTGCAGAAAAACTCTGATACTGTTATGTCTATTCCTTGAAGAAGAGCCAGGACCCTGCCCCATGCTACACTATAGTTTCTTGATCTCTCCTCCTTTGTTTCTGCATTCCCTCACTTCCCTGATAAGCAACTGTTTAAATCTACCCTTTGCAACGCAAGGAAGGTCAAGGAGGCTGAATGAAACCTCTTTCCTACAAACAAGAAATGGGGGACACAGAAATGACTTGTACCTGGGAGGGCCCCAGAGGGCCCTGCTTGGTGCCAGTTTTGTTAGTCTTGTTGCCATCCTACTGAGTGTGTATTGGTATCTCCTATGGCCTTAATTTTCATTTTCCTGAGGGCTAATGATGATGAGTGCTTTTATTTTTGAGCTTATTAATCATTTGTATATCTTTCTTTGTGAAGTATCTGTTCAGTTTCACTCATTTTTATAGGATTGTTTGTCCTTTTGTTATTGAATTGTAGGAGTTATATTTTCTGAAAGCAAACCCTTTGTCAGAAATATTGTTTCATAAACATTGTCTCCCAGTGCGAGCCTTACCTATTCATTTTCTTAATGGTATCTTTTAATGATCAGACATTTAAAATTTTAATTTGTCTAATGTATCAATTTTTAAAATGATTATTACCTTCTGTGTCTTGTTTAAGAAGTGTTTGCCTGACTCTAGGCCACAAATGCAGTGTTCTGTGTTTTACTCTAAATACTTCATTGTTTTAGCTTTTATGTTTAGGTTTATGGTCCATCTCATAATAGGTTTTACTTATGGTGTAGAGTTTACAGTTTATTTTTTTCCATGTGAATATTAAGTTGTTATAGCACCTTTTTTTTTTAAAAGGAAAGACTTTCTTTTCCCCAGGTTATTAAATAACCTAGGTGTCTTGTGGGAAATTAATTGGCCATATAAGAATTTGTCTATCTCTGGACTTTATTAGGTTCCATTGATCTATTTGCCTGTTATTAGACCAGTATTACATTATCTTTATTACTGTAGTTTTCTGCTAAGATTTGAAGTCATGTGATGATAGGCCTTCAGTTTTGTCCTTCCAGATTGTTTGGGCTATTCTATGTCCTTTGAATTTTCATAGAAATGATAGAATCAGCTCATCAATTTCTATAAAATGTCTTATTTATTTCATAAATGCTTATAGATGGCCATTTCCATTGACATGGCTTTCTTCTTGTATGCATGTCTGTCTCCAAATATCCCCTTTCATAAGTATACCAATTCTGTTGCATTAGGCTCATCCTAATCTCTTTTTAACTTGATTTCCTTTCTAAAGACCCTACCTTCAAATAAGGTCACATTATTAGATACTAGGGATTAGAACTTTAATATAAATTTTAGACAAAATTCAACCTATAATACCTCTATTGGCTTTCTAGTTATACCTCTTTGGATTTACTCTTATGTTTTCTCTAGGAGTTGTAATATATATCTTCAACTCACCACAATCTTTGTAGAGTTGATAATATGCAAACCTTCAGTAGTATAGTGTCATTTAACCTTCTACTCTATCCTTTGTGCTATTAATACCATAATATTATATATGTGTTATTATGAGTCTTACAATACAATATTATAATGTTTTCTTTAAACAGCAAAGGCTTTAAAGAAATTCAGTGAGGAAAAGTATAATCCGTTATATTTATCCACTTACTTGCTTTTCTGATGCTCTTCAGTTCTCTGTGTAGATCTGAGGTTTCACACATTGCGATGTCTTTCAGCCTGAATAATGTCCTGTAGCATTTAATTTAGAATAACCTGCTGTCAATGAGTTCTTTTGCTCTTGTTGTCTTTATTTTTCCTTCATTTTAAAATAGTATTTTCTCTGTCTATAGACTTCTGTGCTTGACAAGATTTTTTTCTTTCTATTGTCTTTTGGCTTCCATTACTTCCATTATTTATAGAACCTAAGCCATCATTCATATTTTTCTTCTATGTACTATATTCTCTAGCTTTTTAAAGATTTCCTCTTTGTCTTTGGTTTTCACCAGTTTGACTCTGTGGTGCTCTTTAATTTGTTTCTATTTTGGTCCATTGAACTTCAGGTATCTAAAAGTGTATATTTTCATCATATTTAGGAAATTCTTGGCCATTAGTTTTCCAAAATTATTTTTGTCTCCGATTTACTGTTAAGTTCGTCAAGTGATGTTTTTACTTTAGATGTATACTTTTAGTTCTCGAATTTTGATTTAGTTATTTGTTTTCATTTTTCTGTTTATTTTCCACATACTTTCACTTCTTATGACTGTAATTTCCTTTAAATTATTGAATATATTAATAATAGGTATTTTAAAGTCCTTGCCTGCTAATCCTAACATCTGAGTCATCTCGGGGTTGGTTTCTCTTAACTGATTTTTTTTCTTTTGACTACTGGTCAAATTTTCTTGTTTGTTCACATGTCTAATAATCTTTGATTATTTCACTGACAATGTCTGTTACACAAAGACTCTGAATTTTGTTATTGTCCTCTGAAGATTGTTGATATTAGTTCTGTCATGCTGTTAACTTGGTTAGACTCCAACTCCAAACTCCATATCTTTTGTGGTGGTTAGCATCTGAAATCTGCCTAGTTCTTTCAGCCTTTCAGTTGTTGCTTTCTACCAGGCTCCTTGGGATCTCCCACACAGGTGCTGTTCAGTGGCCAGTCAAGAACTCTGGTGTTGTGTATTTGTGCATGTATGTATTTATCTGTTTATCTATATTTATTTTGGAATTCCTGATTTGACATCCTCCCTTATGAACTCATCCCTTAGATTTCAGGGACTTTTGCAGCCTTGAAATTTATCCCCTGACTCTTAAGCCAGCCAGACTGTAAGTTTCTGCTTGAGTACTAGATAATCTACTATTTTGGGAGCATCCATAGGCAAAAAGTCACATAAACACAAGACTTACCCACTGTAGTTTCCTTACTTTGATTGTTGACTTCTATTTTTTTTTTGACTGAATTTGACCACTGTCTTGTATTTTTAAATACTTGCATTTTATTTAAAAAAATTTTTGTCTTGAGTTTATAATTATAATCTATGGTAAAGCTAATCCAATACAAGCTACGCCACCATTAATGAGCAGAACTCTACATGTCTTTTTTTTTTTTGCGGTACGCGGGCCTCTCACTGTTGTGGCCTCTCCCATTGCAGAGCACAGGCTCCAGACGTGCAGGCTCAGCGGCCATGGCTCACAGGCCCAGCCGGACCGGGGCATGAACCCGTGTCCCCTGCATCGGCAGGCGGACTCTCAACCACTGCACCACCAGGGAAGCCCCTACATGTCTTTTTGATATTAAAACAGTAAACTTTTTGAGCACAGCACTGAAGCACTTTTTCAAAGTCCTAAAAGAATCCACTAATATGCTATATATATATTGAGATATCAGTAAATATCTGCTGAAGTAAATAGTTCTGGCTTAACTGAATTATTTGGCCAATCTACATAATAATTCAATTAAATTGTTATTAAAATACCCCATGATGGTGTGAGCTAGGGGACTGTAACAATGCAAGAAATTTAGTACAAGCCACTTTTTTAATATAATAGCTTAAGTTATGTTTGCCACTATTTGTGAATCTGAATTAATGAATTAGATTTAAGATACTGGTTTCCTTCTCCTGAGGTTATGGCTACAATTCAAGGTGTTGTCACTAGGTAAAAGCTTATTTCCTTGTTGTAGTTATATAAGTCAAAAACCTAAGTCTAGGATATTAGGCCAACACTAAATTTATGTAATATTGGTAAAAATTCCAAATGAGTGCTATTGACCCCCTGGAGCTCAGTATAAAGAAAGAGTCTAAAGTTAAATCTGGGTAAAGCAGGAAAGAATGACATGAGCAAGTAGTCCTGTCTTAATAGGCTCTGGAATGGGAAGTGATGTCATATATGCCATAGGTTTTTTACTTTGAACTAGATTTTCTACTGCATTAATTACTGAGAGACCTAGCCTACTTTACAGTCTAGTTGTTTTATTCTCTCTTGGTTCCAGAAGAGAGCCCCAGTCAATATTCTGCCTAACCCGTATAAAAATGTTACTTGCTTAAGTGAATAAGTAACTGCAGTTTTAAACTTAACAAAAACTGTATGAAATCCAAAAATCTATTTTAATCTTTTTGCTTCATAACATGGTTTCTAGGAACACTTTATTGTGAAAAATAGAAATTTACTGTTTGTATTATGGAGTTTACTTCTCTGATGATGCCCTAATTTTACCCAAGAAGGGAATTACTGAAAATTCTTCACCACAGGCAAAGTAAATTCTCAGAAATATCTAATAGCATACACAGTCAACCATGGGGCATTGCCAACATTTTTGTAGAAAAATGTTGCATTTAAGTATGCTTTTTAATTTTCCACTTATGCATACTCATAGGGAATGCTCATAACACATATTGCCTTTAGAGGGAAGGTAATAAGGTCTTATTCTAAGGTAAATCAAGGTATCTTGACAAACTTGTAATAATTGGCTTGGTTTTAGGAATTTTAGTCTGCATGTTCACTTCCCTATGCCTGGGCTATCCAGTGTGGGTATCCACTGTGGAAATCTCTCTCTAAAATGTTTATATCCTGCATGTAATTTCCTTGTAAAACCCTCAGGAAAATAAAGGGAAAAAGTGTATTACCTTTTAAAATATAATTATGAGATGAAAAAATAGAACATAAATATTTAAATTTTCATAAATAAATAAAAACATTTGTAAATATGGTAGAACTCTATAGATACTTTTATTCATTCACTCATTTGTTAATTCTACAAAGATTTATGGAGCACTAAATATGTGCCAGGAACATCCTATATGACAAATCATGGTTGATGCCCAGAGGGATCACAATAGTGGAGAATACACATAAAAACAAATTATTTCAATGGAGCATGTTGCCTGATATAATAGAGGTTTGTGCACAGCATCATGTGATTAGGTAACACTTATCATGTATCAGAAGGTCTTAAAAAGGATGCAGTGGCAGAATCTAGCTTCTGTGAATATTGATCCAAGATTAAAAGAGTATCAAAACAATCAAGAATAGATAGACATTAGTTAGATGAACAGGTGGGAGAACATAATCCTTGTCAAAAGGAATTGTGGATCCTTCCTATGGTAAGCCTTATGCTTCTCTGTCTAAATATCTCATGGCAGATACTACTGAGTAAACATTCAGTATCCATTCTCTCTTTTCCTGAATTTTATCTAGACTGAAATATGCCCACTGTTAATTAAACAAGGAGGCCATTTTACGGAGATGGTTCTAATGCTGTGGCAACCTAGTTAAGGAAACAAATCTAACCCTAAAAATTCCTCAAGGTTATGAAATTGAAACCTAAGGACAACCAATCACAAAGAGCCAACTAGGCGTTAAGCTATAACCAGTCAGTAATTTACTTGCATTTGCTTCCCCTTTTTCTCTATAAAATCTCTTCCCAAGTTCCTTTTGGTGGAGTGCTCCTAACCCCTTCCGGTTTGGTACTGCCCAATTTAAATGATTTTTGCTCAAACTCTTAAAATTTTTAATATGCCTCAGTTTATCTTTCAACACTGCTGAAAGATACTTACTTTCCAAGACTCCCTTCTAGTCTCTTAGACAAAGAAAAACCAAGCCAAATAAATCCCAAAAAGCAGTGTTTCTAAATGCAGTGAAACAGTTTCAGGAAATAATTTCCCTGGGTGAAGAGATTTGCAGAGTTAGTTTTAAAGCCAAATAAACAGATTTTTTAAATTGTATTATAAAACTAACTGTGCTAACTAAAATTCATGTCACCAAAATACTTTTTCTCTATTTAATTTCTTTGACTTTAATATTTGTTAAAATTCAGATTCTCCTGGAGAACGTTATTTTATTCTAACAATTGAAACCCATTAAAAATGCTCAATTAATGCTCTTAAATATTCAAATAAAACAAATTTGCATTTCAGTCGTAGATGGTGAACATCTCTAAAATCCATTAAAGCCTTACAATTATGCTTAGTAAGCAGGTCTCCTTTTTACTAATGAGGTTTCAACAAAGGTATAAAAGGTTAAGTGATTAGTGACTGAGAGGTTGGGATAATGAAGGTAGGGACAGTTAATGTTCTTTTTATCTTAAGCTGGTATTTGCCTTAACTCAGTGTTTCTTTGCATGCATGACAAATAGTACTTCTTAGACTTTATTAAACATTTCAGTGAGGTTCATTCAGTCAGAGGTCTTTGCTTCCCATAATTATTGTAACAGAAACCAGTCCCCAGTTATTTAATTATTCTTAAAATCATGTGTATAATTATGATGCTACCTTAGAAGAGAAAATGCCACTTATGGCCCTGATTGTATTAGAAAGAATATAACTTCCAGTGTATGGAAGGTACTTTATCTTTTTGGACACCATTATTCATTTGGGTATAAAGTTTAGAAATTACACTGCATAATGGTGGGAGAAGAATTTGAAACACTATCAGCAATCTTCAATGAGAGAGGAGAGGAGGGAAGAAGTCATGAGTAGGTGACAGATAACATATTCTGCGATATCACTCTAAAGACAATCCACTAAGATCATAGATAGTTGTATAATCAATTTTTTGAGGAAATCAATATTTTCAGTTTCTTCATGAGCAGGAGCTGTCTCCTGCCTTTTTCTATTCTTGAGAGACTAACCCAGGAGTTCATTAAATACTGAAAATCATAACATTTAAGAACCAGAAGAAGGCTTATTTGCCGTCTTGTTCACACTCACTCTATCTTCATCTTCCTTTAATTGGTTGTTCATGGAAAACTAGGTTGTGGAGAAATGACGTTTTTCTGCAACATACTCCAGGGATCATTATCTAGGCTCCTAAGTGTCTAGGGCAATTGTGGTGGTGACAGTAGTGGCAATTTTGATAGCATCCTAATTCCACAGGGTATCAGATATGGATGTTAGATGTGTTGGTTCCTTCATTCAAAACACTAAGTGGTGGCCTTGACAGTAGTGGCTTTCCTGGTGGGTCAGTTCTGTATTCTAGGACTCATTCCTGAAGGTCCTGCCTAGATCTTGCTGAAGAGTCTGGTTCTTCACCAAAAATTGCCTTTGTATGATTTTTCAGGCCTGACCATAGGCTTTACCTGGCAGACCTCACAGGGAAAACTGCCAATCACTATACACAAGACTTGGTGCACATTATAAGGGAGTTAGAATCAAACCCTCAGGCCCTCTGGCCCACCATGCTTTTAAACATATTTGTGTTTCTAGACTGAGCATCTGCATTCAGAAGTTTTTTATCTGGGATCTTGTTGCCAAGGTCCTCTTCAGGTGCTTCTGCTGAGGTCTCCTTATGGGGAAGAGGATGGAGGGACCCTTGAAGATACTTTCCTCCACTCTGGCTCAGTGCTTTTCTAGTCCTAGCCCTCCCCCTCCCATTCTGTTCCCCTAATCCAGAGTCCATAAAATTGCAGAAGACTTTTGTTTGGAGTGCCCTCAACAGTGAGAGCACCCCCCACATCTGTACTGGGTCTATCCCATGTACTGTATTGGTCTACTGGTCGACCCTCTACCTGTGTACCTTTCCATGGGAGAAAATGGAATATCGTGGGAGAGTCAGCATTTTCTGAGGTTTTACCCTCCTGCTTATATTACCACTGTAAGTGATCAAAGACTTGATTGTAACTTCCATTTTGGCTTGTTGCTTTAACCAGCATTTCTGACACTTGGCAGCTCAGTTTTCTTTCAAGCTCTACTGAGATCCTGACACTGCTACTCTAGTGATCTAATAGTTTTGTTTAGTTTCTTATATAAAACTCCTTCCAGTTTAAAATCCCTAGAATGATTTCTTTTTCCTATGCTGAACCACCACCATTACAGGACTTGTTGCTTAGAAGTGGAGCTGCTTTGGCTTAGTGGCCAAGCACATATTGTAGGCTGGAAAGTTAATGATCCTTGTCATGCCATAACAAATACTTGGTAAAACAAATACTGTGATCCTTTGAAGACAGGTGTGGGATTCCTGAATCTGAAGCTCTATGGGAATAGGTTAGTAGAAGTCAGAATGCTGGTAGGTGATAAATGCTACTTGCTTCTTTTAACCAAGTTTTAGAGAGAGAAACCAAAGTAAGAATTAGCTTACTTGCAGGCAGGGATGAAAATAACACAGCTCTGCTAAGGGTGGCTTTTGCCAGCTGTGACCTGTAATTAATACTAACTGATAGTCCAGTATTTTGGGGCTTCACAGGTTGGAAAGGTCAATTGCATCTGTATCTTAGACTGTAAGAGATAAAATTGTGATCTCATCCTTCTTAAAAGTCCCAATAAGTATTTTTTTTGGGCCAGAAAATGGGAACTAACCCAGTGGCTGATTTTGGAAGGAAGCTTGTTGTTTCAGATGGCCTCACCAATAGCCAAGCATAGAGACCAGTGTCTGACACATAGGAAGGGTCAATACTAGTTGTTACTGTTGTTTTTTGAACTAGAAAGAGAGGGCTATGATTTTTATTCTGAGGATCTTGGGACCTTTTGTTAAAAGAAACTGTTTCAACCAACAGTCATTTCTAATAGACTAAGATTTAGGATTTGTGGGTGATAGACAAGATCTGTGATGCTGTTTTCTAGTTAATAATTCAATAAAGAAAATCAACTGACCACCATGCACATTTAATCTATGAAGTCTTTTTCTTCAAGCAGCTCATCAGCCTATCTATGTAGACCAACATTTTATCCATATGGTATATTCTAGGACAATGTATGCTATTACAGAACTTCAAAAACGTTAAGGAGTGTGCATTAGTCTGCTAGGGCTACCATAACAAAATGCCACAGACTGGATACTTAAACAATAGAAATTTATTCCTCATAGTTCTGGAATCTGGAAAGTCCATGATCAAGGTGTTTGTGGGTTTGGTTTCTCTTGAGACCTCAGGATAATGTCTTCCATTGATAGTCAACCCACTTTTGATAGGAAAGTGGTGGGTCAAATATCAGAGCATGGTTGCCAGCAAATTACTAGCAAAGTTAAGAAACAATTTAAAAACAGATGCTTATTTTTATTAAATGCAAATAAAAGCTAGAGAGAAAAGGGAATTTTCAAAGTAACAGGATAAATTTTAAAAAGTAGATATAAGAAAAGAGGAGAGAGAATCTCTTGGATATAGTTTGATTTAGTGGTTAATGGTCTCCTTTTAATTTAGATTTTATTTGAAAAATAACTTTCAAAAGGTAAATATATTCCATTAAATATATAGAAATCAAAGGGTTTTCTTGCGCATTTGGACTAAAGTTGTGGTTGACAACATTTGACAATACCTGGAGACATTTTTGGCTGTCACAGCTGGGGAAGGAGAGTGCTATTAGCATCTGGTGAGGAGAGGCCAAAGATGCTGCTAAACCTTCTACAATGCACATTCCAGCCCTCACAATAAAGTCTCATCCAGCCCAAATTGTTAATAGTACAGAGATTGATAGAAATCTGCACAAGAGCCAAGGACATTTTCAATATGTTCCTGGCTTTCAGTATTGCTTCTGCCTCTTAAAAAGTCTTTGATATGTATATATGGGTTACTGCATAGAGTATATTGCTTTTGCTCTGTCTCAGAGCCTGAAAGCAACAATACCCCAGTAACAATGAACACTCCTAGTGCCCAGAAACTGGTTTCTAATCCCATGCTCCAATAAAGGAATCAGAAATTCTTGGAGAAATCACTGATTCTAAGACTGCAAAGTCTTCCCTGCTCTGCTCAAAAAACCTCACTATATAATAGTAATAGATTTTTCCTAACTTCTTGGTGTGTGTGTGACATCGTTGATCTTGATATCCAGACCAGATTTTTGGTGGGGGTCTATCTGGTTTCTTCCGATATACAGATTACAATATTATACTAATGTAAGATGTTAATACTAGGGGAAATGGGGGGGGCATGGGGTATATAGGAACTCTATCCTTGCAGTTTTTCTGTAAATATAAAACTTTAAAATTTTTATATTTCAAAAACTCTTAGCACCATAATTCAAGAAGATGGAGCTGTAGAGGAGATCAAGAAGAAAGAGTAGGAGGACACTGAGCTCACCTCCCCCCATTAACCCATCCAAACAATCTACATGTGGAGCAGTTCTCACTGAAAACAAACTGGACACTAGTAAGAAGACTCTTATACAACCAAGGCTGTAAAGAAAGATCCACACAGAGTTGGGTAGTAAAGGAAGAGAAGTGATCAGGTCATTACATGCACCCCTAGGAGTGACATCAAGTGTGCCAAAATTTGCATTTGTAGGGGTCTAAGAAGGAGAAGAGAGAGAAAGGTGCTGAAAATGTATTTGATGGAATTATGACTGAAAACTTAACAGATATCCAGGTACAGGAAGCACAGAAGGTCCCAAACAAGATGAACCCAAAGATACCCACACCATGACATATCATAATTAAAATGGCAAAAGTTAAAGATCAAGACAGAATTCTAAAGGCAGCAAGAGAAAAATACTCACATGCAAGGGAACCCCTGTAAGGTTATCATGTGATTTTTTTTTTCTGCAGAATCTTTGCAGGCCAGCAGGGGTAGCATGTTATATTTAAAGTGCTGAAAAGGAAAGCCCTACAAATTAGGATACTCTACCCAGCAAGATTATCATTCAGAATTGAAGGACAGATAAACAACTTCTCAGACAAGCAAAAAAGTAAGAGTTCATCAATACTAAACAGACACTACAAGAAGTGTAAAGGATATTCTCTAAGTGGAAAAGAAAAAGCTGCAATAAGAAGAATGGATAGGAGAGGAAAAATCCTGCTGGTAAAGGAAAACATATACTAAAGGCTGTAGATCAACCACTTAAATAAGCAAAGGGAAGATTACAAGATAAAAATTATAAAATAAAATATAACTACAATAAATAGCTAAGGGATAGACATGAAGATGTAAAATATGGCACCAAAAAACACAAAATGTAAGGGAAGGGAGTAAAAAATTTAGATCTTTTAGAATGTGTTTGAACTTAAAGGACTATCTGTTTAAAACAAGTAGGTATAGGTAGATGCATATGAACCCTATTGTAATTACAAATCAAAAACCGACAATGAATACACAAAAACTAGAGAGAAAGCAACACAAGAAAACCACTAAAGAAAATTATCAAACCACAAGAGAAGTAACTACAAGAAGAAAAGAACAGAAGAACTGCAAAACAAACAGAAAACAAGTAACAAAATGGCAATAAACACATACCTATCAATAATCACTTTAAATATCAACTGACTAAATGCTCCAGTCTAAATACATAGAGTGGCTGATAGGATAAAAAACAAAACCCATTTTATGCTGCTTATAAGAGACTCATTTCAGAGCTAAAGATATTCACAGATAAAAATGAGGGAATGGAAAAAGATATTTCATGCAAATAGAAACAACAGAGCTGAGATAGGAGTCCTCATATCAAACAGAGCAGATTTTAAAACAAAGTCTATAACAAAAGACAAAGAAGGGCATTATATAATTATAAAGGGATCAATAACAAAAGACAAAGAAGGGCATTATATAATTATAAAGGGATCAATACTAAAAGAGGATATAATATTAATATATATGCACCTAATACAGGAGCAGCTAAATATTAATATATAAAGCAAATATTAAGGGACACAAAGGGAGAAATTAACAAAAATACAATAATAGTATGGGACTTGTCCACTTATATCAATGGACAGATCATCCAGATAGAAAATCTATAAAGAAACAGTGGTCTTAAATGACCCATTAGTCCTATTGGATTTAATATATATATCTGTAGTACGTTGTTTCCCCAAACAGCAGAATATACATTCATTTCAAGTGCACATGGAAGGTTTGCCAGGATAGATCACATGCTTGGCCACAAAACAAGCCTCAACAAATTTGAGGATGGAAATTTTATCAAGCATTTTTTTCCAACCACAAAAATATGAAACTAGCAATCAATTATAGGAAGAAAAGGGGTAAAACACCACCACATGGAGACCAAATAACATGTTACTAAAATCCAGTGGTTCAATGAAGAAATCAAAGAGGAAATCAGAAAAATACCCTAAGACAAAAAAAAAAAAAAAAAAAAAAAAAAACCTTTCCCAAATCTATGGGATATAGCAAAAGCAGTTCTACGAGGGAAATTTATAGCAGTACAGGGCTACCTCGAGAATCAAGAAAAATATTAAACAACCTAACCTACCTAATATTAAACAACCTAACCTAAAGGAATGAGAAAAAGAAGAACAAACAAAATCTGAAGTCAGCAGAAGGAAGGAAATAATGAAGATCAGAGAGGAAATAGAGACAAAAAAGCAATAGAAAAGATCATTGAAACCATTAGCTGGTTTTTTGAAAAGATAAACAAAATTGAGCCTGGCTAAAGGCTTATCAAGAAAAAAAGAGGGTCTAAATAAACAAAAAGAAATGAAAAATGGGGGCCTCCCTGGTGGCGCAGTGGTTGAGAGTCCGCCTGCCGATGCAGGGGATATGGGTTCGTGCCCCGGTCCGTGAGAATCCCATATGCCGCGGAGCGGCTGGGCCCGTGAGCCATGGCCGCTGAGCCTGCGCGTCCGGAGCCTGTGCTCCGCAATGGGAGAGGCCACAACAGTGAGAGGCCCGCATACCGCAAAAAAAAAAAAAAAAAAAGAAATGAAAAATGGAGATAAAAAATAATCATGAGGATACTATGAACAGTTATATGCCAACAAAACAGACATTCTGAACAGATCAGTCACTAGTAGTGACATTGAATTAGTAACCAAAAAAACTCCCAGCAAATAAAATCGAGGACCATGTGGCTTCACATGGAAATTCTACTAAACACATAAAGAAGAATTAATACCTGCCTTTTCAAACTATTCTAAGAAATCCAAGAGGACAGAACACTCCCAAATTCATTCTACAAGGCCTCCATTACCTTGATACCAAAACCAGAAAAAGATATCACCAAAAAAATTTACAGGCCAATATCTCTAATGAATATAGATGCAAAAATCCTTAACAAAATATTAGCAAACTGAATTCAACAATATGTAAAAAGGATCATAAACCATGATCAAGTAGGACTTATTCCAAGGATCATTCAATATCTGCAAATCAATCAATGTGATACACCACATTAACAAAACAAAGGATAAAAATCACATGATCTCAATAGATCCAGAAAATGCATTTGAAAAAGTTCAACATCAATTTATGGTAAAAATGCTCACCGAAGTCAAGGGGAACATATCTCAACATAATGTAGGCCATATATGAAAAAAAATCCTGGCTAACATCATACTCAGGGGTGAGAAGCTGAAAGCTTTTCCTCTAAAATCAAGAAGAAGACAAGGATGCCCATTCTTGCCAATTTTATTCAACATTGTATTTGAAGTCCTAGCCACAGCAATCAGGCAAGACAAGGAAATAAAAGGCATCCAAATTGGAAAGGAAGAAGAAAAACTATCACTATTTGCAATTGACATGGTACAATATATAGAAAACCCTGAAGTCTCCACCAAAAAACTATTCGAACTATTAAAAGAATTAAAGTTTCAGGATACAAGATTAATATACAGAAATCTATTGCTTTTCTATATTATTAATAATGTACTATCAGAGATAGCAAAACAATCCTGTTTAAAACTGCATCGAAAAGAATAAAATACCTAGGAGTAAATTTAAAGACGTGAAAGACATATACTTTGAAAATTGTAAGACATTGATGAAGGAAATTGAAGATGATACAAAGAAACGGGAAGATACCTGTGTTCATGGATTGAAAGAATTAATATTAAAATGTTCATCCTATCCAAAGCAATCTACAGATTTAATGCTATCCCCATCAAAATACTCATTCCATCTTTCATAGAACTAGCACAAATAATACTAAAATCTATATGGAATCACCAAAGACCCCAAATTGTCAAAGCAATCTTCAGAACAAAGAACAAAGCTAGAGATATCACACTCCCAGAATTCAGACTATATATATGAAGCTACAGTTTGGTACTGGCAGAAAACAGACTCAAAAGTCATTGGAACAGAAAAGAGAGCCCAAATATAAACCCACACACTTATGGTCAATTAATCTGCAAAGGAGGCAAAGATACACAATGGGGAAAGACAGTCTCTTCAATAAATGGTACGGGAAAAACCAGACAGCTACATGTAAAAATGAAATTAGAACATTTTCTCATACCATATACAAAAATAAACTCAAAGTGGATTAAAGACCTAAATGTAAGTCATGAAACCATAAAACCCCTAGAAGAGAATATAGGGAGAATGCTCTTTGACATAAATTGCAGCAATATTTTTTTGAATCTGTCTTCTAACGCAAAATAAATAAAAGCAAAATAAATAAATGGGACCTAATTAAACTTAAAAGCTTTTGCACAACAAAGGAAACTGTCAACAAAACAGAAAACAGCTTAATGAGTGAAAATATTTGCAAATGATATGACCAAAAAGAATGAACTTACGCCATTTGTAGCAACATGGATGGACTTGAGGGCATTATGCTAAGTGAAATAAGTCACACAGAGACAAATACTGTATGATATCACTTATATGTAGAATCCAAAACAATACAACAAAGTAGTAAATATAAGAAAAATGAAGCAGGCTCACAGATATAGAGAACAAATTAGTGGTTACCAGTGGGGAGATGGAAGGGGGCAGAGACACATAGGAGTAGGGGAGTAAGAGATACAAACTACTAGGTATAAAATAAATAAGCTGCAAGGATATATTGTGCAGGACAGGGAACATAGCCAGTATTTTATAATATATTTAAATGGCGTATAATCTTTTAAAATATTGAGTCATTGGGTTGTACACCTGAAACTAATGTAATGTCAGTCAACTATACTTTAATAAAAACATGACGGAGCAGTATGTAACTATGTGGTTTGTTATGAGTTGATTTTGTGTCCCTCTCAAAATTCATGTGCTGAAGCTCTAACCCCCAATATGATACTATTACAGGGTGGGGCTTTTGGGAGGTAGTTAGGTGTAGATGAAGTCATGAGAGTAGAGCACCCATTCTAAGAGGAGGAGGAGATACTAAGTCTTCCTCTTTCTACCATGTGAGGATACAGTGAGAATGTGGCTGTCTGCAGTCCAGGAAGTGGGCCCTCACCACGAACTTAATCTGTCAGCACTTTGATCTTGGGCTTGTCAGACTCCAGAACCATGAGAAATAAATGTATGTTGTTGAAGCGTCCCAGTCTATGGTATTTTGTTACAGCAGCCCAATCAGACAGTGTCCACAGAAACTTCTAGGTGAGGCCTCTTTTTCAAGACACCATTTAAAACATAGAGAACAGACATGTGGTTGCCAAGGGGGAGAGTTGGTGGGGGAGGGATGGAGTGAGAATTTGGGGTTAGCAGATGCAAACTATTATATACAGAATGGATAAATAACAAGGTCCTACTGTATAGCACAGGGAACTATATTCAATATCCTGTGATAAACCATAATGGAAAAGAATATAAAAAAGAACGTATATATGTGTAACTGAATCACTTTGCTGTATAGCAGAAATTAACACAACATTGTACAATTTAAAAAAAAGAAAAAAAGACCATTTAGTGTTGCCAGAAGATTCTTGTCCTAGGTTTAAGTCAGATTCAGATTAAGTCAAATTTCACTATGAGGTAAATTGGGTTTCTTTGTGATTTCCTTTTCTTAGGCAATTTTTTTAAACAATGCAGATAATAGATTTGTCTTCCTCTTCAGTCAGTCATAGACAGAGCAGTTTCCGACACAAGGCTACTCCTTACCCTTTGATCCGGAATAGTAATAACCTCATGATTGTTGCTCTGAAAATATTCTAAACATATCTTAGGAAACATGTTCTATTTGTGCTGCTTTTGTAAAGGGCATGTGTAGCTCAGAGCAGAGGTCTAATCACCAGGCAGAATAAGTTGCTTTCATGGAACATTGCTTGTATTTCTATTAGCCTTTGTTTCTTTGTACCTTATGTAATAATAATGATGGTAATTTGCATACTACTACCTGGAGATGTGCTAAACCCTTTCCATGTATTATCTGCTTTAATCCTCACAGTACCTCAGAAGGAAGGCATTCTGGTTTATAAGTGAGAAAATTAAAGCCTGGGAGAAGTTAAGAAACTTGCTTAAAGGTTCTCAGCTAATAAGCAGCAAAGCTGAATTCATGACTGTAGACTCTAAGTTTTCCCCACTTGTTATTTATACACCAGTGTCCCTCAAATAGATTTGAATTCCTTGTGAGCAAGAACTATGTTTTATCCATTTTTGGATACCCAAACATAACTTAGAACCATACCTGGAAAAGATGTTCATTACGTTCATTCTTGATTTTCCCTTAATATATAAACTTGGTTATTTTTCTTAACCACATGTACAAATAATCCTTCCAATTATTCTCAACTTCTTAAGTTATAATTTTTATGGGTAGCTAATACTGCCAGAAGTCTGAGCTTATAGAATTACATAGAAGAAAAAATTCATTCTCACTTGAAACTAAAAGTAATTATATATGGTGCTGAAACTCATTTGTGTTGTGGTTCTGAATTACTACTTGGCATTCACTTTTCCCTAGGCTAGGAAAGCCCTTCTTGTCCTGCGTCTTAAAACTCAGGTAGAGGAGAGACCATCTTTAAGAACTCTTGTGGGAGAGCATGTGAAATTATTATTGCTTGTATATAGATTCTGGATGATGACCTTGCTGGTGAAAATCTCAAGGTCTGTTCAAATTGCTATTAGCTACCATGCAGCTCTCTATCATGAAGGAGCAGTGTAGTATGTAATAAAATTTTATAACTTAAACTATTTCTGTATCAAGAGCCAGCAGACTGATGTAGCACGAACTATATGTCACGTTCTATGGATTTATTTGTACTCTACCCTGATAAAATGAATCTGGTACAAAGTACCATTCTCCATTTATCTGAAGAGGTACTTTATCATCACAGATGAGAAGTGGATTAGGTCCTGCTCTCCTGCATGATTAAAAGAGGACAATTCCCTTGCTATAGCTAGTAATATTCTAAGTGATATTGTAGATCTTCAGATTTCTGAAGAACTTTCAGCTAAATCCAAAACGTGCTCTCATCCGTGGTTCTCTTTCTCTGATCTTGTGTAGAGTGGAAATTCATTACAGGTTTTTGAACAAGTTAAATTACATTGCTTAGATCATTGTAACCTATATTAATTCAGACATCCTAGTACAATTAAAGTACTCAATATTCAGGACTCACAATGAGGCCAGTACCTGAGGCTTGAGTGGGTGGTGAGTAAACATTGCAGACATGAAACTGAAGCCCCAATTTCTAGCCTCCACTTTGCTGCTAGCTAGCTCTGTGACATTGGCACAGCCTTGGTTCCCTCCTTCCTAAACTCTAAAGTTTAGAGGGATTATTTCTGAATCTAACATTTTATATTTCTGGAATTGTATTATCGGAATGAGGGCGTGCAAGGCACACCATGGTCTATGAGGTTGCTACACTCTGATTCCATTAACAAGTTTGAATATCCATAGCTCTGAGTTCTGGAGGGAACACAAGTGCCCAAAATAATTTATGTACTTCGATTTTTATTTAGGAAGACTGATATTCAGGAATATGTATAAGTTCGGTCTTATTTACAATTTTCATGGAAGTACCTTATAAAGGGAAATTGATACTAGAAAGCTATGTGAATATGTTGGGTTAAAAACACTGGCTCAATTAAGAACCTACCTGCTTACTCAGTTAATTTTCTGCTACTAAAAGGCTTTTTAAAGCTCTTGTTCAACTACTGCTTCAGAAAGTGCCTATTTTGGACATACATCTTGGGTTCTCTATGGTCCCACTTAGAGAAACAGATTTACCTGACAAAAGTACTGATAGAAAGCACCAGATTGTAACAGGGGTGTGGGAGGGTCATAGTGCTAAGGGGAGTTGGAGAAATGAGTTGTCAGAAAGGATTTTGGATGTGTTGATTGGATTTGAACATGTTTTTTTCCTCAAGGTAGGAAGAATAGTAGAAGTATATCATATTTCTTATTTCCAGGTGTGTCCTTGGGTGGGCAGTAGTCTGGGCAGGTACAACTCATTTGTAGCCTGTGGAATTGCAGAGCTTTATGTCATGTCTGCCCAACTAAACACAAGCAGTGCTGTCAGTGATAGAGATAAAACAATTTTCCTGCTTCTTCCAAGAGTTAGAACATATTTTGATGCCCTTGGAAAGCTGAGAGGCTGAACAAAGATGTAAATGTTAAAATTGTAAACATTAATATTTATTGAGAATTTTCTGAGTGTAAGCTGTGTGTTATAAATACCTTTATAATGTGTTACTTACTTAAGTCAGTAAACATTTACTGAAGATCTAAATGCTGGGTACAGTTTGGGCACTTGGAACAGGGGAATGGACAAAATATAAAAATCTCTTTTTTTCATGGACTTTGTATTCTGATGGGTAATGGTGACGAGACATAAAAAATATGTTTGTAAATTACATAGTACATTAAATGATGACGAATGCTTGAAGAAAGCTAAAGCAGGAAGTTTAGGAAATGTTGCAGTGTCAATACACACACATTTTAAAAATAAGGTGGCAACAGAAGGCCTGATTGAGAAGTTGACTTTGGAATCAAGACCTTAAGGAGGTAAGGGAGCAAGCCATTCGAATATCTAGGGGAAGAGACTTCTAGGTGACGGGAAAAACAACTGCAAAGACTCTAAGATGGACCTGGTGTGATTAATAAAGATTGGGAGGTCAATGTGGCTGGAGCAGCAAGAGTGCTAGGGGAGTGTAGTAGGAAACAAGGTCATAGAGAGAATAGAGGGCCAGATAATGGGCTTGGAAGGTCATGAATGAACTTCAAAGATGATAGACAGTTTTGAGCAAAGGGGCGTCATGATTTGCCTGAAATGCTTGCAAGAATATAATGGATGCTGTGCTGAGAACAGCCTTTGGGGTTGCAAAGGTGGAAGCCCTGAGATCAGTCAGGATATTATCAGAATGATCCAAGTTAGAGTGCCAGCGTGGGAGTAGTGAGGTGGACAGAAGTGGTCAGATTCTGGATATCTTTGAAGGTAGAAACTACAGGATTTGCTGACATTTTGTATATTTGATATGAGAAAGAACAAGGAGTTGAGGATGATTGCAAGGGGTTCAGCATGAGAAACTACGAGGTTTTGCTCTGAGGACAGTAGATTGGAGTTGTCATTTCATGAGATGAGGAAGTCAGTGAATGGAGCAAGTTTTGGAGTCGTGGAAAATCAGTTTGGTTTTGGATATTTCAAATCTGACATGGTTCTAACACATCCAGTTAGAGATTTCCAGTAGTCAGTTGTAAACACAAGTCATTTAATCCTCCCAACAAATTTATGAGGTAGGCTTTATTATTATCCTGGCAAGACATGTAATTATCATCCTGATTACATGTGTCCAAGAGCATGTAGATAGTAGTACAGTTGCCATTTGAATCCTGGCAGCTCGAGTCCAGAGCCATATTCCTTACCATGTTCCCAAGACCAATATCACGTGAATAATGATGTAAAAGTCCTCAGAAAAAGATAATCCAACAATAGATAAAAACATCATGATTATTTGTGGTTTATCCCAGGAATGTACAGTTCATTCAACATTCAAAAATCCATCAATGGAATTCATCACCTGAACAGAATCAAAGAGAAAAAGTATATTATCATGTTAATAGATGTAGAGAAGGTATTTGACAAAACCAACATACACTCATGCCAAAACTCTCAATAAAATATAAACAGAAAAAATATCTTCAATCTGAAAAAATACACAGCTGAAAAACCTTGTATTTAATGGAAAAACATTTTTTTTTTTTTTTTTTTTTTGCGGTAGGCGGGCCTCTCACTGTTGTGGCCTCTCCCCCTGCAGAGCACAGGCTCCGGACGCGCAGGCTCAGCAGCCATGGCTCACGGGCCCAGCCGCTCCGTGGCATGTGGGATCTTCCCAGACCGGGGCACGAACCCGCGTCCCCTGCATCGGCAGGCGGACTCTCAACCACTGCGCCACCAGGGAAGCCCAATGGAAAAACATTTGATGCTCTATTCCAAAGATGAGTAAAAAACAACGAGGTCCATTTTCACCCATTTAATTTCACTTTGGTCTGGAGTTCTTAGCCAGGACAACTAAGTAAAAGAAATTAAAAACACAAAAGTTGAAAAAAAAAACTATTTTTATTTGCAGCTGATGTGATTGCTTATGGAGAAAATCCTAAGGAATCTACAAAATAATAGTAGAATTAGTAAATGACTTTAGTAAAGTTACTGGATACAAGGTCAATATTCAAAAGTTAATATATTTCTTTATACATACACAAAAAATGGAATATTGCTTTTTATTTTCTACTATTTACAGTAACATCATTAAATAATTAGGATTCATGTAAAAGATGTGAAAGACTTCTACATTGAAAACTATAAAGTATTCCTGAGAAAAAGACCTAGACAAATGTTGATGGTTTGGAAGACTCAATATTGTTAAGACTCCCATTTCTTCACAACTTGATCTATACATTCAAGGCCATCCTAATCAAAATCTTAACATGCTTTTTCCAGAAAATGACAAGATCATGCTTAAATGCTTATATATATATATGTAGAAATGTATCAATCCTAGAAGAGCCAAAACAGTTTTGAAATGGAAAAATAAAGTTAGATGAATTATACCACCTGATGTCAAGGAAATGTAAAGCCACAATAAACAAGGTATTTATGTAAGGAGAAACAGCAACATAACAGAATAAAGAGCCCAGAAATGGAGCTATACATATGTAAGCTATTGATTTTTAACAAACTTTAAGGTAATTCAATGGCAAAAAGCTTTATATTTTTCATAAGTGCTTCTGGAACAAGTAGACATCCAATACCAAAAATAAATAAAAAATATCTGTCTCCCCCATGCCAGACATAAAATTTAATTGAAATATACTGTAGACCTAAATATAAGAGCAAAACCATAAAATTCTAGAAGGAAACAAAAGAACATCCTTGTGAATTTTGGGTAGGCACACTTTTTGACAGAATACCAAAAACAGTAAATTTTAAAAATATAAATTAGGCTTATCAAGATTAAAATCACCCATTCTTCAAAAAGATGTTAAGAGAATGAAAAGATAAGCTATGAACTAAGAGAAAATATTTGCAATATATTTATCTCACAAAAGAATTGTATCCAAAAATAGCCTATATAATGCCTTAACTATAACTTAAGGAGAAATAATTTAAAATAAATAATTAATTAAAAATAACGTGTTACAATGCATAAGTGAAGCAGTCAGATGCTTACTTAGAGATATCTCTTAATTAGAGATAGAATTACTCTGAATGTGACAGCTTGGAATTTAGAATGATACCAGGGAGAGGGTTGCTATCTATGACATGGAGAATTGTTGCAAGTCTCTGAACAATACTATTTTGTTTTCATGGTTTTTGAATTCTTGGAAACTTGAAAATGTACTTTGTGTTTACGTGTAAAATACAGTTAGGTTCTCAGCTTGGAAATTTCCTCCCACAAGAGAAAGTCCTATGGTACATTCAAAAGTTACTCAGGCTACAATTCTTCAATGTGTGAGACTGTCCAAATCTTTGCAGACCCCAACTAATAAACACAGTTAGGGGTCCTCAAACATTGTGACAATCAAAAAAACCTCCCCCACAAATTCCTAAAATGTCCCCTAGCAGCTGGTACCAGCTCTGAAGGAAACCACTGTTACATTAATGCAACCAAGAAAAAAATTAAGATTTCCTGCTTGGCTAATACCTGAATGGGGACTTCTCTGTTCCCATTGGCTTAGTTTCTTCCCACAGATGAATGCATAAATAAAGTCCTACCACTTTCTATGTTTGAAAAATGCTTATTTATTTATTTTAGAAATAAGAATATTCTTCTAGCAAAATGATGGAGATCATCTCTGCTGAATTGTTGCCTGGCACGTATAAAGAAGCTAGCAATTGCCTCCTTGGTTGGTTGCCCACAAAAGCTGACAAACTGAATACTTACAATCCTGACAGCGAATGAAATACATTTAGAGAGGTGCCAGATTAAAAGCTGGTCCCTGAAAATGGCCTGGCGTAGATGGGAAGGCCGTGTAGGCTAGACCCATGAGTCCCAATGGGCTTTGAGTTAACAGTGTCTGGGCCCTGCTCTCCCTCCTGGTTTGAAAAATGCCCCCAGAGCATCTGTCTTTGGTAATGGCTGTGCATAGAAGCTTTGCTTTCCAGAGTGACCTCTTCTTGACAGAAATCTTGAAAAGTGCTTCTCTTGGCTCTCTGTGGTTTTGTCACTATCATAAATCTCAGTTTTCCATCTTGATGGTGCTACTGAATAAACTAGCTAAAAAACAGCATAGCTTTTCCATCAGGCGTATAGGTACCTTCATGTTTTTGATACAAATGCCCTTAAGCTCCAGAATCAATGTACTGTAGACAGTCCCTCAGATGCTTTTGAAAAAAATGGGAAAATAGACAGTTTCAGAAATTCACTGTGTATTGTTTTAACTATAGTTTCTGCTTTGAAAGTCCCACTTCTGATTGGGATCTTTGTTGGCAGCCTCTGTCATAGAAAATGGTGACTCATTCCACGATTATGTTCTTGGGTTTTTGCAGATATTAAAGTATCAGTCATATGTGTCCAACAGTCAGTCATAGGTGTCCAACAGAGTCAAGGTAGCAATAAAATGATCTAGAATGATGTGGAAAACATCTATTTCATTCTATTCTGGAGTCAAGAAGAAGTGGTGATTTGAAAATCAAGTGTATGTGCCATTTCGGAAGAGAGCATCTTCATTTCCTTTAACATATTAAAAACATTTTCACAGATGTTTTGAAAATAAGGGCTGGAGGTGTCCATAGTTGTCATTTAGTGAAACATCAGATACTTATATCTTCTTGCAGTCTATCATAAACACAGAAACAAATCCCTTGCCATTTGAGAACTTGTGAGATTTATAAACATGGCAGAACTTTGGAGACCCTGATGGGATAGAACATAAACACTTGCATTTTAAAAGTGTTCTTCTTCAAGTATTAAAATTTTTCTTCTCTGATACCAGCACCCTTAGCTCCTGATTTGATGTGGCTTCCAGACTTAATACGATCATGTTCATCTGTCTTTGTATAGGAATCAGTTTGTATAAGTCCTTCTTAAAAACTGACTTCTAGAGCTGAATAAAGTTCTTCCAGGTATCTTCTGACTGGTGAATAATAGAATAGGACTTTCATGATTCTTTCTCTTGGTGGATGCATATTTTTTCCTTTTAGTTTGAGTAGTGATTATTTATTGAAAGAACCCTCTCAATTCAAAACAAAAGCATTAAAGCCAACCCAACTTTCTAAGGCTAGCTTAGAACCAATCTCTGCCATTTTCCCGTGATTTCCCTGTCAGAAGTGAGGAAGAGGGACTATCAGGGAGAAGTTAGTAATTAAGGTGACACCATTGACTAATTGCAGTATTCAGGCCTTTGGCAATCAGTCATTGTGTCATCTAATGGGTACAATAGCTGGAAACTTACAAATATTACCAGGATGTGACCAAACATGAGAATAAAAAAAGGCACCTATCAGTTGCGTCTTGTTAGATAACTTCATCCACATGGGGAGGCATAAGTGTTGTATACCTCAGAGGGGACAATCTTCCCTGAACTCTGCTAAGCAGTACTGTTCAATGAGGTTGGATTAGCAAATCCATCTTTGCCTATGTCCTGTTTCAAAGTACTGTCACTGGATTAAAACAGCCTAAAATCTTAAATATGGGGGGAATTAATTCTCTAAAATCTTGATCTGTTGTAAATAAATCATGCAAAATCCAGAACGCTTATTAGTATAGATTCAGCCTCTTCCATTCCCGTCTCTAACCTTGCACCAGAATATTTTTGTCATTGTGTGGTATATTACAGACAACCCTCAGGATCAAGGAATAAGTGGGTACTTTTCTTTTTCTCTTTTTCTTTTAGCTATTGCAACTCAGGCAGTGAGTGGAACTCATCATACTCCTGTGTATATATATCACATGATGATAATTGATTCACACAGGATTTACTCCTACGTATTTAATTTTTCCCTTCTAATAGATCTGCTTTACATTCTTAACTATATTATATACGTTTAAGTATATATGTTTCTATATATTTTAATACATGTCCTTGTAAAATATATGGTTTTGACTTGTGTGTATTTTTAATTTACACAAGTGATATTGCACTATAAATCCCATTCAAATAGTTTGCTCACTTCTTACAATGTGTTAAATGTTGGTCAGCGTTATTGTATATGTGTCTAGTTTGTTGAGCTTAGAGCTTCATAGAGCTTCATAGAATTCCATGATATACAGCTATATCATTTTACAAACTTCTACTAGAAATATACATTGAACATACCTCCTATTCCTGTCATTATAAACAATGTCATGCTGAACATGCTTGAACATGTACCCTTAAGAGATTATCTGAGAGAGCTCCCCTGAGATATAAATCTCCAGGAGTGCATCACTGAGTCATAAAGCATACACATACTTTATTTTCCTGGACACTATCATACTGCTTTCTGGCATGGCTGGATCAGTTAATTATTGTTCTTACTTGCAGTGCATGAGTGTTCAGGTCCACAACTTGCCAACATTAGATGTTACCCATCTTCCTAATTCTTGCATTCTGATGGGTGTACATTAATTTTTCACTGTTGCTTTTTTAGAAAAATTAGTATTTTTCCTATTAGTTTTGACTTTGAACATGTTCTGGTACTTGTTGGTCTTTCTCTAGTTTTCTATCATACTTTTTATCTTTTTTTTATTGTCACGGTCTTTTTTAGAATCTAAGTATTGTTTCCTTATCAGTTTCAAAAGTTGTAAATATCTTCTTCCAGTCTTCTATCTGCCCAATTTTTTATAATATCTTTTAGGAAATCCTTATTTCTCCAACTCCCTTTAACTCTATGACCTTCCCACACCCATGTTACAGTCTGGTGCTTTCTATGAGTTACTTTTTCAGGTAAATCTGTTTCTCCGAGTGGGGGCATCTGGAACACAGGATGCACCTCCAAAACAGGCACTTTCTGATGATAGTAGTTGAGCAAGAATCTTAAAAAGGCTTTTTAGTGGCAGAAAATCAACTGAGTAAGTAGGTATGTTCTTAATTGAGCCAAAAATTAATTTTTGCTTTTTTTTAAAAAAAAAATACTCAGTAGATTCACATAGCTTTCTACTAACTCTTCCTTATTGCTTTGTGGTAGCATCTTTATTATATATCAAGTTTTCATATGTGCAGGGATCTATTTCTGTTTATTTAATTGTGTTCCATTAGTCTGCTGATCTAATTACTATGAATTAATAATATATGTTAATATCTTGTAGGGTTGATCTTCCTTCTTACTATTCTTTTTCAAAGTTGACTTTGATTTTTCTTCCATATAAACTTCAGAATGAGTTTAATGCCTCCAGCTATACTTTCTATTGTTATTGTGTTGAATTTGCAGACTACTTTGTGAGATAATTGACCTCAATGCCATATTAATTAGTCCATGCATAAACATGTTGTGTCACTCAATTTACTCAAATTTTCTTTCATGTCATTTAATAGAATTAAACCATTTTCTCCAAAAGATTTTCTGCATTCATTATTAGGTTCATTTCTATACATTTTACATTCTTTTTTTCTATGGTTAATGTATCTTGTTTTCAGACTGAGCCCATTTTGTGAAATGAATCAGGTAAATCAAAAGGTCTTAAATGTGGGAAATGTCCTGGCAGGAAAAGTTGTCCCTTAGCAACACAGATATTTGTCCCAATTCCTGTGTTAAGCCCCTTATTTAGGCAACAAGAGACCCTATTTTCCTGACTGAACTTAGACTGATTTAGACTTACATTACCCATTGTGACATTTTTTATTTGAATGTATGAAGAAATTCTTGAGAGTTTTCAACCTAAATTGGCTCCTGAAGCATAGAAAAAAATTTCCAAAAATATAGGAATTAGTACAATTAGGAAAGAAGTAAAGTAAGTTTCCCAGCCTTGGGAAATCTCTGGGGTAATTCATGTCCTAGATATATAGATATATATGCACTAGTCAAATTGTTCATATTTTATATAAGAGAAAAAGAATGATAATGTCATTTGAACTTTATTCCACAACAAGTGCACTAAAGGACAATTCTAAGACCATGTACTTAATAATATTTTGGGATTTTGCAAAGCTAGGCAATGTATTAGAACAATACATTGTGGCAGAGTGCGCCATTGGCCCAAATTCTTCACTTTTACTGATATCAATACCCTTTGCCATGTAATAGTGCAATTCCTCTCACAAAAGGTGGAGTGCACAAAAGGTGGAGTTCCCAACCATTTGACTTGGGATTTTTTTAATGTGCTATTTTTTGGTCAATGGGAATTTGGTAGAAATGGTACAAGAGCTTGGAATGAGCTTGTACAATAAAGCTGTATCTTGTCCCTCTGCTATCTTCATGGGAAGAACACACAAGGGCTAAACCTGCTCTAACCTGCTGGTCTAAGGGGGATGAGTTGTGTGGAGCAGAGCCAGTTGGCTAACATACAGACTGGTAACTTGATAGAGCTGCCCAGCTCAGCCCTGCTTAGATCAGCTGACCAGCAGACACGAGAAAAAACTCACACACTTAGGTTAACAGGTGTTCCAGATGCCACTGGTGAATCAGCTTCCTTTGCCATTCCATCCACCTCAGCTGACCAATGATCCATGTGTGTAAATGATTACTGCTCCAAGTCACTGTGTTTTAGGGTGGTTTGTTAATGTAGCATTACTGTGCAATAATATTAATTGATAATACACTATGGAAAACTAGGCTTTTAACAAGACTGCCAGTTTGGTTTAGCTTTAGAAAATGTATTGAGATAATTTACCTCATCCAGATCAATGTAGACAGATATTTAATAAAATTCAATATCCTCTCATTAATTGAAGAAAAAACTTAAAATTTTGCAAACTAGAAAGAAAAAGACTTTGCTTAACCTGGCCAAAGGAAGATACCAAAAACTTACAGGAAACCCAAAATTTAATGGCAAAAATTTAGAAATATTTTCTTTAAAATCAAGTGGAAATGAAATTTCTCATTACCCAACTTTTATTCAACATTATAATGGGGGTTTACCAGTATAGTAAGAAAAAGGAAACAAAATAAGGAAGAAATAGGCTGTTGGATATGGATAGCCATATTGGCTATGATTATCTCCATAGAAAATCCAAGAGAATATACAAGTTTTAGAATTGAGAAGAGAGCTCAACAAGGTTGGTGAACATAGATCAATAAACAAAGATAATTTGGTTTCCTATATACCAACAGCAAAAATTTAAATACTATATATATATATTATATAGCCACAAATATAACATACCTATGAATGAATATTCAAAATGAAGTGTGAGAACAAGATAATAAGGTAATATGATTTAATATCATTAATATTCTAGTTCTTCCAAGATTAATCTACAAGTTCTGCACAATTCCCATATAAGAAAATTTTAAAAACATACAAGTCTTTGAAAACTTGATTTAAAAAAAAAATTCAGAAGAAAAGGGCCAAGAGTTGCTAAGACAATTTGTGGAAAAGGAAATTGGTGGAGCAATTTCTCTTCCCAGAGAACAAGACTTTAGTAAATAAAATAGCATGATTAGGCCAGCAGTGTTAAAAGAAGAGAAATTGGTCCATTGAACATAAAAAGAGCTCCAAAATAATATATATGGAAAATTGATATATGGCATAGTTCTTTTGGCAAATCAGTTGGGACAGGATCGGCATCTTAACCCTAAGAAAATAAGAAAGAAATGTGATTATATCTCAACATAAGCCATACCAAAAAAAAAAAAAAATCAATTCTAGGTGAAATAAAATCTAATGGTGAAAGTAACATTTAACAGCTTTAAATTAAAATATAGGACTATATCTTTGACCTAAGTTCAGGAAAGTATTTCTTAAATGACTAAGAGTAAACAAAGGAAAATGAAATCTGTATGTCTGATTACATAAAATTAAAAGCTTATATGTATCATGACATACAAACTATCAGAGCAAAAAGGAAGTACCAACTGGGAAAAATCATTGGAGCCTATTTATTTATCAAAGGATTAGATATTATCTAGAATATTTGGATAAATAACATCTGAAGAGAAATTGGTGAAGATTATGAACTGGAAGTTCACAGAAGAAAACTACATAGCTTACACACTCAACTTCTCTAATAATTAGGAACACAACAGCTATCACTTCATAGCTTATGGACTGGCCAATAATAAGGGTGGGCAAAACACAAAGAAATGGGAATTCATTTAGTATGGATAGAAATGAAAAATCACTCTGGAGAGCAATTTAACAAAAACTAGTAAAGATGAATTTGCATGTCCCCTTCCAGGCAGCACTTCTGATTCTAGGCATTTACTGAATGTAACTCTGGAACATAAGCCCAGGACACATGGGTTATAATGTTCATGGTAGTATTTTTTGAAATATCAATGACTTGGAATCAAATGTCATCAAGGATAGAATAGATACATTTATTGTACTGTATTAATACAATGTAACATTATTCACCAGTGAAAATGAATTAGAGCTGTTAATATAGATATGGCTCACAAATATACAGTGAAGGAAGCAAGTTGCAGAAGGCTCTACCCATTATGACATCATACGTATAAAATCTAAAGGTACGCCCAAAGAGTATATATTGTTTAGGAATACAAACTCACCTAACACTGTAGAAAGACATTCACAGAAAAGATAAATACCCAGTTCAAAATAATAGTTACCTGTAGTGAGGGAGAGGAATTTGAATAAAATTGTGGGAGTGTGCACATGGGCTTCAAGAGTATTGGTCCATTTTATTTCTTAAGTAGGTAGTAAATAACAGGTGCTTTATTTTAAAAATAAATTTGTATGATAAAAATTGCATAATCAAAACCCTGATAAAAGTTGTTTGTAGTTAGACTCATAAAGTTATCCTGAAGAGTCTTCCCTGAGGGGAAATTTTGGGGTGCTTTCTTTTCCATATAAGTGAGTGGGTGCTTGGGAATTTTTATAATATTTTTCCACTAGACTGCATTCCTCCAATGCAAGAATTATGCCTTATTCATTTTTATACTCTTGTAATCCCCACTAATCTGAGAACACAAAACAAATATTTTATGAAGGAATGAATGAATGACTCAGGTGAACATAAAGTTTAGAAACCATGAGTATAAAACTGCAGATTTCCATATACCAGCTCAAATTGTTTTGGCAACCAGGTAGAGGAACCATTCCAAAGTTTTCTCTCATCTCTCTCTAGAATCGATCTTATTTGCTCCTGAGGGCAAATTTGATCTGTTACTCTTGAATAATTATTACCATGATAATTTTTTCCTGTGTTCCATGGAACACTATTGTTCAGTGAAATATTAATAAGTGTACTTCAACCGAAGGGCTTCATGGTCAAATAAATTTGGAAAACACGGAATTTAAAAAGTGAAAGTAATCTACAAAAAAATACAGCTGACATAATACTTGATGGTGAGAAATTGAAAACAAGGAATGATGTCTTTTATCACTCTTATTTCATATCATGTTGCAAATGCTAGCTAGCACAATAAGACAACAGAAGAAAATAAAAGATACACCTATCAGGAAGGGAGAAATAAAACTCTGATTGCAGATGACATGATTGGCTATGTAAAAACCCCAAAGACTCAACAAAAATCTCTTGGAAATAATAAGTGAGAATTCAAGGTCACAGCTTACAAGGTTAATACACAGAAGTCAATTGCTTCCCTATATACCAGTGATGAACAATTAGATTTGAAATTTAAACATGCCATTTGCAATAGCAAAAATTAAAAAATATTTAATGATAAATATAACAAAATATGTACAAGGGCCATATGCAGAAAATTAAGACTCTGATGAAAGAAAACAAAGAAGATCTAAATGAGATATTCTGTGTTCATAGATTGGAAGACTTAATATTGTTAAGATGTCTATTCTTCCCAACTAGATCTATAGATTCAATGCATTCCCAATTGAAACCCTAGCAAGCTATTTTGTAGATATTATAAAGCTAATTCAAAAGTTTATATGGAAAGATAAAAGATCTAGAATAGTGAAGACAATACTATAAAGAAAAATAAAGTTGGAGGACTCAGACTAACCAATTTCAAGACTTATGATAAGGTTACAGTAATTAAGATAGTGTAGTGTTGGAAGAATAGACAAAGATCAATGGACAGAATAGAAAGCTCAGAAATAGACTCACAAAATATAGTGAACTGATCTCTGACAAAAGAACAAATGCAATTTAATACAGAAAGGATAGTCTTTAACAAATGATACTTGAACAATTGGACATCTACCTGCAAAAAAAGAAAAGAATCTAGACGCAGACTTTACATCTTTCACAAATATTAACTCAAAATGATCATAGACCTAAATATAAAATGTGAAACTATGAAACTCCTAGAAAATAACATAGCAGAAGATCCAGGTGACCTTGGGTTTGGTGATGACTCTTTAGATACAACAGTAAAAGCATGATCCATGAAAGAAAAAATTAATAAGTTGGACTTCCTTAAAATTGAACTTTTGCTCTGTGAAAGACACTGTTATGAGAATGAAATACAAGCCCAGATTAGAAGAAAATATTTGCAAATGCATATCTGATAAAGGCCTTGTATCCAAAATATACAAATAATTCTTAAAACTAAACGAGAAAAGAAAACAATTTAAAAATTGGCAAAAGATCTCATGCACACTAAACCAAAGAGGATATAAAGATGGCATATGAACTACATCTTCTTAATCCATTCCTCTGTTTATGGACATTTAGGTTGCTTCCATGTCTTGGCTATTGTAAACAGTGCTGTAATGAACATTGGGGTGCATGTATCCTTTCGGACCATGTTTTTCTCTGGATACATGCCCGGGTGTGGAATTGAAGGATCATATGGTAGCTCTATTTTTAGTTTTTAAAGGAACCTCCATACTGTTCTCCCCAGTAGCTGTACCAATTTATATTCCCACCAAGAGTGTAGGGAGGGTTCCCTTCTCTCCACACTCTCTCCAGCATTTACTGTTTGTGGATTTTTTGATGATAGCCATTCTAACTGGTGTGAGGTGATATCTCATTATAGTTTTGATTTGCATTTCTTGAATAATTAGTGATATTGAACGTCTTTTCATGTGCCTCTTGGCCATCTATATGTCTTCTTTGGAGAAATGTCTATTTAGGTAATCTGCCCATTTTTCAATTGGGTTGTTTGTTTTGATGATATTAAGCCACATGAGCTGTTTATAGATTTTGGAGACTAATCCCTTGTTGGTCACATCATTTGCAAATATTTTCTCCCATTCTGTGGGTTGTCTTTTTGTTTTGTTTATGGCTTCCTTTGCTGTGTAAAAACTTTTGAGTTTAATTAGGTCCCATTTGTTTATTTTTGTTTTTATTTCCATTACTCGGGGTGATGGATCAGAAAAGATACTGCTGAGATTTATGTCAGAGAGGGTTCTGCCTATGTTTTCCTCTAAGAGTTTTATAGTGTCCAGTCACACATTTATGTCTTTAATCCATTTTGAGTTTATTTTTGTATATGGTGTTAAAGAATGTTCTAATTTCATTTTTTTACATGTAGCTGTCCAGTTTTCCCAATACCATTTATTGAAGAGAGTATCTTTCCTCCATTGTATAGTCTTTCCTCCTTTGTCATACATTAATTGACCATAGATGCATGGGTTTATCTCTGGGCTTTCTATCCTGTTCTATTGATCTGTATTTCTATTTCTGTGCCAGTACCATACTTTTTTGTTGACAATAGTTTTGTCTGAAGTCAGGGAGTCTGATTCCTCCAGCTCTGTTTTTCTTCCTCAGTATTGCTTTGGCTGTTCAGGGTCTTTTGTGTCTCCATACAAATTTTAATATTGTTTGTTCTAGTTCTGTGAAAAATACCATTGATAATTTGATAGGGATTGCATTGGTGTAGATTGCCTTGGGTAGTATAGTCATTTTGACAATATTGATTCTAGATGTGGTACAATATACAATGGAATATTACTCAGCCATTAAAAAGAATGAAATAACGCCATTTGCAGCAACATGGATGGACCTAGAGATTGTCATACTGAGTGAGGTAAGTCAGACAGAGAAAGAGAAACATTGTATGATATCTCTTACATGCGAATCTAAAAAAAATACAAATGAATTTATTTACAAAACAGAAACAGACTCACAGAATTAGAGAACAAACTTATGGTTACTGGGGGGAAGGGTGGGGAGGAGGGATAGTTAGGGAGTTCAGGATTAACACATACACACTGCTATATTTAAAATGGATAACCGTCAAGGACCTACTGTATAGCAAAAAAAAACCCAAAACGATGGCATATGAAAAGATGCTTCAGCCATAACATTTATTATTGAGAATTTCAAATTAGGACAATAATGAGATACCATTGCACACTTATTAGAAGGGCTAAAATACAAAAAAAAAAAAAAAAAAACAAACAAACAAAAAAACCCCCTGACGGTACCAATTGCAAATGAGGATGCAGAGGAATAGGAACTCTCATTAACTACTGGTGACAATGTAAAATGGCACACATACGTTTTGGCAATTTCTTACAAAGTTAAACAGCGTCTTACCAAACAGTCCAGTAATCATGCTCCTGGTTTGAAAAATTATGTCCACACAAAAACCTGCACATGAATGTTTATAGCATCTTTATTCTATCATCAAAATTGAAGCAACCAAGATGTCCTTTAACAGATGAATGTATAAACAAATTGTAAGTACCTCCACACAATGGAATATTATTCAGTGATAAAAACATGAGCTCTCAAGTTTCAGGAAGACATGGATGGACTTTAAATCCATATTTCTAAGTGAAGAAGCCAGTCTGAAAAGGTTACATTCTGTATGGTTCCAATTATATGACATTCTGGAAAAGCCAAAGTAGAGGTAGTAAAAAGATCAATGGTTATCAAAGGGTTAGCAGGAGGAAGAGAGAGTGAAATGGGTGAATCACGGGGCATTTTTTACTGTGGTGTATCATTTGACAAGTGTATAATGGTAGACAAGTGTCAAAACCCATACAATTTTATAGCACAAATAACGGACCTTAATATATTCAAATAAACAAAAATCATTTAGGAGGTAGAGAATCCCAGAAAGGAATGCAGATGGAGACAGGAGAAATTAACTGCAGTAAATTTATGAAACAACCACACTAAAGGTGGTGAGAGGGAAAGGGCTGACCTAAGTAACTTTGGAAATGATAGCCTGTAAGACTAAAGGCAAATAAACTGTATGTAAGCACTGTACTCTAGTTGGTAGAGTTGTCTTCCATGGTTGTACAGGTTAACATTTCCAATGCTATTATGTATGTGACGAAGACTGTCTCCTTGATATAACTTTAGTCTGGCTCCTCTGAGCCCTCTTCTTGGCTGGGTCTCAGCCTTGGGCTATAAAAACTGCAGACACAAAGCACAAATGCTCCTCTGGCACACACTAAGGGACTTGAACAAATGCTAACATAGTTTCTAACAGCTCCAGGCTGCATCCCTAGGTGAAGACTCCAGCCCCCCTTACATTCCTATCTGCTTTGGAAAGGTCAAGCCTGCTGAAAGAATTTACTGTTTGTTCTATTAAACACCTGAAGTTAGGGCCCCGTCTCCCAGTCTCTTAAGGAGAGTAGAAGCCTAACTTCAGTAAATGTGAGTTAGCAAACCCAGATGGCCTAATTACATTGACCAATATGTCTTTCTGCATTCTGTAAATTTCCACTTTCCCGCTCTGCTGGAGCTCCACTTGTTCCCCCCTCCATATTCCCTCATTCTCCCTTTAACATGCCCAGTAACCTCTGTGCAAATTGCACTTGAGTTCAGTTCATGCTGGAGCCTCTTCCCTATTACAGTGGTTATTGCTGAATAAATCTGTCCTTTCCACTTTAGTGTCTAGCTTTATTTCTGACATGTGTACACTGGAATGGAACAGTAGGTAAAAGAATGGTATAGTAGGCTGAAAAATAGTTGCCAAAGATATCAGGTCTTAGTCCTTGGAACCTGTAAATATTACCTGATTTGGAAAAACTCTCTTTGCAGATGTGATGAAGGATCTTAAAATAGATTATTGGTTATCCTGAATTATCCAGGTAGACCCTAAATGTCATCTCATAAACACCCTTGTGAGAGAGAGGCAGAAAGAGATTACACAGAAGAGGAACAGATAATGTGCAAACGAAGACAGGGATTGGAGTGATGTGAAGGAACGCTGGCAGGCACCGAATCTGAAAAAGACTGAGGAGATTCTCCCCTAGAGCCTCCAAAGGGAATGTAACCAAGCCAATACCTTGACTTTGGCTCAGTGAAACTGATTTTGGACTTTGGGCCTCCAGAATTAAATATATATATATATATATATATATATATATATATATATATGTATATATAAAATATCTTCTATGAGAGAATAAATTTCTTTTGTTTTAAACCACCAAGTTTATGGTAATTTGTTACAGTAGCCACAGGAAACTAACACAGTTGGTGAATAGTGAGAACCAGGTTTCTCACTATTGGAATAGAAGTTTACAGATGAACAAGGGGAAGAGACTAGAATGACCCATATGGTAATTGATTAGGATTGGAGACATCACAGCCACAAAGTAAGGAAGTACCCACAAAACAAAACCTCTTATTGATGGAGGTATGTCAAAAGGATAGAGGTGACAACTGAAAGAGCTGCCAATGGCCAAAACTGGAAAAATTTTGAGCAAGAAAATAAATATTACATTACAATCTGAAGTATAAAATAAATTTCCACGAATCCATATTGAAATAAATAAATACAAATGTACCATATAGAGGAATTCCAAGTAATTTATGTAGATACTCTGCCCTCAAGGAGAGGGAACATAACTTCACACGCCTTAAGTGTGAGCTGCACATAGTGACTTCTAAAGAGGATAGTATGGAAAAGGGCAACAAAGAGTAATGTCACAATGGAGAAAACTGGTGAACACTACCTCAGCCAAGTGATCAGAGTTAACATCAATAGTGATATATCGTGTTGTTAGTTTGTACCATTGATGTGATGCGATAAAAATGGCACTTACCTCTGTGATCTTCCTCCAAACTCATAACCCCAATCATAAGACAAATCCAATAAGGGGCATTCTACAAAATACCTGACCAGTGTTCCCTAAAACTGTCAAGGCAGGGAGAAACTGTCACCTCCAAGAAGAGCCTAAGGAGACAGGACAACTAAATGTAATGCGGTATCCGGATGAGATCCTGGAATATGAAAAGGACATTAGGTAAAAACTAAGGAAAAATGAAAAAAGTATGGACTTTTGTTAATAATCAGGTATCAACATTGGCTTATTAATCATTATAAATATAATCATACTAATGTAAGATCGTCACTAACAAGGGAAACTGGGTATGTGATGTATAGGAAATCTCTGCATTATCTTCTCAAATTTTCTGTAAATCTAAACCCGTTCTAAAAATTTAAAGTCTATTACATGTGGGGAAAAGAGTCAAAATAGCTTTTATACTGTAGGATTCCTCAGTGGTCTCTCTGTACTAGGGCAGCATTCCACCATTTTCAAGGAAAAACATTTTGGGAATATGGCTCTCTGCTTTTTCCTGCTCAGTGTAGGATTCATCAAAGTTAAGTCTGGAACATCTGTGTTCCCAAATAGGAATTACCCTGCAGTGATAACTGGAGAATAAAAGGCATTTTGTCTTCTATATTTATGTCAAGAACTCACCTGTAAACCATTTCCCTTGTTCTGGTGCTTCTTCCTTTCCATATAAAAAGTGAGAGAGGAATTAGCTAAAAATAAATAAAACTAGGCTAAAGCAAAAATTTACAGTAAAGTTTTGCAAGTCTGGTTGGCATACCACCCCAAAGGATGTGCTTTTTGTGAATTAAAAACAGTTAAGGACAGTAAAAAAGCTCTGCAAAATCAAGCCTGAGGATCTCTGCAGGGAAGAATTCCCAAAGGAAGGTTTGCTTGCAAAGTGGTCAGAGGGTAAGGCCAATGGCCTCCTTAGGAAAGTTATATGAGTCTTTTAGCTCTCACCCTTCACCCTGCCCTTCGCTTTGTCTCACTGCTGATGTGTTCACAACGTCTCCTATGCCCAGGAGGAACACTGCAATCAGCGGTGACAGGCTCAGCCCCTTCCTTCCCAGCAGCTGTGTTCCTTGTCAGAGACACCCAACTCACTGGGACATCTGCCTTGTGGAGGTCCGACCAGGGCTGCTGGAGGAGCGAATGACCTGGGGTGAAAGGAGCGTTCCTCTGTTTGAAATGAAATCATCATAGCCTGGAGCACAGACTGCCCCACATTCTCATTTCTGTTTTCACCCTCTGACATGATACGGCTGGTATGGCACAAATTCTGTTAATGTGTCAAGTTTAAAAGATATCCTGGCCCAGAAGAAGGAGCAGCAATGGAAAAGTTTGGTGAACAGATTCTGCTCTTAGGTAGGCTACTTGAGAATAGATGACATTTATTGAATACTTACTATGTTTTAATCCCCAAAGGAAGATCTTTGCATTTGGCAGTTCATTTATTTTCACAACAACTATGTGAGCTAAGTTCTGTGTACCCATTTAATGGATGAGAAGTAAATTAATCCAAGTCACACAGTTAGAAATTGTGGAGGCAGAGTTCAAACTTAGACAGTTTGCCTCCAGAGCTACATTTTTACCTATCATTGTCAACTCTCTCTACACAATTTGAGCCTCAGTTTTCTCTTTTACAAAACAAAGTCAGTGCTTAATAATTGAGATGTAGTCTTAGTTATTAATTCTCTGCTATTCCCGACAGGCATGAAATTTTGAGGGAGGTGAAAGATAAAACTATTTTAAAAAAAGAACCAGTGTATTCCACTTGACATTATGAAAGGATTTCACTGCTAGTAAAAGAATTAACTGTCTAACAGACCAAAATGCTATTAGGCATTCAGTTAGGCTTTCGGATTTTGCCTTGCCAGAAATACGTTCATCAAGAATTGTAACTTGCCATGAAAATCTAGAAAGAAATATGCCCTCATTTTCAACAAATGAATGTGATTTGGTTGATATAACTGTGTCTAACCAGACAAAACTGAGCGGTTCAGTGGGTAACATTGTAATCTAGACCATCTCAGAATGAAGCAGTTTCTTACTGTTAGACATAAAATTAATTGGCATATACAAAAGGGCCAACTCTTGTAAGATAAATGACTTAGAGGGATTTGATTACTGCTAGGGAGTAATTGGGTGCAAGTAATTAGTGGCCGAAGAATAGGAAGAAAGCAGGACATTATTTAAAGTTGAAGCTTGTGCTCTAGGTGGAGGGGGTGCAGATAAGTCAGAATTCAGGGACGTGTAGACATTTTTCAGTGGAACCATATCCAGGGATGGGTTCAAGTGAGAGTTTCTTCTTTTGCCATGAGTGGTAAGACGTCATTTAAGACTGTTAGTGGAAGTATAATTTGGTGACTCTTTTGTTCTTCTCTTCTCATTCTCTCTGGACACATCCCAATCAGATTTTCCTTTTTTTTTTTTTTTTTTTTTTTTTGCGGTACGTGGGCCTCTCACTGTCGTGGCCTCTCCCGTTGCGGAGCACAGGCTCCAGACGCACAGGCCCAGCGGCCATGGCTCACGGGCCCAGCCACTCCGCAGCATGTGGGATCTTCCCGGACCGGGGCACGAACCCATGTCCCCTACATCGGCAGGCGGACTCTCAACCACTGCGCCACCAGGGAAGCCCCCAATCAGATTTTCTTAATCCTCTTTCTTACTCAGTGTATCAGCAGCATCTGATACAGTGGTTCATTTCCTCTTTTTAAAATAACTTTACTCTTGGCTTCTGGTACACACTCTCTTAGTTCTCTGAACTCACGGACTGCTCCTGTTTGGTTTCCACCACTGATTCTTCATCTCCCTCACCTTGCTGAAATACGAAATAAGGGAAATCATGCCAAACATGTCAGTTCTCAGCTGAAAGATATAATGTATGTGTGCGCTTTGAGAATATCTCAGCATTTAAAATGTTACATGTGAGTTCTCACAGGCAAAGTATAGTTGGGAACTATTCTATATAGTTTTTCCAGTGAAGTGGAGAAGTTACAAGTACATTTTGGGGAGTGGGGGGGTACACATCAGAAGAGACGGGCATAGTGATGAACATCTTAATGTAATTTTAGGACTCAGTTCTCAGATCTGTTTTCTTAACCTCTACTCACTCATATGTGATCTCATCCTGCTACATGACCTTATACATTATCTTTACACAGGTGATCCCAAAATGTATCTTCAATCCATACATTTACCTAAATTCCAAAATCCTATACTCATTTGCCTAATTGAATTTTCTCCACTTACAGAGGTTCATGTCCAAAATCAAACTTCTATTTCCAATTCTCCCACAAGCTTCCCCATGCCAGGAAATGGAAATTTCGCCTTCCCAGTTGTTCAGTCAAAAATCTTAGGCAGCTTTGCCACCTGTGTCTCATCCCACTTGACAACCATTTAATCTTTTCACCTCTGCCTTCATAATATATCCAGAATGTGACGAACTGGCACCAATTCTGCTGCAACCACCTTAGTCTGTGCCACCATCATTTCATAGACTACAATTGCCTCCTAACTACTGTGTTTCTTCACTGAAATTTACCCCTAACATAACAACAAAAGCCAGATTATATTATTTCTTTGCTCAGAAACCTCCAATGGCTTCCCTAGTTATTCAGAGTAGAATATAAATTGGTTTTTATGATTTACAAGGTCCTGCATTATCTGGACCCTGTTTCAGCTCTAAGCTCCCCTCCCTAGCCTCTTTCTTACTGACTCTGCTCTCGCTGCATTGGTTTCTTTGCTCTATCTCAACACATCAGTCATTTCCCCCACTCAAGAGTCTTTGCATATGTGTTTCCTTTTCCCTACGGTAACATTTCCCTAGATATCTTCAAGGCTTGTCCCTTACTTATGTTTTAATAGTGACAGGCCTATAAAAACTAGAAATGCCTCTGTCCCCATCCCTCTTTTTAGCTCCTTAGCATCTATTGCTATCTCACGTATTTCACATTGACTTGTATAATCGTTGTCTGTCTTCCCCTATTAGAATGTAAGCTCCAGCTTAGCAGCTGTGGGATATCACAGGTTCTTGACCTAAGTTTCAGTTTTCTCACCTACAGAATATAATCAAGACCTCATAAGGGTGTTGGAAGGATCAAATGATATGATGCATGTAAAGTACTTAGCACAGTGCCTGGAATGTTGTATGCACTCAGTGATTAACCATGGTTACAGGTCACTCACCTGCATAGGCAGCTATGTCCCAATAGCCTGGTGAAATCTACAGTAGGGTCCTAGTGATATAGGTGACTTCCTCTCTACAATAATTACAATAAATACAATTCTGTGGGAAAACCATCTTGAATTCCATGATCTCATGGTGCTAGATCAGTAGCTTTGTCTCCTTAAATGATTTGAGACACTGTATTTGAAGACTCTACTAGGAAATGAATTATAACCACATCCGTATTAGCCTTTGGGTTAGAACTAAGGTAGCTGTAAAAAGTCATACCTCTAAACCATCTCCAATAAGCAGCGGTCTTGGGACCTCAATGAGTTTGAAGGAATAAAACATTTCAGTTTGAGATCTGGCCTTGCAGGCCAGAGACTTTTCATAGCAAGCTCCTTTGATTGATTGCTAAGGCTTCGCATATCCTGTTTGATTAAATGAGTGCATTCAGGTGCAATTGGCTAGAGCTTGAGAAGATTGGATGGAAGTATGCAGATGAAATATTTGTCTCTTTTATTCGTTGTTTCAATGAAGCTCTTTATTCTGCCACTTTGAATTCTCCCACTTAGAATCATTTTGGCTAATTTATTTGCTCATGCTGCATCCCCGGCAGGGTTGTGGCCTTCCTTCTGTGCCTTGATCCCTAAGACACATATAAATAGCATGTGTGGCAACTCAGATCTTAGTATCCTTCTACTTTCCCATGACCTTAAACATTCAGTGAACACTCAGGTTCCTGCTAAGTCAGCTGACCTAAAGAACTTCCTGGCATCCTCTTTGGAAATAAATGTATTCAAACTCAGTCAATGTTACTGGAATATCCTTGCAGGGATATCAGATGATGGGACATGGCAAGGGGATACCAGGAGGCTTCCAGTGGTGCCGATCAAATGGCTCGTCTACCAGGCATTTCAAGCTCTTGTGCCTTTACGTTTGCAATCTCTTCCACCTCTTTCCACTATTTCCATCAGATGTAATTCTGCTCATCATTCAAGGCTCAGAATCAGCACTACTTCTTTTGATTTTCCTTAATGAACTCTCATTTCACTGTTTCATATACTATGTGTATACCGCTGCTATAGTCTTTGTATGAGAGTTCATGTTTTTTTCTGCCCTAGAGCCACCCCTCCCCCAACCCAAGGGAGAGGTCATGTCTGATTCATCTTTGCAGACAGTTCTGTCTATGGAAATTCTTACTTATTTGTGTATTTACTTCAAGTTACTTGACCTCACTGACCTCAGTTATGGTCTCGAACTCTAGGAGGGTTTTGTTTGTTTGGTAAAGAAAGTATATATATATATATATTTTTTTTGTATAATTATTTTTTTATTTTTGGCTGAGTTGGGTCTTCGGTGCTGCGCACAGGCTTTCTCTAGTTGGGGCGAGTGGCACCTATTCTTTGTTGCAGTGAGTGGTCTTCTCATTGTGGTGGCTTCTCTTGTTGCAGAGCATGGGCTCTAGGCACGCAGGCTTCAGTAGTTGTGGCACGCAGCCTCAGTAGTTGTGGCTCACGGGATTTAGAGTACAGGCTCAGTAGCTGTGGCACATGGGCTTAGTTGCTCCGCGGCATGTGGGACCTTCCCGGACCAGGGATTGAACCCTGCATTGGCAGGTGGATTCTTAACCACTGCACCACCAGGGAAGTCCCACTAGGAGGGTTTTTTTTTGTGTGGGATAACTGGATTCTGACAAAATGAGAGGGAATAGGTACTGTTTTCAGCTGACTTTTGGTTGCTGAGAAGGTGTGGGACTTTGTGTCTTTCTCAATTTTCTTTGTCCTACTCATTTCTTTATACGATTTTTTTTTTTTTTTTTTGCAGTATGTGGGCCTCTCACTGTTGTGGCCTCTCCCACCACGGAGCACAGGCTCCGGACGCACAGGCCCAGCGGCCATGGCTCACGGGCCCAGCCGCTCCACGGCACGCAGGATCCTCCCGGACCGGGGCACGAACCCGCGTCCCCTGCATGGGCACGTGGACCCCCAACCACTGCGCCACCAGGGAAGCCCTCTTTATATGATTTTAAGGATAGATAAAGAATCTTCTCACAGAAGCCCAAAGACCTGTCTTGCTTATCGTTTAGTGTTTAAAGGTTGAGATTCTTTCATTTTAAGGGTCAGGGAAGAGATGCCAACCCCTTAGGTCATGTTGTCCTCACAGATGAAAACACAAAAAGAACCAAATTTAAAGCACATTATTTTAAATATGCTTTAAAATTCCTACCCTAGGGCCTAATTTGAATCAAATTCTACACTTTTTATTTTTCTTGAAGTTATTTGATTCGAAATCATTATTGCCCATCATATGTATAAAAAGTAATTCACTCTTGGTGAATAACTTCTGGATTCATTGTAATTTAAAGTGGAGCCAAAAATGGTGAGGAAGAGCAGTGTTTCATTTATTAAGTTCTATAATTCAACAGCTGTTCCACATTTTGGGAGATAAAGATACTAAACAACTGAAATGTTCTGCATTTCAGAAATCATACTTTCTAACTGCCACAGTTAAGTCCTTGACAATTTTCATGTACAATCATGCAATATTTCTGAGACACTGACAAAAGAATTTATTCCTGCTTTCTTTCTGCTTCCGAATGCTATTTCAAGTATATTGGTATAAAAAATGTAGGAAAAGCGTCACATTCTCTATGGAGTTTATCTTCTATCAGAAAGTATAAAAGATAAGTGACAAAGTAAGTGAATATTATAAGTAATTGTTTTGAGTCCATTTTCAGAAAAATGACCTCCAAAAAGTACAATATACATCTTCCTCTCAATACTTTCCCTTGTTCTTTAGGGTATGTATGCTTTCTTGTTCTCTCTGTGGCCTTTTCACCTGTTCCCCATTTCTTTCTTGATATGCCCCATCAGATACACTCATGGTTAGTGTTCTATCTTTCCTCTTTTAAATCTAAAATTCCTTAATTTCTTCCTCACCCCATGCTAGCCATTTTCATCAGGTATCAGTTTCAATATGCTTTTTTTTAAATCAAAGAACCTTAGAGATCATTCAATCCAACCATATCTTCTTTGTAAGAATCTTCCAACATCCTTGAGATCCATTCTCCTTTTCAGTCTCCTGTAATTCCAGGTGGTGTTTAATCTATACATACCCCTATGAAATTATTAATTCCCTTGATCTGAAGTTCCTTAATCTTCCTTTGGCCTAAGATTGCATTGAATTTTCTATCAACTGTGTCACTTTTTTAGCTCATAACAAATTTTGTATTTATCAAAGCCACTAGGTCTTTTACTCAAGAATTATTTTTAGGTATGACTTTCCTTATATTGTGTTTGGACAACTTAATTTTTGAAAAAGAAATGAGGGTTTTTCCTTATGTTAAGTTGTATTCATCATTCGAACCAAATGAAGTCATCTGAAATCTCTTGTCATCCAATAGCAATTTTCAGCCTTTAAAAAAAGAAACAAACCACCAGGAAGATGCACTTTTATTTGCTTGCCTATTTCCTAACTTTAATTCAACACCTTAATTTTCAACTCAAAAACTTGAAATGCCAGTGAACGAGAATATTTGTTAACTTAAGTGAGACATAAAATCTCAAACTCTTTATTAAAATGGCTCTACCAAGTTACTTATTTAATCTTACCTCCTTTCAACTGGGGAAAGAAAGATGTGTCCCTAAAATCTTGTTCTCACTCAACATTATGAGTGTTAATAAATACTTATACTTTCCAGAAAATAAAACATCAATTTAAGTGTTATTATCAGGACAAAGCAATACATCATTGGATAATATAACAAGGCTGGATATCTCATTTGCCCCGCAGCTTCACTCTGAAGTGATTTGTGCCCAGGGAGGCTGATCTGTATGAACTGCCTCAAGGGCTATTTGTCCTTTGACTTCTGGTTAGGTCAGGGGTTGGAGACTACCAGAAGGAGATTGGTACTGTTTACATAGAGATACCAGTGGGAGATTTGTAATACATAGAGGTAAGAGTGAGGACAGGGTATTAATTCTTGACACCTTCTTGGCTAGGTCCCCAAGCCCTGGTTATATCCCACTGTTAAAGGTGACAGCACCTCTCTCCAGCTCCTTCTCCAACCCCTCCAGGTTTCTCATTACTTACTCTGAAGCACTACTCCATCTCTTATGAATTTCCCTTAACCTTGGCCACACCTTTGTAAATAGTCTCTTCATTGAAGTCTCCTCCATTATCCCCTTGATTGTGCCATCTGTTTCCTGCATGAACACTGAGTGGCCTGGCAATCCATCAGAATTCTAGATTTGTAGAGGTTGAAGGTGACTTTCATGAGACTTACCTACTATGCAGCTTCTTCACAAATGGCATATGCCTCTACCAACGTTTATCTTGAGATGACTCAGTGTGTCCAGGTTTTCTCTGCAAACTGTTGGAAGCTCTTCATCCACCAGCAAGTTCCAACCTCATTGGACCTTCACTTGGTGTGCACTTAGTTGAAAATACTAAGGCGTATATGGGCCCTGTAATCATCTGTCAGTAGTCAGATGGAAGGTGCTCATCCAGCTAATTCACAGGTTGTGCTTTTATCAAAATGAAAGAAAAAAATATGCCTAGACTTGCAGACCCTTGAGAAAAAGACAGTTGACCCCAGAAGAACATGGATCTGCTGTAGCCCTTTCAGGCTGCTATAACAAAATATTGCAGAGTGGGTGGCTTATAAACAATATTAATTTATTTCTCACACTTCTGGAAGCTGGGAGTCTGATTTCAGGGTGCCAGTATGGTCCAGGTTTCAGGCTTCTCATTGTATCCTTGTATGGCTGAAGGGGTAGGGAGCTCTCTGGAGCCTCTTTTGTAAGGCACTAATTCCATTCACGAGGGTTCCACCTTCAAGACTTAAATCATCTCCCCAAGGCAGCACCTACTAATACCATCACCTTTGGGAGTTAGAATGTCAACATATGAATTTTGGAGGGACACAAACATTCAGACCATTGCAGATGCCCAGTTTAAGAAACACTGGCACAGCGAATAAGCACATGAGCTTTGAAAACTTGATAATGGTCAAATCTTAACTTGGCCACTTTTAACAATGTGATATTACATAACTTAATGTTTCCTAATCTTTTCCTATCTGTGAAAGTGATATAATAACAGTATCCACTTTATTATTTGGTGGATTAAATAAGATTTAGTTTTTAAAAATCTCAATGTAGCCTGGCATTTTGAAAACACTCAACAAATATTTAAGAAAAATATTTTGATGGTGAGATGAGGTCAACTTCCTATTCACATGTTAAAAAGACACTGGTCTTCAGTTTCTCATTAATAAAAAGGAAAGAGTTTGAAAAAGGGTGAGAATGGGCTTATGGCCTGGTTACCAAATTTTAGAAAGAAAGGTCCACTTAGAAGGGACACAACACAATATATATATATAACCCCTTTCAGTTGAATTGTTAAAATTTCTCCCCCACCCCCAGAAAAGCTTATAACAGGTAAAAGATATTTTTGTTTAATGGTATAATCATCATTAAAGGCAAAACAGTGTATTTTTTATTTTTTTTAAACAGTGTATTTTAAAGAAAATCAGGAAAGTTATTTTTAAGCAATCTATTACTAGATGCTGAATTAAAGAACTTGGATAACAATGCAACAATATTTATATCAAAATTAATTAAATCACACAAACATTATTTCAAAAGTGGGAATGAAAAACCAACATTTTACCACTAATAAAAATGAATAAAACTTGGGCCTATCATACATTGCCAGTGTGAAAGGACTTGGTCTTATTTTCCTAAATTCAGTTGTTTAATTGATTTACTCTAATTGTTTTCTGGAACATTTTTCTGCTTTTTTCTTTAATCCAATTTAGATTGTTTTTAGTCTTTACAGTGATAGTGCCCTGAATTTGTTTGAGCTATGTTTGTCACAGCTGTTACCAATTTGATCCCACATGCTTTCTATCTTTCAAGGATTCTTCACAATTTGTGTTCCTGTCCCATTATGCTTTATCCATGTCTATATCATCTATAGCTATATCTGAATAAATGTGTATATTTACATATATGTTTCTTTTCTCTAACTTTAGGAGATTTGATGTAGAAAAGAATATTGGAACAGGTGCTCCGTCTATTATTTTGATTTATTTTGACAGTATTTTTACATTTGGAGACAGTGAAATGTATGGAATGTGCTAGATTTTCTCTTGGCCATTTGGCAACGTTTCTCCCCGCTCTTCTCTTCCCTGTGTTGCAGAGGCTGAAAGCCTGGTACTGTATTCTCCAGAATTCCTAACATTAAGGTACCATGTTACATTCTGCCAACAAGGGTGATTATAAGAATAGAAAAAGTGACTCTTGTTCCTGATGCAGAGGCTCAAGCCCATAGACTGCAGAGGTGACAGATCTGAGGTTTGATGAGTGCCTTCCTTGTGTCAGCCTGTGAATTAACAGTGGCAGTTTCCTGTGATTCTTAGTCTTCCTGAATTTTTGAACACTAGCAATGACTTCCCTGACCCTTGCTTCACTGGTCATCCCAATGGTTTGGTAACTCTATAATCTCTATATGACATCTCTTTCTATTTGAAATACCTTAAGCAATTTCTGCTTTCTTGACCAAACCCTGATACATAGGGTTTCAGTAACTTGCCCAAAGTTTCACAGTTAATTAGGATTTGAATCCAGATCTGTCCAGCTTTTGACAATGTGTATATTGGTGAGTTCTAGATCTTTTATCAGACTCTTCTGGGATGCTCTATGTCTCTCAGTTGTGAAAAGTATGTTTGGAGTTCTATAAGGGGTGAGATTATATATATAAAATCTTAATAACATTTTATATCACTTTGAGCTTTCTTAGGCCCATTTGAGAACTCTGGAGTAAATTAAAATGTATAGCTACAAGGGAATAAGAAAGAATTATTTGAAGATTTGAGTCATCCTCTTTGTTATTTTTTAACCCATGTGTTAAAGAGGATAGTAAAGACTAGTAAGAAGGGAAAACAAGAAATTTATTGTGATGTGAGGTGATAGGACTCACTGATCTAGCTATAACCAACCATCCCTCTATTTATATGTGTATGTGAGCATTTTTGAAATATTCAGTTCTAGTCATTGTCAATATTTGTTATATAATGTGACTGTTAGACAGGTGGAATTGATTTAGTTTCAAGTTCAAGTCTTTAGTTTGACACAAGAAAAATAAATTAAAAACCGCACTGTTTTTTACTACAAGTAAAGATTTGCCATCATTTTATAAAAGCTAATAATTAAATTTAGAAACATGCTTATTTGTGCATTATATTGTCAACATTTCAGAAGCAGTCTATTTTATTTTCTTGTAAATAACTAGTCTGTAACAACATTTTACTTTTCATCAGTATGCTTTAAGAATTCTCTGAAAGGACAGAAGTGAAAGTTGGGTTAACAATAAAGTAATTGATTTAATTGCAAAATAAATGCCTAAGATATTGTTTGAAAATTCATGACTGGGCAAAGTATGAAGTGTAAAGGAAGAAATCTTGAGAAGTACTTGTGTCACTATGGGGACAGGATTTATAGACCTTAAAAAGAGAATTAATTTGCTTGGATGTTTGTCTTGCACAGTTTTACTCTCAGTCTGAAAATGGTCAAATGTTGCAGGTTTGACAAAAAATGGATTGAAAATGGTTATTCTAGATATTTAGTATTTTCAAGAGTTTCATGACAGATCAGATAAATCACACAGGTGATTTGATTTATACCCCAAATAATCCAACTAATATAAGTTGAGTATCTTTTGTATTTTTAAAATTGTTCAAACAATTTTCAGACTTCAGTTTCCTATAGTGCTGGACCAGGTTTTCAGCTTAGTCCCCTCCCCTTCACTGCTGTTCATGTATATACCACACACAATTATAAAGAAAAATTGCTGGAGAAAATATTTTTTGAAAGTATAATCAAAATCATCAAAAAGCTGATGAAATAACAAATAATTACTTGATTAAAATTGAATGAACAGTGAGAATTCAGAAAGACAGACTGATACTCTTGCCTGGAGGAAATTTACCAACTTGAATTTTGATGTAAAGCAGTACCAAAAGGTAAAAGAAACAATAAAAAATGACCTAATTGATTTTAAATAACCAGTGAGAAATTCTATAAATTAAAATTACATTAACCAAAATTAAAACTCAAAGAGTAGGTGTAGCAGTATATTAGACAAAATCTGAGAAAGAATTAGTAAACTGAGAAGACAGGTGAGAAGAAAATACTGGACATGTAACACATAGAGACAAAAAGATAGAGAATATGGAAAAGAGGTTAAGAGGCATGGAAGACAGAGTGGAAAGTTTTAAAAGACGTTTATTTTTAAATAAATAAACTAAATAAAGTTTTTAAACAAACAACTGTTTTGCTTTTCAAAACAAAAATAGTCTTATAAATGATATTTTGTTTACAAAAATTTCTCTAAAACAGGTGATAACAGTGTTTAAAATCTCAGTTTCTTGCTTAGGTAACTTGCAACCTAGTGCACTGGCTTTATAGGTTGCTGAGAAGCTGATACTTTGAAAGTGTTTACAGACCTTTGTTATAAAAATGAATGTCCTAAGAAAGCAGGCTGTGGGTGCAAGTGTGGTTCAACAACATAAGAAACAAGAATGTAGTGGTGTTTAAATTTATAGTTGTTAAAAATGTCATCTCAAGTCAAGTCACTGGTCTGTTTGCATTTGATACATTTTTTTTAACTTCAGTCATTCTTTGGCAAAGACTAGTCCTTTGTTTTATTAATTAATTTATTTATTTTTGCTGTGTTGGGTCTTCTTTTCTGTGTGAGAGCTTTCTCTAGTTGTGGCAAACGGGGGCCACTCTCCATTACGGTGCGCAGGCCTCTCACTTTCGCGGCCTCTCTTGTTGCGGAGCACAGGCTTCAGACGCGCAGGCTCAGTAGTTGTGGCTCAAGGGCCTAGTTGCTCCGCGGCATGTGGGATCCTCCCAGACCAGGGCTCGAACCCGTGCCCCCAGCATTAGCAGGCAGATTCTCAACCACTGCGCCACCAGGGAAGCCCTGATACATTTTTATACTAACTAGCATTGTAAAATTATTTCATGATTAGAAAATACCTGTGGATATTTGTATAAAAGAGTGAAATAAATTTTTTTATGAAAGTGTTCAAAAAAAAAAAAGTTCCAAAATGTGATAAAAGAATAAGACATGGGATTGTATTTTTGCATTCAAATTTATGGTACATTTATTTATAATTTTCCTGCCATTGTGAAGAGGCATGAACTGTATAATCTGTGGATATATATGTGTTTTAAGAACACTGCAATATGATTTCTTTTAAACACTTACAGTGTTAACACATCACTACTACATTACAGTACTACAAATTTAAACAAATGTTAAAACTACTTTTAAAATACTGACTACAGGGCTTCCCTGGTGGCACAGTGGTTGAGAGTCTGCCTGCCGATGCAGGGGACGCGGCTCCGCTGAGCCTGCGCATCCAGAGCCTGAGCTCCGCAACAGGAGAGGCCACAGCAGTGAGAGGCCCACGAACCGCAAAAAAAAAAAAAAAAAAAAAAAATACTGACTACAGGAAAAAATGAACATCATTTAATAAATTGTAACTACTGAATTTAATGTTTTATACACTGAATTATAATTATTGTCTTACCCAGATGTACAAACTCAAAAGAAGCACTATTTCACACGAAACTTTTCTGAAGTAAAACATTCTTCATATTAAAAAGAGAAAACAAATAAATGCACTGCACTTGGTGTACACATGGCCTTTCAAGTTTATTGATCCATTGAATTCACAAGCATCACAGTTTTTCCCATTTTATAAGAGCAGTATTTTTTTTAAACAAAAACAGCTAAAGTTACCAAAATAATTAACTTTGGATGTCTAGGGCAATTAAACCATTGTCATTACTTTAAAAGAGGACTGGAAAAGTCATGCAGAATTATGTAAGCAGGAAGTATAGCAGAATCATATAGTAGCTGGTATTTTTAAAAATATTCATGTGTAATCTCTTATCTGGGATACAGAATGTCTGGAATGTGTCGACCTCTATGATAAAGGCCATAGATTCCAAATCACAGAGATAAAGGACCTGAGATGATAAAGGACCTGAGATGACATTCAGTTCAATCTTTAGAAAATAACTCTCTGAAATGCCTGGATGATTTTCATTCATACTTTTTAAAAAAAGCTTTCCAGTGATGGGTAACTTAGTGTGACCAAATAATTCCATCACTTCTCCTCTGTTGCAACCCCTTTATCTTCTATACCTGTTTTTGTTTTTTTGCTGTTGTTGCTTTTTAATCTTTATTGAGTTATAATTGACATACAATAAACTTCATAGGTTAAAGTGCACAATTGATGAATTTTGACACATGGACACACCCATAAAATCATCACTGCAATCAGGAGATCAATATTTCTATGACCCCAGAAGGTTTCCTCATGGTCATTTGTAATCCATTCCTCCATTTACTTTTTTGTCCTTGAAAATATCTATTTGTAATAATACTCAGAGGCTTAGTACAAAGATTCCTTCTTCCAGAGAGGATTTGTTTTCACTTCTGGCAGGTCTCTGGGGACATTTCTACACTGGGATCACTTTTTGAGGGATTTTACTTTATGACAAAGTTTTATGATTTATAGATGTGAATCTGCTGATACAGAAAGTCTGGAATATGCCAACCTCTATAATGGGAAAGGCCATAGATTCCAAATCACAGAGATAAGGAAACTGAGATGACATTTATTTCAATCTTCAGGAAATAACTGTCTCTAACGAGAGGCTTACGTTTTTTTTCTTTTCTAATGTTTTTGTTTATTTTTGTTTTTGATTAGTTTTTTTCCCCTTCTCTGCAGCACAACTTTCTTTGCAATTCCCTCTGGGAATGGGTGGGAGGAAATAGGGCACATATTTTCTTAAATTTATTTTACTGAAGTATATTTGATTTACAATGTTGTGTTAATTTCTGCTGTACAGCAAAGTGATTCGGTTATACATATATATGCATTCTTTGCCATATTCTTTTCCATTATGGTTTGTCACAGGAAATTGAATATAGTTCCCTGTGCTACACAGTAGGACCTTGTTGTTTATACATTCCATAAATAATAGTTTGCATCTGCTAAACCCAAACTCCCAATCCATCCCTCCCCTGCCCCTCCCCCTTGAAAACCATAGGTCTGTTCTCTATGTCTGTGTGTCTGTTTCATATATAAGTTCATTTGTGTCATAATTTAGATTCTACATATAAGTGATAACTGATGGTATTTGTCTTTCGCTTTTTGACTTATTTCACTTAGTATGGTAATTGCTAGGTCTATCCATGTTGCTGCAAAAGGCATTATTTCATTCTTTTTATGGCTAAGTAGTATTCCATTGTATGTGTAATATACTGCATCTTCTTTATCCATTCATCTGTTGATGGACATTTAGGTTGTTTTCATGTCTTGGCTAGTGTGAATAGTGCTGCTATGAACATAAGGGTGCATGCATCTTTTTGAACTATAGTTTTGTCCAGATATATGTCCAGGAGTAGAATTGCTGCATCAGATGTCAACTCTTATTTTTAGATTTTTGGGAACCCTCCATACTGTTTTCCATAGTGGCTTCACTAATTTACATTCTCATCAACAATACAGGAGGTTTCCCTTTTCTCCACACCCTCTCTAGCATTTGTTATTTGTAGATTTTTTAATGTTGGCCATTCTGACTGGTGTGAGGTGATACCTCATAGTAGTTTTGATTGACATTTCTCTAATAATTCGTGATGTTGAGTGTCTTTTCACGAATAGGGCACATATCTATTCTGGTTCATCTTTACCTGAGATGTCGCTTCTTTGAGGTTCCATCTTTTTTTTTTTTTCTTTCTGCGGTACACGGGCCTCTCACTGCTGTGGCCTCTCCCGTTGCGGAGCACAGGCTCTGGACGCACAGCCTCAGCAGCCATGGCTCACGGGCCCAGCTGCTCCGTGGCACGTGGGATCCTCCTGGACCCGGGCACGAACCTGTGTCCCCTGCATCGTCAGGCGGACTCCCAACCACTGCACCACCAGGGAAGCCCCCATCTTAATATTAAGTGGGTCTCCTACTAGTCTCTCTACCATGGGAAAGCTCTAGGTTTGACTTCTTTCTTCTTTTACTGTATAACATTGTTGAATCTGGAGTTTAATTTTGCCAAATTTGGTAAATGCTGTAGGAACAAAAGCAGCTTGAGTGCTCCACTTACAATTAGGATTTCATGCTTTTCCTTAGTATTTGAACTGTTAATGCTATCTTCTCAACTGTTCTGTACTCTTGAGTTTTTTGCGGAGCAAGGGTTCTGGACACGCAGGCTCAGAGGCCATGGCTCACGGGCTCACCAGCTCCGTGGCATGTGGGATCTTCCCGGACCGGGGCACAAACCTGTATCCCCTGCATCGGCAGGCAGACTCTCAACCACTGCGCCACCAGGGAAGCCCTGTACTCTTGAGTTTTAAAAAAGTACATTTTACCCAGTATTTTTAGGTTTTCTTCAGCAAAGGGATCAGTTTGATAATCTAACCTACCATTTTCTCTGAAATGGGACTTCTTACTTTGAATTTTTATTATAGTTCTATCAAAGAAATTTCCCCTTTCCACTTGAATGGTTTTATTTAGACTCACTTATTCTATTCAATTTAATCTTGGAATTCTAATCAATTAAAAAACACAGTCTGTTTGTGATAAATGAGGTTCTGTTCACTAGTTCAAAAAGTTTTTCTTTTTTTCTACTCATATTTGACAGATTTATCTAGAGTCTTGCTACTGAAAACTCAATCAAAAAGTACATTTTTTTTTAGTACATATGTGTTAAGACAGGAATGCGTATATTTCTCTTTAGTGAGATTATTATTCAATCAAGATTTTTCTTTAATTTCCAGTAAATCAATCTTTGATCAGTGGATGACACCAGACTGGTTATCAGCTTACAGTATAGTTTGTGGTGAGTAAGGAAGAGATCTATTTTTTTTTTTCATTCAGAGGGGAAGAAGTTAGAATACATGTTATCTTCTAACCATCAGAGTTTCTCTTACTTATAGCAAACCAGTCACATTTGGATCAAGGAATAGAATCTCTTTCCATATGTATTAATTCACTTTCATATAAGTTTTAATTTTGAATGAGGTTTTGGCTTGCTGTTGACGAAGCCATCCCAGAGGACCATTTCTGAATTATAAAAGTGAAAATTTAAGGTCCAGACTTTAGTTTTAGCTCTATCACTAGTTTCCATTCTCTGAGCCTCAATGCTCTCATCCAGAAAAGAAAGGCAGAAATGTAAGTTTGCCAGTTTAGGATCAGCAGTGTCTGTTAAATATCATCTAAATGCATCCTAGATTTCATGAATTGGAAACCCTAGGGATGAGTCCTGGGGGATGTTTTAGGTCCAAGGTCTATGTTACTTGTTTGTAATTGAATCCTTGCAACAAACCAGAAGGTGGGTATTGATATCTTCATTTCACTAATGAGGAAGTTGAGTCTCAGAGCAGTTAAGTGTGTGAGGTAACACAGCTAGAAAGAAGAAGAGGGAATTCGCTACTGGTCCAGTGGTTAGGTCTCTGTGCTGTCACTTCCAAGGGCCCAGGTTCGATCCCTGGTTGGGGAACTAAAATCCCACAAGTCGTGTGTATTATCTGGTGCAGTCAAATAATAATAAATGATAATGATATGATAATAGAAAGAGGAAGAGTAGGGTCTCAGAGCCAAGTTTACTGACTCCAGATTCAGCCCTCTTCTCACCACACCAGAGCTATATACTATATTTTAGGTTGTTAATGTATCAGGAAAGACTACAATAAGGGAAAAAAATACATTGCAAAGTAATTATTTACAATCTTATAAAAAATTGAGACACTGGGTTAAGATAATATACTTCCCTAAAACAAAATATCATCATTCATATATTAATTTTACTTAGGAATTACCAAACAATAACTTCCACAAATCATAATGCTATTAAATCTGTCTTTTAAAAACACAAATATGTTCTTGACATTACGTTGATTAAATTTTATACATAGTGGCTACTGAATGCAATTCAAACTTAAAATCTTAACAATAGGAGTCAATTTTGACTCGACCCTGCCTAACACTCAGCCTCATTTCCACTCATATAAATTGCTGTAGGCATACCAAGTATCTCATATCATTTCTCAAAACTCCTGTGCTGTCTTATGACTCTGTTCCTTCTACTTGAAATGCCCTCCCCTAAATATTCCTCTCACACTCTCCTTCACTGCCCTTCTTCCTGTCCAGTGAATTTCTGTTCTCCATTTAAAACTGCTCAAATGTCACCTTAGCTGTGAACCCTTCCCTGACCATATAGAGACAATTTTCCAAACCTCAATTCTCTGGTGGTACCATGTTTATACTTCAATTAACCTTTAGCTCACTTCATTGAAATTATTTCTTTATGAGTTTGTGTTCCCCAATGGACAATAAGTTCTTTGAGAGTAGAGTGACTCATTCATCTCTGTGTACCAAGAGCATGGCACTGCATAAATGCTTAAATAAACTAATCAATTTAAAATACCAGACTTCTATACATAAGACAGTTCTTTTACATGATTACAACCTTAAAAGTTTGAGTCTCTTCTATCTCTGTTCCTCTTCCCTCCCACTCCTTCATGCCATGCCTAGAGCCATAGAGAGGACACTGAGGACTTTCTACACTCTCAGCATAGGAGTAGAAAGGCTCTAGAGATTTACTCTGGAGGCACATTGCCAAGTGTGCTATGGTGGAAAGTGAGATAAGTCAGATTCAAGAGAGTTTGCATCTATTTAAGACATGGGGATATTCTATTATCTGTGTATCTGTGCCTAGATGCCTCCTACAGAGGTACTCTGATTGTACAGGAATAAGATATTGTAGGGAGATAAAAAGTGTCAGCATGAAATGCTGAAAAGAGTAGGAGAAAGCTTTGGTCAGTGAGGGTCTAGCACTGCCAATGGGGCAGAGTCTGGGTTTCCTTACTGAGACTGGCTTCATAAGCAGGAATTTATAACAGCAAAGATTCAAGAGCATCCTTCTATTTCAGGATTAATTCCACAGATCATCTAGTTCTCTGTGCTTTGATACCAGATTTCCAAGAGACTCTTTAAACTTAATTCATTTTTTCTAAATTGCTTCCCTCTGGGGTCATCTACTGACCACTGACAGGAGGATTAAATGAGATTATGGGTAAGAAGGCCTCAAGCTCAGTGTTTGACACATAGCATACTCGAAACAAATGGTAGCTGAATCTGAATCATTGTAAATTAGCAAAGTGATTTTCTAGTTTACAAAGCAGCCTTGGGTGAGCCTGAGTGGTGTGAGCCATTTTCCTGTGGTTTTAATGAGTCAACCTACAAGGGCCTGGAATATCAGGAGGTAGAAAACCTTGGCCAACAGGGAGAAACCCCTGCAGCTCAGCCAAACATGGCTGGCCCTCACGTGGCAAAACAGGACAAGGAGAAAATTCATCTTTGTTTACTGCCCTTTAGCCCATAGCAAGACCTCCACTAGAGACTTCTGGAGTCCTTGGAAAACCAATTATTTTCCTGTCCTCTACTTCTGTCTGATCATAATCCCTTTCTCATCCTCAAAGTGAGACTGGAAGCATATGATCTAAATTAGGAAACTTGGAGGCAATGGAAGTGAGAGGTCATAGAATAAATCACTAAAATTACAGTCTCAAAAGGGGAGGGACAATTGCCAAGTCTAATCCTCAGAACTCTCCCACTGTTGGTGAAGTATGTAAGATTTGTGCTAGTAGGTTTATAGCTCATGCTTGGGTTATTTCAGGTATTTAAGTCCTTGGAGTGTTTCTCTATTGCTGTATTTCTATTATTCAATAATTATGAAAGATTTTAGAGTTTGATTAAACATTCTTACCTCAAATTTACATTAGAAAGTTTAAAAGATAGGGAATACTACATTAGTCATATGTATCCTGAATACCTCCAAGTTATCCAGCCTTTTGAAGGTAATTTATTTGACATCCACATGAAATAATTCAAGCTTCCAACTTAAATAACCAGGAGAAGTCCAAGACTCAATATTTTTGCAGTTTCCCAAGAAGAGAGGCTAACTCTGGCCTCAAATTATGTATAATTTCCTGCTTTGGATCACTGCGAACTTCCTACCTTCCCTTCACCATGGACATTGCCTGCTCCAATTCTGTCTTATCCCTTCTCTTCTAAGTGGAAATGAAAAGTCCTCTCCTTTGTTATCCAAAGCAGTGCCATACTAATTCTACGTTAATATGGTAACAGAATTGTCCTGAAGATTTAGGGATAGTGGAGGGCATTTCTGCCCAGGTCCACAAACAACTAAAAGTCAAATACCAGTCATCACTCTTCTAAAAGTTTCTTGCCTCCCCACCGTTATTAATCAGTGCTCTCTTGTAGTACCTGTCCATTGTTCTGTTTCAAGAAACTCCTGCTCTACCTTCACCTTTCTTCCTTGAATTCTAGGGCTCCAATTCCTTATTTCTCAGCTAACTAACCATGACCTAGATATGTATATCTAGAGAGAGAGAGAGACAGAGATGGGTAGAGAGAGAGAGAAGAGATATCCAGGTTCATGCTATCTCTCTAACAGGATATTAACTGTGGCTTTTCCCTCTATCTAGGAGTTCTAGAAGGGATTCCAAAGGCTGAGAACAGTAGCTGCCAGATCATCTGTACAGGGCATGCTAAGATTGTGGGTAACTGCAGGAAGGTATAGAAGAGATGAGTAGAGGGGTGTTTAACTCTGGCCTCATATCTCCTGAGAGATGCTTTAGATTACTACCTGGAGAGCTTGACTGGTGTCTGCTGATATTTAGGAACCTGATTTATACCTAAATATTATAAAGGAAAGAGCTTAAGGGGAACTATTTGTAGCAGGAGAGCAAAGACACAGGGCTGCATTTAAGATGGTCTGCTTGTCTAGACATGGACAAGATGTAAATTGATGTAGGAGCTGAAAATGGGCCATCGTGCAAGATCCTGCCCTGAAGGATCTCCTGGTGGGTATGGGGACCCTATGATGGGGGATATCTGTGGGGTAAACCACTGGATCCTAGAGCTGTGGGGAGGGTCATGAGCAACCAGCTAGAGGTGCTATGTCCTGTGACAAGGGAACAGCAGGTGAGAAGTGCACAGTAGTTGAGGTTTCTGAAGATTCCACATGAGTTCCAGTGAGAGACCACAAATGAGAGAGGAAAGGGAGGAAAGGGGCTGCTCTCTCAGTGGTCACCAATGTCAAGGGCAACCGTACCAGTCAAGTAAATCTTTTCATCTTCATCTCTCTCCTCTGGAGCCCTGGAAAAACCAGAGACTGTCTAGTGGGAAAAAGAAAAACAAGAACAAGGGCAAAGTGCAGAAGTTGGTCCAGCTCCCCTCCCCCTCTGCAACTCTCCAAGCCTCAATCAACCCAAGGTGCAAGATGGTAGGGAAGTAGATTGGGCTTACGCAGGAAAATAGGGTTTGATATTAGGCCAGACTAAACGGGGTTTTATATTAAGACTATTTACTTATATGTGAGAGTGACAAGAAAAGCTATTTTATGTTTTTGAGATTTCATCCAGAGGCAAGAAAATGATTGACAAAACTTGCCAGAAGGCAGTGGCATGGAACAACAGAAAAAGCTAAGTTAAAATTTCACCCCTACTGAATACAAATCATTCACTAAAGCAATTTCTTAGTCTTTGTCTCTCTGCATCTTTGTCTCTCTGCATCTTTGTCTCTGCATATCGCTCTCCTCTTTCTTCCATCTTTCTCACACACACTTATATTTTTGTTATATTTTGTGTGCAAGTAAGTTTATCTTTCTTTGTCTCAACTTCTCCTTTCTAGACAAGCATAGGACCTTCCCTTTCATAACCAAAAGTCCATGTACTTGTTTGTTTGCTTACTTTGGTTTTTAAATAAAAGGACGTGTTGCCCTCCCCATATGAATTCTAATTGAATTCTGCTGCCCCCCTCATGTGTGAGCTGCCGCAGTTGTCTTCCTTGACCAACTATACATCTTTTTGTTCCTCCCTGGTATACATTACATCTATTAAATGCTGCATATCTGAACATGGAGACTGGATCTCCCAGGATTATTTCTTGATGATCTTTTATCTAAACCTATATAAAACTTTGACATATATTCTGATTTTGGTGCAAACTTCAGAGTGTCTATAACCTGGAATTCCATAAGTGATGATGAATTAAGTTCTTACAATGGTCAAATTCTCAACACACATCTTCACAAAGTTATGTACCATACCTCACTGACCTGCACCCTTGAAACACACACCAAACTTCAGGAGTTGGCAGAAACTCTCTAAGGTAAAGTCCAGCAGAAACATAGCATTGCTACTCTTTGCCTGTATCCTTGGAACTTGTGCTATAATGTCATAGTGTTACAATGCTACTTTCAAACTTATGGGCCATCAATCCTTGCAGATTACTTAGCAGGCTCCCGTCTGCCTCCAAGCCAGAGAACTCTTCTGAGCCTGCTGGGAACAGGGTCACCATCTTTTTTATTTATCCCATTATTTCCTGCAATCGTCAGCTTCCTTCCTGGCCTATTTCTTCCAATTAGTCCTCAGTGGGTCTCAGCTAACACAGGCTCTAACCTCATTCTTCTTTTTAGCATATTCTTGTATTTTAGCCTTTTACATATTCATATCAGTGTGGAATTGGCTGTAGAGTACACGTGGTTATTTTAAGAGAAGGGGTCTCTCTTGTTTGGGCAAAAGAGGCTCTTGGAGAACAGAGTAAATATTGGTTTAAAACAATGGTTGCAAATAGGCAGGCAGGAACCAGAGACATGTTTTGTTTCACCCACTCAGTAATTACATATGGTTTTAAAATTTTTGAAAGCTTTAGAATTCTATTCATTTTCCAGCTCACCTCCCTTTTTACCATTTTTGGTCTGTTTCATTCATTTATGTTATCTGCCTGCCTTCTGTGGATTTGGGGTTTATAGCTTCCGGAATAAAGCCTTTATTGACAAATTTGTCAGTTCTAGACTGAATAATGGTCCCCCAAAAGATATCTACATTCCAACCCTCAGAACTTGTGAGCATGTCACCTCACCTGGGAAAAGAGACTTTGCAGATGTGATTAAATTAAGGATCTTGCGATAGGGAGATTATCCTGCATTAGCTGGTGTCCCCAATGTAATCATAAGGGTCGTAATGGAGACAAGAGGGTCCAAGTTATAAAAAGGAGATATGATAACAGAAGCAGAGATTGGAGTAACAATGCACTTTGAAGACAGGGGAAGGAGCTACAGTGAAGGAATGCAGGTGATCTCTAGAAGGAAAAGCAAGAAAACAGATTCTCCCCTAGAGTCTCCAGAAGGAATGCAGCCTCACCGATATTTTGATTTGGAGCTCATAAAACTCATTTCAGACCTCTGACCTCCAGAAATATAATACATTTGTGTTGTTTCATACCACTAGGTTTGTGGTAGCTTGTTACAACAACAGTAGGAAATGAATACACGATCTAAGTTTAAAAACTGCCTAACCTTTATTTATACCAGTGTCTTCTCCACTTGGTCTTAGTGTTCATACTGATGTAGCTTTAGTGGCAAAAGAACTGATTCATTGGTGTGAGACTCAATGGTTAGGAGTTTTCTTCCTTTCTAAAACATAGCATATGACAAGAATTGTTTCTTTCCATCTATTGGATAAATAATGACTCAAACTAAAGTTCAGTAAAGTAATGCCTCCACGGGCTCTAGACTCTTACCTTTAGCACTCTTTCACCTAGTTAGTAACCAGAGAGGGACTAAGAGAAGCCTTTTCCTTCTTTTATCTAAGACTTTTAATAATCATCCACTAGTTGTTTTCCCACATGCCTGCTCAATCATACATATGAATAGATGGTAACTTCTATTTTTCTTACTTTCATCTCTCCTCTCCCTACGTGTTACTTCTTGCTCACCCTTCCTTCAATGTCATTACCTCAAGGACACTCTCTTGTTCCTCATGCTTGAAAACAAACCTTCATTTTAGCAGTTGGGATAGGGGCTCAGGAGAAGGAGCCTCTAGTGCTCATTTTAAAAAGCCGCTTCCTATGTTAGCAATTATTATAACAATCAGACATGATAAAGGAGATAAGGAGGAAGGTTTTATATTTTACCTCCCCAGTGGTGCCAAGCAAGATGTCTTTGACTATTTCTTTCACTGCCAACTGTGAAATGTAATTTAGTTTGGCATATGGTGGCAAAGCCAGGAGACAAGTACATTTTGGGTTTTCATCAACATTTGCAGATCAACACCATGGACCCGGATTTCAAGGGAGGCTGTGATAACAGATGCCATCCCTGGAGGATCTCCAAGTCAACCAGGTGTAAAGGCTAAAAAAGAGACATAAATAGGAGTGTAGGATGAAACACCTGTTGGTATGATGCCTGTTGTGATTGGCTGCTAAAGAGTTTAATTTGAAATAGTCAACAGAGGGAGATAAAAATGGGTCATTTCCCACAGCCAGGTATTTAAAGCATATAGGAAGCAGATTGCATGAATTTGGATAGAAATTCATCATTTTGTTTCATTATGAGAAAAATATCTTGAATTATCCGGGGTTCTTACATAGCACAGACTCAGGCAGTCACCATCTTTCCTTGCTTTATATCATGTAGACCTGGTCTAACCAAACAGTGGAACATCGTATGGCAGGGATCCCAAAGCAGCCACCTAACACCAAGTCAGGTCTGGGTTGTATTAGTTTGGCTAGTCTAGTATTTTTTAAATGTATGATTGCCTTTAGGTAAGACATATGCAGTGCACATCTTTCCCTCTTCTCTTATACAAAACCATTTTGAATATTATGCATATTTTTGCATACTCGCCTATGATACACAGAATAATGGTCCCCCAAATATGTCTATGTTCAAATCCCCAGAATCTGTGAATATATCACCTTACATGGTAAAAGGGCCTTTGCACATGTGATTAAGTTTAGAATACTTAGATAGATTATCCTAAATTATCTCAGTGAGTTCAATGTAATCACCAGTGTCCTTATAAATGAAAAAGGTTAAAGATGAAGGCTGGAGTACCAGACACTTTCTGTATATTAACACATTTACTCCTCAAAACAATTGTGTGAGGCATGTACCAATATGAACCCCACTTTTCGGATGAGGACTGATTCCCAGAAACGACAAGTTTCTTGCCCAAAGTCAGGTGACAGTGACAGGGTATGAATTAAGGTACCTGGGCTCTAAACCTTATGTCCAGGGATACTACCTCCATGTTAATGGACATTAGAAAATCTGGGCAGGTCCTAGTCATCTGCTACTAACTTGATCAATCATTTAACCTTTCTGAACCTCAGATTCCTCATCTATAAATCAAGGGAGTATGGGGATATATGTATACATATAGCTTATTCACTTTGTTATACAGCAGAAACTAACACAACATTGTAACACAATTACACTCCAATAAAGATGTTAATCAATCAATCAATTAATCAAGGGAGATGGTGTAAATCAGAGTATTTTAAACTTTTAAACAGAATTCTTTTATTCCTACCAACTGAAATCTTGTGTGGGATTCCATTTTTAAAAATTTATTTTACTGAAGTATAGTTGATTTACAATGTTGTGTTAATTTCTGCTGTACAGTAAAGTGATTCAGTTATATATATATATATATAGACTCTTTTTCATATTTTTTCCATTATGGTTTATCACAGGATATTGAATATAGTATACAGTATACTGTGCTATACAGTAGGACCTTGTTGTCCATCCATTCTATATGTAATAGTTTGCATCTACTAATCCCAAACTCTCAATCCACACCTCCCCCCTTGGCAACCACAAATCTGTTCTCTATGTCTGAGTCTGTTTCTGTTTCATGGATAAATTCCTTTGTGTCATATTTTAGATCCCACATATAAGTGAGATGGCATTTGTCTTTATCTGACTTACTTCACTTAGTATGATAACCTCTAGGTCCATCTGTGATGCTGCAAATGGCATTATTTCATTCTCTTTTATGGCTGAGTAGTATTCCATTGTATATATGTACCACATCTTTATCCATTTATCTGTCAATGGACATTTTAGTTGTTTCCATGTCTTGGCTAGTGTGAATAGTGCTGCTATGAGCATAGGAGTGCATGTATCTTTTTGAATTATAGTTTTGTCAGGATATATGACCAGGAGTGGGATTGCTGGATCATATGGCAACTCTATTTTTAGTTTTTTGAGGACCCTCCATACTGTTTTCCATGGTGGCTGCACCAATTTACATTCTGTGTAATTTCATTATTAAACAAACAAATGAAACAGAGAACAGGGTTGCTGCTTGAGTTGAAGCAAGGCAGGGAAGCTGGATCTTGCTCCGGTTTGGTCCCTGAGGTGTCACATCAGAACCCAAAGGCACTGGGGATCACCATTCGAGAAGCACCCAGCTGCATGGTGTCTAAGATCTCTTCTAACACTAACAGTATCTGATTCTACATGTGACATCTTAGAAAAAAAATGTGGAAGTTGAACAAATAAATTATGGACCCTCTGGCCTGATGAAACAAAGGGTATGGACCACTTTCTCTTTGATTCTATGTCATTTTATATTTGCATTTTTGGTCTTGTTCAAACGAGTTTGGAAGCCTCTCTGTGTTGGGCACATTTCCTATTTCCAGTCCTTTGTCACTGTCCTCTCTTCCGAGGCTGAACTAGGTCTGCAGTGGGCAAATCTCCAGTGTAAAGACAGAAAAAAAGAGCATTCCAATTTTGTAAGTGGATGTATTGTAAACCCTGGGTTGCTTCTTACCTTCACAAGAGGACGAAGATTTGCTTCATGTCATTTTCCTCACTCAGTTCTTACTTTCCTCATAATGTTTAGGAAATCCAGTCGAGCTGTGTGCCTGATAAATGGTCTGAAATAACTCATCAATAATAATACGCATCTGCATTGGCACTTGACAGAGACCCACACGTGAGAGACTGAAAGGGACTCTAAATGTGATCAAAGGAAAATCCATCTTTGCATTCCACATCTGTTCTTCCCGTTCTAACCCTACCCGTTTTTACAGGAAACGTCACAAAACTGCCTTTAAGGAATTTACCCAAGAGACAAGATTCAGACATCAAATTTCCAAAGCAACTTAGGCTATTGGCATAATAGGTGGTAGTGTTGGAAAGCTGTTGAAGTAAAAATAACTTTTTTTTTCCAAGTCAGCCTCACCCATATTGGCATGTACACATTCATTTGAGTCAATTTCTTCAGAATACTGCCTCTGAGTCTAACACAAAGTGATGAAGGTGCAAAGTTGTATAAACAAACATCTTAACTTCAAAGAAGGTATAACCTAATAGAAGATAGACAAATATGGAAAAAATATTATGAAGGGACAATTATGTATTTTAAATATATTCAATGTATAGAGGGAAAGGAAAGTCTAAGATATCAGGAGTCAAGAAAAATTTATAGAGCAGATATTGAGTTTAAGACTTAAATTATAAGTGATAGTTTTATGGATGGACAAGAAGGGGTCAGGATTCTGTGCAAAGAACAACCCAAGTGTGCACAGGCCTGGAGATAAGAGTGAGCAAAGGCATTTTCTAAGAACTGGTAAACAAAGTGTTTAGGGTCATATAGGACTTGCAGTCACGGGGAGGGGCAAGTGTAAGCTGGGACAAAGTGAGAGAATGGCATGGACATATATACACTACCAACTGTAAAATAGCTAGTGGAAGGCAGCCACATAGCACAGGGAGATCAGCTTGGTGCTTTGTGACCACCTAGAGGGGTGGGATAGGGAGGGTGGGAGGGAGACATAAGAGGGAGGAGATATGGGGATATATGTATATGTATAGCTGATTCACTTTGTGATACAGCAGAAACTAACACACCATTGTAAAGCAATTATACTCCAATAAAGAAATTTAAAAAAGACTGGTGAGAGAGGAGGCAGGAAGTCAGGTCAAAGAAGGTCTTGTAAGCCATGTGAAGGAATTTAGATAATATTCTGTAGTGATGAGGAGCCATTACGAATGTTGACAATGGTAGTGATGTGATCAGATTCATGAATTAAATAAATCCCATGACAGTTATGGAGCACAGACTCCCATGACAGTATGACTGTCTTATGGGAAGGATGGACACGTAGAAGAAAACAGCTATTTGTAAAGCTGTATAAATTGTTCAGATGAGATATGATGAGGGCCTGAACTGAGGCAGCACAGTTGGTAATGGAGAGACAAGAAGGATTCTAGCTGTATTTTGGTAGAAGAATTCAAAGAACTTGCTGATGAACTGAATATGAAGGGTAAGGAAAAAAGAAAGGCTCCAGGGTAATTTCTTGGCTTCTGGTTTGAGGTATTAGATTCTCATTCAAAGAAGCAGAGGATGTAAATGAGAGAATGGCTTCATTCAGGATAACAAGTTCTGTTTTCACCATGTTGATTTTGAGGCATCAGCAAGATAATTAAGAAAATTAATTGATTAGCTATTAGATTCTGGAGTTAAGAAGTGAACTTTTGTCAACAGCTGCAAGTTTTGAAGTCACAAACTTAGATTAGTTTAAGCCATGGGCATGGATGAGACTGTCCAGTTTCTGGGAGACCACAAATACTAGGCTAAAAATATGGACCATTTCTTTTATGCACATGATTCCCGGTAAAAGTATGTTTCTTTTGGGAATGATGGAATAAGATGGTAGTGGTAGATTGGGCTAAGATTTTGAAATAATTTTGCCAGTAGTATATTTGATAAATATTGGAGGCCCTCTGAAGCACATTATTTTTCTTAACAAATGAAAATTTGGTGAAACAGGTGAGGTGCCTCAAGATTAGTCTGTGACTCCTCAAGGGAGTCCAAGTACAGTTGTACTTTGTACCTTATAGAGGCTCAATCAAGATTTGTATTATTACTTTCCTTGAGAAGAGGATAGCACTTAACAACTGTAAGAAATTCTGCACAATAGAGGTCTCAGGGGGCTACTCTGAAAACTACCTAACACCTGTTTAATTAATACAAGAGAACAACATAATTGGGAATTTTCACCTCACAGAATCTGCTCAATTCTTCATTTCCCCTGTATCAGAAAACTGTCATTATAAATCAGTCTGAGAGTTGAACTATTCACTCTTTTCATTACTGTCTTTTGTATTTGCAACAAATAGCTGTCAGTGAAAGATGTGGCTTGGTTAAAAAAATGAATTCTTTTGACTGGAAGGCAAGGCCATATAACTAGGAATTTTTAAAAGTTAGAAAACCTTCTTGTTGTTTTTGCTTTTGTGATGACTCATTCAAATTGCTGCAGGATTTCATTGCTATACTCATCAGGCTAGATGGAGGGAAGGAAACGTGAAAAATCAAGTCCCGCCTCTAAAAACGAATCCCTCTACTGGGAGCCTTCACTGGCATCACTAGTGATGTTCTTCTAGTGATCCAGGTTCATAAATCTTTCTTTAAAAGATTACTTGATTACTGAGTATGGACATAGTTTATTTTTTGTAAAATTTTGGGCTACATATAAAAGACTAAAGAATAAAATAAAAATCACCTGTGCCTTATGGGATAATTGTTAAGAGACCAAATAAGGTAAAAATAGAGATCAGCTTTGGCTTGGAGTATTGTTTTTCTCCTTTTGTGCACAGCCAAATACTACTCATCTTCTGCCGTAGCTTAAATACTTCTTCCTTTCTCTCCTTACCAACCTTGGCCCCGTTTGCTAACGTTAGTGTGTTCCAGTAGAGCTTGTATACTCAACAGAGAAGATGGAAGAAAGGTGGAGGGCAACCCCAGGCAAGCTGTGTAATGTTCAAAATGTCCAATGAACAGCAGGCAGAGATTTGAAATAGGAGGTTGGGCACATTGGTTTGTAGCTCAGTGGTAAGACCAGGCCTGGAAATAAACTAGTGATCTGCATAAATCACCAAGTGAGAGAATGTAGACAGAGAAGAGGACTGCGGGGCTGAGCAACATTTAAATGTTGAGTAGAGGCTAAGCCTGCATAGAGGATTGAAAAGAGGTGGCTGGTGATGTCAGTCAGTCCAAGAAGGAGGACGCACCAATTCTGTTGGGTCTGTAGAGAAGTCAAGAGAGATGGTAACAGAGG